>NC_092415.1:37250318-37860874 GCF_040894005.1 Engystomops pustulosus | reverse complement strand
TTCCAATTCGCACCGATTTCCCCTGAATTGCCCCGGGATTTTGGCGCACGCGATCGGATTGTGGCGCATCGGCACTGGCATGCACGCGATGGAAATCGGGGGGCGTGGCCGAACGAAAACCCGACGGATTCGGAAAAAAACGCCGCATTTAAAACAAAAATTGTGTTGCGGAGCTTGCACTTACCTTCACTCAGCCCGGCTCGGTGTATTCCAGTGCGTTCCAGGGAACTTCAGTGCAGCAGCGCCACCTGGTGGACAGCGGAGGAACTACCTTAATAAATCCTGGCCGGACCCGAATCCAGCGCAGAGAATGTGCCGCTGGATCGCGAATGGCCCGGGTAAGTAAATCTGCCCCAATATGATTATGTGTAAGCAATGACTAATGTTTGCCAATATTGTAAGCTGCAAGCTTAGACCAATAGTGGAGCGAGTAGTAGGGTGATGTAATGATGCGTTTACCAGAAGGTTCCGGCCCTACATTGGTGGGACAGTTCTTCACCATGTCTGGCCTATCTTAGAAATGCACCTGAATGGATGCAGACTATAGGCAGTGCACAGGTATGGGGCTACAATGTCTTGTGCCGCCCTACTCTGCTGCCGTCCGCAACCCCCTTCATACTCCTCCATGCCTACTTGAATAAAGGTGGCCTAAGGGGGGAAATAGTTTAAATTCCAAGCCGTGCAATTGGAATTTTTTAGGGCTTCTATGCCGGATTTCAGGTGTACAAGCTGCCCATAGACTTTGATGCGGTAAAAACCTGTGAATTTGTTAGATCTCAGGTGCTGAATGCTGGTCAGGTTTCTAAGGCATTTGCTGCTGTGGTTCCAGCTAGGGAAATGTTCTGCAGCTGGGTGTGCTCTAGGCTTGTGACCATACCCAGATGAGATGTTCTGCAAGAGACTTCTGAAGTGACAGACTCTGTGTGTTACATGACCTGGAAAGAGTGACTAGTCCAGACCAGTCTACTTGCAGGACAGCATCCGCGCGCTCCATTTAAACCTACCGTATTTTTCGGACTATAAGGCGCACTAAAAATCCTTTGATTTTCTCAGAAATCAAAGGTGCGCCTTATAGTCCAGTGCGCCTTATATATGAACCGTACTTACAGACAACAGCTGTCTTTAACTGTGCACAGGTTTGCCACCTGCTGGTCATTCATCCTTATAATCAGGTGCGCCTTATACTCTGGTGTGCCTCATATATGAACCTAGACGTTTTAGCAGGCATTTATTGATGGTGCGCCTTACACTCCGGTGCGCCTTATAATCCGAAAAAAAACTGTACTTGTGGTCTCTCTCCTTGCCTGTGATTGTCTATCTTGACTCACTAGTGTCAATTCTTCTTTTTTTACTTCTGGCTATTCTAATATTTGCCTGTACAATTGGCTGCTCATTTACCTCTGGCGTTTGTAATTTTGCACCCTCTAGGCTTTACCTGGTTTGAACTAACCAGATTTTTGTGTAGTTTCTCTTTAGTCATCTTTCCTTTTCCATTGTTTTCTGTAAGCAAAACTAGTGTAGGGACTGCCACCCAGTTCTCAGTTACGGCTTAGCGCAAGACTGGCAAGCAGGCAGGGATAGAGGCTGTGGGAGAATTCAGGGCCAACTCTTCACCCCTGTTGTGACAGAATTATAATGAATCATAGAGCATCCCCCATTTGTCTTTTTATTACATACTTATGGTCCATCAATAGGATTTCTCAGTTCAACGTTAACGTCTCCTGCAGTGACACAACTACAGATTATCCATTTTTTTTATTGACTTCGGCCTTGACTTAATTCCATGGAAGTGATTTCTCTTCTGTAGAGCAGTGAAGAACATAATGGGATGCGTCGATAGTACAGTAGAAAGGCTCATATGCAGAAGTCTGCAGCATTCATCACAGCCCTTCGTACCTAATGCATATTTAATCACAAATATATTTGCCCTTGTTCATACTATTACAAACAAGGATGTGTTAAGTACTACACATCCTGCCATTAGCGCTACCCTTGAATGTGCCTTATAGTTATTCTGTTACTGCGTCTCTCTTGACAGACTCCACAGGCAAGTTACAAGCAACTTTGAAGCAGTGTGTGTCTATCACAGGGACTGGCTGTCAGATCTGCATGTCTGCGTGCCATCTGCCTTTCTGACTGCTCTTTGATACCTTGTAATGATTGTACATGAGCCTATTTGTGAATAATAAACATAATATTTTATTTGAGGCTTTTCCCGCTTATTTTGCCACCTAAATTTGTTTTCATTTGCTGCAAAACTTTGCCTTTCCGATAAAGTCTGTTTGTTTGTTAGTTTAGCGCAGGAGGCGAGGTTTCTAATGCTGAGACATATGAATGTGATAACCACAATATTTCTATTGATATGCAAAAGAAAGTTAGAATCTGCAAAGTAAAGGAAATTTACCATGTGATTTGATGCATTATGAACCAAACATACCTTGAGAATGCTGTAGCTACACTGACGCAGAAACATATCTTGTTTAATCCCTGAACTGAGTTGTTTTGCTGAAGGAAGCTCGCTGAAACACAGCAGTCAGTATGCTCCCTGCTTTCCCAAGGTCCTGAATTCTATAATTGTTTTTATAGCAAAAGCACCTGGATCAGGGATTAAACAAGATATTTTTCTGCATCAGTGTAGCTACAGCATTCTCAAAGTATGTTTGCTTCATACTGCATAAAATCAAATGGTAGATTTAATTTAAAGGTTAAACATTTTTTTACAATTGTAATGGACCCCAATTGAATCAATGGACGGAGAAATAAAGTTCTAACCTTCTTATCTGGTGGCATTTAGGCATCTAGTCCCAGAGTCACCCTGGCTTTGAGTGCATGCCTCTGAGTAACAAGTCATTGGCAGGAATAAAACGGCCAGTGGGCCCATTACTATTGTAAAGATGACATGACAGATGCCCTTTACCACTGTTCACTCTAACGTTGTGGCTCCAACCAATAATGGAATCCATGACACTGGGCCAAATCTTATAGATTCAGACTAATCAAGAATTTCAAGGTTTCTGCCAATTTGATGCCTACATTCTACACCACTACTGCCACAAGTGGCAGAAAACGAGGCAGGGAAGTAAAATAGTAATGTGGTGCGGTTTATGTGAAAAAGTATTGTAATCTGTTGGCAGCATGTTGTAAGGAAATGTATTATAAATAGAGATGAGCGAACATGCTCGTCCGAGCTTGATGCTCGGTCGAGCATTAGGGTACTCGAAACTGCTCGTTACTCGGACGAATACTTCGCCCGCTCGAGAAAATGGCAGCTCCCGCCGTTTTGCTTTTTGGCGGCCAGAAACAGAGCCAATCACAAGCCAGGAGACTCTGCACTCCACCCAGCATGACGTGGTACCCTTACACGTCGATAGCAGTGGTTGGCTGGCCAGATCAGGTGACCCTGGGATAGACTAGCCGCTGGCCGCGCTGCTCGGATCATTCTGTCTCTGGATGCCGCTAGGGAGAGAGCTGCTGCTGGTCAGGGAAAGCGTTAGGGTGTTCTATTAGCTTACTGTTAGGCAGGAGTGATTCTCAAAGAACCCAACAGCCCTTCTTAGGGCTACAATAACGTTCTACTTTTTTTATTTTAATTTGCATCTTTTACCATTTTGTGAGGAATTAGCAGGGGGACTTGCTACCGTTGTGTTTAGCTCTTAGTGGCACACATATCCATAGCAAAGACCGAAGTGGGAAAATTCAGTAGGGGTTGGATTTCTATTAGGCAATAACTCAGTGTCATCTCATCTGGCATAGTAGTGTGCTTCCTTTGATACTTGGCTAGAAAATAGCCATAGGAGAATACAAACAGCTTCTTGAAGCCTACAGTAGCGTTCTATATATTTGATTTCTGGTTGATCTGCTGGTGGCTGTAGTTTCTGCAGTGCATGTACTTGCCAATTCTGAGCAATTTGTAGTGAGACTTGCGACCGCTGTGTTCTGCGCTTAGTGGCGCACATATCCATAGCAAAGGCCGAAGTGGCAAAATTCAGTAGGGGTTGGATTTCTATTAGGCAATAACTCAGTGTCATCTCATCTGGCATAGTACTGTGCTTCCTTTGATACTTGGCTAGAAAATAGCCATAGGAGAATACAAACAGCTTCTTGAAGCCTACAGTAGCGTTCTATATATTTGATTTCTGGTTGATCTGCTGGTGGCTGTAGTTTCTGCAGTGCATGTACTTGCCAATTCTGAGCAATTTGTAGTGAGACTTGCGACCGCTGTGTTCTGCGCTTAGTGGCGCACATATCCATAGCAAAGGCCGAAGTGGCAAAATTCAGTAGGGGTTGGATTTCTATTAGGCAATAACTCAGTGCCATCTCATCTGGCATAGTACTGTGCTTCCTTTGATACTTGGCTAGAAAATAGCCATAGGAGAATACAAACAGCTTCTTGAAGCCTACAGTAGCGTTCTATATATTTGATTTCTGGTTGATCTGCTGGTGGCTGTAGTTTCTGCAGTGCATGTACTTGCCAATTCTGAGCAATTTGTAGTGAGACTTGCGACCGCTGTGTTCTGCGCTTAGTGGCGCACATATCCATAGCAAAGGCCGAAGTGGCAAAATTCAGTAGGGGTTGGATTTCTATTAGCCAATAACTCAGTGTCATCTCATCTGGCATAGTACTGTGCTTCCTTTGATACTTGGCTAGAAAATAGCCATAGGAGAATACAAACAGCTTCTTGAAGCCTACAGTAGCGTTCTATATATTTGATTTCTGGTTGATCTGCTGGTGGCTGTAGTTTCTGCAGTGCATGTACTTGCCAATTCTGAGCAATTTGTAGTGAGACTTGCGACCGCTGTGTTCTGCGCTTAGTGGCGCACATATCCATAGCAAAGGCCGAAGTGGCAAAATTCAGTAGGGGTTGGATTTCTATTAGCCAATAACTCAGTGTCATCTCATCTGGCATAGTACTGTGCTTCCTTTGATACTTGGCTAGAAAATAGCCATAGGAGAATACAAACAGCTTCTTGAAGCCTACAGTAGCGTTCTATATATTTGATTTCTGGTTGATCTGCTGGTGGCTGTAGTTTCTGCAGTGCATGTACTTGCCAATTCTGAGCAATTTGTAGTGAGACTTGCGACCGCTGTGTTCTGCGCTTAGTGGCGCACATATCCATAGCAAAGGCCGAAGTGGCAAAATTCAGTAGGGGTTGGATTTCTATTAGCCAATAACTCAGTGTCATCTCATCTGGCATAGTACTGTGCTTCCTTTGATACTTGGCTAGAAAATAGCCATAGGAGAATACAAACAGCTTCTTGAAGCCTACAGTAGCGTTCTATATATTTGATTTCTGGTTGATCTGCTGGTGGCTGTAGTTTCTGCAGTGCATGTACTTGCCAATTCTGAGCAATTTGTAGTGAGACTTGCGACCGCTGTGTTCTGCGCTTAGTGGCGCACATATCCATAGCAAAGGCCGAAGTGGCAAAATTCAGTAGGGGTTGGATTTCTATTAGCCAATAACTCAGTGTCATCTCATCTGGCATAGTACTGTGCTTCCTTTGATACTTGGCTAGAAAATAGCCATAGGAGAATACAAACAGCTTCTTGAAGCCTACAGTAGCGTTCTATATATTTGATTTCTGGTTGATCTGCTGGTGGCTGTAGTTTCTGCAGTGCATGTACTTGCCAATTCTGAGCAATTTGTAGTGAGACTTGCGACCGCTGTGTTCTGCGCTTAGTGGCGCACATATCCATAGCAAAGGCCAAAGTGGCAAAATTCAGTAGGGGTTGGATTTCTATTAGGCAATAACTCAGTGTCATCTCATCTGGCATAGTACTGTGCTTCCTTTGATACTTGGCTAGAAAATAGCCATAGGAGAATACAAACAGCTTCTTGAAGCCTACAGTAGCGTTCTATATATTTGATTTCTGGTTGATCTGCTGGTGGCTGTAGTTTCTGCAGTGCATGTACTTGCCAATTCTGAGCAATTTGTAGTGAGACTTGCGACCGCTGTGTTCTGCGCTTAGTGGCGCACATATCCATAGCAAAGGCCAAAGTGGCAAAATTCAGTAGGGGTTGGATTTCTATTAGGCAATAACTCAGTGTCATCTCATCTGGCATAGTACTGTGCTTCCTTTGATACTTGGCTAGAAAATAGCCATAGGAGAATACAAACAGCTTCTTGAAGCCTACAGTAGCGTTCTATATATTTGATTTCTGGTTGATCTGCTGGTGGCTGTAGTTTCTGCAGTGCATGTACTTGCCAATTCTGAGCAATTTGTAGTGAGACTTGCGACCGCTGTGTTCTGCGCTTAGTGGCGCACATATCCATAGCAAAGGCCGAAGTGGCAAAATTCAGTAGGGGTTGGATTTCTATTAGCCAATAACTCAGTGTCATCTCATCTGGCATAGTAGTGTGCTTTGATACTTGGCTAGAAAATAGCCATAGCAATAGGATAGCATTGTTTGGTTTTAAAAACTCAAAAAAAAACAAAAAACACAAAAAAAAAAAAAAACACAAAAAAAACAAAAAAAAGTAAAAAAAAAAAAATAAAGTTATAACTCTCATTTTAAAAATGTTTAACCCGAGGGCTAGGGGTAGAGGACGAGGGCGGGGACGTGGGCGTCCAACTACTGCAGGGGTCAGAGGCCGTGGTCCTGGGCGGGGTGAGACACCACCTGCTGATGAGGGAGCAGGGGAACGCCGCAGAGCTACACTCCCTAGGTTCATGTCTGAAGTTACTGGGACTCGTGGTAGAGCACTGTTGAGGCCAGAACAGTGCGAACAGGTGATGTCGTGGATTGCTGACAATGCTTCGAGCAATTTGTCCACCACCAGTCAGTCTTCCACGCAGTCCACCCATGTCACCGAAATCGCCACTCCTCCAGCTCCTGCACCTCAGCCTCCTCCCCCCCAGTCTGCCCCCTCCCAGGAAAATTTGGCATTTGAACCGGCATACTCTGAGGAACTGTTTTCTGGACCCTTCCCACAGTCACAAACCACTTGTCCGGTTGCTGCTGAGCAATTTTCCGATGCCCAGGTTTTCCACCAGTCACAGTCTGTGGGTGATGATGACCTTCTTGACGTAGTGGAAGTGTGTAAAGAGGTGTCCGACGATGAGGAGACACGGTTGTCAGACAGTGGGGAAGTTGTTGTCAGGGCAGGAAGTCCGAGGGGGGAGCAGACTGAGGGATCGGAGGATGATGAGGTGACAGACCCAAGCTGGGTTGAGAGGCCGGGTGAACACAGTGCTTCTGAGACGGAGGAGAGTCCTCGACCTGAACAGGTTGGAAGAGGCAGTGGTGGGGCCAGACGGAGAGGCAGGGCCAGAGCTGGTGCATCAGCGCCACTGTCAACTAGTGAAGCTCCCGTGGTGAGGGCTCTTGCGGCGAGGGCTAGATCTTCAGAAGTGTGGAGGTTCTTTAAGGAAACACCGGATGACCGACGGACTGTGGTGTGCAACATTTGCCAAACCAGGCTCAGCAGGGGTTCCACCACTACTAGCTTAACTACCACCAGTATGCGCAGGCATATGAATGCTAAGCACCCCACTCAGTGGCAACAAGCCCGTTCACCTCCGGCCGTGCACACCACTGCTCCTTCCCCTGTGTCAGCTGCTAGTCAGCCCCCTGCCCAGGACCCTGGCACAAAAACCCCATCGTCGCCTCCACGATCCTCCACAGCATCCACCAGCGTTCAGCTCTCCATACCCCAGACGCTGGAGCGGAAACGCAAATATAGTGCAACCCACCCGCACGCCCAAGCCCTTAATGTGCACATCTCCAGATTGCTTAGCCTGGAGATGCTGCCCTATAGGCTAGTAGAGACCGAGGCCTTTCGCAACCTCATGGCGGCGGCCGCCCCTCGGTATTCGGTCCCCAGCCGCCACTACTTTTCCCGATGTGCCGTCCCAGCCCTGCACCAGCACGTGTCAGACAACATCATCCGTGCCCTGACCAACGCCGTTTCTGACAAGGTCCACCTGACCACGGACACGTGGACGAGTGCTGCCGGGCAGGGCCACTATATATCGCTGACGGCACATTGGGTTAACTTGGTGGAGGCTGGGACCGAGTCTGACCCTGGGGCTGCTCATATACTGCCGACGCCGAGGATTGCGGGGCCTACCTCGGTCCAGGTGTTTCAGGCCTACTATGCCTCCTCCTCCTCCCACCCCTCCTCCACCTCCTCCTCCGAACTACCATCCGTGGGCACGGCGCCATCAGTCGGTAGCTCTAGGCACAGCAGCAGTGCCGTCGCTAAGCGACAGCAGGCGGTGCTCAAACTGCTGAGCCTAGGCGACAAAAGGCACACCGCCCAAGAGCTATTACAGGGCATCACGGCGCAGACTGATCTGTGGCTGGCACCGCTGAACCTCAAGCCGGGAATGGTTGTGTGTGACAACGGCCGTAACCTGGTGGCGGCTCTGCAACTCGGCAGACTGACACATGTGCCATGCCTGGCCCATGTGTTAAATCTGATAGTGCAGCGTTTCCTCAAGACATACCCCAATCTGTCTGATTTGCTCACGAAGGTGCGCCGCATCTGTGCGCATTTCAGGAAGTCCAGCCCAGATGCTGCCACTCTCAGGGCAGCGCAGCGCCGCCTCCAACTGCCCGCTCACCGACTGTTGTGCGACGTGCCCACGAGGTGGAATTCAACACTGACCATGTTATCCAGAGTTTACCAGCAGCGCAGAGCGATTGTAGACTGCCAGATGTCAACTTCCACCAGAACTGGTAGTCAGGTCAGTCAGCTTCCTCAAGTCTACAATGAGGAGTGGACGTGGATGTCTGATATCTGTCAGGTGCTGAGTAACTTTGAGGAGTCAACACAGATGGTCAGTGGCGATGCCGCCATCATCAGCCTCACCATCCCGCTGCTTGGCCTGTTGAAAAACTCTCTGGTCAGCATGAAGTCGGAAGCTTTGCGCTCGTCACAAGAGACGGGGGAAGAATATTCCCTTGTTGATAGCCAAAGCACCCTGAGGTCTGTTTCTCAGCGCATATCGGAGGAGGTGGAGGTGGAGGAGGATGAGGAGGAAGAGGAGGAGAATGTTGGCGAGACACAAGAGGGGACCATTGTTGAGTCCTTCACTGTTCAGCGTGTATGGGCAGAAGAAGAGGAGTTGGAGGAGTTGGAGGAGGAGGAAATGGACAGTCAGGCCAGTGAGGGGAGTGAATTCTTACGCGTTGGTACTCTGGCGCATATGGCAGATTTCATGCTAGGCTGCCTATCCCGTGACCCTCGCGTTCAAAGAATTTATTCCAGCACCGATTACTGGGTGTTCACTCTCCTGGACCCACGGTACAAGCAAAATCTTCCCACTCTCATCCCTGGAGAGGAAAGGAGTGTGAGAATGCATGAATACCAGCAGGCCCTGGTGCACAAGCTGAAACAGTATTTCCCTTCTGACAGCGCTAGCGGCAGAGTGCGTAGTTCTGCGGGACAAGTAGCGAGGGAGAGTAGGCGAGCAGGCAGCTTGTCCAGCACTGGCAAGGGTACGCTTTACAAGGCTTTTGCCAGCTTTATGTCACCCCAGCAAGACACTGTCACCTGTCCCCAGTCTCGGCAGAGTAGGGCTGATCTTTACAGAAAGATGGTGAGGGAGTACGTAGCTGACCATACCATCGTCCTAAATGATCACACAGCTCCCTACAACTACTGGGTTTCAAAGCTGGACATGTGGCACGAACTGGCGCTCTACGCCTTGGAGGTTCTTGCCTGCCCTGCCGCTAGCGTCTTGTCCGAGCGGGTTTTCAGTGCAGCTGGTGGCATCATCACCGATAAGCGTACACGCCTGTCGACTGACAGCGCTGACAGGCTGACGCTTATTAAAATGAATAAAGGCTGGATTTCTCAGAATTTCCAATCTCCACCAGGTGAAGGAAGCTCAACCTGAATAATTGATCCACTCCTCCTCCTCCTCCTCATTTTCCTCCTTCTCCTCCTCTTTGTACAGTAAAGCAGAGGAAACTGGCTATTTTTTGACAGGGCCCACTGGCTCTTGCTATAGTACTTCATGCATTTAATTTTTCTGGAGGGCCACCTACCCGGTCCTCTGTTTGAAACAATTTTTGTGAGTGCCACATACAGGCACTCAATCTATTCCATTTTACTGCAGGGCCACCTACCTGCTCCTCTGGTTTGAACAATTTTTGGGACTGCCACATACAGGCACTCAATCTATTCCATTTTACTGCAGGGCCACCTACCTGCTCCTCTGGTTTGAACAATTTTTGGGACTGCCACATACAGGCACTCAATCTATTCCATTTTACTGCAGGGCCACCTACCTGCTCCTCTGGTTTGAACAATTTTTGGGACTGCCACATACAGGCACTCAATCTATTCCATTTTACTGGAGGGCCACCTACCTGCTCCTCTGGTTTGAACAATTTTTGGGACTGCCACATACAGGCACTCAATCTATTCCATTTTACTGCAGGGCCACCTACCTGCTCCTCTGGTTTGAAACATTTTTGGGACTGCCACATACAGGCACTCAATCTATTCCATTTTACTGCAGGGCCACCTACCTGCTCCTCTGGTTTGAACAATTTTTGGGACTGCCACATACAGGCACTCAATCTATTCCATTTTACTGCAGGGCCACCTACCTGCTCCTCTGGTTTGAACAATTTTTGGGACTGCCACATACAGGCACTCAATCTATTCCATTTTACTGGAGGGCCACCTACCTGCTCCTCTGGTTTGAAACATTTTTGGGACTGCCACATACAGGCACTCAATCTATCCCATTTTACTGGAGGGCCACCTACCTGCTCCTCTGGTTTGAAACATTTTTGGGACTGCCACATACAGGCACTCAATCTATTCCATTTTACTGCAGGGCCACCTACCTGCTCCTCTGGTTTGAACAATTTTTGGGACTGCCACATACAGGCACTCAATCTATTCCATTTTACTGCAGGGCCACCTACCTGCTCCTCTGGTTTGAACAATTTTTGGGACTGCCACATACAGGCACTCAATCTATTCCATTTTACTGGAGGGCCACCTACCTGCTCCTCTGGTTTGAAACATTTTTGGGACTGCCACATACAGGCACTCAATCTATCCCATTTTACTGGAGGGCCACCTACCTGCTCCTCTGGTTTGAAAAATGTTTGGGACTGCCACATACAGGCACTATCCAAATTAAATTGTCTCCATAGCAGCCTCCACACGTTGTCTCCATTGCTACCTCCAAAAGTCGTCCATATAGCTGCCTCCATACATCGTCCCTTTATCAAACGAGGTGTGTCAGGCAGAAATTTGGGTTGTTTTCATGGATTCCACATCAAAGTTGTTAACTTTGTCGCCACCCTGCTGTGTTATCCACAAAATATACTGGCAAACTTTTACCATTTAGGGATATTATTTCAGCGCTTCTTGCGCATCTGTTTACATTCCCCTCACCCAGCATATCCTAAACTTATAAGAACGCTACTACACTTGATCTTATACAAAAGGTTCTTAGAAGTGCTGTTTGGGGAGTAGCCTAGAGACAGGGGCTTGGATTGGCGAAAGCTCGCCTGGCAGCGGAACGCCAGCTCCATGCGCATCATGCGCTTCTTGCGCATCTGTTTACATTCCCCTCACCCGCCATATCCCAAACTTATGAGAACGCTACTACACTTAACTTGGTGCAGGCTGGGACCGAGTCTGACCCTGGGGCTGGTCATATACTGCCGACGCAGAGAATTGCGGGGCCTACCTCGGTCCAGGTCTCAAAGGCCTACTATACCTCCTCCCACCCCTCCTCCACCTCCTCCTCCTCCGAATTACCATCCGTGGGCATGGCGCCATCAGTCGGTAGCTCTAGGCACAGCAGCAGTGCCGTCGCTAAGCGACAGCAGGCGGTGCTGAAACTGCTGAGCCTAGGCGATAAAAGGCACACCGCCCAAGAGCTATTACAGGGCATTCCACATCAAAGTTGTTAACTTTGTCGCCACCCTGCTGTGTAATCCCCAAAATATACTTGCAAACTTTTACCATTTAGGGATATTATTTCAGCGCTTCTTGCGCATCTGTTTACATTCCCCTCACCCGCCATATCCTAAACTTATAAGAACGCTACTACACTTGATCTTATACAAAAGGTTCTTAGAAGTGCTGTTTGGGGAGTAGCCTATAGACAGGGGCTTGGATTGGCGAAAGCTCGCCTGGCAGCGGAGCGCCAGCTCCATGCCAAGATCCAACTAACATAGTTTTAACTGCAGCACCTTTAATCTACTACTAGTTCACTGCCTCCATACATCGTCCCCTTATCAAACGAGCTGTGTCAGGCAGAATTTTGGGTTGTTTTCATGGCTTCCATGTTAACTTTGTCGCCACCCTGCTGTGTAATCCACAAAATATACTGGCAAACTTTTATCATGTACCGATATTATTTGAGCGCTTCTTGCTCACCTCCTTTGGTTCCTCTCTGCCACCCATTGGTTTGAAGCCTGAGTCCATTTAGGGTATGTCGCCATGACACTCTCTAGCCTGCTGCCGCTGCCTCTGCATGCCGTCCCCTATAGTGTCAGGGTCAATTATTGGATGTTTTAGATGCTATCTAGCTTCATTCTGTCACTCTGTCATGGCCATGCTGTTGCCCATAATTTTGGCATAATGGTGCGATTATGCAGCCTCAGAGGCATCCATGCATGCTGCCCCTGCTGTTTCCTGTCCATTTCCGCGGTGTTTCCATCCTTTTCTGAGGTTCCCAGGTGTTTGGCCAAGCTTCCCTGTGCAGAGCCTTGGTCCCCTTGAAAAATGCTCGAGTCTCCCATTGACTTCAATGGGGTTCGTTATTCGAGACGAGCACTCGAGCATCGGGAAAAGTTCGTCTCGAATAACGAGTACCCGAGCATTTTAGTGTTCGCTCATCTCTAATTATAAATTATTAAATAATTCTTCCCTTTATGCCACTTCTGAGAAATGCCCATTTTAGCCCCTTAGTGACATGTGACCCATTAGTATGTTACACGTCAGTTACTGAAGTATGGAGGGGGCTCCCGGGCTGAGCCACCTCCATACATGCAGCAAAACCGGTCCCCAGTGTTAGCCTTTTGATTGCCGCTGGCAAAGCCATTGACTTTAGGTCGCCATCTTGCTTTAGATCGTCGCTCCTTGTGACGTCATCTGGGAGTGACACTCTGTGGGCCTGTGAATTTCAGTAGATCTGTTGCAATGTGCTTGTGACACAGATAACGTACAAAATCCACATGATCGAGCAGATATGGTTAAGGACCCTAGGGGTTCTAAAAAAAAAAATTAAAAAAATCCTAAAAGTTCAAATCAGTCCCTAGAACTGATATAAAAATAAACAAATAAAATCACAAACGTATCAGGTATCGCCACATCCCAAAATGCCCAATGTATCAAAGTATAATAATGGTTATTCCTGCCATTGAACTCCATACTGTAAAATAGCACCCAAATATCCGAATCTCCCCTTTTTCACCATTTTGCAACGTATAATAATGTTATAAAAAGTGATCAAAAGGTTTAACAATCCCCAAAATGCTGGCAAACAAAATGTCAGCTCATCCAGCAAAAAAGTGACACCTAATACAGCCTAATAAAGTTATTAGCGCCAGAAGATGACAAAACAAAGATTTTTTTTTTGTACAAATTATTTTATTTTATAAAATGAATTAAAACATAATAAAACCCATATAAATTTGGTATTCCTGTGATCCTGCCAACCCAAAGCATAAAGGATACATATAATTTGAGGCGAAGAGAGAAACCGGTAAAAACCAAGCCCACAAAAAAATGGTGCAAATGCATTTTTTCACCATTCTCATAGCATTAGGATTTTTTTTCCCAATTCCCATTGTACAACATGAAGTATTAAATACCGTCACTTTGAGTTACCATTTGTTGCACAGGCAACACGCCCTCACACAGCTCTTTATATGGAAAAATAAATTTAATGGAATTTTGGAAACACAAAAAAACACAAAAAAAAGGCCAAGTCGTTAAGGGGTTAACCTGTGTGCTGATGAGGCAGTGCACAAATTCATGTACTTAGCACCCAGAGCACTGCTATTAATGCCTGGAGCACTATCCTCTCTGTCAGGTAAGCAGCAGAATTTATCTTGTGGAAAACAAATGTGGACACTAGAAGTAGAAAGAAGATGCAGGATCATATCTTGGTTAATCCCAGAGCTGAGTGGTTTTGCTGAAAAAACAATTATAACATTCAGGACTTTGGGAAAGCTGGATCAACATGGCTGTCTCGATCAACACTGAGCTTGTAATTACAAACGGAGGTTAGTCAAGCATAACTAAGCATGACTAATCAACCTGAGCAGGATCACAGCAGCTGGGTGATGGTGCAGCAATTGATTATTCTGTCTGGCAGGGAGAAAAGTGATTGCATCATCATCTCCTGCAGAGAAAAACTCTCCTGCTAAGAGAAGAGTAAAAGCAAGCTTTGAAGGAGCCATAGAAACGACAGAGCTTCATTATCATAATGTTATATCTGTTCTATCAGCAAAACCATTCAGCACAGCGATTAACCAAGATATGATCCTGGATCAGTGTAGCTAGAGCATTATCAAGGTATATTTGCTTCATAATGCATCAAATAAAATGGTAGGTTTCCTTTAAGGCAAAAAACATTGCTCCAGGTGCTAAGCAGGTAACCTCGGTGCCCCAACTACCTCATTAGCATATGGATTACATTGGGAAAATCTTGAAAATGGAATAATGGACAGAAATAATAAAGGTATTTTAGAGGTCATACTGCATTTCTCTGCAACAAGCTGCCAGGAGATTATTAGAGGTGCTAGACTCACTCCAAATGGATATCAGCAGCTTAGTTCCTATTCGAATGAGTGGGGTCTTTTTCCCATCTTCCAGAAACGGATACTATCAGAAGATCTGATGAGTGTATATAAGTATATAATACCAATCTAATATTGATGTACTTTTGGGTATGCATCTCCTGGACAGATAATTAATATGTAAAAGCTGGAAAACCTATTTTGCTGTCTGGTTTAAATCTCATCTACTCTTTTACAACTACAAAACACTGCAAACTTTTTTAATTGTATTTTTTTTTTACCTTTTATATCAGGATAGATCACACAAACCTACTGGAGAAGAATCTGGCAGCTACTGAGGAGATGCAGTCTCGGTTAAAGAACAATATCACATCAATTCATTTTTTAAATCAGAAGGTAAGCTGGGAAACACATAGATTACAGTTGGGCTTGGGCTAGATGACATCATAAGTCAGACATGTGTATAAAAACATTTGTGCTCCTATAGAGATGAAATTTGGCCATAAAACTGTCAAGAGTATAGACATGTGACACTCAAACTTACTTCTCGGTCTTTGGTTGCAAAATGTATGTGTACAAGTCCTCGAAAACTCTACCAGAAATACAATGTATGTGATGTCTTCTGCTCGTGTCTTGTTTTTTGCATAGATGGCAGTCACCGCCATGGCCACTTTATAAACCTTATTATATTCTGCATTGGGGAAAGGTTAAACAGTTCATAAGGCTTCTAAAAGAAATAATGTGTAACTCCAAACTTCCAAACATATATATTAATGTGTGGTTGTTAAAAAGTTGGGCATTTAAGCCTTACTTCCAACTTTCTCAAAAACACAATTTTTAAATCAGATTTGCAGGACAGGTTAATCTTGAGGGGATCATTAATGAATGGATTGGACAATCCTGGGAAATTTGGGACTGTCCACAACATGGGTCTCTTCATGCCTTTGAGTAATCTTTCAATCTAACTTTTTCTTTCGTTCTCCCATCCAGGCCCTTACTACAACCTACCAAGAACATCTCTCGCATCCAACACTTTCTCAACCCAGAGTCTACAAAATTGCTATTCCATGCCCTAATCCTCTCCCACTTGGACTACTGTAGTATTAGTCTCACTTTTTTCCCAGTTACCCCTCTAACACCCTTATGATCTGTCCTCAACCAGCATCCCGCCTAATCCATCTCTCTCATCGCTTCTCCTCCTCCCCTCTCTGTTAGTTTCTCCACCGGTTACCCTTTGGTTAAAATATTAATTTACAATGGCGTCCATAATCTGTCCACAATCATCCAATACCGTGCTACACATAATCTCAATTCCTCACAGATTGGTAGGTAGCAAGAAAAATCCCCATCTTCAGAGGGTGGGAGACTTGAGATGTTGGAACTCATATTACTCCAGCCCTCGAAGAGAACAAAAACTACTACAGTCCACGTTATTTTTCCTGGGTTATGCTGAATGTATTTTCTGCATAAAAAGTTATATACTTCCCTCCACTCCAGATTTCCCACATAGATTTTGAAGAAATGTTTGTCACATATTTTTTTGTTTTGCAACCTATGTGCATTTCTCGAAATATGCACATTTTTGAATATTTTTTTTACCCATTTAGATTTTTGGGGATTTCAGCGCCATCTGTCAATGAAAATGACTTTTGAATCATAGACTGAATCAATGTAACTTGTCCTGGGGAATCTCATCTGCAGTAAAAAATGGAGGTTCCCATTTAATATTTTAAAGTTACCTCCTGTTTGGTATCACTGGATAGATTTTTAAAAAATATTTGATATGTAAATCCATAGTTTTTCGATCCAATGTGTATTTCGCAAGATATTCCACTGCCCCAACCTTTTTACACCCGGTATATACTGTTTATATATATATATAATGTTTTTTTTATTATTTTACTGGATCTTTGATATAAATAAGTTTTTAATTTGTGATTTCCTCCAGACTTTTGATGCTGTTCCTCCAGTCCCAGACATTTCTGATTACAGTTTTCATTTCCTATACAGTAGAGAACCAGAGAACCTGCTCGTAATGTACAAAGAGCTAAAAAAAAAACAGCAAGTTGTCTGTGGCCATGTTAAATGGTTGGGTTTCTAAACTGCGTTCAGTGAAAGGTCTTCATCTAAAGTATAGCCGCGAAGCACACAGTAGTGTACACTGTCATTACTCAACTAAAATAGTGCACAAATATCAGGAGACAGTAACTCGTGTAACTGCTACAAAGCGTCGCCTGTATACCGTTCCCTCAATAAATCTCCCGGGTTATGCTAACCTGTCATTGAAAGTTTGGATTTCTTTTAGCAAACTTTTTAAATTCCACATCCTCTGGGGGCTAGATCAAAAGAATTTCCTACATTTCTTATTTCAATATTTGATATAATAAAACAGAGATTAATTCCCCTTTGAGCCCTTAACTGAATAACAAAGCACATTCTGTGTCATAATTTACATCCGCTCTTTGCCTCCTTTTAATGCGCGTTTTACGTGTTTTCACGATACACACGGACAATAGCCCAAGCTTCCAACCTTGGTGTGTCCATGAGCGGTGTTTGTGTGGTTTTTTTTTTGTTTTTGTTTTTTACGTGCAAGAAATATATTTCTTAACTAAGGACAAAGAAAAAAAATGAACAAGTTACATTGATAGTGGCTGATCATGAAAAGAAGCCCCAGGAGCATAGGCGCACTATAAAAAGCTCTTTCAGGAAGTCATTATGCTGTTGAGGGAATAAGAAAGTTAAGTCAGAGAGTTGTGAAATGTTCTCATTATGGGTCATCTTGGTAATTATCTGACATCTACAGATGGAGTCACTTCTTAATCAAAAGAATGAATCATTACTGATATTGATTCAGACCAAGATGTTTGAAATAATGAGTGTAGTAACTCAAGTATAAATTCAGCCGTAATTTTCTGCAACTTCTCCGCCGAATTTTCATACTAAATAATAATGAAATATCTCATTTCATTTCCTGCTAATAGTCAGAAAATGGCCATGCCACTGCAAACTAAATTGTCCCTGCATAATCGGCATGTTCAGTCCTAGCAGGGGGAAGGTCGCTAATGTTTACCGTCTCATTGATGGCGCGCTATAATTACCCCAGCTGCTCGCCGGCCCGCTATGCTGTACTTAATAGTGAGCGCTATTGTTTTTAACCATAAAACAGTTGATTCGATCATTATTGAGCCTAATGTAAGCAACAAGGAGCTTTTACATGACGAGGACACAAGACACCTGTCATTTATCCATGCAAAGTTTGGGGGGGGGGGGGATTTACGCTTTTTTATATAGGAATTAATGTTTTGGTTTTTTTACTGTTGTGATTTTATAGGTATAATGGAGACGTTATCCTTACGTTGTTGCTTTCTGTGGTCTAATGAGGTGGTAATTGAGGCATTAAACATTTACGGTAGAAACCTGATTTTTACTGATCACTGCAAATACAGTATGTGGGTCCAAGGTATAATAAGTGTTTCAGTAGCATTCACTTGTTTCCTCAATTATTGGCTTTGTTATTACAGTAATGAAGAAATAGAAAGCACTGCTGATGTTGTGTCGGCTGCATATAAACTTGAATATCAGATGCGTCCGGAATAGAGAATTCATTTACCCTCTTGGGCACTGTAGATGTGGCAAATTTGCAGAACATGCACTTATTGACAAAATTAAAATTACACCTAGATAGAAAGCAGTTATTTTGCAGACAGATATGGAAATACTTATAGAAATTGTATCATTAGATTCTAGTTAAAAAATTGGGCATAAAATTTCTCCATAAAATGTCTTTAGGGGAGCCTCTTTTAGGCATTTCACTCGGGCTCCCAATAAAAGTCTATCTACTATCATTGGACTAAGAACTCTTTCACGCGGCTGTTATGGGGCAATCATCTGGTCACATGATTTGCGGCCACATCACGTCCACCATAGACCTCTATGGCTCCCGGTCATGATGTGGTGAACACACGGTGTGTCACCGCATCGTGACTGAGTCGGACAGTCACTTGTCTTCCTATGGAGTGAAGAAGGGTGAAGATTGTTCACCCCTCCTCCTCCCAGTTCTGCGCTCATCCGGATCCATTAGGTGCTGGACCTGTATTGCATTTAGTTAAGAAACCAGGTTCTCATTTGGGTCTTGACCATTTTAAAGTTTGAATATGAAAGACTCTTGGGGAGAACTTTAATCCTGCTTTTGATGTAGAGCAACAAAAGCCCTAAATGCTGGTAAGATGATCTGTGGAGCCTTCATATATTGCCTGGTTGCCATATATATTGGCTTTTAGGGGCTTGATTATCCATACAGGCAACCCTTAAAAATAATCCTCCAATCCACTGATATGTCAGAGCAAAAAACAAAGGAAAAATGATCCATGCATTTATTGGACAATTTTATCGACTTTTGGCCAACAAGGTAATTTAAAAAGTTTTTGGAAACTAACTTTCTTTATTACATGCTTCATAATCCTACATTTGACCATGTCCCAAATTGTATATGTGCGCCTTTTGCGGCCTCAGGGGCTAACATTTTTATAGCATGTGAAAGCTTGGCTTTTCATGTATGTAAAATGTTGACATTTTTGACATTGATTGTCACATTTACACATATTTTGCCTCAGCTGGATCTGGAAATCATCCAAGTGTGTCTTGAGAGGGATCCCAGAATTAATTTCTAGAATCTACTAGCCAGAAGTAGAGTTAAGGCACATTTTGGGTTCTTTTACTTTCTCGAGGCTACTATAATGAACTGTACTGTACATCAGTAATGATTTCAGAAGATGATAATTTACTGAGCTTACCTCAAGCAATAGACCCTACCCCTGGTCAAATCTCATGTCTTAAAACTGTCATTCTTTCCTGTAAAGATAACAATAAATTGTTATTAACCAAGAACTGAATTTGAAGCCAGATGTTAGAATATTTTTCAAAAATTTATACATTTATAACCTGCTCTGGTCTAGTCATTATTTGTATGTTTAAAGAACGGTTAGGGGCATCCATTTATGGCATTCAAGCCTTGCGACAGAAATTGCGATTGCCACAGTTGGCGTAGAGTGGTGCAGTGAGGGATGTGCTTGGCCACAGAGTGGGCTAGTGCCGGGCAGGCTGTAGCACAATTGTAATCAATAGAATTGTTGTGTGTGTACTGCTCCTCTTAGTATATCCGCTGTCATGTGTGGGGATGGGTTTACATGAAGGCTGGTGCACAATGCCTAAAATTGGGAAATGTTAACCAGGGAAATACTATGAGGGAGTCAGATGACAGCATCCTCAGGGCTGATCATTTTACAGTCTCAATGCTCTTATAGTGAAGGACCTGTAAGAAAACCTTCTTCCACATAAACATAGAGGGTGGTCGCTTGTTACAGTTCTAGCTATAAATCATGAGTGACTTTACTGTAATGAGCCTTGATTAATGTATATAAGGTGTGGCAGCGTAGCTGCCACTAAAACAGATTTTGGCCGTGAAATATATTGCCTAAGGAAAGTTGAGTAGAAGACATCCCTGGGAAAGTCTGGTTTATCTGATTAAGCTTAATTAGTAGCCAGCTGGAAGTACCTGGTGCACACTTCCCACAATGGCTGCTCCCTGGGGAAGTAACTCTGAACGTTTTGGGGGGCCTGGCAGTATGCCAGCACCTGGTGAGGTAGGGAACTTGTATGGCAAGTCAGTTTCGGAGAGGCTAAGGCTTTATTCTGCTGTTTTGTTTATTTTCTATTACTGCCGAATAAAACTGGCTGCGGTCAGTGTCACCAAAAATCGAAAAGTGTGGACAGTGAAGTTACCTGTGTAACGCCGGGAGACGGCGATCCCAGACCTAATCCCTTATGAAGGATATAAGGTTTCCTTCTGCTAAATATTTTTTTCTTCCTAAACTGAATAACCCTTCGCACATTAATAACACATCTTTTATTGTACATCCATTTCTTACTTATGTGGTTTTCTTTTGAACCACTGTTGTAGCTTTCACTCTAGAATGAATCCTGAGTATCAGAATAATCAAGCGATGCTTTATGTCCCAGAAACCAGACCCAACGAAGAGAATAAATACCTCTAACGCAGAGTCGTGATACAAAAGTCAGCTGCTATTCATATGAAAGGTAGCTGAGCTACAGTTACTCAGGCCGGCCACTACATTTTTATTTCCTACTAAGTTCTTTATGTTTGTTCCCATGTCAGAGGTAGCCAGAACCCTCTGATCTGTACTGGCTCGGTACTGAATGTTGGACTCAAGCCTTTCTGATATTGACTACCTTTCCAATGCATTAGGACATCAATATCAGTTAACTGGAAGACCCCTAAGACCAAGCCACGAAACAATTTAAAAACTGTGGACTATTTTTGAAAAAGGAAAAATACAGCAATGTCTTTCTGATCGAGTACAACCCCTTGAAGCACAACAGATGATATATTTTTTTTACCAGGAGAGTTTCCATTATTGCAATGCGGATAATTTTGTTTTTTTTTCCTTTACTTGTATTTTACGTTTGTGTATAACCCCAAGCGTCACAGGCCTCCTGTATAACGTACAAACCATTCATTTACACTCGATGCTTTGTCTCGTCCCACAATGGCGATGAGAAAGTGATAAATGGGAATGGAAATTGTCTTGCAAAGATGAATAGATTTTGAATTAATTCCAGATAAAGATAAGTGACATTAAACTTGATTCCAATTATTTCGATTTTAAAGTTTCCTGAAAGGGAAAGAAATGTATAAAAACCCTGAACACTAATCATGTCAGACGTCTGGAAAGCTTTATGGACTCCATATTATTGTCCATTACTCCAGACTTATCATGTTAAAGCTAGAGAACAATCTCTTAATTAACACCTAAATTGCTAAATACAGCATCAGACTTACAGCTAATGACTAGTCTTTACCTCTCACCACGATTATTGCAGCCATCTTCCTACTATAACATTATAATATTATCACTTTGTACAGCAACGTTTGAGATCCATTTTTAGGGAGGATTATCCTAATCTCTGGATTCTTTGCATGTAACCAGTCATTATTTGGTGTGAAAATTGTGCGTAAAGTATGTGCATTAGGGGTTCTGTCACTTTCTATAAAATGTATTGTAGGACCTATGATGTAATTTAGTGCCCCCACATGCCCACATGCATTTTCTATAGCTCTGCTATTTTTAGTGCTCCCACAGACTTGGATGTTGAGTCTGTACATTCGATCAGGTCACATGATCGGTAATAGTAGACCCCTGTTCTCGAGATGTCTGGGTCCCACAGTTCAACGACAACCTTCATTGGAGACCTGGGAATATATGGAGGCCATGTCAAAACTTAAAGGAAATCTAGCATTAAAATCCCTTATGATAGACCAGGGGCAATTACTTATAGATCCAGGCACTGTGACTGTGCTAATCTTATTATATTTGTTATTCATGGCTTCCTTCCTTCAGAAATCAACTTTTACAATTATTCTAAGCTAGAAGGACTCTGGGGGGCGTTATCAGGGCCCTTCTATGCTGCAGCTTCACAGGCTGGTATACTGTCTCTCCCTCCCCTTCTGCTCCCTCAGCAAATCTTGCTCCTTCTGATGTAATCTCACTGGCAATGCCCCATAGAGCCCTTGTGACTCATTAGCATAATTATAAATGTTGATTATCATGCTTGATTTTGATGGTAGATTTTCTTTAAAACACTTTGTCATGTTCCATAAACTGTTCCTAAATTTTTGCCACGATTTTTGCCCCAAACATGGATCATCCTTAAGAGTCCATGACCCATACCAGTTTACCATCCTTCTTTGAACCAAGTTTGGTAGAAGCTTAACCACAAACCATAACTACGGCACTTCACAAAGCTTGCTGTTCTCAATGGTCAATATAGCCATGACCATTCCGAAGTTGCCTGGATCCTTAGAACTCGTTACTTGCTGCCTGGTTGTTCCCCTTTCGTGAGATGTCATATCTTCGCTGTGCTCTGTGTACTAGTCAAACTTGTTCTTCATATGTAATGAAAATCTCACATTCTTATTTCCTCTCTTCTATCTAGCTTGTCGAATTAAGTCAAGAGAATGGACATCTAAAGCAGCAGCTGGAGGACGCAAAGCGGAAAAACGGTGAGCTTGACCTCCAATTGGAGACCTGTAATCAGACTCTGTCCAATCTATTCACTCATTTGAAATCTAAAGGACAAAATGATGTTCTCCATAAAGATTCAACCACCAACAACATATCTACCTGCAGCAACCGGAAGCAGTCATGTTGTGAAAGACTTCTAAAGATGGTCCCCCAAAGTCAAGAGACAAAGGACAATATAAAAGGGATCTCCGAACAAGAATCATGTTGGAAACAACATATTGCAGAACTTTCTGCTCTTCTACAAGGAAATTAACGGACAGAAATGAGTTTATACATTTATGAAATTATTGATTTTGACCACTTATATGCTTCTCTGGATTTTTGGATTCTATTATGTTAATTAAGATGTATTTTTGTACTTCACTGACTGGTTGTTTAGGTTTTGGCCAGACCCCAAGGAGGTAGACATCATATGTCATAATCTTTATTGAATCCTAGTTCCATGATTTGTTATAGGTTTTACCCTTTTTAAATTTTTGTGTTTTCTTTTTTGTTTATTTCTTTCTAAGTATTTATGTTTTTAACCAATAGTGTAGTATCTGGTTAAATTATTATTGAGTAGCTGTGGCCTGGCATTAAAATCTACATCCAAATCATGATTAAAATCTGCAATACATCTGCATTCATATGATTTTATATTTTGTATTTTAGCTTTTGTGTTGGTAGGAAAAAAGGTCTGCAATGGAAATTATGGCAGAGAATGGATATGCTGTAGTTTTAGTTTTTTTCTTCTTTTTAGTGGGCAAAACTTCTGCAGCAAAATCTTATTGATTCTTGTTTAATACAGAGCATTTAAAGGTGTCCTTAAATCTACCTTCATAATCGAGCATGATAGTGACCAGGAACACTTACTCATAGATTCAGGCACTGTGACTGTGGCCATTTTCTTATATTTCTATTCATAGCCCCCTTCTTTCTAAAATCAGCTTTTAAAATTTTGCTTATGAGTCTGAGGGGCTACGCTACCCTAGCTTCTCTGGAAAGAGGAGTAGTAAGGCAGCAATCCAAGTCCTGCACGGTAACTTGTAACGGCCGTGCTCGCAGCTGGAGGTTCTGATGCTCAAACCCAAAATCAGGCACTATCGAAGGAGGAAGCCACAGCATTGAATCTTTATCAGTCATGCTTGATAAAGGTTCAGTGGGAATCGAAACGTCACATTTTTTTTTAATGCCTGGATGAAATGTGAATGTGGAATTTAAACTTCTGGGTGCTGTGTCTTCCTCCTTCGATAGACCCTACCCTCTCTGCCATCTGACTTTACAGACTGTTACACTGTCCGCAGTTGTTCAGTGAGCTCTTCCCGCTATATTCTCAGTGCTGAGGGAGCAGGTGGAAGACTGAGACAGAGTAACTGCTTGTAAAGCCAGATCATAGAGTGGCTAGATTGATTGAGCTTATTAGCAAAATTTTAAAAGTTGATTTTAGAAGGATGGATAACAAATATAAGAAGATGACCACAGTCACAGTACTTGGATCTATGAGTAAGGGTCCCTGGTTTGTCCTGCTCGATTTTTAAGGTAGATGTCCTTTAAGCAGTCTCATCATAAGGTAGTATAAGAAAAACTAAAAATTTTTTTGGAGACTTTGGATATTACAGTGCTCGTTTAGAGAATTCAAAACATGTATTACTGATTACTAGTTATGCAGAGACATTGGGCTCCCGTATGATTTAAAAAATCCCAGTAATGGGACCAAGAACAGCTAAAAATGTATCACCTCTCCTGTGGATAGGTAAATATTTTTCCAATTTTTAATTCTAATTTAATTTTAGAATGTGACCGCTGACCGTGAGTCGCAAATAAAGAATAGATGTGTTGGAATTGAAACAAAATGGAAACAACAATGACTACTCCGCAAAGGCCAGTATAGTGGTTAGGTGCCTTTCACACAAACGTGTGGGGGACCGATATCCAGCCGCACAATTTGCCAGATATTGGCCCCCATAGACGCTTATGGTGCCTGTCCATGATACGATGACCACACACATCTGTCACAGTACTTGCTTTATCTTTTTTGTATGTACGGCCGGACACCATGCCTCGCTAGGCCTTAGTCATATAAAATATTGTATATGTCGGCCAACTGAGTGGGAGGCACAAGCCACAAGTGCCCTTAACTTTGCAGCTTTCACTTGCTTGATTTAGGATCTGGTAGGCTCAGCTTCTGTCATTTGTATGGCTGTCTTAGGACCGTGTGACCACTTCAAAACGTTTGATTGAAAACTAGTACTCCTATATCTTTTCCAGGGGATACCTCTGAATGTAGCCTTTGCGATGCATTCCAAAACACAGCACAAATGTTGCATGTGAATGCCGTCTAGAGCTTCTATTATTCCCTATGACAGCATGGGATGACATATAAACCATCTTATTTCCATGTTATAATAGTTTCACAGTTTTGCACAAATGACCTGATCTATTGATGTAAAATGTTAATATATTGAATATCATTTTTGTAAGTACGGTACTTTAGCTATGGATTGAAATTCCAATTCCAAAAGAATGACAGCTGTCTTTTTGTTTTTTTTTATATTTTCCAATTGTATCTGAAAACAGGCCTTCATAATTAGCTTTGGGGCGCTGCTAGGCTAGCGGAAATTAGCTGTCACCTATAGCTACTGAGACTTGTTATTTTATATGTGAGGAACTAAATTGTCCTTTGTGTCGAACATCAGCACTGAGACTCTAATTTT
Source organism: Engystomops pustulosus (assembly GCF_040894005.1). NCBI lineage: Eukaryota > Metazoa > Chordata > Amphibia > Anura > Leptodactylidae > Engystomops > Engystomops pustulosus. The sequence goes on along the minus strand of NC_092415.1, from coordinate 37,835,352 downwards.
CATTAAAAATTGTAGACATATTTATTTGTTTACTGTGATTTCCAAAAAAGCATTGGATAAAAATGTGGAGACTGTCTATAAACACATTAATATCTGATAAAGTTCTGATTAAAGAGATGCCGATTGTTTATCTTTAATTGTTTTAGATACATTGTCATTAAGCTTTATTTGTATTCTTGGAGATGGCAAGTGAACATTGCTTTTATCTCATTGCGATTATGTTATGTACTGACATTGACCAGGATCTGGAACCTAGTTCATCTATGATTCGATCAGTTCTGTTGTACTTTGGAGGTTTCATTAGGAGGCTCCTTTAGAAGTAACCGAGTCTTATGCTTCCTTAGTCTTAGTTTAAGTTTTCTCAATGGCTACAGTAACTTAAAGGGTTATTCCTGGACTTTGTTATTGAAAATTCTTTTTTTAACACTTGACTTCAGCACCTCCGGAAACTAACGAAGTTTAACCACCGCCTGGGTCCAAACACATGGTAAAGTCTACATCTAATGCCCAAATGGAGATATCTTAGGAGTCCATATTAACTCCACTCGCCTGGGAGAGTCGCAGTTATTGCAGAGTAGTGAGGTTATTGTGTGTGTAGATGAGTTTTTTGGTTTACATTTGAAGGTTAGGGACAGTCTGACACATTTTGGTAGAGAGTTTTAGAGAATGGGGGATGCACAGGAGAAGTCTGGGAGATGCTTGAGAGAAGAATCCATGGTATAGAGTGCAGCAAAAGCTCTTATGCGGAACAGAGATTATGTGTGGGACAGTATTGTTTGATAAGATCTGAGATATATGGAGGGCATATGTTGTGGACACAGCTTTTTAAGTCATTGTTAATATTTTAAGTTGGATTTGTGCAATGGGTAACCAGTGGGGAGACTGGCAGAGAGGAGAAGCCAGGAGATTAGCCGGGCAGCAGAGTTAAGATTTGATTGTAGGGACATTAGAGAGCTAGCTGGGAGACCATAGAGAAGAATGTTTCAGTAGTCCAATCAGGCCATGGGCTTGTCTCCAGACCCCCCCCCCCCCCCCTCACAGTTGACCTACCATGTCTCTCGATGGCTACTATTCATTGGCATTTCACCTTATTCTGTATAATCCTTTAGAAAATCGGAATTTCCATTTTGGGCCACTTTCTACAGATCAATTTCTTATTGCGTTGCCTATTCTCTGCAGATGTAACCGTACAGAAAATACATTATGTTATGTAACCGCTCTTCCACTGATTAGAGCAATCTGCTTAGCAGAATTTACAGAGATCTGATTGATGTAATGTGACAGCGGATGAGATGAAGAGAAGGCTAACTTGCAGACTTTTGTTAAAAAATAGTTTATTATTTCAGGGACTTCTAAATCACCTTTTTGCTTTTTTATTATTCAGAATTACGCCGAGGCAGCAGAAAAAAATCACGTAAGCATGATATAGTTGTTTAACTACCCTCTCTCAAAGATATGTAAATCAAAGAGGAACCTCAATCTTTTATCATAGAGGGAAATGGTGTAAATCCAGGAGGTCTTGTCAAGCGATTACATTTCTTTATTTCACAGTAAAGTCTTCTGCTATCCTGATTACATCCCGCCTAGGGGTTTTGTCAATCACTTTTCCCACAATACAGATTTGCATTTGCAGTCAATTTTAAAGTTCATTTTCTTTGGGAGTATTTTTTTTTTCTAAATTACCATTGTCAAGTATTACTGGTGTAACCTCATAACTGAGAAATGTTCTCCTGGACTCATGTCTTCATTTAGCATTAGGGTAGGTCAAACACTTAACCTTCTCTAATTAAGAATGGTTGTATTTGGTCCAAGGTGATGATCTGCAGCTCGTCCCTTAGAGTGGTTCATTTTCTGATCCTGTATCACTAGACAGGACTTAGCATATTTCCATGCAAGTTGGACAAGTAGAAAATTGGTTTGCTTGGTGTGTTCACAGATATGGGTTTCTTTACTTTTAAATTGAAATCCTGATCTGAATAACCTTTAATAATATCTCCTAATGGGCTGTGTCGAGTCTGACATGAATGACTTCTAGACCTACTCATTGTAGTGTTATTTGAACCTCTTCCTGATCTTGAGCATATTTAAAGGGTGTCTACCAGCTCCCAAATCACCCCACTAGTAAAAACAGCATTTTAGGGCACTTTATAAGCTGTCCTGACAAGTCTTTCTCAAGGACAGATTGTTTTTATCTATATTCAGAAGACATGTTTGGTTAACCAGGGACACGGTTATACTTGCTGGTGCTCATGTCTTCCTTCTATACTTTTTTTTCAAATGGAGAGGTCAGTAATGATGTTAAGGTGATCTAGATGGAGCTGACCAGCATAGAAAGATTTAAATCAGTTTCACCATTGGGCAAAGCCACATCGATGGGGCACCTAGAACACCTGGTGCACATTTAACATGACTGATCCCTGGGAAACAGGAATGGTACGTCTTAAAATTTTATGAAGTACCCTATGAAATGCTTTCTTTACGTGTGGTGTCAATTGGAAGATGATAGGTACGCTTTACCATTTTTGTTTTGGGAGTGGGGGTGTATAAGGAATATATAAAAAATGTCCAGCTCACCTCCCGTTTGATGTCTCCTGATGCTCGAAAAGCAAGCCCTGAGGACTTCAGGCACCATGTGAAAAAGCTGTACAGCGAAACGTGTGGGTATGTTTTAACTGGAATCTAACTTGTGTTGTCTTGCCATGTCATATGCTTTTACTGGAATAAAGATTTCAATTAGAGATTTTTCTCTAAACCGGATACCTTCGTTTTTTTTATAAATGGGTCGGAATATTATAAAAAAAAAATAAGCAATACTCATGTTATCTATCCGTGAGTATTCCCATTCTAACAGTAAAGGGGGTTTCCAGAAATTCTGGGTGAAGGCTGATTAGATTGTGAGCCCTATTGGGGACAGGGACTGATTTGGCAAGCTCTGTGCAGCGCTGCGTAATTTGTGTGCACTATATAAATAAAGGGATTATTTATTATTAATTAAGGCAGGAGTCTCAAAAGAAACGGTGCACTCCCCATGCTTCGGCTCCTACAGTGCTCCTGCGGTGTATTTGGTTTTCGGCTGCTCTGCCCAATCAGATGTTACTTGTAACGTTAGAGGATGTGATGCCCCAAGGTCCAAGGAAACGAAAGATTGAGCTCAAGATCAATACACTTTTCTTGTATGTCAAGCTGGTCTTCTGTTCACGGTGCTGGACAGGAAGTACCTCTGGCTCTGCTGCTCTCTGCCTCCTCCCCCCTGCTCCTGCACCACAGGAGATGTGTGTTCATGTGAGAGGCATCTGACCAGAGAGTAAGACCTGTCTGATTGTAGTCAGGTCTGAGTTTATGGTCGGATCCAATAGCAACCAAAAAAACAATAGCAGTACTGAGTATAGAATTAGAATTAAGTGCTGCATTTTTGTTCAGAAAATTGAATGATAGAATGTTTTTTGTTTTGCTATACTGAGTAAATGTAATAATTTTGGATGGAGCAGTTAAGAACCCTTACACACAAGCGAGAGTGATATGATCAACTCACATCAAACTCTATGTATGCTGACTGGAACTTTTGGCCCGAACAATGACAAGTGTGTTCTCTTCCTCGACATGGCCTCCCAGCCAAACTAAGCAATCATGGGAGATGAGCCTTGGTGAGAAAGGTAAAGGTGAACGAAGATCACTGTGGCTGAGGGACATGAAGATTGGTTGCACTTGAAGGCAACGTGAATGCAGCAAAGTACAAAGTTGTCCTGGATGAAAATCTCACCCAGAGCGCTCTGGACCCCAGACTAGGTCAAAGCTTCCAACAAGACAATGCCCCTATGCAGACAGGTAAAATAACAAAGCAGAGGCTTCGGAACATCTCTGTCACCATTCTTGACTGGCCCAGCCAGAGCCCAGACCTAAACCCAATTGAGCATCTCTGGAGAGACCTGAAAATGGCTTCCACCAACGTTCACCATCCAACCAGAGGAACCTGGAGAGGATCTGCAATTAATTTTTTCTGTCAAGATGGGGGCAGAGTGTGCATTAATGAGCAAAAAAAACTTTTTGATCTTACCAATTGGCTGCAATGAAACAAACAGTGAAAAATTTAGAGGGGTCTCAATTAGAGATGAGCGAACATGCTCGTCCGAGCTTGATGCTCGGTCGAGCATTAGGGTACTCGAAACTGCTCGTTACTCGGACGAATACTTCGCCCGCTCGAGAAAATGGCAGCTCCCGCCGTTTTGCTTTTTGGCAGCCAGAAACAGAGCCAATCACAAGCCAGGAGACTCTGCACTCCACCCAGCATGACGTGGTACCCTTACACGTCGATAGCAGTGGTTGGCTGGCCAGATCAGGTGACCCTGGGATAGACTAGCCGCTGGCCGCGCTGCTCGGATCATTCTGTCTCTGGATGCCGCTAGGGAGAGAGCTGCTGCTGGTCAGGGAAAGCGTTAGGGTGTTCTATTAGCTTACTGTTAGGCAGGAGTGATTCTCAAAGAACCCAACAGCCCTTCTTAGGGCTACAATAACGTTCTACTTTTTTTATTTTAATTTGCATCTTTTACCATTTTGTGAGGAATTAGCAGGGGGACTTGCTACCGTTGTGTTTAGCTCTTAGTGGCACACATATCCATAGCAAAGACCGAAGTGGGAAAATTCAGTAGGGGTTGGATTTCTATTAGGCAATAACTCAGTGTCATCTCATCTGGCATAGTAGTGTGCTTCCTTTGATACTTGGCTAGAAAATAGCCATAGGAGAATACAAACAGCTTCTTGAAGCCTACAGTAGCGTTCTATATATTTGATTTCTGGTTGATCTGCTGGTGGCTTTAGTTTCTGCAGTGCATGTACTTGCCAATTCTGAGCAATTTGTAGTGAGACTTGCGACCGCTGTGTTCTGCGCTTAGTGGCGCACATATCCATAGCAAAGGCTGAAGTGGGAAAATTCAGTAGGGGTTGGATTTCTATTAGGCACTAACTCAGTGTCATCTCATCTGGCATAGTAGTGTGCTTCCTTTGATACTTGGCTAGAAAATAGCCATAGGAGAATACAAACAGCTTCTTGAAGCCTACAGTAGCGTTCTATATATTTGATTTCTGGTTGATCTGCTGGTGGCTTTAGTTTCTGCAGTGCATGTACTTGCCAATTCTGAGCAATTTGTAGTGAGACTTGCGACCGCTGTGTTCTGCGCTTAGTGGCGCACATATCCATAGCAAAGGCTGAAGTGGCAAAATTCAGTAGGGGTTGGATTTCTATTAGGCAATAACTCAGTGTCATCTCATCTGGCATAGTAGTGTGCTTCCTTTGATACTTGGCTAGAAAATAGCCATAGGAGAATACAAACAGCTTCTTGAAGCCTACAGTAGCGTTCTATATATTTGATTTCTGGTTGATCTGCTGGTGGCTTTAGTTTCTGCAGTGCATGTACTTGCCAATTCTGAGCAATTTGTAGTGAGACTTGCGACCGCTGTGTTCTGCGCTTAGTGGCGCACATATCCATAGCAAAGGCTGAAGTGGGAAAATTCAGTAGGGGTTGGATTTCTATTAGGCACTAACTCAGTGTCATCTCATCTGGCATAGTAGTGTGCTTCCTTTGATACTTGGCTAGAAAATAGCCATAGCAATAGGATAGGATTGTTTGGTTCTAAAAACTCAAAAAAAAACAAAAAACACAAAAAAAAACAAAAAACACAAAAAAACACAAAAAAAAACAAAAAAAAGTAAAAAAAAAAAAAAAGTTATAACTCTCATTTTAAAAATGTTTAACCCCAGGGCTAGGGGTAGAGGACGAGGGCGGGGACGTGGGCGTCCAACTACTGCAGGGGTCAGAGGCCGTGGTCCTGGGCGGGGTGAGACACCACCTGCTGATGAGGGAGCAGGGGAACGCCGCAGAGCTACACTCCCTAGGTTCATGTCTGAAGTTACTGGGACTCGTGGTAGAGCACTGTTGAGGCCAGAACAGTGCGAACAGGTGATGTCGTGGATTGCTGACAATGCTTCGAGCAATTTGTCCACCACCAGTCAGTCTTCCACGCAGTCCACCCATGTCACCGAAATCCCCACTCCTCCAGCTCCTGCACCTCAGCCTCCTCCCCCCCAGTCTGCCCCCTCCCAGGAAAATTTGCCATTTGAACCGGCATACTCTGAGGAACTGTTTTCTGGACCCTTCCCACAGTCACAAACCACTTGTCCGGTTGCTGCTGAGCAATTTTCCGATGCCCAGGTTTTCCACCAGTCACAGTCTGTGGGTGATGATGACCTTCTTGACGTAGTGGAAGTGTGTAAAGAGGTGTCCGACGATGAGGAGACACGGTTGTCAGACAGTGGGGAAGTTGTTGTCAGGGCAGGAAGTCCGAGGGGGGAGCAGACTGAGGGATCGGAGGATGATGAGGTGACAGACCCAAGCTGGGTTGAGAGGCCGGGTGAACACAGTGCTTCTGAGACGGAGGAGAGTCCTCGACCTGAACAGGTTGGAAGAGGCAGTGGTGGGGCCAGACGGAGAGGCAGGGCCAGAGCTGGTGCATCAGCGCCACTGTCAACTAGTGAAGCTCCCGTGGTGAGGGCTCTTGCGGCGAGGGCTAGATCTTCAGAAGTGTGGAGGTTCTTTAAGGAAACACCGGATGACCGACGGACTGTGGTGTGCAACATTTGCCAAACCAGGCTCAGCAGGGGTTCCACCACTACTAGCTTAACTCCCACCAGTATGCGCAGGCATATGAATGCTAAGCACCCCACTCAGTGGCAACAAGCCCGTTCACCTCCGGCCGTGCACACCACTGCTCCTTCCCCTGTGTCAGCTGCTAGTCAGCCCCCTGCCCAGGACCCTGGCCCAAAAACCCCATCGTCGCCTCCACGATCCTCCACAGCATCCACCAGCGTTCAGCTCTCCATACCCCAGACGCTGGAGCGGAAACGCAAATATAGTGCAACCCACCCGCACGCCCAAGCCCTTAATGTGCACATCTCCAGATTGCTTAGCCTGGAGATGCTGCCCTATAGGCTAGTAGAGACCGAGGCCTTTCGCAACCTCATGGCGGCGGCCGCCCCTCGGTATTCGGTCCCCAGCCGCCACTACTTTTCCCGATGTGCCGTCCCAGCCCTGCACCAGCACGTGTCAGACAACATCATCCGTGCCCTGACCAACGCCGTTTCTGACAAGGTCCACCTGACCACGGACACGTGGACGAGTGCTGCCGGGCAGGGCCACTATATATCGCTGACGGCACATTGGGTTAACTTGGTGGAGGCTGGGACCGAGACTGACCCTGGGGCTGCTCATATACTGCCGACGCCGAGGATTGCGGGGCCTACCTCGGTCCAGGTGTTTCAGGCCTACTATGCCTCCTCCTCCTCCCACCCCTCCTCCACCTCCTCCTCCGAACTACCATCCGTGGGCACGGCGCCATCAGTCGGTAGCTCTAGGCACAGCAGCAGTGCCGTCGCTAAGCGACAGCAGGCGGTGCTCAAACTGCTGAGCCTAGGCGACAAAAGGCACACCGCCCAAGAGCTATTACAGGGCATCACGGCGCAGACTGATCTGTGGCTGGCACCGCTGAACCTCAAGCCGGGAATGGTTGTGTGTGACAACGGCCGTAACCTGGTGGCGGCTCTGCAACTCGGCAGACTGACACATGTGCCATGCCTGGCCCATGTGTTAAATCTGATAGTGCAGCGTTTCCTCAAGACATACCCCAATCTGTCTGATTTGCTCACGAAGGTGCGCCGCATCTGTGCGCATTTCAGGAAGTCCAGCCCAGATGCTGCCACTCTCAGGGCAGCGCAGAGCCGCCTCCAACTGCCCGCTCACTGACTGTTGTGCGACGTGCCCACGAGGTGGAATTCAACACTGACCATGTTATCCAGAGTTTACCAGCAGCGCAGAGCGATTGTAGACTGCCAGATGTCAACTTCCACCAGAACTGGTAGTCAGGTCAGTCAGCTTCCTCAAGTCTACAATGAGGAGTGGACGTGGATGTCTGATATCTGTCAGGTGCTGAGTAACTTTGAGGAGTCAACACAGATGGTCAGTGGCGATGCCGCCATCATCAGCCTCACCATCCCGCTGCTTGGCCTGTTGAAAAACTCTCTGGTCAGCATGAAGTCGGAAGCTTTGCGCTCGTCACAAGAGACGGGGGAAGAATATTCCCTTGTTGATAGCCAAAGCACCCTGAGGTCTGTTTCTCAGCGCATATCGGAGGAGGTGGAGGTGGAGGAGGATGAGGAGGAAGAGGAGGAGAATGTTGGCGAGACACAAGAGGGGACCATTGTTGAGTCCTTCACTGTTCAGCGTGTATGGGCAGAAGAAGAGGAGTTGGAGGAGTTGGAGGAGGAGGAAATGGACAGTCAGGCCAGTGAGGGGAGTGAATTCTTACGCGTTGGTACTCTGGCGCATATGGCAGATTTCATGCTAGGCTGCCTATCCCGTGACCCTCGCGTTCAAAGAATTTATTCCAGCACCGATTACTGGGTGTTCACTCTCCTGGACCCACGGTACAAGCAAAATCTTGCCACTCTCATCCCTGCAGAGGAAAGGAGTGTGAGAATGCATGAATACCAGCAGGCCCTGGTGCACAAGCTGAAACAGTATTTCCCTTCTGACAGCGCTAGCGGCAGAGTGCGTAGTTCTGCGGGACAAGTAGCGAGGGAGAGTAGGCGAGCAGGCAGCTTGTCCAGCACTGGCAAGGGTACGCTTTACAAGGCTTTTGCCAGCTTTATGTCACCCCAGCAAGACACTGTCACCTGTCCCCAGTCTCGGCAGAGTAGGGCTGATCTTTACAGAAAGATGGTGAGGGAGTACGTAGCTGACCATACCATCGTCCTAAATGATCACACAGCTCCCTACAACTACTGGGTTTCAAAGCTGGACATGTGGCACGAACTGGCGCTGTACGCCTTGGAGGTTCTTGCCTGCCCTGCCGCTAGCGTCTTGTCCGAGCGGGTTTTCAGTGCAGCTGGTGGCATCATCACCGATAAGCGTACACGCCTGTCGACTGACAGCGCTGACAGGCTGACGCTTATTAAAATGAATAAAGGCTGGATTTCTCAGAATTTCCAATCTCCACCAGGTGAAGGAAGCTCAACCTGAATAATTGATCCACTCCTCCTCCTCCTCCTCATTTTCCTCCTTCTCCTCCTCTTTGTACAGTAAAGCAGAGGAAAATGGCTATTTTTTGACAGGGCCCACTGGCTCTTGCTATACTTCATGCATTTAATTTTTCTGGAGGGCCACCTACCCGGTCCTCTGTTTGAAACAATTTTTGTGAGTGCCACATACAGGCACTCAATCTATTCCATTTTTCTGGAGGGCCACCTACCCGGTCCTCTGGTTTGAACAATTTTTGGGACTGCCACATACAGGCACTCAATCTATTCCATTTTACTGGAGGGCCACCTACCTGCTCCTCTGGTTTGAAGAATTTTTGGGACTGCCACATACAGGCACTCAATCTATTCCATTTTACTGGAGGGCCACCTACCTGCTCCTCTGGTTTGAAGAATTTTTGGGACTGCCACATACAGGCACTCAATCTATTCCATTTTACTGGAGGGCCACCTACCTGCTCCTCTGGTTTGAACAATTTTTGGGACTGCCACATACAGGCACTCAATCTATTCCATTTTACTGGAGGGCCACCTACCTGCTCCTCTGGTTTGAAGAATTTTTGGGACTGCCACATACAGGCACTCAATCTATTCCATTTTACTGGAGGGCCACCTACCTGCTCCTCTGGTTTGAAAAATGTTTGGGACTGCCACATACAGGCACTATCCAAATTAAATTGTCTCCATAGCAGCCTCCACACGTTGTCTCCATTGCTACCTCCAAAAGTCGTCCATATAGCTGCCTCCATACATCGTCCCTTTATCAAACGAGGTGTGTCAGGCAGAAATTTGGGTTGTTTTCATGGATTCCACATCAAAGTTGTTAACTTTGTCGCCACCCTGCTGTGTTATCCACAAAATATACTGGCAAACTTTTACCATTTAGGGATATTATTTCAGCGCTTCTTGCGCATCTGTTTACATTCCCCTCACCCGGCATATCCTAAACTTATAAGAACGCTACTACACTTGATCTTATACAAAAGGTTCTTAGAAGTGCTGTTTGGGGAGTAGCCTAGAGACAGGGGCTTGGATTGGCGAAAGCTCGCCTGGCAGCGGAACGCCAGCTCCATGCGCATCATGCGCTTCTTGCGCATCTGTTTACATTCCCCTAACCCGCCATATCCCAAACTTATAAGAACGCTACTACACTTAACTTGGTGCAGGCTGGGACCGAGTCTGACCCTGGGGCTGGTCATATACTGCCGACGCAGAGAATTGCGGGGCCTACCTCGGTCCAGGTCTCAAAGGCCTACTATACCTCCTCCCACCCCTCCTCCACCTCCTCCTCCTCCGAATTACCATCCGTGGGCATGGCGCCATCAGTCGGTAGCTCTAGGCACAGCAGCAGTGCCGTCGCTAAGCGACAGCAGGCGGTGCTGAAACTGCTGAGCCTAGGCGATAAAAGGCACACCGCCCAAGAGCTATTACAGGGCATTCCACATCAAAGTTGTTAACTTTGTCGCCACCCTGCTGTGTAATCCACAAAATATACTTGCAAACTTTTACCATTTAGGGATATTATTTCAGCGCTTCTTGCGCATCTGTTTACATTCCCCTCACCCGCCATATCCTAAACTTATAAGAACGCTACTACACTTGATCTTATACAAAAGTGCTGTTTGGGGAGTAGCCTAGAGACAGGGGCTTGGATTTGCGAAAGCTCGCCTGGCAGCGGAGCGCCAGCTCCATGCGCATCATGCGCTTCTTGCGCATCTGTTTACATTCCCCTCACCCGGCATATCCTAAACTTATAAGAACGCTACTACACTTGATCTTATACAAAAGTGCTGTTTGGGGAGTAGCCTAGAGACAGGGGCTTGGATTGGCGAAAGCTCGTCTGGCAGCGGAGCGCCAGCTCCATGCCAAGATCCAACTAACATAGTTTTAACTGCAGCACCTTTAATCTACTACTAGTTCACTGCCTCCATACATGGTCCCCTTATCAAACGAGCTGTGTCAGGCAGAATTTTGGGTTGTTTTCATGGCTTCCATGTTAACTTTGTCGCCACCCTGCTGTGTAATCCACAAAATATACTGGCAAACTTTTATCATGTACCGATATTATTTGAGCACTTCTTGCTCACCTCCTTTGGTTCCTCTCTGCCACCCATTGGTTTGAAGCCTGAGTCCATTTAGGGTATGTCGCCATGACACTCTCTAGCCTGCTGCCGCTGCCTCTGCATGCCGTCCCCTATAGTGTCAGGGTCAATTATTGCATGTTTTAGATACTATCTAGCTTCATTCTGTCACTCTGTCATGGCCATGCTGTTGCCCATAATTTTGGCATAATGGTGCGATTAGGCAGCCTCAGAGGCATCCATGCATGCTGCCCCTGCTGTTTCCTGTCCATTTCCGTGGTGTTTCCATCCTTTTCTGAGGTTCCCAGGTGTTTGGCCAAGCTTCCCTGTGCAGAGCCTTGGTCCCCTTGAAAAATGCTCGAGTCTCCCATTGACTTCAATGGGGTTCGTTATTCGAGACGAGCACTCGAGCATCGGGAAAAGTTCGTCTCGAATAACGAGTACCCGAGCATTTTAGTGTTCGCTCATCTCTAGTCTCAATACTTCCTGAACCCACTGTATATAACTATACATATACATATATTTCTGTGCTCCTCTACCCCCCAAGAAAACCTCTTTTAATCTCTTTGATTTTGATTGTCTTCAATGTGATCTCGGCTGATATGAGTAAATTATGACAGCTTCCCTATTATTATTTTAAATCTAATCCTGAATGTGGAAAGTAAAATCATAGACCAGAAGGGTCAATTCTGAGGTTATATGTAAAGACTGAACCCTGATTACAAGAGCTGAACGTTAAAAGCCTGCATTGTTTATTAGTCGCCTGCTAATAATCTACTGGTAAAAGTTCCCATTCCTTGTTAGATGTCATGCAGTGTGATGAGGTAGTGCTACAGTATATGGAGCCCCATCATCATGACCTTTTATGTGCACATATTGTAGAAGGAGCCCATGTTGATTGTCAAACATCTGGCTGCCGTTAAGATATCGTAATCAGGTTAGTAGCCCGAGTAGATCCCTGACAGAGGTTTTATGAAATAATATCTAATATTTACATGACCTTGTATATATTATTCTTTGCTTTTACTGCGGTCATAGCTGGGTCCTTGGCTGCTTCACTTCTTTGGACAACTTTACCTACAGTAAGTCCAATGCCCTACTTGACAGGTGAGTAAACTATGTGTTATGTAAGCTTTTTGATCTTTTCTATTGATGCTTGGTAATTGTGGAGGCAGCTGTCAGTCTTCTCCCAGCCTGAACTTTTCTACTTCAAATCTATTTCCATGTCCTGTTGTCATTGTGTTTAAACATTGGACAGATAAGTACAACCTTTTAATATTGTAGCCAGGAGGGTTTATCTGAATTCTTCATTGGATACATCTCTCTGGCGGGTTGGTTAAAGAATCCAGTGGAAGTTCTCCAACAAATGCCATGTGCAAAACCTTTAGCTAAGCTTTATAAAGACTAGATGCCCAAGGTTCCTCCACCACTGACAGATATCATTATTTGCCTCGTTAGCTTGTCCTTAAAGGACCATTACCATCAGATTACCTGATGGTAGATGATTATTACGTACCTCCCCGCCCCGTCTCCGTGTGTCCCAAGCTTCATTTCACATATCTTTGCATAACTGCATTTCTTTAAAAAAAAAAAAAAAAGTTTATAAGATATGCAAATTAGCCTGTGGTGCTCCGCAGAGCACCATCAAGTTCCACTATAATATAATTTATGCTCGCTCTGGGACCATGCCTGCCGCGTTTGAAAAGAGCCGGTGAGGTCGAAACGCAGCTGGCATTATATTCAGGTGGAGACTGATGGTGCTCTTCAGAGAACCACAGGCTAATTTGCATATCTTATAAACTTATTTTTTACAGAAATACGACCATGCAAACATGTAAGAAATGAAGCTTGGGACACACAGGGATGGGGCCGGGAGGTATGCAATGTTCATCTACCGTAAGGTAATCTGATGGTAGATGTCCTTTAAATACTCACTCATTTTTGAATACCTCAACAGCACAAGCTACGGGTAAATGAGAAACTTTGCTTAAGGAATATGAAAATCTGTATTTCAGGTTAAGAAACACAAAACTTGACCTCCAGCGCTACCTTAAAAAAAGCCAGCGCTTTCGGGAAACCGTGTGATGCAACTTGGGCATTAGTGAAGCCAGTAAATCTCTTACAGAAGTAATACACATAAAACTGTGACACAATGGTTTGGCTTTTATTCCGAGTCAAGGTTTCCAGAAGGTCAGACATTATTTAGAGGGAGCTGCCTTATTTGAAGTGAACCTGTCACCAGGAATGTCATCTTTAATTGGTGACAGGTTCCAATATCCTATGCTATGTTGATTTTAATAATGCCTCTGTCAACATTCGGAATCATTTCAGTACTTTATAAAACTTTATCTCACATTTTCTGGCTCCGACACCTAGTTTGACCCAGAGGGACAGAATGCAGCAGCCTGTGTGCCTGTTTCTCAGTCTTCTCATACCTTTTTCCTCTACTGGACAACATATCCCTCATTCCCCTGCTTGCCCAATGCACAATGACAGGAAGATGGGAGGGACAGAGGGAGCTAGACGAGTGAGGAGTAAGGAAAAAATGTATCAAGAAGACCAAGACACAGGCTTGCCCCTCCCTTTTCCCGGGGCACACGCTGCTGGAAGGGAACCAGGCAATGTTAAATAAAGTTTTATAAAGTACTGAAATGCTTTAGAATGCTGACAGAGGCATTTATAAAATCAGCACAGCATATGCTATAGGAAACTGTTACCACCTAAAAATGCATTCCTGGTGACAGGTTCTACCAATAGGATGAAGGACTGTATGCAAATTAGCCTGAAAGGCTCCAGGCTCTTTAGGTGTTAATGGAGCCTGGAGCCCTTCAGGCTAATTTGCATACAGTCTGGTTGTAGATGCCCTTTAAGCAGAACTGGAGGTTTAGCTTTATCTTTTCCTGGAAACCTTATTTGCATATTCCTTAACCAACATAAACTCCATAACATGCAAAGTGCATCCTCCTCCACTGTCATTTTGCTGTACTCTGCTTTTTATTTTGACTCGGAAGCGCTAAAGAAAACGGAAGGGAAAACTCGCTATGGCTAGATTTTCACCAACTCATGCACAGACTGCAAAGATGAGAAAAAAAAATATTTAAAGAATAGCTTAGTAGAAGCAGCTTAGTAGATTAGCAGTCTAGTATTTTGTTGCACCTCTACCCCTGTTAAAGCTCCCCTCTCGCAGAATTTTGGTGGATCCTCTAACATTTGTTTTCAAATCTCTGCAGTCAATCTGCTCCGCTTCTGCTGTAATATCTAACCAAAAACCTGCTACAGCTCTCGCCTAGTAGAGGGGAGACTGTGATGAGAAATCTCACACAAGAGTGCTCAAAGTCCAGCTGCAATCCTGGAATACTAATGCATTTTTCACAGTCCTAACAACACACACAAAGCTATGGTTACACAGATCTCCAGGGACAATAATTAAAACTGTCTGCAGCTTTGGATGTTCAAAACTACTGGTAGACTCCCTTTACTTGGAGCTATATTAATTGTGTATAAGGATGAAGTTCACATGGAAAAAAAAAAATCAATTTGAAGATACGGCATGTATGTATGCTTCATATTGATCCATGCTATGCAATAATTTCCAAGACTACACAAGTGTCTTAAGAGCTTTACTGCAATTTCTTTTTAATTCTGTATATTCCTTTGTATAGAGATTAGGAATGTGCGGAAATCGTGACAACACAAATCTACGGATCGGGTCGTTGCGTTCGATTTCGCAAAAAATGTAAAAAAACAATAAATGTTAAACTGTAAGATTAATAAACATCTCTGAAAATGATGCTCCAACCCCAGATAAATATGTTTTTTGCAGAAATCAATCATGTATCGCAGTGTGAAAACACGCGGTGCCACGCTCCATGGTCAAAACATCTGTAGCGCGTATTCCCCTAAGCCATGTCCTACCGCCACCAAGCACGGCCCTGACAGGGAACCATTATTTTTACAGGGTTTTTTTTTTCCCTGTTATTTCAATTCATGCATAAGAAGTGCGATGCAAAGATAATGTTCCTTCCTTTCCAAAGGAAATGTGTTCCCCATGGTATCAAATTATTGAAACAAGAAGCACAACATAATTGCTTCAAGGAATTATGACATCGCAGCCCTGGATCGGAAGGATGATGGACAGATTCTCCAAAAACAATTAAGTGCCGCTGAATGTGCCAATGGTAAAGTTTTATGAAAATCTCTGACTACAGATGATAATTGTCCTTTCTTAAATTAAAAAAAAAAATTGTTACATGTATCTGGGATCTAAGCCTCGGAGTAAGCGGGATGTATGTAATGATTGGAGCTGATTTACATATATTATTACAATGTTTTTAGATATAATTACACTAGTAGAGTAATAGAGCTCAGACATGTATGGGGAGGGTCTGGCATTTCAAAAGGAGGATTTTACAAGACGGTTTTGTGTTTGTGGTTTAGCTTTTAGTACACGTATCGGGTACTAGTACTATATTTATACATATCATATCATTATAGTATATTGGCTATTATAGGATTCTTGTGTTAACTTCTGTGATCCTAAGTAAGTTATACTCTATAAAATATGATGTGGGACTTGTCACATTGTACATGCAGTTCTATGTATAGGCAATAGCAGAAGCTTCAAAGGGTTGTCCAGCCACAACAAGTTAGCCCCAATCCACAGGGGCCTCAGTGACAGGACCCCACGGATCGCAAGATCATAGATCCGCAGCACCCCCCAGACAATGAAGTCACAGGTCAGTCATGTGTCCTGCCTCTCCATTCACTCTCTTGGAGATAGCGGAGCATGGTATTCCAGTATCTCTACCAGCAGCACAGAGAAGAATAGAGGGGCAGGTATGACCAACTACTCTGTTCATTTGGGCTACAACAGATTCCCGTTCTCATTCTCTGTGTGGTTCCTACCACTGAGGTCTGAATAAATCATCAATTTAGCCCCTATCCTTGCATACAGACCAACTTATCATGACTGGTCAGTCCCTTTACTCAATAGTGAACCGAGCCCCTCTTCGAATTATAAAAACACCCCTCCCCCTCCCACGGTCAAAGAGTTATATACTGTGCTTAGTGGTAAAATTCAAATGGGGCACCCACAGGTCACAAAATTGATAGAGAAGCCATTCACACATGCCCCCTCCTGATAGTGCTCCTTTTTCTGTTGTCTGCCAATATATAAGAAGGGGTCTACAGAAAAGGGGACACTATAATACCCCTATTTCTATAGCCCCACACACATCTATGATCATCTTCACTATGAGGAAAAAAATAAATATACAGTATATATCCGAGTGTAAGCAAAGAAACCTAATTTTACCACAAAAAAGCTGCTAAAAATTTCCAGCAGCCTCCCCTCACTAATAAAATGTTATGCAGAGCCCCCTCACTACTAAAAATGTCATGCAAAGCCCCCTCACCAATAAAATGTCCACAGCAGAACCCAACTTTAATGACATGTCCACTGCAGAGCCCCCCTTTAATGAAATGTTCACAGAAGAGCCCCCCATTAATGAAATGCACACTGCAGAGCACCTCTTTAATGACATGTCCACTGCAGAGGCCCCTTTTATTAAATTGTCCACTCCAGAGCCCCCCCTTAATGAAATGTCCAGAGCAGAGCCCCCCTTTAATGTAATGTCCACTGCAGACCCCCCTTTTAATGGAATGTCAACAGCAGAGTACCCCTTTAATAAAATCTTCTCAGCCCCTTTTAGAGAAATGTCCACATCAGAACCCCATTTACAAAAAATAACTCTATGCTTACATCCAGCTTCTTCATCTCTGTGCAGGCACACATACACACCACCATGACACCACATGAGGTAATGGGCAGGGTGCTGCTAGGAAAAGAAGATGGAGCCCCATTTAAATTCCAGTTATCTGGGTGCTGAGACTGTGACCTGGATGCACAAACTGCCTAATTAACATAAGGATTAAATTAGGAATTTCACTGTGTGCCTTAATAAAATATGCTGCCAGCAGATTTTTACACTTCAAAAAGGTGGGAGACTTCTTTTATAGGGTATATGACACCATCTGCTATCTTTCGGTTCTGCATAAGTGTCCGATCACTAAAGGTTTCCAGGACCTCTAGTATTTAGGAGACTGAAAGTCCACCTTATACCTGTGAGTAAAACACTCTCTGGCACGTATGGTACTATATTTTCTACATGTTTCCTTGGATGGGCTACTAAAGATCTATAGAATATATAGAGAGGTTGTCACCAGTACCAGTCCTTTATTCACTGGATGGGCCTGGTTCCCTGATCCGATCATTGAGGTGCAGACCCTCATTGATGGAACCTTTATCCCTTATCCTGTGGATACATTTTGGTGGTGGGACAACCCTTTTAAGTTTTCACTAAAAGCAATGCTGTTTTTGTGACGGCGCTGAAGCCATTCATTTACCTGGTACCAAGCATCCATTAAAAGGGATGTAATTTCTGATCCACTTTAGAAATCTTTTGATATTTAAAAGGTTTGGAGGGTTTGACCACAGCTGCTTCATTCCAGGCATTGGTGAAGGTATTAGATCATAGACCTCCAGTGACATTACTTAGATATGGATCAAATAGTTCAGCCTTGTTTACTTGTGCTTGGGTTTCTGTTGGTCTACCAAACAAGAAGATATTAGCTGACCGCAAGCTTCACAGAACACTCTCTACCCACACGTGTGAGGAAAACACTTTCCACCTGATTTATCGGTTACTTGAGAAGTCTGTTCTGCAGGTGTTCTCCTGACACACGTGATTTTTCTTTCCCTTCTTTTTCTTTTTAAATTATTGGCCGTATTTGTAGATCTAGTTTACGTAAAGCTCTCAAAAGCTAAAAATTCCAATAGTAAACATTAGGAAATATGCACAGTGACTGCACGGTGATGGACTTCATACACCAAAGCAACGTTCCAAAAAGTAAATGTGAACTTGTCAGGTCGATTTGGAACACTAAACTAAAGGTCCTTATTGACATGTGTTGTAGGTTCCTAAATTAACCCTGTATGAGCATTGTCCATAGGCACAATAGAAAAACAAATGTTTACACTTACCTAAATGTGATTCTGATAAGGCACATGAGGGCGTCATAACATCCCGGCTTCATTGCCCATGTGCCGTACCTACAGTGTATATGCATAGAAGCCGGCAAGGACCACGCCACCTCTAACTTGCAACATCCTCCAGGCACCAAGAGCTCCAGTCTGAGGTGAGTATAAAATTCTATACAAGTGAATATTTAAGTTTTTTGACAATAATCATATCTCGAGCAATTTGAGACACTAAATCGGTCCATAATGACCTGTGGATGCTATCAACCTGACAGGTTCTCTTTAATCAACTATGGTGGACAAATGTAAGGGATCCAACCTTTAACCCCAATAACTACTGTTCTAATACAACATGAAAAAAGGGAAAAAGACCCAAAAAGGTAAAAGAAAAATAAAACTACCTTATTTACTTGAGTATAAGCTGACCCGAATATAAACCGAGACTCCTAATTTTACCACAAAAAACTGCGAAAACCTATTGACTTGAGTATAAGCTGAGGGTGGGAAATGCATTGGTCACAGCCTGCCCCACTATATAGCCAGCCCCCTGCCCTACTATATAGCCAGCGCCGGAAAGGTGAGTTTTAAATTTCCTTTTTTTTTTTTACTCGAATATAAGCATTTTTTGTGCTGAAAAACTCTGCTTATACTTTAATATATACAGTAGTTATTTTAGAGTCATAAAAGTCCATAAATACTAAAATAAAATACCAAATGTGGTTAACCTGCCATGGCAATTAAGGCCAAAAGACCAGCACCAACCTTCTATATTTTTGGAGATTTGGCAGAGCTAGATCTGTGAACGCTGTAATCCAATGACCTATAAGGGGTCACAAAGGTGGGAAAGTATCACACTGGGATGTCTCCACCAAGGTCACAATCTTTACATATCAATAAACCTTAAAGGGGTTTACCCAAGAAAGAAAATACTCAAATTTGAATCCCCTATTCATGTTTACACAGTAAAGATAATTTTTAACCCCTACAATTGTACTCAGTTTTATTGCTGTTTAAGCTCCTATAACTCAGTGATGGTCATTCCAGAATGTGGGCGGGGCCTCTCTAAGCAGACACTTTATATTTCCTCTAGTGCTATGTGCTGTCCCAGTGCCTGGGTCTATGAGTAGGTGACCCTGGTTTATAATTCACTGGTAATTTCATAAAAGATTTCCTTTAAACTGCAGTTTTTTTGTGGCAGAATTCTTTGGCAACTTTTCCAATGACATGTTCAAAAAATATATAGATGTTTAATATCATAAGAGAAATGGGTTAGCGCTACACAGGGAGTCTTCAGCATTTCATAGATGCATAGCTGACAGTAGACAAGTGCACAATATGCTGAGCTTGGTGTCTGCGTGTCGTCGATTCATTTCCTTTGTTTTTTATGTTATTGCACTGTTCTGCAATTATATTTATTGTTGCACTAATACAGATGACTAGTTACATTTTAATTATTGCTAATGGGATCTCTCTGTGCGTTATGTTGAAAATATATTTTACCTAACCTTATTATTTGTTGTTAGAGCCGCAAATTATGTGCATTGATCATCTGTAGTTATGCTTTAGAGAAGCTTTATAAACTTATTATTTTATTGCGATTTACTACAACCCTAACCATACAAATTCTACAGTAGAATTATGTATAGCATGAGCAGCCCTAAAGATACAATATTTGCTCTGTTATAGACGCGTTATAGTAAATTGAAATATTTTAGCTATTTTTTTTAGAAGTATTTCTCAGGGGAATTACTAGTCTTTTCTTCTAAATATCATTTGCCAAGCCCATATAGAGTGTAAACTAATGCCAGCTCCTGATGTCATCTTCTATATCCTATTCAACAGATGTGTCTCTGTAATTCTGTTGTCAGGGAACAGACAAAATAATGGAAAAGAAGAGGACATGAACAGTGAACCGCATCCAGCTGTCCCTACCTTTTTGCTTAGCCTATCCTAGAAGGTAGGTGACAACCGGTGCCCTTCCTGTGCCAAGGAGAAAACACAGACAAAAAACACTGAGTTTTATTGTGCAATGCTGTCAAAATATGGCTCAAAACTAAGTAAAAACAGTGCAGAATCAAGAGACACATGGATGGCCAGAGAAAAACAAGGGTGATAGTTAAAAGAATAGCAATCCCTTGGAAATGGGCAGACAATCCTCTTATGACATATGAGAGTGGCGGTCCAGAAAGTGGTTGGACTGGGCCTCTGACATCCAAATTAACCAGACTTGCAGGAGATGATTGTGAGTGCAGGACACATCTGTCCATCATAGCTAGATTAACCGTCTGCAGACCAGAAAAATATCTACAGGAGACATACAGGTATGGTCAAAATTAATCAAGAAAGCCAGTAGTGAAGTACGGCAATGTTCAGACTAATGAAGGACAGAATGCAAACTAGGTACAAATTTACAGTCAGCATCACATCTTTTAACATACTTTACAAGCAGGGGATGGTGCTGAAGCTCAAATCGATTTACCCTTACTTTTGTCCACATCTCCTTTAGATGGTTCGTTTTTTTTTTCAAAACACTTTTATTATGTGATATTGTATCACGGAGACATATATCTTGCACATAATAATTCATAGTAGTACACATAGTAGTGAATAGGTTTTATGAAAAATCAGTCCATAACCCAGGAAAGGTATGAGTAGGCACATCTGTATCTGTATCCATCCTTAGGGCTACTAAAACTGTACTATTCTATAGGTATTGTGCATTACATAATAGTAGTCTGGGTGATACCTTAAGGTTGTAATACCTT
Organism: Engystomops pustulosus; assembly: GCF_040894005.1. Taxonomy (NCBI): domain Eukaryota; kingdom Metazoa; phylum Chordata; class Amphibia; order Anura; family Leptodactylidae; genus Engystomops; species Engystomops pustulosus. Next base: position 37,814,382 of record NC_092415.1, on the reverse strand, counting down.
CCAGATGCACCGTCCTTGTGTGCCTCAGCCCCTACTCTCCCTACAAAAAAACCAACACTCTTCTACTAAAAAAAGCCTTTAGATCTTGAAATTAAAAAATATAACATAAGCTTCTCTGACACACGATTCCTTAATTAGTTATGACTAAAGACTTGTGTGAGTCAGATACGCGTCAATGGAACTTATTTTGGAGCTCTGTAGTTTGGGTTGATGTTTTTTTAATCTAAAGATATAAAGAAGGAGCTTTAGGCGATGGAGCCATCTTTAGCCATGTCTTAGTCATTCTCAGAGAACATACCACAGATACTTAGTAGGTAAAATCTTATTGACTTCCGTGGAGAGAAAAAACGATAGATTGGCTCAGATTAGATGTGGGACCTAAAGCTTTTAAGAGCTGTTGGCTATTGGTGATCAGTATCCAAAACCTCACACAATGACAGATCAGCCACCTGAAGTGATAGTGATTCTCCACTGAGCGCTACCTCTGCTTTACAGATCTGTGTAGCTTTGTCCCATAAAAAGCTTTTTATCTGTATACTGAGATTGCCGGGGTGTCGGGTATCCACAACTAGAGATGAGCGAGTATACTCGTTCGAGCTTGATGCTCGTTCGAGTATTAGCGTACTCGAAACGGCTCGTTGCTCGGACGAGTATCTTGCCTGCTCGAGATCGAGCATATACTTAAGGAAACACAGTGAAGAACTGTGAAGAATACAGTGAACACAGTATCATATAAGTGAAGAACACAGTGAAGAACACATTGCAGATGTTTCCGTACATCTGCTAACTTATCGGAAGACACGCGTGCAGAACGATGTTCTTCACAATAGTATGTGAAGAACAATATGTATGAAGAACACATTGCAGATGTACGAAAACATCTGCAATGTGTTCTTCAGTGTTCTTTCAATGTGTTCTTTCAGTGAAAAATGCTCGAGTCTCCCATTGACTTCAATGGGGTTCATTATTCGATACGAGCACTCAAGCATCGGGAAAAGTTCAACTCGAGTAACGAGCACCTAAGCATTTTAGTGCTCGCTCATCTCTATCCACATCTTTGCCGAATACCCTTCAACGTTTTTAGAAAATAAGTTTTATTTTGGCTTATAGTTTACCAAAAAGACCAAGGACAACTGGTTAATTGGTTTGACAACACATCAAATATGGATTTAGTGTTTTCCATTGAAGGAACCTGTATTGGCTATATTTTGCACCTCCCGTTGTGTGTAACTGGGTCTCCCATACCTGACATTGTTAATGATGGTCATAAACATCAAGAATAACATATATGCTATGAAACATTGATGCAAGGTTAAATGGACTTCTATCAGTCAGGAAACAACTGGTCATTAAAAATATTGGACAGGAAACACTTGGGTAGTGAAAATGGTCTTTAGGGAGAGTAAATATTACATATACAGTGATGAAGCATGTGTGCGGAAAACAATTAGATATTGCACAATTGACAGTGTTTTCAGACAAAATATCTTCATATGGTCTTCTCCTCGCTACTAGATCCTACACTGTCACTTACAACATGTTCTATGTCTTTTGCCTACATTGTAGAAAGAAGATATAAGGCACAGATTAACTATCCTAAAACGATGATGGCAAAGTAATAGGAGGCAGAGTGAGCTCGCTACTGAATCACATTATATCTGCATTATTTATTTGTGGTGCATTTATAATTTACAGAAACACAAGGCTGAGATTGCGAAACCCAGAAAGTAAAATTGAACGCGCAAAACGACGTATGTAATTGCGATGCAATTTTAATAGGTTGCATTAAATTGGACTTTAATTGCCAGAAGAAATGTGTCTGCTGTAAAGGGTGTTGATAATGGATCAGATGAATCTTGGTGGTCAGCCTGTGTCAAAGGTCAAGGCTTCCACCTAGATGGAACAACTAAAGACATGATAAAAGGGCAGTGGCTCTCCGCTGCTAAAAGTAGTTGTCCCGAAATTCTGTTTAAACAAATTAGTCAATGAAGCCGTGATGGGATTGCCTGACATAAAGCAGCAGAGGACTGAACATCTAAAGGCTGAACTAATTAAGGACGGCGCAAAGAATCCTACTTTATTGAATTTTCAACCCAAATATGTCTACTTGTCACACAGTTAAGGGCATATGCTAACTTGTACTCGTGAGGTTCATGTAGACGTATCACATTAAGTATCTGGGTGTACTAATCCCATGGGATCTGTCTCAACTCTTCTATTATAATTTTACCCCCTTACTTAACACTAAGGAGACAGACCTGTTACCGTGCTTGAAAGTCAACTTTTTAAAGTTTCAGCAGAATAAATGCAAGTCTTACAATGGATATATTGTACAGTATTTCCATGTCTCATATCCTTATCATTCGATGATGCCCAGCTGTTTTTTTTCCATAGGCATTACTCCTTATACATACAGAAGCTTTAATCTGACAGGAGTAGCAATAAAATCGATACAAAAATATACAAAAGGTGGCGCCTCTGATGATAACGCAAAAGTATCAAGATACAATTTCAGAGTTTTTCCCTGAGGAAACTTGCTCACCTTTGGTAAGATGATTATAGCTCAATGTAAACGTGTATAGTAGTAGCACAGAAAAATCATCCGCCGATTTGCCCCGAGTCCAAAATGGAGGAGAACGTTCACAGGTTGTGAACATCAAGAGATAATAAAACATTTGCTGGAAAGGTGCTGCTCCAGTCTGGTCATGTTGAGTAAAATGGTTCATTTAATGAAAATCTTAATATAACGTGTTACCTATTTCAAATGGGAGTATTAAAAGATAGGTGTCCATGGAATCCTCTCCCCCTCCCAAGTCTATCTCATGGCTTCCATGGCATCATGGTTGAATGACCGGGGAGCTAAACTACAATAAAATTTGCTTTACATTTAATTTCAATTTCAAAGGTTTTTACTACTTTCTTTCTTCAACTATATTTTTCCATCTTTCAAAGAGTTGATGAAATATCTCAAAATAAAACTTCTTAGGAAATATGTATTATTTTGTGTTCATATAAGGCCAATGTGTGGGGAGAAAGGTGTGGTATTGGTTGGAATTTGTTGACTTTCTTGAGAAATGTCTTGGGTCTACTGAGATCACTTTAGTGTAGACACATCTGTCAGTACATATATGACCTGGGGAGGTAATTGCCCCCTACTGAATGAGAGAAGACTCATATTCTCATACATAAAATTGACCTGTTGGTTTGTCAGATGTTGTGCTCCTACCAATTTAAAATTGGGGACCTGTCCTTAGGATTGAACAGTCATTAATATTTTAGCATAGAAAACCTGTTTAGTTAGACAATATAAAGTAAATTATTAACCAAGACAGAATTCACGCAGTCAAAATTTTTTACTGCATTTGTGCCAAATTTTCTTGCCTTCAATAGAACAAATTATGCCAGACATCCCATGGATTGCAATGGTTTGAAACTTTTGAATTTCACAGATATTATTCCAACCTGTCTCTAATAGTCCTGGTGTTTACAATTTTGGTTGCCCCTGGATACTATGGTCGGATTCTTCTCATGAATAGCTTTTTTTGTCTGCATACTGCAGTGCTCTCTACCTCCTGCCCCTCCCTCTGCATTACAAGATCAGCTCAGCCACAGGCACTTCCTGTCAGCAAGCAGCAGTATGCCAAGTCTTACTCTAGTAGCTACAGGTGTCAGAAAGTAAGAGTTATCCTCATGGATAGTTTGCCAAATAAGGCTGCCTTGTAGGCATGTGGAGACCTAAAGGGAACACATATTTTTACAATAACACTAAATTTATTTAGTTTTAGTAATATCCGATTATAAAATGTACCTTGTTCCCAGGCTGTTTGCCCATCATAGTACTCCGGGCTATGCAATTCAAATTGCAACCGGTGCCTGTTCATTTGATCTTTGTTTCACTCGTCCCCTGCTCATTATTATTCACCCCAAACCCCCTCCCACATCCTTCTTCTATTCCCCCTCCCACCAATAACGTGGGCTTACCGCACAAGCAATCCTCGAGTTTAGGCCCTGAGCCATGTACACTCACCAGCCACTTTATTAGGTACACCATGCTAGTAACGGGTTGGACCCCCTTTTGCCTTCAGAACTGCCTCAATTCTTCGTGGCATAGATTCAACAAGGTGCTGGAAGCATTCCTCAGAGATTTTGGTCCATATTGACATGATGGCATCACACAGTTGCCGCAGATTTGTCGGCTGCACATCCATGACGCGAATCTCCCGTTCCACCACATCCCAAAGATGCCCTATTGGATTGAGATCTGGTGACTGTGGAGGCCATTTGAGTACAGTGACCTCATTGTCATGTTCAAGAAACCAGTCTGAGATGATTCCAGCTTTATGACATGGCGCATTATCCTGCTGAAAGTAGCCTTCAGATGTTGGGTACATTGTGGTCATAAAGGGATGGACATGGTCAGCAACAATACTCAGGTAGGCTGTGGCGTTGCAACAATGCTCAATTGGTACCAAGGGGCCCAAAGAGTGCCAAGAAAATATTCCCCACACCATGACACCACCACCACCAGCCTGAACCGTTGATACAAGGCAGGATGGATCCATGCTTTCATGTTGTTGACGCCAAATTCTGACCCTACCATCCGAATGTCGCAGCAGAAATCGAGACTCATCAGACCAGGCAACGTTTTTCCAATCTTCTACTGTCCAATTTCGATGAGCTTGTGCAACTTGTAGCCTCAGTTTCCTGTTCTTAGCTGAAAGGAGTGGCACCCGGTGTGGTCTTCTGCTGCTGTAGCCCATCTGCCTCAAAGTCTGCCCATTCTCCTCTGACCTCTGGCATCAACAAGGCATTTCCGCCCACAGAACTGCCGCTCACTGGATGTTTTTTCTTTTTCGGACCATTCTCTGTAAACCCTAGAGATGGTTGTGCATGAAAATCCCAGTAGATCAGCAGTTTCTGAAATACTCAGACCAGCCCTTCTTGCACCAACAACCATGCCACGTTCCAAGACACTCAAATCACCTTTCTTCCCCATACTGATGCTTGGTTTGAACTGCAGGAGATTGTCTTGACCGTGTCTCCATGCGTAAATGCACTGAGTTGCCGCCATGTGATTGGCTGATTAGAAATTAAGTGTTAACGAGCAGTTGGACAGGTGTACCTAATAAAGTGGCCGGTGAGTGTAATTCTGGCAATGAGAAGCAAGTCTTGTGGTACCTCGCTGCCACTACACATGCGTCGCTTTGTACTCCAGCTTTCTAGGCACCGAGGAGGTACACAATCTTACTACGCAGTTTGCTTATGTCCTTAGTGCCTATAAAGCTTGAGGTTTGCTTGTGCGGTGAGCCATGTGGATAAGTGTAGATAAACCTGTACCCTGATAATCTCAGCACGTTGTCAGCATACAGCATGTCACAGCACAGAGGAATCAAGAAGTGTCTGCTCAGAGAGTCCCTGCCCAAACTCTGGATTCTTACATTGACCTGTCCAAGAAAAGATAGGACAAAAAACAGCAATAAAACAGAGTAAAATTGTGTAGTAAGGGTGTTAAAAATGATCTTGATTTTGTAAACATCAATAGAGGATTAAAATTTGAGAACTTGTAAACATCAATAGAGGATTAAAATTTCATGGGAAAAGCCCATTAAGACTCAGTATAATAAATAGAAATCTACCATTAAAATCCATCATGATAAACCACGGACACTTTCTCATAGATCCAGGCTCTGTGACTGTGGCAATCTTCTGAAATTTGTTATCCATTACCTCACTCCTTCTATAATCATCTTTTAAAATTATGTTTATGAGCCTGAAGGGCTCTGCTAATGCCACCCACAGCCTTTCTGACTGCATAATTTTAAAAGTTGATGTTAGAAGGAAGAAGGTCATGAACAACAAACATATGAAGATTACCGCAGCCGCGGTGCCTGGTTTTCCTATAAGCTTACTTTGATGTCTCTTACTCTTGGTGCCCACAGGACACCACTCACTATGTTGTGCCTCTTGAGAAGTAACTTCAGCAGTGGTGACATATATTCTAGTCTATGGTGCCTCCCCCTTTTCCAGTAAATCCATAACACTTTGACAGTTGTCCTTATTATTACTATACAATAAGGAATACTTAGAATGTAATATAATGTTATCTTTTTCCATCCTTTTTCCTCCTAGATTGATACAGGCAGTTACTATTTCTATAAATCTTCTCCTCGTTGGTGAATTTACATTTCGACAGCTGCCACCACCTACCAAATCTGTGAAATCCAACGGATAACATCAAGTGCTGAACAGCTTCACCTACATCTAGTTTCCACAATCCCCCCCCCCCCCCTCGTAAGTTGATTGAAGAGCGTTTCAAATAATTTAAAGGCTCACGTTAAGCTAAACATATTTTTTGCCGTTAAGCTCCTGCACCCACCGCCCCACGGCTGCTTGTTAGTGAACTTCTGTCTCCTCTCTGGAGGCTTTGAGTGATCATGCAAATAGGCTTCAATAAGTAAAGAGTTTATGCAACAGAAAAATTAGAGTGCTTACAATCCATCAAGAAAAGCTGTCACAGCATCCTGCCGAAACACTTTGACAAAATACACATAGGGCTCATGTTGTAGTAATGATGAATGACAGTAAAGTGTACAGCAAATCCTTTTAAATATTCAAATACAGCATACATCATGATGAAAACCCACAGACTTCCTCGTGCTCGCAAATGTGTTGAGATTGCCCCAGTCAGGCCGGAAGATGAATTCCCGCGCATCTGATTTTCTGTAAAGTGCATTTAATTTCGATATTTAAATGATTCCTGGAGAGATGGAACCAGAAGTGATCCGGGTGTTATTGCTTCATATCTGTTAGAAAGGCCTAGAAATGTGCCTAAAATTCCTTCCAGGAAGGCCCAGATTTAATGGTAACATAAAGCATAATACAGGGTCATCATTTTGCTGTAAACCCCTAAATTTGGCTGTATACGTAAGATAACTATTGGCTCGGCAGTGGGACCTTATTTTGCAGCTATTACCCATGACTCGCTGATATACGTTTAGTACAGTATTGTGCAAGTGTTTTAGGCAGTTGAGGAAATAATCCAGAAATTTAGAAATGCTTTACATGAAAGGATATGCAAATTAGTTTTCCGCAATGGGTAAGGCTGCTTTCACATTAGTCTGTGATCATGGATGTGAGAAGTGCTGTGCCACGGACGGATCACTCTGCTGGGGACTTAACTCCATGCATAATATTGATATATGATGCGCAGAGTTCATGTTTCCCCCATATTTAGCAGAGCCAACACGGTACTGAACAGACGCAAACAGGTTGAAACAGCACTGTTTACAGTTGGGAATCTGTTCCTTCTGGAAAATATAAACCGGTTTGGCTTTAGTCCCACTTCATGTCATTAAGCTTCCTGAATGTCATGCTTGATGGTAAGGCATTACAGGGTAGCATAAAGAGGGGTTTCTTTCCTTGTCCCATCCTGGAAAATTTGTTTGCATATTTCCAAAATCTCCTAGTGGAGCATCAATGGCTATAAGTCTCCACACACGTATAAGGCGGCCTTAATTGGCAAAGTCTCTGTAAGAACTCTTACTTGAAAGAAGTGATACTAGTTTATTAATCAAATTCTAAAATGAAAGTAAATATTCAGAGGCCAGTTCTGAATCATATCAATATTTGGTGTGACCATCCTCCACTAACCTTTCTTCTAGATACACTTACAGAATTGAAAGCGCAAATATCTGAGGAAGGGGGCGTTCCCCCCCCGAAACGTCACGTCATGCGGCTCATACTACTGTCTCATGAGTATGAGTCTCTGCCCGAGGTCTGAAATTCAAGTGAGTGTATTCTAAGCTAACTACGCTGATTTTGCGAATAACATTGAGTAACAAGCCATTATTACATTTATGCACAAGACTATGAAGATTACTACGATGGAATTGTAAATATTATATTAACATTGAAGTAAAGAAAACACTTGTTTTAAAGAAGAAACCTTGTCTATATTGTCGGACAAGTATATGTACCACCCCATGGTGCTATTTAAAAATACAACTTGTCCTGCAAAAAACAAACCTTCAAATGTATATTCATTGAATCATTTAAAAATGTTAGTGACTGGGAATGTTCTAAGTTTACAATATATTATCAACAGGAGAAGAAGTAAGTAGTAGATCGATAGGGATTTAAATCGAAGATCGAAGGGAATTCTTCAATTTACATTACTGCTACAATAATGACTATGTCAGGTAGTAATGTGACCATCACAGCCTATCAGGGCACATTATATCTATACCAACCTGGCATTCCCAACAGAGGCACAGAGGGTTTTATTTAACTGTATATATTTTTGAAGGTTTTTAACACAATTTTCTGGGATACCTCAAAAGTCTTATAACGCCTGTAACTAAATACAATATCAGACTTCTATAATTCATACAATATTCCATGTAACTGATCTGCAGCAATTTTCTTGTCTGATTCCTCAATCTGCTCCATGTGATACTGCTGTTTTTATTTGTCCATCAAATAATATAACTTGTAGCCTCTGCCGTGATCATGGAGTTTTCTTTCCTGACTGATCTATCTGTTGTCTTCCAAATCAATCAAAAAAGTGGAAATGTACAGAGATACAGATGTGACACTGGGGTTCTCCTTTCTGATTCCTTTTTTTATTTAGCTGTTTTTAATATATAATAGTATTTAATATATTTAGTATAGTATTATATTTTATGATAATATATTTCCTAAAAATATTATTAAGTAGAGCCCCTGAATTATGATTAATTGTAGCACTACACCCACATTAATGTTGCACAGCGGCACCCCGGTTTCATTAAATAATATGCAAACATTTTAATTAACACTGTGACACGACCTATGAATGCCCCTAATTGCAGACCGATGTATGCACAGAACAGCGAGGAGAGCTGCAAACAAGAAAGAAGCGGTAATGGGCAGCTCGCTATAGATGCCACGGACAGGGACTAGACGGCCATGAATGTATAAGCTGGACTGCCAATGAGAGACTCGCATGGATCGGACTCATCCGTGCTCATTAGCCTAATCAGGGGGAAATTTTAAGTTACTAATTTCTATATGGTTCTAGTATATTGGGCTGTGCTGATTACATGTTTTGAAAGGTGATTTGCCATTGGTAGAAATGTGTTTGATTAAGGATCAAATTTATTGTGACAGGTTTCCTTTTAGTATTATCTGGCACTGCAGCCCAGTACAATATCACCTCCTCATTAGAGGAAACCTACCGTGAGGAATCTACTATCAGAAGAACATGCGATGGTAGGTCTCCATCTGCCTCTGCTCCAATCTGTAATTTCATAATCCTGGAACCTAACTTTATTTTAGTAATATGTAAATTAACTGCAGAGGCTCTATACTAAAATAAAGTTTTTCATAAGTTAGGTTTGGTTCCAGGATTATTAAATTACAGATTAGAGCAGAGGCAGGCACAAGGAATCTTCTTAGTGTCGCTTTTGGAGCAATTTTATCTCAATCACCAACCTGGAAGTTGACAATACCGTCCCCCTGTACTGTACTTACTCTGCAGTAAGCCATAGTTACAAGCAGCGGGTTGTGAACCCGCTGGTTTGACTTTGGGCCACAACCTATTGGCGTTATCCCTGAATCTCTCCGGTATTTGCCCTTTTACCCCTGAACAGGGATCAGAGCTTCGCTGCAGAGAGATTGCAAGGCTGCTACCTCTTGGTGCTACCAGTATAGATAGAAGCTGGACTAGTGGGCACAGAGACACTGGTACGTGGAATCAATGGATCAGGCAGAGCGGGAGGTCAGAGTCAGTTCCGAGTCAAGGCAGGCAGCGTACAACCAGAAACGTAGACAAGCAGAGGATCGTGGCAGGCAGCACAGGATCAGGAAACAGGCCGGTGTCAGATACCAGGGAACATGGCTGGAGGTGCACGCTGAGATGTGCTCCTTTCCTGACAGGTAGGGCAAGAAGCTCAGGACTCGAGGACTTAGCATGTGTGTCCACCAGCCCACATTTGGGCGATATGCCCTGTATATATTAATACACTATGAGAAATGGGTGAGACTATAAGTAGACTTCATACTTGTTCATTATATACACTTAAACAGCATGTAAATAGCAAACAGTGTCTATTTGTTGCATTCTATACCATGAGAATGATATTTAATGTTATAATCCATTAAAAACAATGAAACATTTCATATGCTTTTTTATTTCCCAGCTCATTGTACAATATATGGACTTGTGTTATACAGAGTCATATCATTATACGGATAGGGAGTTTTTACAGTATATCCTTAGAGGTTTCTTCCTATGAAAGACCCAAGATTTGTAAGAGCTCCATACAGATGAAGTCTCCATTATTGCACCTTTTGATGTGAAATGAAAGGCTATTTGGTGCGCTATATTTCTAGAATTGACTTGCAAAACAAATGAGGGGTTATTAGAGAAAATGTCACGTACTCTGCCGGTTCTGGAGAGATCTTTATACTCAAATGACACAGTAAATTCCACTCTGCTTATGACACCATTATATGCATAAATTGGAAGTGCACAAAGGAAATTGTGGACTAAAAGGACTCTATATGGTGAGTGACAATAAAACTATAAAGGATAATGAGCAGAATATTAATAGAAAGACCCTGAGCCTGTGATCTAATATTGTCTGCTGTCTGTTTAAATAAGGCAGCCGGGGCTGGTGTCAGGCCTCGTGTTATGGGCCATAGGCTATTATTTATTATTGTGGTTTATATAGTCCCTAATCATTTCAATAATCTTGTTTTTATTGGAATCTGTTATTTAAATCATATTTAACATGGATGCAGTGCCGGGACTTTCATGCTGGAAATATACACATCACTACGTGCGTCTGCATTTCCTTTTGGCTTGTGATTTCCCGGATTATGCCTGGTATATAAGATATGTATCAGATATAAGACATTATTGAACTTTTGTCTACAAGTTTGTTATCAATTTTTAATTTATCAACCCTTTATTTCTTCTATCATTTTTTCATTGATTCTTTAATTTTTATAATATTTATGGAATTTTTGTATTATTTTAATGCATGTAATATGCAAAATTAGGAAATTATGGGGGACATTTATTGGGGGCTTAAACGCCAGAAATATGCGAAACTAACAGCTATTGCGATTACTATCCCCTTTACGGCAGCTCCACAGCAAATGAGTATGGAGAGGCCTGGAGGGGGGGGGGGGGGCTCATCGTGGCAAAGTGGGCCAGAGTCTACCTCATGTCTGCCCAATATCTTGACCATGCAAATGTTTGCGTTGAATGTTTGCATGATTTTTGCGCAAAACTATGCCAGCTTCCACCAAGGCAGCAACCCAATGGATAGATCAGGAGGCCTAAGTGAAGGGGCAGGGCTTCCAACATCTACCACTTTGTTCTCATTTTGTTTCTAACAACTAACAATTTGTGATATCTGTGCCAGCTTTGTCCTCGGCTAACAGGGTGTGGCTGAGGATACTCCGATAACCATTATTAATGTAACATTAGTCTATTACTGCATACCGAACAGTGTGTTGTTTGCCGGGTGCTCGGGTTCGGCATGTTGCGGATCGGGTTGACGATTACTGGGAGGGGCTGGTGAGGAACCAGAGGTCATGGTCCACATTTGCACTAATGACAAAGTAAGAGGTAGGTGGAAGGTCCTTAAAAATGATTTCAGGGATTTAGGCCATAAGCTCAGGGCAAGGACCTCAAAGGTAGTTTTCTCCGAAATACTACCTGTACCACGTGCCACACCAGAAAGGCAGAGGGAGATCAGGGAGGTAAATAAGTGGCTCAAAAGTTGGTGTAGGAAGGAGGGTTTTGGGTTCATGGAGAACTGGGCTGACTTTTCTGTCGGCTACAGGCTCCACAGTAGGGATGGGCTGCACCTCAATGGGGAGGGTGCAGCTGTTTTTGGGGAAACAATGGCTAGAAGGTTGGAGGAGTGTTTAAACTAGAGACCTGGGGGGAGGGCAACTACACTTGTGCAGGGCAAATAGACAGTGTAGATAGAGAGCTGGGAAGAGTCATAGTCTATGGGGGAGGAAGGGGGACTGGAATGAGATTAGGGAATAAGAACAAGAGGAATACGGACAGGGAAAACCATATAAAGTGCATGTACACAAATGCCAGAAGCCTCACAAACAAAATGGAGGAACTGGAACTCTTGATGTTGGAACGAAAATATGATATAGTGGGTATCAGCGAGACATGACTGGACAGTAGCTATGACTGGACGGTTACTATAGATGGTTATAGTCTTTTTAGAAAGGATCGTATAAATAAAAAAGGGGGAGGGGTTTGTTTATATTTGAACTCTGGCCTCAAGCCTGTCTTGTGAGATGACATCAATAACGCAAATGCAAATGTGGAGTCCCTATGGGTGGAGATAAGGGGAGGGAAAAAGAATAATAAAATATTGTTATAAGGCTCCAAATATATTGGAGGCAGCAGAGGAAATGCTGATAAGTGAAATGGATGTGGCTTCAAAGCATGGTGAAGTACTTATCATGGGGGACTTCAATTACCCAGATATTGACTGGGGGGCAGAAACATGCAGGTCCTTCAAAGGCAGCAGGTTCTTGTCAACAACAAAAGACAATTACCTGTCACAACTAGTCCTGGAGCCAACAAGAGGGGTGCACTGCTGGACCTTATCCTAACCAACAGACCTGATAGGGTATCAAAACTAAAGGTTGGGGGGAACCTGGGGAATAGTGATCATAATATCATTGATTTTGTATTACGCTTTACTAGGGAAGGGGCAAACAACACTCTAAACTTCAGGAGGGCAAATTTTCAGCAACTAAGGGAAGACCTTAAAGGCATAGACCGGGATAATGTTTTCAAAGACAAAAGCCCACCCCCCAAAAATGGGACTTTTTCTCATATATTCTGAAAAAGTCCTGTGAGAAACACATACCTTATGCGAAAAAGCATAAGAGGAACAAGAAACAGCCAATGTGGCTAACTAGTCTTGTAAGGAAAGCAATAAGCGAGAAAGATAAGGCGTTTAAGGTGCTAAAACGTGAAGGTAGCGATGAGGCATTACAGGATTATAGAGAGAAAAATAAATCCTGTAAAAAGCAGATAAATACTGCAAAAATAGAGACTGAGAGAAAAATTGCCAGGGAGAGCAAAAATAATCCCAAATTATTTTTCAAGTATATAAATGATAAGAAACTAAAAACAGAGAGTGTGGGTCCCCTTAGAAATAACATGGGGGTCATGGTGGAAGGAGATGAGGAAAGGGCCAATCTACTGAATGTCGCCTTCTCAACTGTCTTTACCCAGGAAAATCCCTGGTGGAAGACACAATGAGGAATAATGTAAATTCTTTTTGGAATGTCAACAGTTTAACTCAGGAAGAGGTACTAAGATAGATAAATCACTGGGGCCAGATGGCATACACCCTCGGGTTCTGCATGAACTATGTACCGTGATAGACAGACCATTATTTTTAATAATTGATGATTCACTGAGGACTGGTTATGTTCCACAAGACTGGCGCATAGCAAATGTGGTACCAATATACAAAAAAGCATCAAATAGCGATCCTGGAAACTACAGACCCGTGAGTCTAACTTCTGTGGTGGGGAAAATATTTGAGGGGTTTGTTAGAGATGCTGTCCTCGAGTATGTCACTGTGCACAACCTTATAACCCAGCGTCAGCATGGGTTTATGAGAGATCGGTCCTGTCAGACTAATATGATTGGTTTCTACGAGGAGATAAGTTCAAGACTGGATCTGGGGGACGCTGTGGATGTTGTATATCTGGACTTTACAAAGGCATTTGACACCGTGCCACATAAAAGGTTGGTATATAAAATGAGACTGCTGGGAATAGGAGAAAATCTGTGTATTTGGGTAAGTAATTGGCTTATTGATAGAAAACAGAGGGTCGTCATTAATGGCACATTATCAGATTGGGTTGACGTTACCAGTGGAGTGCCACAGGGGTCAGTATTGGGGCCACTTCTTTTTAATATTTTTATTAATGACCTTGTAGTGGGTTTACACAGTCAAGTTTCAATATTTGCAGATGATACTTAGCTGTGTAAAGTAATAAATACTGAGGTCGATAGTTTAGCATTACAGAGGGATTTGTGGAAGCTTGAGGAGTGGGCAGAGAAATGGTTGATGAGGATTAATGTAGATAAATGTAAAGTTATGCACTTGGGCCATGGAAACAAAAAGTATAATTATGTTCTAAACGGTCAATTACTTTGTAAAACTGGAGCTGAAAAGGACTTGGGGGTATTGGTGGATGGTAAACTTAATTTTAGTGACCAGAGCCAGGCGGCTGCTGCTAAAGCAAATAAAATGATGGGATGTATCAAGAGAGGAATAGATTCTCATCATAAAGACATAGTTTTGCCCTTACACAAATCCCTGGTCAGACCACACATGGAATATTGTGTACAGTTTTGGGCACCAGTGTATAAAAAGGATATAGTAGAGCTGGAACGGTGCAGAGGAGAGCAACCAGGATTATTAGGGGAATGGGGGGGATTAGAATACAATGACAGATTACAAAATTTGGGATTATTCAGTTTAGAAAAAAGACGACTGAGAGGAGACCTCATCACAATGTACAAATACCTGAACGGACAGTACAAGGATCTCTCCAAAGATCTTTTTATACCTAGGCCTGTGACCAGGACAAGGGGGCATCCTCTACGCCTAGAGGAGAGGCGATTCTACCATCAACATAGACAAAGGTTCTTTACTGTACGAGCAGTGAGACTATGGAACTCTCTGCCGCAGGAGGTTGTTATGGCGGACTCTGTGTACATGTTCAAGAGAGGCCTGGATGCCTTTCTGGAGAGAAAAAAATTCACGGTTATGGGGATAAAACATTTATTTAATTCTTAAAGGTTCGACTTGATGGACTTGCGTCTTTTTCCAGCCTTATATACTATGATACTATGATAGTTGTAATGGTTCATTATGCACCACACTCCCAATAGTCTCCTTTCTGGTTCACTAACAATTAAGAAGACATATGAACCCAGGTAGAGGATCCTCCAGGGACGCCATTCTTTCCCCATATACAAAATGGGTGGGGTCAGCACTCACTTGTTCATTCCAATCAATGTGAATTCTATATTGGTCCATGATAAAAAAAGCTATATGCTTACATACATGAAAAAATAGAGGCTTATCTGATGCGTTTTAGACCATAGTATGGTCTTTAGTCATAGATAATATAGAGAACAATAATGTGGGAAAATATATTGTATTCACCGGAAGTAAACTTCACTAACAGTTAACCTGAGGTTATGGACAGAATCCTTATCCTATTAGGCCTTGGGAATTTATCCAAAGTGCTTGTTATAGTTTATACTTGACTAAGCTTTTGTGTATTGCATCTGATTATATCTGGTATCTTCTAAAACCTTGGTTTATCCCCCTGGTTTTCCCTTGTCAATCGATTTAGTACTTCATTGCTGTCAAGGTTTTTGCCTCAGCTATGACTCTTCTTATTTGTTTTTTGTTTTTTTCAAATTTTCTTGCCTTTGTTGTTATTGGATAAGCAGGCACTGACCTAAGAGTAAGTAAGAAGGGAGAGTCTGGTGATTGGGTTTTAGGGCTCACAGTCTGTGTCTGCCCTTCTGTTCCCAGCCGGCCCCTTATACAATACCTATGTGGTCTGATCCTTCCTCCCATGTAGACCTTTCTCTTTTATAGTACCTCTCTACTATTTGCTGTTTTGCATTTGGTATTTTTTCATTATATCTTTATGCCTTTAATGTCTATTAGAATGTGCACAAGGATTTGTTGCAAGAAGCCTATCAAATATATGGATGTAGGCATTTAGCAGTAATTTGCAGATTTAATGCTATATTTGATAGTAGCATTGTGGCTGTAGTCAAAAGTGTGGTTGCCTATTTATTCAAATGAATGGATGGGTGGTGCCTGCTGTGTATGCCATTCATTTGAATCAAGAGGATTTCTCATAAATATCTGTATCTTAAGGGAAGTAACCCTTAGAGAAAAGTCCTGGCATTCTTGAAAGTTGAGACTTCTCCTAGTAGGTCATATAACTTTGTTACCCCCCCCCCCCCCTTCCATTAAGCTATCAGTAGTTTTTAATTACGTTGTTCACCAGAGTCAGTTTAGAGACTTTAATTAATTGTTTTTTAAACTTTAGCTTCTAATTATTATTCTTATTACTGTATGTTACTGTCTTAGTTTTAGTGGGTAAAAAGGCTACCCTCACATTTACCCTTTTACCCACCGCCACCAGCAGGGGCGTAACGATCACGGTGGACTGTCTGTCCAATGTGAGAAAAATCAATTGTATGCATGTCAGACACCCATACATTTGATTACCATGGTGGCGCAGGCAAGCAGATGCACATCTATCCGCCATGCCTGCGCATACTGATGATGTCATCAGGGGTGCTACCCGCACGCCATACAGTGTGTGCACGGCCAAGGTGCACAGATGTACGTGCATCTGCCTGCACTGCTGCAACAAAGAAGAGAAAGCCGTGGGATCGCTGGGTGAGATGAGTACAGAGTTTCTTAAAGCGGCCACTGCTACCATTTCTTAAGGGGCCCTCTGCTGCCATCTCATTAATGGGGCGACTGCTGCCATTTCATTAAGGGGGTGATTGCTGCCATTTCATTATGGGGGTGATTGCTGCCATTTCATTATGGGGGTGATTGCTGCCATTTCATTAAGGGGGCTGCTGTAAGCATATCATTAAGAGGGTCTCTGCAGGCATTTCATTAAAGAGGCTGCTGTGAGTATTTATTTAATAAGAGCTGCTGGAATAAGGGAGGCTGCTGGACACTACATATAAGGTGTATAAGGAGGTTCTATGAGTATAAATCTGTGTCGCATATATGTGTATTCTCAAGTGTAATGTTCAGGACAGGGGTAGTAGTGAGAGTTTATGTATATCCGATCCAAAGTTCGCTCCAGGGCCTGGTTGAGTCTTTTTACGCCACTGGCCACCAGAGTTCACAGAATGTGAACAATCCAGTACCCAACCATCAACTAGGGATTGATTGTATTATTGTACTGGGAAAGTCCCAAGTACCAGGTTGCTGCTACTTTATGCTGACTTGCTGGTTATGCAAAATGAATAAAAGGTCAGATCCCATCTCATTGTCTTTTAAATAAATCAATAATAAAAAAGACATAGAAAAATATCATGCATCTGTTATATGTACAATGGCTAATTAATGTTACCAAGACATATATATGACTAGTAATAGGGGTTCGGTCTTAGGCTGTAAATGGTGAACACAGTCAATTCAGATAGTGTGGAAACAACTGAATCTGCATTTACACAGACCAATAACATTAAAGGTGCAGAGAAAGACAAGACATGCTGTGACTTCTGGTGCCAAATTAAGCAGATTTGGGATTGCAGCTGGAATTCCTAGTAATTTCTACAGTATATTCTTTTACTTGTAAGTTTTGTTGAAAGTGCGTCTGCCTGCATTCACCACTAACGTAGTGTGCATTGAGCCTTACCTCTCTTACACTTTATCGATACTCTTTGGTGTATAATGTCACAGGAGGGAATGTCCTGTTGCTTTACGCTGGTTATTTCTGTTTGATATTCTTCAAAATGGATGAGCCTGCAGCCCGAAAATCATAAGTGACTGTCTATTAATAGAACACGTACTAGGATTTTAAAGAGGACATTTTAAGAATGAAAATCTGTACAATCATTTTCATGGCTAATTAAGAGACACTTAAGGCTTGTGTGGTCCTAAGGAATATTATGTAGTGTTTTCATTGGGCTCAGAATCTCATTCTTTCCAGGGTTAACCAGCAAATATAATCCAGAAACGTGTTCACAATTATATCTTGCATTAACTGAGAAAGAATGTGCTGTACTCCAGCATTAAAATTCATTTTCCTCAGCTTTGTTCTTTAATAACTAGGTCATCAGTTTGGGTGCTGCCGCCTCTGCTGCGGCTGCTGCTTAAAATGCATTTAGCATCCATATGTATCCTCTCACCTAAAGGCTTGATTTTTTTTAATGAGATTATATCAAGGAATGTACAGACTGGAGACTGGTAACATCATTTCAGTCTGTAATTCCCAGAACCCTGATCAATTTCAGCAAAGCAATTAAGAATGCTGACTTCAATAAATGATACCAAGATTATAAGGGTTTTTTTCTGTTTCCACTTGAGCGAAATACTTAGAACATAGAACAAAAATACCAGGGAGTATTTTTCTCTTATTATGCTTATGATTATCTTATGCTGCCCCATTATCCACATACACAGTCATCAAGGCAAGAATGAAACCTGCAGATGGCTACCAAACTAACCTATTAGAAGGGATGGATAGAGTTACATAGATAGACATAGGAAGATAGATAGATAGGAGATAGATAGATAGATATGATAGATAAGATAGATAGATATGTTAGATAGATAGATAGATAGATATGATAGATAAGATAGATAGATAGATAGGATATAGATAGATAGATAGATAGATAGATAGATAGATAGATAGATAGATAGATAGATAGATATGAGATAGATAGATAGATAGATATGTTAGATAGATAGATAGATATGTTAGATAGATATGATAGATAAGATAGATAGATAGATATGATAGATAAGATAGATAGATAGATAGATATGTTAGATAGATAGATAGATAGATAGATAGATAGATAGATAGATAGATAGACGGATAGATTATTAGGTATTTGGAAGAAGTGGGAAGCGCTCCAAGGTTCAAAATCAACAAATGGTGATCTTTATTGAGGTGGCAATGTTTCGGTGTTGTGCACCTTGTTGTACACGCTTGATAAAGGTGTACAACACTGAAATGTCGCCACTTACTTCAATAAAGATCACCATTTGTTGATTTTGAACCTTGGAGCGCTGCCCCCTTCTTCCAAATACCTATCTATACAAGGATCAAGCCAGGATTCCTCCTTCTGAGGAGACTTAGGAACTGTGCGGACTTGAATTTTACCACATAGATAGATTATTAGATAGATAGTGTAAAAAAAAATCCAGAGCAGCACAGCGAATGAAAAGTGGGGAAACAGCTGTAGGTTCTGTGGCATGGACCGCAATATATACATCCAAAAATAGGCAGCACTCCAAAGTAAGTTCAGTGATAACAACCAATGCTTGAAAAAGATGGTTGCTATCACCGAAACGTCACAATGGAATAGACCTCACCCTTGGTTTTTGAACTTACTTTGGAGTACTGCCTATTTTTGGATGTAGATAGATAGATAGATAAGAGATAGATAGAATCATAATGTACATAATGAATAGATAGAGGCTTGAAATGCGGTTCATCATTTAAACGTTGTTGAAACACATAGAATAAAGTCTTCCACCTTGGATTAACCACTGAACTACTGCATTTTTACCTAGAAGGTCTCTGCCTAGACCTGCAGATGTGCAGCCTCCCTTACTGGGACAAAACACCAAGCGGCTTTGGATTTCAGTTATTTCTAGAAATATAGATACATAGATAGATCCTGTACATGGATAGATAGATAGATAGATAGATAGATAGATAGATAGATAGATAGATAGATATACAGATGATAGATAGAGACCAGTATCAGCAGGCCAGTGGTGAGTTATAAAAAAAATCAATGGTCTTTATATATATGTAGACGTGTATATATATATATACAACAGGGGAGGCAAACAAGGGAGGTAAAAGGATCGGTAAGGGTCCTCCCTCCTCATTAAATTCATAAATTGCATACGTATGTAAACATGTTAAATTAGATACAGTGCCAGAAACTGATCGGTACAATGGCAATAAAGTGCATGTGAAAAATTCATATGATAGTGGACATAAGATGTCGTAAGATTCATAAGTATAATGTGAATATACATGAAGTTAGAAACATACCCAAAGGATTAGCTCCCTGTTGTCTCAGTCAGTTTATGTGGACAAAGGGTCAAGATTTTCACTCAACGATAATAAAATATGTTCTCATGTACAACACTAGCTCCGTGATTTATTTCCTGAGCAGTCATTGTGGTCTCCAAATCCAAGATGGTAAAAATTGGGGTAGAGTTAATTTCCCAAATAGGCAACTGTTTGAAAATAAAATCTAGCCCAATTTTCATCATCTTGGATTTGGAGTGCTGCTTCATTTTGGAGTTTTTCAGATATTTGTTCACCGCCTGCACTCTTGAGCTTTTTTTTCACCCCCCCCCCCCTTCCTTCTCCCTTGTTAGGGGTCAGTGACGCTGTGCTGCTGTGGATTTTCTGTTAGATAGATGGATAAATGGACTTTGTCAATTGAAAGGTGAATATGTCTATGAAATTGAAAGCAGTAGACATGGATATGAGATATGTACAGGCGGCTGATTGAGTGAACAGAGATCTAAAAATTTCTATATTCTGTTCATAGATAGATGGATAAAGATACAGTATAGATATTATGTAGATTTATATTGACATCAAATGAATGTAGTGATTAGATAAACACGTGAATGTTGGTTGATTGATAGAAATAAAATAGAATATTTACACCTGATAATTTATCTATAGTATTTAATAATAATAATAATAATAATAATAATGATAATAAAATATAGCACCCAGAAATGCACCCATGTTACTATGTGTGAATGTATATATGTTTAAAGACTATAGTAATTGTGGGTAACGTTACTCTTAACCCCCTGGTGACCATGATCTTTATTTTATCTTATTTCAGGACAATAGAGATTCAAATAGCACAAAAAATACCATACAATAATAAAAAAAAAAAAAAATCAAAGTTTGTCATCTTGAAGAGTTAATTCTGAAAGAGCGATGACCTTTCTCCTTATATACTCACTCATTTTTTTATCAAGTCTCTCCAAGGGGACTCATCATATGCAGGACTCTATGAACAGTCCTGTCCTTATCACCTTCTTCCAGAAAGTGGCAGAGTAATAGGACTTTGTAAAGCGAAATGAAGCCCAGTCTGATGGCTGCTGATTAAAAATTGACTCTGCCACATCAAAGAAGAGTTGAAGGTGAAAATGATGATCACTCCTCTCTCCCAGGGATCCTGCACTATTTCTTTTATTCAACCTTGAAAGGTTCTTTCTGAATAAGATAATATCCCTTGAGTCTATTCGAGCAAGGCAGCATGAAAAAATGTAGATCAGTATGTCTATTTTTTTTTTTATAGAAAAATATGGGATTTTGTTAATGACGGAGCACTTTAAAGTGGTAGTTTGTAAGTGTTAAGTGCCGAGAAATTAATTTGAAATTGACGCTTAAGCTGCGCGGATTAACTCTTTATAGTCTACAACTATTAATTGGTGCCCTTTGTCCGCCAGGTTCACAGCTCCTTATTCCAAATCCAAAAAATATTGACATGTTATAGTGTATGTACAATCTAGTTTATAGCGCTGCTTCTTAATACCGTGTTTCCCCGAAAATAAGACAATGTCAGTAATATCCGTGCCAAAACGTCCCTCTCTCTGCAGTTGGCAGATTATGTGGCATTAATTCCTGTGTGTGAACAGCGACTTAGCCTTTGTTGTGTTTTGGGTTTATTAAGCCACAACCTGCTGTCTGCAATTCAGCTCTGTCCAGCAAGGGTTACTATTGGTGCGATGCCCAATTACTGTCCACGGCTTAGGGCGAGACCAGTAAGTAGACAGGGGACAGTTTGGGGGGCTCAGTACTGCTCACTGTCCTCTCTGAACTCAACGGTCAGTTCAATATGTCAATAGCTTAGGGTTCCCTGTATTTTGTGAATAGAGGACTTGTATTTAGGTGGATTGCGGAGTGGTTAAGGATTGCTGATTGAGGATTTTTTAAAATAAAAATGTTGTAAAGCAATCAAAGGATTATTTAGATTATAGGACCAGCCTGCCATTTTCAATATCCATTAGCTCATCAAAGAGCAAATTTTTTGGGGGGAGCACAGGACCTGCTTCAAATAGCGAGTGGCCTTTTTGGACCATAAGACATCACTTTAGTTTTCTAAGGAATATCACTTCCACACTTATCCTTTGGTCCAAATTGGCTGTTTATTGTCTGAAGTGGATTGTGTAACTCCCTTGCACTTGCAAGGCATAGGCCCGAAAACAAAAAGTACGGGAGCAATGCAGGAATTGGTACCCGGAGCGAGGTAAGTAGAATTTTTTTCCATACCTTTTTTCCAGTCCTAGTGAGATGGTGGTAAACCTATGGCACCATGGCCATCACCCAGCACAAAGTTTCCCAGACTGGTTTAGTGACTCAATGGGGGTCATTTACTAAGGGCCCGATTCGCGTTTTCCCTACGCGTTACCCGAATATTTCCGATTTGCGCCGATTTTCCCTGTATTGCCCCGGGATTTTGCCGCACGCAATCGGATTGTGTCGCATCTGCGCCGGCATGCGCGCAACGGAAATCGGAGGCATGGCCGAGTGAAAACCCGACGGATTCGGAAAAAACGCCGGATTTAAAACAATAAAAGTGTCGCTTGGGACGCGCTTACCTTCACTTGGTCCGGCTCTGTGAAGTTGAGTGCGTTCAGATGCTTTTCAGCGCAGCAGCGCCACCTGGTGGACGGCGGAGGAACTACCTTGATGAATCCCGGCCGGACCCGAATCCACCGCAGAGAATGCGCCGCTGGATCGCGAACGGACCAGGTAAGTAAATCTGCCCCAATGCCTCCTTCCGCCAGTCCTGTGCTCAGGATGTGCTGCATTCAGCGCTATTTTAAAGCAACACTTACTGGGCTTCCTAGAACTGCATGAGAAGCAAGGACATGTGTACTGGGCTGGATTATCATTAGAGTTCCTGACCTGTAAAGTTGCCTGTTCAAAGGGACTATGGAGGGAAGCAACAATGCTAATCCAAATTTCCTCTCTTTCTTTACAACGGTATTGGTGTTCTCGAGACTTTAATATGATAGAAAGCTGTGTCAGAGTAGGGAGCAATACGTTTCTGATTAAATTTGTTTGTCAGGACTTTGTGATAAATAAGTGGATTTTTGGCTGTAGTTAGGTTCTTCAATAAGGATTTTCCATATTTATAGAAAACTCCTTAAATAGTAGTAGAACAAAACTGAGATATGTAAAGTATGCCCTGATATACTAGAAAACGAAGAAAGCTGATGTGTTGCTTATACTAAAGTAACTCTTAAATTAGTGATGCCCATGGAAGGGTGAATAACAAAATATTCAACATGAATCTGGTCATCAAATGTTGGTTAAAATCAATGACCAAAAGTATAAACTCTGAGTTATTGATCCAACGTGGAGGTTTAGCATGAAGACAATCTCCTCATATTGACTTACAGTCTTTGTGTTCAAACTTAACAGTACACCAAATATCTATGGAAATATATAGCTGGAAAATGGTAGATACATGAACACAGTTTAGGGCATCAATAAATCTGACGTGGTATTTAGGCAGTGGTCAGGTCAGTCAGCTGACAAGACATGGTTGAATAACAGGATGGATCGATGACACGGAACTGATTTGTCCTCACTGCTCAGGTCCTGAGTTATCCGAACCCCCCCTCCCCCTCCTTCACCAGAACCCTGTAACAACTGGGCAATGGTTGGAAGCAAAGAGCAATTTTAGGAGTCCTGCTATGGTAAAAAACCAGAAGTCAGCACACCCATGATAGGCACTAGTAGAGGACTCAATAAGATATCTGGCTCAGAAGGCCAAAAATAGAGATAGAAGACCCTGGCCATAGTAGAGCAACCATGACATATGATAACAACCATGACATATGATAAACAATGTTTAAATGTCAGAACCAAAGTATGTGTGCGCCCTTGACATATGCTTTAGTCTATCTTGGGTGGGAGCGTAAACCCCCCACAACGCACATGAATTAAGATAAAGGGACACTGGTTCTCCAGAGGCCAAGATCCCTTCATTATGTATGTGGGCACAATGGCTCATGGTGATGGGGCCTGGTTCTGCAGGTCACCTCCATGCACTTGGATGTGTGTAAGCTGCACTAGCAGACAGAGCTGAACATACAGACAAGAAAAGGGCAGCAGTGCTCCAGGGAGCGGCAAAGGTCCCTTTGATGTGTTCATCATCCAGGGTGACAGAAGCATATGACTTCTATTGGCATGACTAGTAATAAAGCGTCAGTTCACACTACCGAGTATGCATGTCATTCGCATTCATGTACTACTTATCTTTGGAATTTTAATTAGTAAATTACCAGAAGTGGCAGCTTATTAAAATGCTGATTATTAGAAGATAAAAGAGTGTAAAACAAGTACATTGAGTTGAAGATAACCTTATCCTGGGGGCATGATTTATTAATTTTGTAAAATAATTTGTACGTGATGATTTGTGATTATTTATATATTTATATATATTATTTTCAGTATGATACACCTTAATGTTGTATCTGGAGTAAACATTAAAATATAACATAAAATTAAAATGATGTAATTTGTAACTTTATCAGTAGACTTTTATGAAGAGCATGACACAGAAGCATCGCAGAGGTGCATTGTCTACTTTCAAGCTCTTAATTTAATTTCTTTCCATTCATATTTCAAATTATAAATTTGCTTCTTTTATATTGATCTTAGAGTTTAATAAGTGAGTACAACTAGACTGCGGATATATTCTGTTCCCAACATTCAAAATATATAAGTATAGTTAATGATATTCGCAGGTCAATTTAGACCCCTGACATCAATAGAGTTACTGAAAGGTGTCTTCTCTTCGGTTTCGGTCTTCAGATTTCTCAGTGGGATGTCTATGATTTCTATGACTGCTGGTTGTTCTCTTTTCCTTTGACAATTCCATGTGTCATTGTCATTGAACTATGTCTGATGATAAGTCTAAAATAAGCTTCAATCTTGTGGTTTGGCCTTCAAATGGAACATTTTGATAAAGTCATTTAACTATCTGCTTTTTTAAACAGTTATTGTAAATCTTTTATTATTATTTATTTTAGACAGGAAACATGAGTGAAATAGAAATTTAACTCAACAATATTGGAAAGTTGACCCAAGGTAAGGTTTGAAATAGGAATGTCTGGAATTAGTCGGGTTTGGTGACTGCGGCCGAAACTGGCAAAAAAATTTGGCACCAATTATGGTGAATTCTTTAAATATCACCAGCAAGGCTGTTGAGGACATTATAATTCCAACAAAGCCTCTGCCTTTAAATACTGTCACTGATTGTGAGTGTTACTGGTGGGTATGATAAGCCTGTTCATGGGAAATTTAGAAGCCCATCTGCCAGCTTTTCTGAGTGAGCCTGGTTGTTTTTTGGTGAAATGCGGATTCTAGAACCTAAACCTGCAATGTTTGGCATGGAGATTCCCATACATTACATTAAGACAAGAACAAAGATGTGGAACAAGTGAGAGGAGGACCTCACAATCTATGTGGGAGGGTAGATGGAGACGCAATCTGATGGAGCAGAGTAGTTATTGTGACATCTAGTTCAACCAACCAGTGTTATGTACTAAGAGGGGGGATCAGGTGCCACTCATGCAGCGCAACTTCTAAAAAGCATGTTGCTTCCAGATTGTGATTGAGTATTTCTGTCCAAGCACACTCTCCCTGACAGAGCCAGTGAGCCACTGTCACAGTTTGGAGGCAGGTGTACATGAAATGCCATGGCACCATCGGGGCACATAATTTCCAGAGACAGTAAGCTCATAGCTGTGAACTGTCAGACATTGCTGGTTGGGGGCCCCTTATGAGTAAAGTGGTGGGGGCCCAAGGTACGCCCTTGGAGTCCTCTCTATAATCTGGCCCTTCCTCCCCATGTACCTGAAAAAGTCCCTGCTGATTCCCAATGATGCTCCACAATTGTATGAAGATCTTAGGGCTCCATATGACAAATTGAGATACTTCGTTAGCTACAAAGAGCCCCTTCAATCAATAGATTACATCATTCATTCATTTGAGTTGGCAGGAAGCATTCGTTTGACAGAAGGTACATGCAAAAATCCGATACGAAAAGGGTGGCCACTGTGGAGTTAGTGATACACTTATACTGTACCTATGTGCCTGTGGTTGGCATCTGTTGACCTAAATGACCAATAGAAGCCAGCCTTAGGGGATCAAGGGTATTTCCTTATACTTTTTCATATGATTTAAATGTGATGATTTCAATTTTCTTTATTCCTGTATCTAGCATTCCATGTTTCGTCACATAAAAAAAGTAGGGGAAAATAAATTGTTATGGGTGCCCCCACAACCGACGGGGATGTGGGTCACAGGCACACCCTTGCCTCCCCGCGGCTCCCGGCTCCCCTCAATACCTTACCTGCGTGGGCTTCCTAAGGCCCGCACACACTAGCACTCAACGATTTAAAGGGCCAGCATACCACTAATTGGTGTTGGCTATTCCCAGGAAACAGATTTAAGCCTCCATATCCCAGCATTCCCCAACTGATCTTCGTGCCTTGTGTCTTAGAGAAAGCTTTGACTGATGCCTTGCGCTGTTATTGTGATTTCCCGTTGTGACCCCGCTTTCTTTCCTGACTACACTCCTTTGCTGCCTGCCTTTACCTATAGCTACGTCCCCGACTCTGATCCCGTGCTGCCCCTCCTGACCTCCTGCCTGCACCCGACTACAAGATTGCCTGCCATTCCTGTACCTCGACCATGGCTGCCACCGCAGACAAGTCACGCCTGTGGAACAACCTGGTGGTACCACGCCACAGCAAGTCCAACCCGCTTTGCGGCGAGCTATGGTGAAAACCGGGTGCCACTTAGACTCCGGTCCCAGGTGTTGGCTTGTGTCATCGTCCGCGGTGGGTCAAAGGATCCACTACCTCCGATCCTGACATAAATAAAATTCATTATTATTAATTTTGAGTTATATGCATTGTTATTTTTCAATGTCAGACTATATAAGAATTTCTAATCTATTGAATGTCAATATGTAATAAATATGTAAAAACATACGTAGTATTAAAAAACTTAAACTACATTAAGGTGAAGGTGATACCTTAATCTTCCCCTTAAAATGTTGAGCAATCAAATCTATACACTTTTTCTTAAGGGATGATTTAGTTTGGAAGCGGGAATAAGTCTTTTTAATACGCACATGGGTGTAATATGTCATATATACAATTAACATCTTTCACAGTTACATGGAGTGGAAATGCATATAGATTGTACTGTATACTCAGCGAGATGTAGGAGATGGAACCAGTCTCCTTGAAATGTGAAATGTTTCTTCATAAAGATTTCTACGAAGATC
The DNA here is from genome assembly GCF_040894005.1 of Engystomops pustulosus. Classification (NCBI taxonomy): domain Eukaryota; kingdom Metazoa; phylum Chordata; class Amphibia; order Anura; family Leptodactylidae; genus Engystomops; species Engystomops pustulosus. The sequence goes on along the minus strand of NC_092415.1, from coordinate 37,787,243 downwards.
TATGGAGAATTAATATCCTTGAATAATACTTATGAAATTAATCAGTTTTATCATTTGTATTTTAGGCAAAGTTTTCTCTTTGCTTTGTGTGACACCTTGTAGAAGACAAGTTAACACAACAAAACAAAAGGGGCATATTTGTTCCATGGTGTGTTAGATGTATAAGATACTTGAGCATGGTGTTAAAGAAACTCTACCATCAAAATCAAGCTCGACAAATCAGGGACAGTCAGACCATACACCTTTATGGCTCGCGGTCATGCCGTGGTGAGCACATGTCAGTTGGCCGCAAAGTAGAGAACATGTCTGCCTATGGAGGAATGAGGGGTAAAGAGTGCTCACCTCCTCACAGGCCCTGTGCTAATTTTTGTTATCCATGACCTTCTTCCTTCTAAAATCAACTTTTAAAATGATCATAATGAGCCTCGGGGGCTACCCTAGCTCTCTGTGATCTTGCTTCACAGTATATTACACTGTCTCAGCCTCCTACTTGCTTCCTCAGCACTTGTGCTGTGAGCATGTCCTTGAAGTCAGCTTTTTCAATGTTTTTAGCCTATTGTAATGCAGGGCTTTGGAACAGACTGAGACACAGTGGGCTTGAGACTAAACCCCCTTCGCAGCTGCCTATTGCCCACCCTAGGTGGTGGGTATAGAACTAGGCGATGTCCTTTCTGCACCAAAGTGCAAAACACAAAGACAGGATAAGACAATACAAACAAATAAATAAGAGAAAATGTTGGGGCAGAACCCAGAGTACAAAATCACAAGAGTAGAGAATAGTCAAAACATAAGCCAAAAGTCAGACTACGAGGAGACAGAGAACAGAACATCTGGAGATAACTAAGAAACTTCTCTAGCCAGCAGGGATCTGGACAAAGCAGAGAGCAACTATCGATGAACCAGAGCCAAGCTGCAACAGAGAGATGGGTGTGGTGCTAATCAATCCAAACAGCCAGCAAGCCTAAAAAAACGTACTCACATTAAGTATTCAAAAAAGACACAAAGAGCCACTAAGGAAGGCTGAGGAAGGTGCTGACACAGATGTTACATTGCCCCCCTTTTATGAGGGGCCATCTGACCCTCATTAGACCCACAAGCTTTGGAAGGAGTCTGACGATGGTATAACCACAAAGATAGAGCGTAAAGATCCTCTATACACACTCTAAGTCCACCGTCTTTGTTTGAGGGGCAGATGTGCCCTTTTTGGATGCTGTCCCAGATGAATTTCAGTGGGTTCAGGGGTAGATAAATCGAAAATCCTTCCCTTGGGACACTTAGACTCTGGGAAGAGATCAATCTCACAGTCATAAGGTCTTTGAAAGATATTTAAAAACGCAGACAAATTATTACCTTCAGTCTGATATTTATAAACAAGCAATGAATTACAATGAGAAGAACAATGTGTGCCTCATTTAACTAATTCCTCAGAACCCCAATCAAAGATAGAATTGTGCAATGCTCACCATGGCAGACCCAGAATGGTATCAACTGACAAATTATTCAAGACAAAAAAACTCCACCAGCTCAGTGTGAATTGAGTCAACCTACATGGTCTGCACGGTTTCCTAAAACAAACTGTACCCCTTTTTAAAGAAGTAGTCACTGCCAGTCCAGACACAGAGTTATCTCCAAGACACAGACATACTGGCAATGTAGTGTTAGATACCAATTCAGAAGATCCCTGATTGCCGAAGTGAGTCTTCCAATTCCCACAATTGCCATTGAAGTTTTACACCGAAGTCTTAGTTCTAGTAGGGCAATCTCACAGAAAATTTCCAGATTTAGAGCAGTAGAGACATAGGGCATTCTTCCAACCATGTTCCCTCCTAGCATTAGCGTCCATAGATCCTAGTACTTAGGTTCTTGTTCACATTTAGCCCAACCTTGAGATTTTGTGAAAGCATGAACAGTACCCCAGGAATCCATGAGAAACATGGGTCCCTTGTCCATTGCCTCATTTGCCACCACTAAATTCAGGGCAATTATGGTAGTTGATGGATGGAAGAGTGACCGTGGAAGATTGGGTCCAGATGGAAGGACCTTAGGAGAGCATTCTTCAAGCTCATTTTGTCCAAAACTCACATTGTTCTGACTGTTTACGGTGGTAGAGGTAGAGTAAAGCTGAATTCTAAGATTAGCTATGGGGCCCTAGGGTTACGCGATACACCTCGGAATATACCTTGATTAATTACAACTTTTTGAGGAAAATACAATTTGCTTTTTCTTCCTTCGATATTATTTTGAACAAATGACTTTTCTATTAATTGCTCTTGGATGTCACTTTAATAAACTCCCTGCTGCTTTCATCTGCTGATTTTGCACCTAACTATATATTCTTAAAGGTAATTAAATTGAAGTAATTTTCCCAGGCATTTTTTTTTAACAAGAAATGGGGGAATTATAAAACAGAACGCATTCTACCAACAAAGCAGAAATCATTTTGCTAGAGGTAGGAGCGCATGCGAGAATGTGTATGGTTTACTAATGAGCTTTATTTCCCGCGTTTTTTCCCATGTGGGCAAATAAAAAATGCTGATAGATAATTAATTCCCGGCCCTGTGTGTGTTCTATTAAAAAAAAAAAAAAAACTTTGACCAGATTGAGCTAAACGAAAGTTACAGGAATGAAAATGTCTCCTGTCGTCTGTTGCGATTTCACCTCTCGTAACCTCGTGCTCGGAATAAATAGACGAAACTATGAAAATCGCTTTATGATTTCAAAAAAGTCTCAATTCTATGAGAAGCTTAAAATTTATCTCGCTACCGAATGAAAGAATGTCTCGGGAACGCTTCAGTGACTGTTCTAATAACAGGGATCGGCTGGCTTTGTCAGTGGGGCAGAAAAGTACAGCGCTCTAAGACAAACATACAGAAGTTGTGTACACAATGTAAAGTAGCGGTATATGCATTGGATGTCTCCATGATAAACAGCGGCATGTGTACAAGTCTGTCAAGGTTATTAAAAGGAAACGAGGTAGGAACCGTAATTTTTTTCAAAGCAAAAAAATGTCAATTTTGATAACCAGAACACAGAGTACAGAAGCCTGCTTTGCTCTCTCAGATCCCGATTTTTTTTTTCCTTCCCGATGTTTTCATTGGCAAAGGAGCTGATGGACTAAATATTTTACAGAGAAAATTAAAAGACACTTGATAGGAGACATGCTGGATTGTGGGAGATGAAATTAGGCCAGGCTGCATATTTATATATATGTTCTGCAAGAAAAAGCCAAATTGTGGATTTGTCAATTTTCCAAGCTTTGTCTAGAGGGACTGAACAGTATGCAGGATTCTTGGTGGTCTACAAATAGCATCTTGTTTCATGTGAAGAAGAAAATTATTACGTTCCAGTTTTTTTTTTTCACTGGTGTGTATATTTTATTTTAAATTACGGCCAACAAAAAGCCCATTAAATGTGATATATAGCGCAAACATGGACGTTTCGGAAAAGGCCTTTCCAGTAGCGTTTAGATAGAACGGATGTTGAAATATATTTAGATAAGATGTTCAGAACTCAAATCAAATTAAGATTATGATGAACAGACAGATGCAATTAGGTTTCTGCTCGTGGGAGCAGGCAGTGCTTGATATTGCCAATTTATTTTGATTTGGAGGGAAAAATATATTTTTGTATATTATTCTATATAAAGCAAAAAATATTATTGTAGTTAAAGGAGTTTTGAGGGATTTTAACTTTGAAGACTAATCCTTACCAGAAGGACCAAGTACAGGAGGTCCCCGACTTAAGAACACCTGACTTACATACGACCCTTAGTTACAAACGGACCTCTGGTTGTTGGTAATTCACTGTACTTAAGCCTTAGGCTACAATAAACAGCTTTAACAATTATCAGAGGTGTCTGGAATTAAGAGTTATTGTTAATCCTGGTTCTTGTGACAAACCAAAAATTTTAAAATCCAATTGTCACAGAGACAAAAAATTTTTTTGACTGGGGTTACAATTATAAAATATACATTTCTGACTTACATACAAATTCAACTTAAGAACAAACCTAGATCTTGTACTTAACCTGGGGACTGCCTTTACTGTAAACCAAGCACATTGACATACTGGTGTGTGCCCCCTCTGGAAGGATTTGCTCTACTTTTAGCTTCTTATGCTCTTTTTTAAAAGGCTTTTAAAATTATGCAAATGAGCCTAAGGGGCTTCAGGTTCCATAGATGTTGATGGAACCTGGAGCCCCTCAGACTCATTTGCATAATTTTGAAAACAAGAGCACAAGAAGCTTTAAAAAGAGCAGATCCTGCCAGAGACAGCACATACCTGTATGCAAATGTGGTTGGTTTACAATCTTTGATCCTAGTGGTAGATGTAGATGTACAAGGCATTGTATCTTAAAAGACATTTTACCCTACTGTTTAAAAAACTGGTCTCCTGGTTTTCTGAGAATATTTCTTACTGGGACCTAAAGGGGTGTTCCCATCTGGGCATTGACATTTAATTTAATTCATCTGCCATACACATGCATTTCTTCAACTGGATGTTATTAAAAAATGTACATGTGTGAAGATAATTTCCCTTAAATTTAGCCCTGTTGTTCACCAGATTGTTGTCCTTGAATACAACCACCTGTGCTGGAGGTATTGCCCAAAATTTTTTTATTGTTTTTGCATATGAAATGGCCGGGATGTCTCACAGCCGTCTTGCAGTAATGAACACTGAATCCAGGTGGTCAAGCCTCTCAATAGTGCGTGTTTGGCCACCGCTGTCAGGATGCAGGGGTGGACGTATCCAAGGACACCTATCTCGTTTCTAAGGTACAACAACATAGCTACATTTATGGGAAATTATCTTCACACAGGTACATATTTTTTAATAACACCCAATGCAACACCCAACCTAATGAGCCAGAAGGACTCTTGGTCTGTTACCATAATCCCTCCGTTCTGTAGCTTTAGATGCTGTTACACTGTGCAGGAACACTTCTCCGCTTCCACTGTGTGGAATGGAGGGGGGTAGGTTGTAGAGGGAAGCCCTTCTGACTCATTACTCTTCCTGGTATATGTAAGTGCATTGTCTTGTGACACAATTTGAATATTTAATCCCGCACTCAGTCCGAATCAGTCAGATCGCCCGATGGCATGCCCCCCGATTTCTGTTGCATTAAAGCCAGCGCAGCTATACCACAATCCGATCCCATGCGCCAAAATCCCGTTAAATACCTGTACCGACGAAAGTGTGGCCGCGGACCCTTAGTAAATAAGCCCCATTTTGGGTTTTTTCTTGACTCGAGTATAAGCCGAGTTAGCGGTTTTCTGCTCATTTTTTGTGGTGAAAAACCCGTCTTATATTTGAGTATATACAGTACTTTTAAATCAGTTCTAGCGAAAATTTGAACTTTTAGGTTTTTAAACATTTTTTACTGTATTTGTAGACCCCTAAGGTACTTTTACCCTAGGAAGTCTGATCACAGTATTGCAGTATACTATAAATTCACTGGATCTGTAAAAGAGTCTGCTAATGGCAGGCTCCTTACCAATCCTTCTCTGACAGCTACGGAACCCTGTGGCATAGCAACCAGATAATTCCCACCAATGACGTCATACTTGGTGCTGGCTGGATCCAAGAAGGAAGATAATGCGGCGCCGTCATTTAAGTGTGTGACTGTCTGATGGTGGCACTTAAAGGGAACTTGTCAGCATAAATTGACCTCATAAACCAGTATGTTGTTAAGCAGCTGACACATCTTTGATATCATGTTTCCTGATCATGTAAAAAGTCAAGGAGGCAGAGATTTTAAAACTGAAGTCAAGCTCTCTCGTCCACAGAAAACCCCTTCATAGTAATTGATGGTCCTGCCTCCAGAGACATCACTAACCAGAGCGCTATGATTTCTCTGACAGAGTAGGAGGCGTTCAGAGTCTCCCACCCTGACTTCAGTGTTGATCTCTCCTCCTCCTTGACTTTACACAACCAATTTACAACTCACTACAAAGTTTATTTCTTTGGATGATGTCACCAAGTTGGGCCATGAAAGAAACAAAAAGTGTTACGCTTCTTGAAAATATTCTGGTAATGGCTTATTAGGCCAATTGCTAATGACAGGTTCCCTTAGAGGGGTTAACATCTGCTACCACTGCCAGCAAAATGCAGCTAACACGCACAGGGGCACATTTACATACCCGTCCGGAGGAGCTCCTGAAAGTGCATAGCCCGATGACAATGCACTCTGCCGCAATTCACTAACATTGTGCGCCCGATATCCTGCATCTGTCGCTTCCCCTCTCAGCTCCGCCAGAGTTTTTTTTCCCTGGTGCCTGTAAGTGCATTGGTTGCGACACAATTTTAATCTTAAATCCTGCGCTCAGTCCGAATTAGTCGGATCGTCCGATAGCCTGTCCCCTGAATTCTGTCACATGAAAGCCTGATCGCACAAAATCTGATCACGTGCAACACAATCCCCTTCTAAATATCTGTCCCAGCGGCTCAAATCACGAATACCATGAACAGTCAGACAGAAATGTGATCTGCGGATCCTTAGTAAATAAGCCCCACAGTGTACAAAGCTGGCTGAGCCTGTGAACCCGCTCCACACATCCTTAACAAACTTAGAAATGACAAACTTTTGGTTTGCCTTTTTCTTACATTTTTGAGACTTTTCATGGCACTTGTGCTCATTTATGAGTTTATTTGCACCTAAAACAGTCTCCTTTCAAAGTTCGCCATTGTGTTCTGCAGTGTCCCATGCGTTATCACCTCAATCCAGATGTGGAAGTTGCAACTTTTTAAAAAAAGTTGCACATTTTGTCACAAATCTATGACTTCTCCTGACCAGGTGTAGGAAATAGTCTGGAACTGATAGCATTTTTTGGGGACTATTTGCGACTAATTTGCAAATTCACTAAAGACCAGTCTGAAATACATCTGACCAGTATAACAGCAAAGAAAAGTCCCCCAAAAAACGGACTGGCATTGAAGGACTTATGATACATGTGCCGCTATGAGCTACAAACCAGAGATACAGATAAAGAGTTGGAAATGTGAGATGCAGATTGAGATCACATTCTTAATTTGTATCTCTGATACTGTAGCTCAGAGATCCAGAAACATGATGTGATCTGAAAGATGAAATTCTTATCCTTAATATGACACCAAAAGATTTTATAGAACCAACGATAGAGACATCTGCAGTGATTCTCCTCCTCCAGCCTATAAAAGTGACTCATCTCAATCAAAATATGACTCCTCCTTGCTCATTTTTATATAATGTTGGAAGCGAGATTTCACATTATAAAGGGCATTCTATAAAGGACAGATATTAAAGGAATATTATTCTCAGTTGATATCACATTCGGTGTATATTGCGGTAATATTGCACAATTTTTAAGCTGAACTTTTCCAGAATTATGTTTTATTATATGTTTTATTATATTATATTTTTTATTTCTGTTTCACTGTTATGTATATTAAACCTTGAATTACATAGTTCATATATAAAAGATCATATAATAACCTTACTATAAATATTTGGGTCAGCGAAGCTGAGATTCCTAGTCATGCGATCTTCTTGATGCCAGGGCTTATTCCGCTCTTGACTTTTAGATTGTACAAGTCCACTCTGTTAAGTATATAGGAGTTATCTGTATTTGACTTTTGAATGTCTTTTTGTGCTGATTCAAACCATCTTGTCTTTTGGTCTGACTTTTGTGCTGAACATAGCTGTTTGCCCTCATATACCTCTTGTCAGGCTTTGCCAGACTGGACTTTATCTACAGTTTATAAAGTCAAAAAAGAAAATGTACTTTCTGCAAAGATGTATCTACTCTTAAAAGAATTGTATTATAAGAGTGACTTATCCCATCAGTATTTGATCATAATACAGGTGGTTTGGGCAGTAGCTTGGGGCCAAGCCTTTTAGGGGGCCAACAAACACTCAAAGCACCCACCAAATTTTATACTGAAAAGGACCTTCACCAAAGAAATCCTCATCTGTTCATGTTCTTAATACACATGTATAGAAGAGCCATTTTAGGATCTTTGAAAGTCCTCCAAAGGTCCTGAAAGCAGAGAGAAGGGACGCATCCTCCATCCCCCAAGAAGCTGATTCTAGAACCTTATGTAGGAAGTGATTCCAGACTTAGGGGCTTTAATATTCATACAGCCCAGGGCCCAAGGTAGTCTTAATCCGCCCCTCCATCCTATCCATAGATGACATGAATGGAGACCCCAAGTGACTTTAACTAGGGAATGGTAAGTAAAAGTTAGTAAAAACATAACTCAATGGGGCACAATTACTAAGGGCTTGCAAAGGTATTTTTGAAGTGTATGTGCTGGGATAGTGCCACACGTGACCCTTTTGTGGCGCAGCTGCACTGGCTTCCATGCAACACAAATTAGGGGGCGAACCGGCATACGGTCCAACTAATTCAGACCAAGCACTGTATTTAACTTTGAAATTGTGTCACTCGCCCTATGTTAAAGGTGCAGATGGTGAGATGGTGAACTCTGTCGAACCTGAGCGGGGAAGCAAAACAATCATGATTTCAGGCGCACGATTTTAGTGGTCTTTTCCCGGTCTCGCGAGATCTGGGTGGGCGCATGCGCTGCGCGCCCCTACTCTGCCACGTCCACACATGCCAAACAAACTTCATACACGAGAATTACACAGGTGAGCCCTCTCATGCCACTTACTTTTAGGGTACAAATAACACTCAGCACTTGTACAAATCATACCCCTGAAGAAGCCTGTGAAGGCGGAACGCGTGGGCCACAATCTTCCACCCCCCAACGTTAACACGGTGTTATCACTTTTATGCTGTTTGGACCTTATGTGCTTGACTGCTTATGGTATAAGATTTATCACTTTAACAGGCACTTGCCACTTTACTCTCTGAATTAACATACATTGTTTATACAACTAGTCCTAGCAGGTTGGGATTTCTTTGTATTGATCCACACCAGTGTTGGTCCATACCGGACCTATTGGGGGCTGTGAGCATATTACGCACATTAGACGTATTTGTGCATTGTGTTATGGCACATGTGGCCATACGATTTTAAATGTTTTATGTTAGTGCTATTACATTTCAATAAAGTAAGGAGTTATGTGATAATTTATTTGATGATTATCCTTTTTTGGCCTGTTTTTATGCACATCCCCGCTGTTTAGCTCATGTTATACACATGCAGCATTATAGATGGACTTTCAGTGCATCTCCAGCGGCAATGTAAGTAAATGTGCCCCAATGTTTTGAGCTTTTGACTTTCACACTCTGTATGTCTTGCACTATAGGATTGCATACATATACAGATACACTTACAGTCACTGGTATTGCACTATAGGATGGTATGAAATGCATATACGGATACACTTACTGTCACTGGCACTGCACTATAGGATGGTATACATGTACAGATGCACTTACAGTCACTGGTATTGCACTATAGGATGGTATGAAATGCATATACGGATACAGTTACAGTCACTGGCACTGCACTATAGGATGGTATACATGTACAGATGCACTTACAGTCACTGGTATTGCACTATAGGATGGTATGAAATGCATATACGGATACAATTACAGTCACTGGCACTGCACTATAGGATGGTATGCATATACACTTACAATCACTGGCACTGCACTATAGGATGGTATACATATACAGATACAGTTACAGTCACTGGCACTGCACTATAGGATGGTATGCATATACACTTACAATCACTGGCACTGCACTATAGGATGGTATACATATACAGATACATGTACAATCACTGGCACTGCACTATAGGATGGTATACATATACAGATACATGTACAGTCACTGGCACTGCACTATAGGATGGTATACATATACAGATACAGTTACAGTCACTGGCACTGCACTATAGGATGGTATGCATATACAGATGCACTTACAGTCACTGGCATTGCACTATAGGATGGTATGAAATGCATATACGGATACACTTACTGTCACTGACACTGCACTATAGGATGATATGCATATTCAAATGCAGTTATAGTCACTGCCCTGAAAATGGCAAATTTCTAGCTGTCCCCCACAGCCTCCTCTCCCTAGCAACTTGCCCTAAAAAAGGGAATTTTTTCTGATTGTCCCTATCTCCGGCAGCAGCCTCTCCTTAGCTCTCTCCTGGCTGTGATGGCAATGGGACCCGTAACCATAGCTCTTCTACTGCAGGCTAACATGTTCCACCTGGCCAATGGCGGTGGTTTGGCCATGGCGGTAGTTTCTAGGGGTTAATAGCTGGCCGATCCATCAACCTGATTTTCCTGTTGAACCCAAATACTGGCTGAAGTCCAGGTTCTGGGACCCAAACCCATTAAGTACAGCATATACCTGAACAGTGCGCTTCTTCGGGTCTGCTAATCACCAATTGTTACCCCTTTACTTGTCATTGTACTATTACATTGTATTGCCTCAGAATCCAGCTCTATTGTTGTCTGCACTCCTGTTTGTGTCTTCCACATATAAAAAGTTGCAGGTATTGTCAGTCCGGTTTACTTTTTTCTGTGTATTTTTATCACAACTTAAGAATATTTTATCAACTTCTGTGCGCTTTTTAAAGAGTTCCTGCTGTGTAGCTGTAAGGTTCTTGCAGCTTTTAACCAAAATTTTATATATGTAAAAGTAATCTCCAACAGTGATGTTCTCTTTGGCAACATTTACAATTACTAACACCTAAAACCTACAGGAGAGATTTATTTTCGAGTAGGCCCCGGGGTGCAGCAATCATTGGAAAAGTTTTTTTTTCATCTTAAATTCCAAAAGGTATTTTGGAACATAGAAATTAGGATTTGACAAATATAAAAATTTCTATAGTAACTTGGGCTTGTTCTGAAACTCCTTAACACAGTGCGAAAAGTCATAAAAACACAACGCACAAAAACAAGGAACAAAACAAGGTCACAAAAACAAAAAAATGTTTTCTGTACAGGTACAGAAAAAGTTTGAACTCTACTCCAAGAAACTATTCTATGAAGTAAACTTTCAGTAAAATTAATCCTGACCACATAAAGCTGTACCAATTCAAAAATTGACAACTTAAACTATTTATCAAAGAAGCCATAATGTTTAAGGGGACCTGTCATCAGGATCTGATTTTAAAATTAACATTACTGGTTCCAAAAGTATATCTGACAGCAAACTGCATCTAAGTCCTTGTTTCATCATCATTATCTCCTCAAAGCTTTCCCCCTCTCTTGACCCTTCTCCCTCCAGCTGACATGATCTTACAGAGCTATGTTTGCAGCATGGTGTTAAATTGGCATGGTGGAAGAGGGAGGAGAGAGAGGAGGAGCGGAAGCTGTAACAGCTCTGAGGAGATAATGATGATGACCAAGGGACTCGCTTGCCTCCAATGCAGATTGGAAATTAGTATAAGTCTATGGGAACCTGTGATTAGGTGAAAATGACCCATTTAAAGGGGTTGTAACTAGTTTGTATGTTATGCCCTATGCTCATAAAAGGGGATAACAAACTGATTGGTGGGTTCCTTCTGCTGGGACCCCCACTGATCATAAGAAATGGACAACCAGCAGTCCAGTGAATGGAGGTCCTATTCTCAATAAAGAGTGGACTGGTAGGATGAGCATGTGCCCTGCCGTTCCATTTGATCACATCAGAGTTGTAACAACACAGGTGGAATCCTAGTTGGCATTTTTCCTGCGCCTATGGTGCAATGAAAGCATAGGTAGCTTTAAGGACTAGTGTTAGGGCTCCTTCACATTGCCGTTTTTCACATCTATGGTTCAGTGATTTTCCTGGATACCTCGATGAGCCATTGATTTCTATGGGTATTTTCACATTGCCTTTTTTTTCACTGATTTATGCAAATAAAAAAAACTTTAATCCAGTTTGTTGTTTTTCACTTATGTGGTTCATGGAAGGCAATAGAAGTCTGGGGGTCCACAAAAATAAACTGATGACAGTTCTTTTTCACTGATGAGGCCGAGAAACCAGTAGTTGCCTTTTTAAAGCAATGTTTAACCTTCAGTTTTTTTCTTTTTCTGGACATGGAGACAAAATGGAAACAACACAGAGACAAATGCAATGGATACACAATGGACACACGTAAATTCTATAGTAAATTCCACCTCCCTTTTATTTTAAACCCTGTAAAACACCTAAGGGGTTAACAAGCTTCTTAACCCCTTACTGACATGTGACGTAGTATTACGTCACATGCTGGGTGTGGGTGCATGGAGAGGGCTCACGGGCTGAGCCCTCTCCATAGCCAGTAAGCCTTTGCTGCATATTGCAGCAAAGGCTTACCGGTAGCACCCGTGATCAGTGCCAGCACCGATCGCGGGTGTTTTCCCGCTGATCGCCGCCGGCGAAGCTACCGGCTGCTTCAAAAAGATGGATGTTAATGAGGAGATTCAACACCTTGCAAAGTGGTCTTAACATTCATGCCAGCTTCATGACCTCCTACCTCTGACCTGGAGGCCACAAGCAGATAAGAGCCAGGGCTCATGTGTCTCGCCTCATAGGTTTTTAATGTTTTTATTGCCATCCTGTTGTAAATAAGATGTCCCTGTTTTTATCAATCTGTTGTTTTAGAGGTTTTTGTAATATCCTTTGATAATCACTGTTTAGTGTGTATAAAATGCTATGAATTTTCTGTTTCATGCATAACATCATGTCTGACGAAGAGAACTAGCATTCTCGAAAGCTCACCATCAAATATACTCAGTTTGCCTCAAAAAGGTATCACCTGATTTCTTCACTCTTCTTTAAAAAGATGGAGGCGCATGGGGAGCGGCGATCCATCGCCATGGTAGCCTCGGGTCTTCCGAAGACCCAAGGCTACTTAGGGTTAACCCATGCATTACAATGTGCTATCAGCACATTGTATTGTATGAGTAGTAAAATCCACATATACTGTCATACTGTGGTATGGCAGTATATGGTAGGATCGTACAGACAACCTATGGCTTAAAGTACCCTAGGGAGTCTGAAAAATAGTAAAAATTAAAATTAAAAAAAAAAAAAAAAAAAATTATAAAAAACCCCCCTAAAAACTCAAATCACCCCCTTTTCCTAGAACTCATATAAATATGAATAAACAGTAAAAATCTTAAACACATTAGGTATTGCCGCATCCGAAAATGCCTGATCTATAAAAATATGATAATGTTTTTTAACTGCGTTTAGCCCTGCAACGGAAAATCGCGACCAAAGTCGAAAATGGCACATTTTTGTTATTTAAAAAAAAATTACAAATTCTATAAAAAATGTTCAAAAAGTCGCACAGTCCTTAAAATGATAACATTGTAAACGTCATCAAAATCCGCAAAAAAACGACAACTTCCACAGCTCTGTACACCAAAATATAAAAAAGTTATTAGCGCTAGAAAACGGCAAAATCACCCCAAATATTTTTGTACAGGAGGTTTTAATTCTTTTAAATGTATAAAAACATTATAAAACCTATACAAATTTGGTATCCCCGTAATCGTACCGACCTAAAGAATACAGTAGACATCATTTTGGGCATACAGTGAAATCCGTAAAATCCAAGCCCACAAGAATACGGCACCAATGCGTTTTTTTTACCAATTTCACTGCATATGGAATTTTTTTCCCGCTTCCCAGTGCACGGCATGGAATATTTGTTAAGCAGAAAATAAGCCATAACACAGCTCTGTACATGGAAAAATGAAAAAGTTCTAGATTTTTGAAGGTGGGGAGTGAAAAATTAAAACGCAAAAACGAAAAAGGGCTGCGGCGTTAAGGGGTTAAAGTTGGTTTCTCATACATTGAGGGGTGTAGTTTCTATAATGGGGTAATTTATGGGGTTTTCAAAGTCACTTGAAAACTATAGGTTTTGGCGCTTTTCATAAAAATGTGAGAAATTGCACCCACAATTCTAAGCCCCGTAACAACCTAGAAAAATGAAAGGATGCATAAAAATCCATGCAGACAGAAAGCGAACATTCGGGAAATGTTAGTTATGAAGTTATTTGGGCGCTATCTGTCTGAAAAGCAAAAAATGTAGAACTTTGACAATTGAGAATGTTTCTACATTTTACCAAACTTCAATTTTTTTCACAATTAAACGCAAAAGATGTCATCAAAATTTTTCCACTAATTTCAAAGTGTGACGAGAAAACAATCTCAAAATTACTTAAATGTTCAAGCATATGAAGACTATAACCACTTATAATCACTCAGGGCAGATTTAAAAAAGCCCTGAAGTGGTATGGTCGTTAAGGGGTTAATATAATTGGTAGACATTAGCTTCACATATTTGGAGGTCAAATATATTTATATTGTTCTACAAATAGTACAATTTATTAAAGAAAATAAAAGCTCATTGACGGCTGGCTGCTGCAGCTCCCCTTTATATTTCAATGAAAAGACAGCTACCTTTGTGCACGCCTCGTTCCGATGAAGTTTATGGTAAATACAGACAGATCAAAGCGTGCAGTGGCAGATGGAGTTTGGCAAGCGGAGGCCACTAGACTCCTGTCCTCTGGTCATATGGGGGTCTTATGTATACATTGTAATAAAATGCAAGCTACATGTTATGGTTATTATTGCATCAGGTTCACGTTACAATTGTGTAGGTTTCCTTTAACATTGATGGGTTCATTGGTCTGAGTAAAAGGTATGATTAAGGCCCCTTATACACTAGCGACCCCTTATCCAACTCATATCAGGCTCACAGTGTGTAATGGTTGGAACGTCCGGGCCCCGAGTTCTTACAACTGGAACTGAGCTCAGCATGGCAGTTCAGTTCTGGTTGCTCAGTGTTCTGGCCGTACGTTTCAGCCATTACACGCTGCAAGTGTGATGTGAGTTGGATGCATCACACTTGCTAGTGTATAAAGGGCCTGAGTTCCAATTGTTTTACTGCTCTGCCGGATAAGATGCAACTGTAATGAATGAAATGGAATAAAACTAACAGTGAGAGCAACTTAATTCCCTCTCACTTCGTAGTCATGTCCACGTATCTGTGGTTTATAACTCCTAAAATTATGGCTTTGACCTTTAAAGTCTTGTTTATTTATTCTGAAAACCTTACAGTGGATACATTACATAGATGTTCAGACATGGATTTTTAAATTTTTTGCATTCTTTCAATCAGTGTTTCCACCATTATTTTATTAACCTCTATTATAGAAGGCTCCACCTTTTTCATGGCTAAATCAGTATATAATGTAATTTAGTATTTAATTAGTAACGGATTCAGTAATCTTCTAATTACTCTCCCAGCTGACTGTGGAAATCCTGGGAAATTGCAATGATGTGATTGCATGAGAACCCTTCCAATTCCCTCCTCAGCATATTATCAGCATATTACAAGAACTGATGGGCAGTGGGTGTAAGCCTCAGCAGAGCAATGTGCTAGGGACCTGTATAGAGGGTCTGCATATAGTAGATATTTTTCCATAAAAAAAATACAATTGAACAGAACTTGTGCTCCTGTGACATCTGTTCTGGCTTGGACTTCCTCTGCCTACAAAGTACAACAGAAGATATGCTGACGAATGTGCTTTTATAGTTGTATGAATTCTGTCTTGCACTAGTTTGAACTCAGCCTTATTCCACTTCTGGCTGTCTTAATTGATTTTCACCACACCTGTCTGTCTCATGTTGACTTAGTTCTGGGTGGCAGACAGTTAAACTAGCTGTGATGGACAGACCTTCTCCAGTCACTCTCTAGTTTGGGACTCCTTCATCTCTTAAGAAGCGTTTGTTTCCATTTTCCATTGCTTCCATTGCTTGTGGACATTTTCTGGACTTCCTTTTTTTGGATTCTTTGACCCATTAGCTATCTTCTGACCATCCATTTGTCTCTTGATTCTGCATTCCATCTGTGTTTTTACTTTGGCACCAGAAGGAAACATCAGCCAGTTGCCACTTACCACCTAGGGTAGGATAGACAATTAGGTAGGGACAGCCAACCTAGTTTTGGCTTAGAAGTCTGCGGAGAGGCTACAGAGGCCAATAAAACACTTACTTGCTAGCAACAGCCTTCTTCATCCCCCTACCCTCTCTGTAGACTTTTCTGTATGAATAAGTATTTGGGTGCAAATAGAAATAAGAAAATGTGGGTGAAAACAGCCTGACAATGAAGAAGGAAGTACACTATTATATACACAGTATTACAGAGGTTCTTTTATACTCCTGTTATATCCATTTAACTGTTATATATTCACTTGCGTGGATTTGCTTTCAGCTGAAAATGTGAACTGCTACACGTCCTCTGCAAATGGAGGCTAAATGCTACATAAAAGAATAAAAACAATAGCGATAGTACATCATCTGTGTGATTTATGCCAAGCAATTTCCTAAGGGCAGAGCACTTCTCTGTTATCTATTTATCTGTCCGCTATATATTACTGTCACTTGTTTGTGCTCATTTATAAGTACGTATAGTAAGGGTGTCGATGGGTTGGGTAAAATAATAGCATCCTATATGTGAATGCAAACACTAAGTCCTCAGAGAGATATCAAGGTTGGTTCCATCCGTAACGAGTTTGCAGTCTGCCAGTACAGTGCTAGATAAGTGCAGTAATGAAAACTGGAAAAAAAATGTTATTAAATTCGATTTCATGTAAAGAGATGGAGCTCATTACTGCATTTATTTCCCAGTAAACATCTCCCTCCCACCCGTAATTGTAGTCTGGTCTTGTTGTTCTTGTGCATTGCAGCCCATAATCCCATTCATTGGTGTGATGTCTGCTAATTTGTATCTCTGTCTGGCAGAGGTTTGTCTTGTCTCACTTCATGTTTATTTTTGTCCTTATAATTTTTCTTATAATGAATCTTATAATGACGTTAGTTTTTACTGTAGTCAGCGATGATGAACATTTCAAATGCAGGTGAAATACGTTTGATCCAATTTTAGAGCTGTATATAGTTATAGGGAAGTCCTATACATAGTTTTGGAGTTTTTGGTTTATTATAGTAAAATAGTTTATTACACAGGAACTTGTTAGCATAAAAATAGAGTCAAATCCAGCATCAGAATGTTATAGAGCAGGAAGAGCTGAGCAGATTTATAGAAAATTATTTTGTACAACCCGTCATCCCTTTATCCATATCTCTGTTCATTTTGAGTTCAGTGAGTGTTCCTGGTAGGTGATTGACAGCTTAATCCGTCATACAGGGAAAGCTATCAATCACTAAATAGGTCTTCTCACTGGACCATAATAAGATGAAAATACCAGAAAGGGAAACAAATACATATTGGTGAAACCAACCAAAAAAAACCAAAACATTATATATATATATATATATATATATATGATTTTGCTCTGCTCTTCCTGCTCTATAACATGCTGCCTTGCAAAAGGGACCCTTCTCAGTTTCTCCTTCCATATAAAATACTGCTTGCAGATGGGACACTACTAGAGATGAGCGAGCACTAAAATGCTCGGGTGCCCCTTATTCGAGACGAACTTTTCCAGATGCTCGAGTGCTCGTCTCGAATAACGAGCCCCAGACCCGAGCATTTTTTTAGTAAAAGAGAACATTAAAAAAACAGTGCAAAAAAAAAATTCCAGATGTTTGCAGATGTTTTACTTGTAAGAACACATTGAAATAATACTATTCTTCACATTGCAGGTGTGCGCGCGTGTCTCCCGATAGGTTCGGAGATACGCGCGCACAGCTGCAAAGTGAAGAATAGCGTTATTTCAATGTGTTCTTGCAAGTAAAACATCTGCAAACATGTGTAATATTTTTTTTTTACAATAAAAATACTTTTATTCAATTTATTTTATTAATTTACTGCTCGATCTCGAGCCGGCGAGATACTCGTCCGAGTAACGAGCCGGTCCGAGTATGCTAATACTCGACCGAGCAGTATACTCGGACGAGTATACTCGCTCATCTCTAGACACTACATACAATCTTCTCTGCTCCTCCTGCTCAGTAACGTGCTGCCTACAGATATGGCACAAAGTACAATCTGATCAGTTCCTCTATAACATGCTTCCCGCAGAGAGTAAACAGAGACCAAAAAAATTTTGTCCGGAGTTCCGACATACATACAAATTCAACTTAAGAACAGACCTACAGAACCTATTACTGCCTGTACTCTATATACTGGCCTTGCTATGCTTCTGCAGCTCAGTTCCTATTCCAATCCTTTCCGATTCCCAGATAATCCTCATGTTGATGTGTGTAATCAATGAGAAGGTAAAACTGAGCAGTAGACTTCTGTTTAACCCTCTGTGGGCAGTAACCCTGTACAGATGAACAGACTATTCATCCACCATTGTCCCAGTCCTATAGTTTATGTGATGAATACATTTGTTGCCGCTGTATGTAGCGCCAGGTTTTCTGAATACTCTTTGTGTATCCTCTAAAATATAAAGTGCAATATAAATAAAGATTATCCTCAGCCTTATTAGACCCCAGTGCGGCAATAACTCATAATGGTGGAGAAGAGGCAGATGATATTGACCGGCTTAGGAGCTTATACACACAGAAAACTTTTGATGAATGCAACAAGTACTGTGTATAGCTGTGATATTAGCAATAAAATGTGATCCAGCAATTTCCATCCATATAACCTTTAGAAATGGCAGAAAGGTGTGAATAAAAACTCCATGCCTGTATGGAGAGGATATAACAATAGCAGACATTCACTGGGAGAGATGAGGAGAACCTTTACAAGCTCGACTTGAACTTTCTTGATGATACAAGGAGAACATTGTGGGAAATTCAAGGTGATGTACAAATAATTATAATGTACGTGTTCCCTTCATTGCTGCGCTAGTCTTACCCACAATAACCCTAGCCCTATCTTACCTTACACTCAAGGTGGACGTATTGTCAGGAAGTTCATATTCCGGGATTACAAGTTTTTTATTGATTCTGAACAACACGTTAGGAAACAGTCTTTATGTGTCTTCGATTTTTTTTAAATAACTAAATATTAGCACAACTTTTGCAGCAGTTTGCAGTATAAACAAATATGTTCTTTTAAGTAAATATCACTGCAGACGTTCTCATCATTTTTTAGCATTTACAAAGTTTTGTTCTCATTAGACCTGAAGTTCCGGGGAAAAAAGTGGGGCTTATTTATTTAGTCTAAATGAGTTATTAAAGGGGTTTTCAGCTTTCGCCAAATAATTGATATTGTTTGTGAAATTAAAAGTTATATCATCTTCCAGCATATTGGGGCAGATTTACTTACCCGGTCCGTTCACGATCCAGTGGCGCGTTCTCTGCGGTGGATTCGGGTCCGGCCGAGATTTATGATGGTAGTTCCTCCGCCGTCCACCAGGTGGCGCTGCTGCACTGAAGTCCGCTGGAATGCCTCGAAATATACCGGCCTATCCTGGATGAAGGTGAGTGAAATTTTCGCGACACAATTTTTTTTTTAAATGCGGCGTTTTTTCCGAATCTGTCGGGTTTTCGTTCGGCCACGGCCCCCGATTTCCGTCGCGTGCATGCCGGCGCTGATGCGCCACAATCCGATCGCGTGCGCCAAAATCCCGGGGGCAATTCAGGTACAATCGGCGCAAATCGGAAATCTTCGGGGAAACACGTCGGGAAAACGTGAATCGGACCCTTAGTAAATGACCCCCATTGTCTGTATCAATTCCTCACAGTTTTCAAGATGTCTGCCCTGTTCCCCCCTACCGCACCTCATCACAGGACGTTGTTATCATAACAGGTAAACCGTGCGTGGATCCTGGGCTTGTGCCCACTTGACTTTATTGTAGCATTGGGGTTTTTCCCCTACACTTTGAACATCCGACTACTTAGCCAAATTACATCTTGGTCTAGGGACACAGCACGGTTTTTCAACCGATTCACTTTTAATACATTGCCTTATATTGGTGCAGAAGAAGGGGTTTTTCTGCAGGTAGGGGGAGCTGGTGGTGTGCAGAGCAACCAACACTATCATATGCTGGGGTGCTCTGCTTGTTGTACTCGTGTGCTTCGCACACTTTTTAAATGGTTTTATTGTTTTCTGTTCTTGTTGTGCTTTTTGTATTATCAATAAAATTGTATATACTTTTTGGTCATATAGCGTACATCCATGTGTTTATTTATTATCTGTTCATAGAACATTTTCAAGTAACTTGAAGCATCCAGGTGGGCACGGGATGCAATACCTCCAGTAGGTCTCTTATCTTTACCATTGGAATCTTGTTCACTTCTTTCACTTACCTTTTACCAATTAACAATTGCTCAAAGTAACAACAGTCCTAAATTTACTGCTGGGGAAAAGTTTATTTTTTAAGATGTTTTCCACCAGTATCCCAATGCAGATTAAATTATACTTCTGAATCCTACTGCATCAGCAAGGGTAAATGAGGGGTTAGCTTTTTCCACACATGGGGGCACATTTACTTACCTGGTCCTGTCGCAATCCCCGAGGTGCGTTTTCCGACGAGGATGAAGTCCGGCACGATTCTTTAAGATCATGCGTCCATTTTCCTGCATCTGTCGCTTCCCTGCTGAGGTCCGTCGGAGTTCACCTTCTTCTTCCCGGTGTATGTATAGTTTTTTCGGCACCAATATATAAAAAGGAAATAGTAGAGCTGGAATGGGTGCAGAGGAGATCACCAAGATCACCATAGACAGTGGGGATTCCTCTACACCTAGAGAAGAGGTGGTTTTACCATCACCATAGACAGTGGGAATCCTCTACACCTAGAGAAGAGGCGATTCTACCATCAACAAAGACAGGGGGCATCCTCTGCACCTAGAGGAGAGGAGGTTCTACCATCACCATAGACAGGGGACATCCTCTACACCTAGAGGAGAGGCGGTTCTACCATCACTATAGACAGGGGGCATCCTGTACACCTAGAGGAGAGGCGGCTCTACCATCACTATAGACAGGGGAAACCTCTACACCTAGAGCAGAGGTGGTTCTACCATCACCATAGACAGGGGGCATCCTCTACACCTAGAGGAGAGGCGCTTCTACCATCACCATAGACAGGGGGCATCCTCTACACCTAGAGGAGAGGTGGTTCTACCATCACCATAGATGGGCGGGGGCATCTTATATACGTAGAGGAGAGGCGGAGTAGAACTGGAATGGCTGCAGAGGAGAGCAACCAAGATCACCATAGACAGGGAGCATCCTCTATACCTAGAGGAGAGGTGGTTCTACCATCACCATAGACAGGAGGCATCCGCTACACCTAGAGGAGAGGCAGTTCTACCATCACCATAGACAGGGGACATCCTCTACACCTAGAGGAAAGAGGGTTCTACCATCACCATAGGCAGGAGGCATCCTCTACACCTAGAGGAGAGGAGGTTCTACCATCACCATAGACAGGTGGCATCCTCTACACCTAGAGGAGAGGAGGTTCTATCAGCACCATAGACAGGAGGCATCCTCTACACCTAGAGGAGAGACGATTCTACATCACCATAGACAGGGGGCATCCTCTACACCTAGAGGAGAGGTGGTTCTACCATCACCATAGACAGGGGGCATCCTGTACACCTAGAGGAGAGGCTTCTCTACCATCACCATAGACAAGGGCATCCTCTATGCCTACGAGGAGAGGTAATTCTACCATCCCAATAAACTTTCTGCCACAGGATGCAGTTAAAGCAGATACTTTCTATATGGTTTTTTGTTACCGTATATACTCGAGTATAAGCCGACCCGAGTATAAGCCGAGACCCCTAATTTCAACACAAAAAACTGGGAAAACCTATTGACTCGAGTATAAGCCGAGGGTGGGAAATGCATTGGTTACAGCCTCCCAGTATATAGTCTGCCAGCCCCTGTAGCATACAGCCTGCCCAACCCCTGTAGCATACAGCCTGCCCAGCCCCTGTAGTAGGAAAAAAAATAACACTGTACTCATCTTTCCGACGTCCCCCATAGGTCCTCTTCTGTCTCAGACTGTCTCAGACAGAAGAGGACCTATGGGTGACGTCAGAAAGGTGAGTTTTGTCTTTATGTTTTTAGTTGACTCGAGTATAAGCCGAGTTAGGGTTTTTGAGCACAAATTTTGTGCTGAAAAACTAGGCTTATACTCGAGTATATAAGGTAATTTGATATTGATGCGGGGAGTCACTCATATTGGGGTTGGGAATGGATTTTTCTCTAATGTGTGTATGGATTTTTTTATTTGTTGATACATAATATAAATAAATATAATTTACATTTTTATTTGCTATAGGTTATGTGTATGTCAAAGTAAAATCTACGTGAATAACCAATGTTTTCAGCAGAATATTAAAAGGATGGATAGAAAATTAATGATCATAAAAAGCTGAATAGAGTAAATATATAGATAAAAATGTGAAAAGTTGTAGGTCAATTTTTTTCCTTATTTAAGGTGGAATTAATATGCATGTGCATTATTAACATAATGTAATTATTCCAAACACAATTTTCCCCATATATTATTTTTATATAAATGCAGAATAATTATTTGTGATGATACTTTGGAGATTCCCTGGATGCACCAATTAAACATTGCATGAATATTTAATAAGATAATTAATTTTAATTCCCATATCCCCCAGTGATATTGCTGTAGGCATCATTGCATGGGTCTTGTCCAGGGAATAAATGAGTAGTCTTTCTTTAATGCTAAGAATTGGGTCTTTTTCTTACATTACAAGTCATTTATTTATAATTGTTCTTAGTCCCCCCCCCCCCCATTTATTTATAGGATTCTTTGCAGTCAGCCTCAACGTCATCCTATTAAAGAAGAAGTTTACAAGCACGTTGTTATGCAGGGTCTGGGACTGGGCCTTGAGACTAAACCCCCTACTCATCCTAAGTGCTAGGAGACAACTGGTCTGGACTTTCTCTTCCTGTGCCAAAGTGCAAACACAGAAAAAATACAAGACAATACCAACAAACCAGCATAGTTGCCAAATTTGGGTCAGAACAAGGAAGCAAAGCAGTACAAAATTCAAGGCAAACAGTCAGAAAAAAAGATACCAGAATATGGATGTTATTATAAATGAACTGAGACAAGTATAAGAGTATAGGAGCCAAAGAGCACCGATTCACAGAACTATATGAGATACTATAGCCCTGTCCAGAAGGTGATTGGATCAGTTCTCTGACATCAGACAGAGGCAATCAGGCAATGAGACAATATTAACTGTTAATCTAGAGAAGAATTTGCAGGAGACTGATAGGTGTGGGAAAAATCAATCAAGGATGTCAGGAAAAGGAATACACCAGTGTTCAGACAAACAAAAGACACAAAACAAACTCACACTTAACAGCACATTCTCAGCCATACCTTACAGACAGTGGACTACACAGTCATAGATCTAACACATGTCTGAACAATATTTGTTGAAAACAGTACAGGCAGTCCCCGGGTTACATACAAGATAGGGACTGTAGGTTTGTTCTTAAGTTGAATTTGTATGTAAGTCGAAACTGTATATTTTATCATTGTAGTTCCCGACAATTTTTTTTTTTGCCCCAGTGACAATTGGAGTTTCAAATTTTTTTGCTGTAATAGGACCAAGAATTATCAATAAAGCTTCATTGCAGACGCCTTACAGCTGATCATTGCAGTCTGGGACTATTTTAAAGCATCCAGAGAGCTTCACCAGAGGTCACAGTGGGCAGAGGGGTCTGTCTGTAACTATGGGTTGTCTGTAAGTCGGGTGTCCTTAAGTAGGGGACCGCCTGTATAAGACATTATATAAACTACATAAATAAAATATATAATGTTCCAGTTAACTTTTATGGATCAGAAAGATATCTGCAATTAATAGTTGTCTTCTATGGATGACCATTTTAAGATCCCTCTTCTCTGCAGTACAACATCCAAATGAACTTGACACCAGTTGAGATTAATTTGCTAATAGAGCAATAACATATTCCACAGTGTTGTACAGTCATGACATACATTAGTTCTGTTACCAATGATACACACAATATAAAACAAATCTAGATAGCATGTTGAGGTACATCATAACAAGATTGAAGTCTGCGGACACATGTACATCAACCCTAATAGTTCATGAGGAAAGTATTTGTATTATGTTATATAGTATACTAAGCTATATACTGGGGGCGGGGGACTTGCAGGCTATATAGTGGAGGGGGGGGACTGCAGGCTATATACTGGGTGGCAGGGGCTGGCAGGCTATATACTGGGGGGGGGCAGGGGCTGGCAGGCTATACACTGGGCGGCTGGGGCTTTCTGAATATATACTGGGGGATATGGGCTGGCAGGCTATATACTGGTGACTGGCTGGCTACATACTGGGGAGGCTGTGACCAATATATTTCCCACCTTACTCGAGTCAATAGGTTTTCCCATTTTTTGTGTTAAAATTAGGTACCTTGGCTTATACTTGGGTTGGCTTATACTCAAGTATTTATATGGTAATATTCGAGTTACTGAGTTACACACAGTACATTGTCCAAATTGTGCCCCTTACACCTTGTAATATACCCATTATAGTGGCCCCAACATAATTAACCATCAATTACATCTCCCACACAGTATATGAAATTTTAAACCCCTGACCTGTGGCCCTCACACTTAATACTGCCCCCACGCTGTGTACAAAGACTTATAATATTCCCTAAATGTGGCCTGTTACCCAAACTTATAATATAATAATATACCCTGAATGTGAAGCCCACTAATCCCCCCCTAACTGTGCCCCTCACCTAATTATGCCCTAGGTTTACGATCCCCACAATAGATAATGCCTCCTCAATGCCTAATAAAGCCTACTATAAACATTCTGATTGTTGACCCTTCCTAATAATGTCTACTGAAAGGAACCGCCACTTATAATAGTAATTCGATGACAATTATTAATGCCCCCATAAACTCTGTTTTGATTATATCATATTGATATCATTTTTTAATTGTAATTGATAATGCTTTATTATCCAATTGGGCTCAATGAATTATCAATTATATTACCCTATTTTTATTATACCATATTAATTGTAATTTATAATGTTTATTAATGTTTTTTATTCAATGTTTTTTATTCAATTTATTTCAATCTAATTGGGCTCAATCGGGTTCAAGGGACTACCATCAATAATGTGTTTTGTACTTCTGTGCTAACCAATTGGGTTCAATGAATTACCAATACTGTGTTTTGTTACTTCTGCTGCTAACCAATCATCAACTTTAACGTTTACTCCCCCTCTTCCTTCCCCTTTCCCCCTCTACCACTGTCCGTCCTCTACAGTCTTTGTACACTTGACAAAGGGGTACTGTAACCCCGAAACGCGTTGTGTTTTAAGATTCCTAATAAACCTAATTGTATACTACACTCTGAGTGCGCCATCTGGTTGAACTACAAACAAACACTCCAATAAACTCAGAAAGAGCACACTACATTTAGTTACAGCTGCCCCATTAACAGCCCTTCCCCGACACACTGAACAATAGCCTACTACACAGTAATAGCACCCTGACACTTAGTAAGAGCGCCCACACACTTTTTAATGGGCCCACACACTTTGTAATAGCCCACACATAGTAATAGGACCGCCCTCTATACTTAATACTAGTCCCTCCCCCAAACACTTAGTAAGAGCCCACACACGTTTTGTAATAGCCCCCTACACTTAGTAATAGGCTCCTCCCCAACACACTTAGTTATAGACCCCACACAATAGTTGCCCCCCCCCACACTTATTAATAGCCAAATTCCCAACACTTGGTAATAATCCCTCCACAACACACTTAGCAATAGCCCCCCAACATAGTAATAGCGCCCCCACACTTAGTAATATGCCCCACCCCCATGCTTAATAAAAGCCCCACACACACACTTCGTAATAGCCCCCTCCCACAAGCAAAAATCACCTTAGGAATACCTCCAGACTCCCATTAAAACACTTGAGAATGAAAAAAACACTGTCTGCACTACATTGCGTCTTCTCCTTCAGACTGCTGTAATAAAGCTGGAGACACAAATAGGGATGAGAGTGGGGAAAAATGCCTTACAGCAGGACAATGGGAGATTCAAGGCATAGGACCAAAGATTTGGGGCAAGTCATAATAAAGAGAAAAAAAAAATATATATATATACATACTGTATGTAAACATATGGCCGTTGTCAAATAACTTTACACATATCCAGGCAACATCCAGTTACACGGTACAGACAAGTTACTTGTAAAGGAAAACACAAACCCAACAGAGTGTGAGCAGACTCGAAGACAAAGGTCATAGTAGAAAGGCCGCACATAAAACCAAGAGGATAGAGATCAAATACTGCAGAGAGTCAGCACAAAAAGAAACTAGAAAATAACACATTGCAAACACGGAACGAAGACTTTGACCATAGGCATATCACATGGTACAGGGAGAGAGACACATATAGAAAATTGTAACATATGGTGGCAATCATTGTAGAATACTGCAAATTTCCACATCTCTACAATATCTACCATATACTTTACTCTATAGATAGCATCAACCAAAAAAATGGTAAAGCAAGGGGTGTGGGCGTGAAATCACTGTCACATACCACCCCTGCTATATTGCGTAGTACAACCGAAATGTTGAATATACTGAAAAAATTAAACCAAATGGATGCCAGACAAATAATTTTATTAAATACACAATTACAGGGCAACAGAAGAGTAGCAATAAAAGTATAAAAACAGAGAGTGCCAAAATATGTATATAATCAAAAAGCCAATAAGAGGAATAAGAAACAGTGTATAGGAAAGGATACCACTTTTGAGCCAAATATATAAGTTCCAGCAGTTAAGGGAACACAAAGTACCTCATATGGAGTAAGCGCTAAAGTGTAAATACCTATACCAGTTGAGCAGGCACACGCTGTACACCCCGACACGTGTTTCGCAAGTAGCTTTATCAAGTCCCCTTTTGGTTTAATTTTTTCAGTATATTCAACATTTCGGTTGTTCTATAGATAGCATGTAAGATCTATACTATGATTAGTGATGAGCGGACACGTGATCCAGTACTAGGACTAGTCATGAGTGTACCCGTTAAAATTCAATTCTAAAAATCTCTACGGGTCCGGGTACCGAACATGTACACAAACCCACCAGTAAGAACCGCAATCTGTGCTGGTACCGCTCACTGGTGTTAACGGTTTAAATTCCAGAAGCATTTAATTACTGCCATTTTTGGGACAATTGTTGCTCCCGGTGACGTCATAGGGGAACGCCAATCCTACAGCTGAAATGATGCTGTCGGCACAAGCAACAACAGCCATTTAAATCCTAATGCAAACTTTGCCAACAGTATTTAAAGAGATAATGCATAATAACAGTGCCAGCACCAAAACGACGGGAGGTTGTTGACCCGAAATCAGACCCGGACTGCCTTTGCACTTCAGGTCTTCTCAACATTAACCATGAACTTTTTGGGTGCTGAGTAGAGATGAAAAAATATATTCATTAGATCTTAGATTCGTGACAAATCTTGCATCGAATTTGAATCTTTTCTGATTTGCTTTGGATGAATATTTCAAAATGGAAGCTCAGGGAGGGGTAACCGGCAAGGAAAAAATTGAAATAATTGTAAATTAAAATAAAGAAATAAGATTTTTAATAATAATAATATTTGAAAAAGCGTTTTGAAAGATCTGTTTTTAAAAGGACGATAGGAGGTTATATAGCAATTTCCAGGACAATTGGAGCAACATTGGTTCGGAGTATTTTGATTCAGACCAGAATCAGTTAAAAAATTTGATGACACGTCTACACATCGAATCTTGGATGACGAACTCATCTGTAGTACTGAACATATTCAAGTATAGAACTGCAGACCATCATCAGAATGTCATTGCTCCGGGCTGAGGGATTGTTTCTATACCGTTATGGATTCAAAAATATAATTTCTTCAGTTTTTGCCACAATTTACAGACAAAGCAGTGATCAAATTGAAATGTGAATTGGGCAACTTGGACCTTGGTGACCACCTCAACTTTCCATATTATAGTGAAAATGATGGCCTTGCAGCCAACGTGTGTTTCCGCTCACCTTCCTTCCCTTTCACCCTGTGCCGGATTTGGCCGTTGCATGGAAATGCTGTGTCAGAACCGAAATGCATTCCAATAGAAGCAAAGGGGGTTGATCCAATAAATGGCAAAATGATTGTTCTACAGAATTCTTTTAAAACTCAATCTTTATTGTAAATAAGTTCAAGGAAATCTGCTACTTCAAATCTATTTACCAGAGTAGATCCAGTAGCAGTTTGTCCAGGTCATGGTGATGGAGAAGCTGTGTTTGGTGAAGCAGAGTATGACCTCCTACAGGTATGTCTGAGATATCATTCTTTCGTAATATGCTGTGGTGTCTCACTAGCCTCTGCGAGCTCCTAAGACTAAGGCTATTATATGTTCCTAGGAGCAAGTTAGCGATGGTGGTGGAAGCCGGCATGGTCCCATGCATGCTCAGTGTCTCCCTGTGGTAATGCTCTGCACATGCCCGGCTTCCATCACAAGAGTTTGTAGAGGGAGCTACTGTGCATCCATTCCAAATACATTATGGACACACAAGGGGGGCGTCTAAGGGACGTATAGTAGCCGTAGCCATTAGCCGAAGCCGGAGCTTGCAGAGGCTAAGGAAACGGCAAGTAGCCTTTTCACACGATTAACATATTACATAAGAAAGATATTACAGACAAAGGCGGCCATTCATTACTTAACCAAATGCAGCTTCTGGATCACACTGGAATCTACCACTGGATCTACTCTAGTAAGTAGATTCCAGCTGATACATTTAATTTAAAAGCAGGTAGACCCCACAAGACTGAGCTGATGTATGCTCTTAACCTGAACAGAACCAGGTCTAGATAATATTTCCTTATTCATGTATTATATACACCCACATGTTGGTAGGTGAAGGACCTTATGTACAAGTTGGTAGGTGAAGGACCTTAATATGGGTAAGAAGAGTCTGATCCTAGCAGGTATAATGTAAAGACATTGCCATGATTTGCTTGTTTAATTTGATATCCAATTATGAATACTCAGAAGTTATGATGGTTTAAATGACTTTGTGCCTCGTAGACTTAGCATGCCTAAAGAGCCAAATATCCACTTTCATTAAGTACAACAAATGAGAGACATTATTCATTGTCATTTATGGTACTTGGTGTTGTCATTTTAAGATATAGTGCAAATATGGCACAGCAAAGGCGGCATATTAATGTATTCAGAAATGACTGATTAGCCATGGATTACTTCAATCAGCAAATTTCAACTATTTGATTCAACTCTCCCTTGTGCCTTGTTAAGTCATAACACCATAACTATGTTAAAGCCGGCACAGTGATTTACAGAGCTGTCCTCAGATATACAGAAGTCAGAAACTCTTCTTCTAAATAGAGGATTCTGGTGCATTGGCCGCAAGAGCTAAGAAAAAAATGTAGAAGAAAAAAGTCTTAAAGGGGACACATAATTGAAATTTCTTTATGATATTGTTCGCTTAAGTGGTTTAATGTAGCAAGTCATCCAGATCAGTCAGTGGCATATCCTTCTTGATGGATTCTACACAACAGCTGTCAGAGATTTGCTCCATAGAAAGTTCAACTCAGCAAAGAATTCCCCCATAAAGACTGTAAGCATGACAGTACCTGTCAAAAATGCCCCTCATAAACAATATGTGCTATTGTGTACTCTAAAACAGTAAAACAGTAGCCCCCAAGCTTTTTGTAACCAGGGACTGGCTGCATGTAAAAAATTTTTCCAGGGTCCATTGGATGCCGCAAATTTTTGGGTGCAACTGTAAAGTTTATAAAATGTTTTTCTATAGCTGCAATGGCTGAAAAATAATATTTTACAATGTACGTTCATTACCTAATTGCACTAGTTTTTCTGTTAATTCCCTGCTATAATCCTGTCTCAGCCCTCTCCCATCAGCTCAGGATTTGGGATGCTAGGAAGGATCCGTAGAATGAAAAAGGAGGGAACATGAGATGCAGTCAATGGATTGAGAGGTCACAGAATGGTGAGGCCTAAGCTCAGTAATTACAGGAAGCAGCAGCAGCTTCGTCATGTCTGCTCTGTCTACTCTCTGCAGCTGCTCAGTTTGATAAATAATCTATTATCATCGATAACCCTTCCCTGCACACACCAATTTCTCTCTAGGCTTTAACAAGGCTATAGTTGGGTCAGTGAAGAGAAAGGGGTACTATCAGCACAGCTACATAACACATAGGATAAATGCTATTTACTCTTGTGTGTTTTGACTCCTGTACTCCCCATTCCCCACTATACTGGGAAGAGGGGAGAGTGATAACATCTGCCGAACAGTCTGGCTGACACATCCAGCATGTATGCAGGTAGTGTGTGTACTATCCATAAGGTCTATAGGTCTATCAGCTCAGCCTTATGGGAAGTCAGGGAAGCAGCCAAGGATGTGTCGCTTTAAAATAGCACTTAACATAGCATGCATGTCCAAGGCTGTCTTGGACCATACATTAGGAAGAAGCCTTGAATCAAGTCCGGCAAATTTGGTGCTGGGTAGAACACCTGGGTGCCCACAGAAAGGGCACTGAGTGCCACCTCTGGCACCCATGCCATAGGTTCGCCACCACTGGAAAAGGGGTTGTAAATCACTACCCTGTGTATATGAATGTGACCATACTAACTAGAAATTGTCCCCTTACTCAGTCAAAACTGTCACCACTGAGCAACAGTTGTAAAACCATAACCAAAACCACAGGGTGAAAACCGAGCCGAAAAATTGCAAATGGTCAAAGTTTTTGAAAGCAGTTTCTTAGGTCAAAACCTAAAGTGCAGTTAGCAAAAACAAGTGGAAATCTATCACCCTTTATATTTTTACAGAAATTATGGATCCAAAAGAGAAAACGTGAAATTTTTTGCTCTTGCTTGTTACTTCTCGTTCATGTGTGCAGCCACCTGCAATATGTGAACCTGAACCTATAGTTAATATGGATTTTCTGGGCTTCCAGCTCCTTGTGTTGTAGTATAATAATTTAGGTGGAATCTGGTAGGAAAGGAAATTGGGACCAGTGAACAATATAAATGGTCTAACATGACTTTTTATAACGCTCCGCTGCACGTCTCTATTCATACATGACCTTTTGTTGAATTCTCAGCAATAAACCGTCACAATAGCAACATTGGAATTGTAAACTTTCCTCCCATTAAAAATGGCTGAGCATATTATTACCGTTATATATTATAGTGAACGGTAACCACCCCTCCCATTTATTACAGAACACAGTGATTAGGTGTTCATGTTGTCCGGAGTCCAAGCAATTAAATACAAGGGAGTGCATTATAAATCCATGTAGATGAAGGTTGCTCTACACAAAGCTCTCTCCCCTTTTTAACGTGCATCTATCTACAGCCTAATTGCAATCTGATATCAATGCAGCCTAGTTAACTATGAAATACCAGTGCTGGGAAGTAAAGCTCAGAGGACACGCTGCTGTTTTATGATGGACCATTTGCCAAAAACGTAAAAGGTGAGATAATGCTCTCAGAGGAAGCATTGTGTAGCTCCAATCTATCCTGATAGGAAATTACTGGAGTAGCTTCCAGTCAATTAAAGGGACATTATCATAATTTCTTTTCCTATTTTGCAGGGGGGGGGGTTGGCATACTGTAATATACAACAAGCGTCATTGTGTGTTTAATTCAATAGTTAACACACTTTTTTAAAGGTACATGAATGCGACTACTTACCCAATGGCTAAAGTAACTAGTAACTGCTTAACTAATTGTATGAAAACTCATGCTTATCTAGTTAGCCAGTGATTCATTAACTGGATGATTATAGATCAATGGGGAAAAAAAGCAAAAGGGTCTTCAATAGTAATAGGTTTATGAATGTGGCTTTGCTATACATTGGGGCACATATATCATAATTTTTCGGCTGCCACTTTTTCAAGTTTCCTGAAGTTGACCTACTTAATCATTGCAATGTATCTTACGTTTTCCCCCTTTGTGATACATGTGATGAGTTGCCTGTTTAGTTTCACTTTGTGGCTTTTTGTGGTGTGGGATCAAAGTAGGTTTGGATCTGGCACCTTAGTTGGGTTTTCCGACGTTTTCGGGATTTGCGCCACTGGGACAGGTATTTAACTGGGGAATGTGATGCACATGATCGGATTTTGGCGCAGCTGCGCTGGCTTTCATGCGGGAATTTGGTGGCGGGCCCTCGTAAGATCTGACCGATTCGGACTGAGTGCGGGATTTAATTTTCAAATTCTGTTGCAAGATCAAGCACTTACATACATTGGGAAGAAGAAGATGAACTCCGGCGGACCTGTGCAGGGAAGCTACACATGCAGGATGCAGGATATCGGGCACACGATTTTAGTGAATCGCGGCACAGTGCATTATCTTCGGAACAATGCACTTTGAGTGAACTCCTCGGACACATAAGTAAATGTGCCCCACTGTGTTTTGGGACTTATTAGGTGCTAAAATGGGAAAATTTTAGTTCCCAAAAGTCTCACAAGCTGAACAAACATCTGGGCTACTAAGATAAATATAAATCCTTAAGGCAGCTAACTTTGCTACACTGCTTGATTCTGCACCTAAAAAGTCTCAAACTGTGAAAAGTCTCACAAAAAGTTGCACAAAAAAGAAAAAGAAAGCAATAGGAGTGATACATGTCCCCCATAGTATTGCATCAATTGAGAAATTAAATATTTTCAGTGATTTTTGCCAATTTGCCCCCTGTAAGATTAGTTTGGTATGGAGTAATGAGCAATGTAGTATGGGACAATGGAGTAATGAGCCACACATCAATTGTAACTGGATGTACTTTTGTGACGTTTTGTTCCGAACATGATGATGAACCTAAATTTCCTAAAATATCTAATAGAGCAAGAAATATGATCCCTCACCAGTGGCCAGCAAATTATATTCTGTCTATAGCTCATGTGTGCTCTGCCTATGGCATGAGCTTAAATACATCAGCTTTTACAGAATCTCCTTAAGAAAAAGGGTTAACTTCAAACAATTTTTCTTAAGTCTTCCCATTGGGAGAATCCTGTAGAAGACAATTGTATACATACATTTATTTATGTATGTGGAAAGCTACCATGGATTAGTGTGGTTGAGCTTGTCTTAAAAGAGCCCTTAATATACCTTCTTCCCTTCATTACTTCCTCTGCTTCCTACTTTCAGCATTGACCCTATAACTGAAGGTGAAGTCTCATGGCTCCTCTCTTCTTCTCGCCTTACTACCTGCATTAATAATCCTAGACCTTCACACTTAGCTTTCAGTACTCACCTAACTAAAATATGTGGTCCTTTTCTTCTGGTATCTTTTACTCTTCTAGGTTACGTGGTGTTTTGCCCTGATAAAATTACCCTCTAGTGAATCATGTGGGCCCACTAAATCTGTCTCTGCTCTTTAAACTCTTGTTTATTAGATCTCTCTAAAAGTCTGGCCTCCTGATGTATCAGGCTGCACAAGATCAGCGGCGGGGCTATCATACGCCCGACACCGGCATATGGTAAATATCCCCCAATGAGTGAATAACTAACAAATACTGGTAACAAGATTTTCTTCACTAAAATGTAGGCTATTCCAAAAAGCTGGTGAATAAGAATGTCATCCCATTGGCTCAGCCATGTGTAGCGGTTTCCTCCTCCTAGTTACCAGAAACAACCACAGTGCTCAGGTTCGGTAATGGATGCTAGACTGCCCAGTCTATGTATGGGAGTCCAGCATTAACCAACACTCATTGTTATGCGGTTATTTATGTAAGTTCATTTGGGGGTGTCTGATTTCTGTTGGAGAAGAAATTATTATAAGCATGTCTCTAGAGATGAGCGAACACTAAAATGCTCGGGTACTCGTTATTCGAGACGAACTTTTCCCGATGCTCGAGTGCTCGTCTCGAATAACGAACCCCATTGAAGTCAATGGGAGACTCGAGCATTTTTCAAGGGGACCAAGGCTCTGCACAGGGAAGCTTGGCCAAACACCTGGGAACCTCAGAAAAGGATGGAAACACCACGGAAATGGACAGGAAACAGCAGGGGCAGCATGCATGGATGCCTCTGAGGCTGCATAATCGCACCATTATGCCAAAATTATGGGCAACAGCATGGCCATGACAGAGTGACAGAATGAAGCTAGATAGCATGTAAAACATCCAATAATTGACCCTGACACTATAGGGGACGGCATGCAGAGGCAGCGGCAGCAGGCTAGAGAGTGTCATGGCGACATACCCTAAATGGACTCAGGCTTCAAACCAATGGGTGGCAGAGAGGAACCAAAGGAGGTGAGCAAGAAGCGCTCAAATAATATCGGTACATGATAAAAGTTTGCCAGTATATTTTGTGGATTACACAGCAGGGTGGCGACAAAGTTAACATGGAAGCCATGAAAACAACCCAAAATTCTGCCTGACACAGCTCGTTTGATAAGGGGACCATGTATGGAGGCAGTGAACTAGTAGTAGATTAAAGGTGCTGCAGTTAAAACTATGTTAGTTGGATCTTGGCATGGAGCTGGCGCTCCGCTGCCAGGCGAGCTTTCGCCAATCCAAGCCCCTGTCTATAGGCTACTCCCCAAACAGCACTTCTAAGAACCTTTTGTATAAGATCAAGTGTAGTAGCGTTCTTATAAGTTTAGGATATGGCGGGTGAGGGGAATGTAAACAGCTGCGCAAGAAGCGCTGAAATAATATCGGTTAATCATAAAAGTTTGCCAGTATATTTTGTGGATAACACAGCAGGGTGGCGACAAAGTTAACAACTTTGATGTGGAATCCATGAAAACAACCCAAATTTCTGCCTGACACACCTCGTTTGATAAGGGGAGGATGTATGGAGGCAGCTATATGGACGACTTTTGGAGGTAGCAATGGAGACAACGTGTGGAGGCTGCTATGGAGACAATTTAATTTGGATAGTGCCTGTATGTGGCAGTCCCAAAAAGTTTTCAAACCAGAGGAGCAGGTAGGTGTCCCTCCAGAAAAATGGAATAGATTGAGTGCCTGTATGTGGCAGTCCCAAAAATGTTTCAAACCAGAGGAGCAGGTAGGTGGCCCTCCAGTAAAATGGAATAGATTGAGTGCCTGTATGTGGCAGTCCCAAAAAGTTTTCAAACCAGAGGAGCAGGTAGGTGTCCCTCCAGAAAAATGGAATAGATTGAGTGCCTGTATGTGGCAGTCCCAAAAATGTTTCAAACC
Source organism: Engystomops pustulosus (assembly GCF_040894005.1). NCBI lineage: Eukaryota > Metazoa > Chordata > Amphibia > Anura > Leptodactylidae > Engystomops > Engystomops pustulosus. Next base: position 37,752,189 of record NC_092415.1, on the reverse strand, counting down.
AGAGGAGCAGGTAGGTGGCCCTCCAGTAAAATGGAATAGATTGAGTGCCTGTATGTGGCAGTCCCAAAAAGTTTTCAAACCAGAGGAGCAGGTAAGTGTCCCTCCAGAAAAATGGAATAGATTGAGTGCCTGTATGTGGCAGTCCCAAAAATGTTTCAAACCAGAGGAGCAGGTAGGTGGCCCTCCAGTAAAATGGAATAGATTGAGTGCCTGTATGTGGCAGTCCCAAAAAGTTTTCAAACCAGAGGAGCAGGTAGGTGTCCCTCCAGAAAAATGGAATAGATTGAGTGCCTGTATGTGGCAGTCCCAAAAATGTTTCAAACCAGAGGAGCAGGTAGGTGGCCCTCCAGTAAAATGGAATAGATTGAGTGCCTGTATGTGGCAGTCCCAAAAAGTTTTCAAACCAGAGGAGCAGGTAGGTGTCCCTCCAGAAAAATGGAATAGATTGAGTGCCTGTATGTGGCAGTCCCAAAATTTTTTTAAAACAGAGGACCGGGTAGGTGGCCCTCCAGAAAAATGGAATAGATTGAGTGCCTGTATGTGGCACTCACAAAAATTGTTTCAAACAGAGGACCGGGTAGGTGGCCCTCCAGAAAAATTAAATGCATAAAGTACTATAGCTAGAGCCAGTGGGCCCTGTCAAAAAATAGCCAGTTTCCTCTGCTTTACTGTACAAAGAGGAGGAGAAGGAGGAAAATGAGGAGGAGGAGGAGTGGATCAATTATTCAGGTTGAGCTTCCCTCACCTGGTGGAGATTGGAAATTCTGAGAAATCCAGCCTTTATTCATTTTAATAAGCGTCAGCCTGTCAGCGCTGTCAGTCGACAGGCGTGTACGCTTATCTGTGATGATGCCACCAGCTGCACTGAAAACCCGCTCGGACAAGACGCTAGCGGCAGGGCAGGCAAGAACCTCCAAGGCGTACAGCGCCAGTTCGTGCCACATGTCCAGCTTTGAAACCCAGTAGTTGTAGGGAGCTGTGTGATCATTTAGGACGATGGTATGGTCAGCTACGTACTCCCTCACCATCTTTCTGTAAAGATCAGCCCTACTCTGCCGAGACTGGGGACAGGTGACAGTGTCTTGCTGGGGTGACATAAAGCTGGCAAAAGCCTTGTAAAGCGTACCCTTGCCAGTGCTGGACAAGCTGCCTGCTCGCCTACTCTCCCTTGCTACTTGTCCCGCAGAACTACGCACTCTGCCGCTAGCGCTGTCAGAAGGGAAATACTGTTTCAGCTTGTGCACCAGGGCCTGCTGGTATTCATGCATTCTCACACTCCTTTCCTCTGCAGGGATGAGAGTGGAAAGATTTTGCTTGTACCGTGGGTCCAGGAGAGTGAACACCCAGTAATCGGTGCTGGAATAAATTCTTTGAACGCGAGGGTCACGGGATAGGCAGCCTAGCATGAAATCTGCCATATGCGCCAGAGTACCAACGCGTAAGAATTCACTCCCCTCACTGGCCTGACTGTCCATTTCCTCCTCCTCCAACTCCTCCAACTCCTCTTCTTCTGCCCATACACGCTGAACAGTGAAGGACTCAACAATGGTCCCCTCTTGTGTCTCGCCAACATTCTCCTCCTCTTCCTCCTCATCCTCCTCCACCTCCACCTCCTCCGATATGCGCTGAGAAACAGACCTGAGGGTGCTTTGGCTATCAACAAGGGAATCTTCTTCCCCCGTCTCTTGTGACGAGCGCAAAGCTTCCGACTTCATGCTGATCAGAGAGTTTTTCAACAGGCCAAGCAGCGGGATGGTGAGGCTGATGATGGCGGCATCGCCACTGACCATCTGTGTTGACTCCTCAAAGTTACTCAGCACCTGACAGATATCAGACATCCACGTCCACTCCTCATTGTAGACTTGAGGAAGCTGACTGACCTGACTACCACTTCTGGTGGAAGTTGACATCTGGCAGTCTACAATCGCTCTGCGCTGCTGGTAAACTCTGGATAACATGGTCAGTGTTGAATTCCACCTCGTGGGCACGTCGCACAACAGTCGGTGAGCGGGCAGTTGGAGGCGGCGCTGCGCTGCCCTGAGAGTGGCAGCATCTGGGCTGGACTTCCTGAAATGCGCACAGATGCGGCGCACCTTCGTGAGCAAATCAGACAGATTGGGGTATGTCTTGAGGAAACGCTGAACTATCAGATTTAACACATGGGCCAGGCATGGCACATGTGTCAGTCTGCCGAGTTGCAGAGCCGCCACCAGGTTACGGCCGTTGTCACACACAACCATGCCTGGCTTCAGGTTCAGCGGTGCCAGCCACAGATCAGTCTGCGCCGTGATGCCCTGTAATAGCTCTTGGGCGGTGTGCCTTTTGTCGCCTAGGCTCAGCAGTTTGAGCACCGCCTGCTGTCGCTTAGCGACGGCACTGCTGCTGTGCCTAGAGCTACCGAATGATGGCGCCGTGCCCACGGATGGTAGTTCGGAGGAGGAGGTGGAGGAGGGGTGGGAGGAGGAGGAGGCATAGTAGGCCTGAAACACCTGGACCGAGGTAGGCCCCGCAATCCTCGGTGTTGGCAGTATATGACCAGCCCCAGGGTCAGACTCGGTCCCAGCCTCCACCAAGTTAACCCAATGTGCCGTCAGCGATATATAGTGGCCCTGCCCGGCAGCACTCGTCCACGTGTCCGTGGTCAGGTGGACCTTGTCAGAAACGGCGTTGGTCAGGGCACGGGTGATGTTGTCTGACACGTGCTGGTGCAGGGCTGGGACGGCACATCGGGAAAAGTAGTGGCGGCTGGGGACCGAATACCGAGGGGCGGCCGCCGCCATGAGGTTGCGAAAGGCCTCGGTCTCTACTAGCCTATAGGGCAGCATCTCCAGGCTAAGCAATCTGGAGAGGTGCACATTAAGGGCTTGGGCGTGCGGGTGGGTTGCACTATATTTGCGTTTCCGCTCCAGCGTCTGGGGTATGGAGAGCTGAACGCTGGTGGATGCTGTGGAGGATCGTGGAGGCGACGATGGGGTTTTTGTGGCAGGGTCCTGGGCAGGGGGCTGACTATCAGCTGACACAGGGGAAGGAGCAGTGGTGTGCACGGCCGGAGGTGAACGGGCTTGTTGCCACTGAGTGGGGTGTTTAGCATTCATATGCCTGCGCATACTGGTGGTAGTTAAGCTAGTAGTGGTGGAACCCCTGCTGAGCCTGGTTTGGCAAATGTTGCACACCACAGTCCGTCGGTCATCCGGTGTTTCCTTAAAGAACCTCCAGACTTCTGAAGATCTAGCCCTCGCCGCAAGAGCCCTCACCACGGGAGCTTCACTAGTTGACACATTTGGCGCTGATGCACCAGCTCTGGCCCTGCGTCTCCGTCTGGCCCCACCACTGCCTCTTCCAACCTGTTCTGGTCGAGGACTCTCCTCCGTCTCAGAAGCACTGTGTTCACCCGGCCTCTCAACCCAGCTTGGGTCTGTCACCTCATCATCCTCCGATCCCTCAGTCTGCTCCCCCCTCGGACTTCCTGCCCTGACAACAACTTCCCCACTGTCTGACAACCATGTCTCCTCATCGTCGGACACCTCTTTACACACTTCCACTACGTCAAGAAGGTCATCATCACCCACAGACTGTGACTGGTGGAAAACCTGGGCATCGGAAAATTGCTCAGCAGCAACCGGACAAGTGGTTTGTGACTGTGGGAAGGGTCCAGAAAACAGTTCCTCAGAGTATGCCGGTTCAAATGCCAAATTTTCCTGGGAGGGGGCAGACTGGGGGGGAGGAGGCTGAGGTGCAGGAGCTGGAGGAGTGGCGATTTCGGTGACATGGGTGGACTGCGTGGAAGACTGACTGGTGGACAAATTGCTCGAAGCATTGTCAGCAATCCACGACATCACCTGTTCGCACTGTTCTGGCCTCAACAGTGCTCTACCACGAGTCCCAGTAACTTCAGACATGAACCTAGGGAGTGTAGCTCTGCGGCGTTCCCCTGCTCCCTCATAAGCAGGTGGTGTCTCACCCCGCCCAGGACCACGGCCTCTGACCCCTGCAGTAGTTGGACGCCCACGTCCCCGCCCTCGTCCTCTACCCCTAGCCCTCGGGTTAAACATTTTTAAAATGAGAGTTATAACTTTAATTTTTTTTTAACTTTTTTTTGTGTTTTTTGTTTTTTTTTGTGTTTTTTGTTTTTTTTTTGTTTTTTTTGGTTTTTTTTGTGTTTTTGAGTTTTTAAAACCAAACGATGCTATCCTATTGCTATGGCTATTTTCTAGCCAAGTATGAAAGCACACTACTATGCCAGATGAGATGACGCTGAGTTATTAAACAAAATAAACGTAAAATAAAAAAGGACAAATGGCAGACTGTGCCTAATTGAAATCCAACCCCTACTAAATTTTCCCACTTCGGTCTTTGCTATGGATATGTGCGTCACTAAGCGCAAAACACAGCGGTCGCAAGTCTCACTACAAATTGCTCAGAATTGGCTAGTAGATGCACTGCAGCAAGTACAGCCACCAGCAGATCAACCAGAAATCAAATATATAACGCTACTGTAGGCGTAAGCCGTTTGGATTCTCCTATGGCTATTTTCTAGCCAAGTATGAAAGCACACTACTATGCCAGATGAGATGACGCTGAGTTATTAAACAAAATAAACGTAAAATAAAAAAGGACAAATGGCAGACTGTGCCTAATTGAAATCCAACCCCTACTAAATTTTCCCACTTCGGTCTTTGCTATGGATATGTGCGTCACTAAGCGCAAAACACAGCGGTCGCAAGTCTCACTACAAATTGCTCAGAATTGGCTAGTAGATGCACTGCAGCAAGTACAGCCACCAGCAGATCAACCAGAAATCAAATATATAACGCTACTGTAGGCGTAAGCCGTTTGGATTCTCCTATGGCTATTTTCTAGCCAAGTATGAAAGCACACTACTATGCCAGATGAGATGACGCTGAGTTATTAAACAAAATAAACGTAAAATAAAAAAGGACAAATGGCAGACTGTGCCTAATTGAAATCCAACCCCTACTAAATTTTCCCACTTCGGTCTTTGCTATGGATATGTGCGTCACTAAGCGCAAAACACAGCGGTCGCAAGTCTCACTACAAATTGCTCAGAATTGGCTAGTACATGCACTGCAGCAAGTACAGCCACCAGCAGATCAACCAGAAATCAAATATATAACGCTACTGTAGGCGTAAGCCGTTTGGATTCTCCTATGGCTATTTTCTAGCCAAGTATGAAAGCACACTACTATGCCAGATGAGATGACGCTGAGTTATTAAACAAAATAAACGTAAAATAAAAAAGGACAAATGGCAGACTGTGCCTAATTGAAATCCAACCCCTACTAAATTTTCCCACTTCGGTCTTTGCAATGGATATGTGCAACACTAAGCGCAAAACACAGCGGTCGCAAGTCTCACTACAAATTGCTCACAATTGGCTAGTAGATGCACTGCAGCAAGTACAGCCACCAGCAGATCAACCAGAAATCAAATATATAACGCTACTGTAGGCGTAAGCCGTTTGGATTCTCCTATGGCTATTTTCTAGCCAAGTATGAAAGCACACTACTATGCCAGATGAGATGACGCTGAGTTATTAAACAAAATAAACGTAAAATAAAAAAGGACAAATGGCAGACTGTGCCTAATTGAAATCCAACCCCTACTAAATTTTCCCACTTCGGTCTTTGCAATGGATATGTGCGTCACTAAGCGCAAAACACAGCGGTCGCAAGTCTCACTACAAATTGCTGACAATTGGCTAGTAGATGCACTGCAGCAAGTACAGCCACCAGCAGATCAACCAGAAATCAAATATATAACGCTACTGTAGGCGTAAGCCGTTTGGATTCTCCTATGGCTATTTTCTAGCCAAGTATGAAAGCACACTACTATGCCAGATGAGATGACACTGAGTTATTAAACATAATAAACGTAAAATAAAAAAGGACAAATGGCAGACTGTGCCTAATTGAAATCCAACCCCTACTAAATTTTCCCACTTTGGTGTTTGAGGTGGATATGTGTGCCACTAAGAGCTAAACACAACGGTAGCAAGTCCCCCTGCTAATTCCTCACAAAATGGTATCATAGTATCATAGTATATAAGGCTGGAAGGAGACGCAAGTCCATCAAGTCCAACCTTCAAGAATTAAATAAATGTTTTATCCCCATAACCCGTGATATTTTTTCTCTCCAGAAAGTCATCCAGGCCTCTCTTGAACATGTACATAGAGTCGGCCATAACAACCTCCTGCGGCAGAGAGTTCCATAGTCTCACTGCTCTTACAGTAAAGAACCTTTGTCTATGGTGATGGTAGAACCTCCTCTCCTCTAGGCGTAGAGGATGTCCCCTTGTCCTGGTCACAGGCCTAGGTATAAAAAGATCTTTGGAGAGATCCTTGTACCGTCCGTTCAGGTATTTGTACATTGTAATGAGGTCTCCCCTCAGTCGTCTTTTTTCTAAACTGAATAATCCCAAATTTTGTAATCTGTCAGTGTATTCTAATCCCCCCATTCCCCTAATAATCCTGGTTGCTCTCCTTTGCACCCGTTCCAGCTCTATTATATCCTTTTTATACACTGGTGCCCAAAACTGTACACAATATTCCATGTGTGGTCTGACCAGGGATTTGTATAAGGGCAAAACTATGTCTTTATCATGAGAATCTATTCCTCTCTTGATACATCCCATTATTTTATTTGCTTTAGCAGCAGCCGCCTGGCTCTGGTCACTAAAATTAAGTTTACCATCCACCAATACCCCCAAGTCCTTTTCAGCTTCAGTTTTACTAAGTAATTGACCGTTTAGAACATAATTATACTTTTTGTTTCCATGGCCCAAGTGCATAACTTTACATTTATCTACATTAAACCTCATCAACCATTTCTCTGCCCATCCCTCAAGCTTCCACAAATCCCTCTGTAATGCTAAACTATCGACCTCAGTATTTATTACTTTACACAGCTTAGTATCATCTGCAAATATTGAAACTTGACTGTGTAAACCCACTACAAGGTCATTAATAAAAATATTAAAAAGAAGTGGCCCCAATACTGACCCCTGTGGCACTCCACTGGTAACATCAACCCAATCTGAGAATGTGCCATTAATGACCACCCTCTGTTTTCTATCACTAAGCCAATTACTTACCCAGATACACAGATTTTCTCCTATTCCCAGCAGTCTCATTTTGTATACCAACCTTTTATGTGGCACGGTGTCAAATGCCTTTGAGAAGTCCAGATATACAACATCCACAGCGTCCCCCAGATCCAGTCTTGAACTTACCTCCTCGTAGAAACCAATCAGATTAGTCTGACAGGACCGATCTCTCATAAACCCATGCTGACGCTGGGTTATAAGGTTGTGCACAGTGAGATACTCCAGGATAGCATCTCTAACAAACCCCTCAAATATTTTCCCCACCACAGCAGTTAGACTTACGGGTCTGTAGTTTCCAGGATCGCTATTTGATCCTTTTTTGTATATTGGTACCACATTTGCTATGCGCCATTCCTGTGGAACATAACCAGTCCTCAGTGAATCTTCAAATATTAAAAATAACGGTCTGTCTATCACGGTACATAATTCATGCAGAACCCGGGGGTGTATGCCATCTGGCCCCGGTGATTTATCTATCTTAGTGCTTGCGAGGCGGCGCCGTACCTCTTCCTGGGTTAAACTGTTGACATTATAAAAAGAATTAACATTATTCCTCATTGTGTCTTCCACCAGGGGATTTTCCTGGGTAAAGACAGTTGAGAAGGCGACATTCAGTAGATTGGCCCTTTCCTCATCTCCTTCCACCATGACCCCCATGTTATTTCTAAGGGGACCCACACTCTCTGTTTTTAGTTTCTTATCATTTATATACTTGAAAAATAATTTGGGATTATTTTTGCTCTCCCTGGCAATATTTCGCTCAGTCTCTATTTTTGCGGCCTTTATCTGCTTTTTACAGGATTTATTTTTCTCTCTATAATCCTCTAATGCCTCATCACTACCTTCACGTTTTAGCACCTTAAATGCTTTATCTTTCTCGCTTATTGCTTTCCTTACAAGACTAGTTAGCCACATAGGGTTTTTCTTGTTCCTTTTATGCTTTTTCCCATAAGGTATGTTTTTCTCACAGGACTTTTTCAGAATATATGAGAAAAAGTCCCATTTTTGGGGGGGGCTTTTGTCCTTGAGAGCATTATCCCAGTCTATGCCTTTAAGGTCTTCCCTTAGTTGCTGAAAATTTGCCCTCCTGAAGTTTAGAGTGTTGGTTGCCCCTTCACTAACGTGCTTAGTAAAGCGTAATACAAAATCAATGATATTATGATCACTATTCCCCAGGTTCCCCCCAACCTGTAGTTTTGATACCCTATCAGGTCTGTTGGTAAGGATAAGGTCCAGCAGTGCCCCCCCTCTTGTTGGCTCCAGGACTAGTTGCGACAGGTAATTGTCTTTTGTTGTTGACAAGAACCTGCTACCTTTGAAGGACCTGCAGGTTTCTGCCCCCCAGTCGATATCTGGGTAATTGAAGTCCCCCATGATAAGTACTTCACCATGCTTTGAAGCCGCATCCATTTCACTTATCAGCATTTCCTCTGCTGCCTCCATTATATTTGGAGCCTTATAACAAACCCCTAGTAATATTTTATTATTCTTTTTCCCTCCTCTTATCTCCACCCATAGGGACTCCACATTTGCGTTACTGATGTCATCTCGCAGGACGGGCTTGAGGCAAGAATTCACATATAAACAAACCCCTCCCCCTTTTTTATTTATACGATCCTTTCTAAAAAGACTATAACCATCTATAGTAACAGCCCAGTCATAGCTACTGTCCAGCCATGTCTCGCTGATACCCACTATATCATATTTCCGTTCCAACATCAAGAGTTCCAGTTCCTCCATTTTGTTTGTGAGGCTTCTGGCATTTGTGTACATACACTTTATATGGTTTTCCCTGTCCGTATTCCTTTTGTCCTTATTCCCCAATCTCATTCCAGCCCCCCTTCCTCCCCCATGGACTATGACCCTTCCCAGCTCTCTATGTACACCGTCTATTTGCCCTGCACAAGTGTAATTGCCCTCCCCCCAGGTCTCTAGTTTAAACACTCCTCCAACCTTCTAGCCATTTTTTCCCCTAAAACAGCGGCCCCCTCCCCATTGAGGTGCAGCCCATCCCTACTGTAGAGCCTGTAGCCCACAGAAAAGTCATCCCAGTTCTCCATGAACCCAAACCCCTCCTTCCTACACCAACTTTTGAGCCACTTATTTACCTCCTTGATCTCCCGCTGCCTTTCTGGTGGGGCACGTGGTACAGGCAGTATTTCGGAGAAAATAACCTTTGAGGTCCTTGCCCTGAGCTTATGGCCTAAATCTCTGAAATCATTTTTAAGGACCTTCCACCTACCTGTTACTTTGTCATTAGTGCCAATGTGGACCATGACCGCTGGTTCCTCACCAGCCCCTCCCAGTAATCCGTCAACCCGATCCGCAACATGCCGAACCCGAGCACCCGGCAAACAACACACTGTTCGGTATGCACGGTCTTTGTGACAGATTGCCCTGTGTGTTCCCCTAATAATGGAATCTCCCACTACCAGCACCTGTCTGACTTTGCCTTTGCTCCCATTACCCTTCTTACGGGAGCAGACATTCCCCTGGTTGCTAGCGGCCACATCTTTCTGCAGCATTGCTACCCCAGAGCTGATATCCCCCTCATCCGCCAGCCTGGCAAACTTATTGGGGTGCACCAGATCAGGACTAGACTCTCTACAACTCTTCCCTCTACCCCGCCTTCTACATGTTACCCAACTAGCTGCCCCCTCATTCTGCACCTCCATACTTCCCTCCCCACAACCATCTTCCCCAGAGAGTTTGTGCTCCAGGAGCAGCAAACTTCGTTCCATATTATCAATTGCCCGCAGCCTTGAAACTTGCTCATTTAGATCCAGAATCTGGGCTTCCAGTTGAGCAATTTTCACACACCCCACACAGCAGTATTCCCCCTCGAACGGCTGTTCAAGGAAAGCATACATGGCACAGGATGTACACCTTGTAGCAATGCCACTTATGGAGTCCATAATTCTAATGGGGATTACAATATAAATATGCACAGAAAGAAGAATCTACAGTCAGAGTAACACAAAACACAGAAGTTACCTGCTAAAGCCCCTCAAACTTAAGTCCCTTAAACCTAAGTCACACTTATGACACTGCACACACTTGGGATCAGTGCACACTCGCTGCCAAGCTCACACACTCGCTTTGCTAATGCTTTTTTTTTAAAGTTATCGGCCACAAAAATCTGCAGAGCTCACTGCACAAGATCTGGCTGCAAACCAGATGCAAATAAAAAAAAAAAAAGTAGAACGTTATTGTAGCCCTAAGAAGGGCTGTTGGGTTCTTGGAGAATCACTCCTGCCTAACAGTAAGCTAATAGAACACCCTAACGCTTTCCCTGACCAGCAGCAGCTCTCTCCCTAGCGGCATCCAGACACAGAATGATCCGAGCAGCGCGGGCAGCGGCTAGTCTATCCCAGGGTCACCTGATCTGGCCAGCCAACCACTGCTATCGACGTGTAAGGGTACCACGTCATGCTGGGTGGAGTGCAGAGTCTCCTGGCTTGTGATTGGCTCTGTTTCTGGCCGCCAAAAAGCAAAACGGCGGGAGCTGCCATTTTCTCGAGCGGGCGAAGTATTCGTCCGAGCAACGAGCAGTTTCGAGTACGCTAATGCTCGACCGAGCATCAAGCTCGGACGAGCATGTTCGCTCATCTCTACATGTCTCCTTTCCTTGATGAAATGTTTACTTTATTTGTCCTGCTAGATTCTTTATAGCTGTCTTCTGTATAGCTGTCAGGACATTTAACTGAAACTAGTCCATATATTTTGAGTAGGTTTACAAAAATCAAGAAAAATCATGCTAGGGCTAGAAATGAGTGGACCCGATGTTCCCGCTTGAATTTGGGTTCAGCTACGCAACACAGACATATTACCGGGTTGGTGGCCGAACAGACAAGCCATCATATGGACGCCATTAGCAACTTGCCAGGGCCAATCATAGCGTTGATTTGCCGTATTGGATGTTATGCTGCCAATTAAATAATATAGATGAATTAAAGAAGGTAGGTCCCAGCTCCGCAGTTAAAATTGGTAACTTCCTTTATTTAAACATCTTAAAATACAAAGACATAACTATCTGTACTTAACAGCTGACGCATTTCGGGCAAAAGAAGTATTACATGTCCTTAGTTATAGTCATTATTTCATATAGTCATATGAAATAATAGGTCTGTGTGGCCAAACCTGATCCCGAATGGGAACATCAGGTCTGCTCATCTCTAGCTTGGGCCTATTTCTGGTGTTGATAACCTTGGCTAACACCACAGCACATCTCCTAAAGAAAGAACGATTCATCACAGCCAGTAATATCCCTCCTGCCAGACACTCCACCACCCCAATGGCAGCCACCAAGCCGCACTGCACCATGTGAACACTTCTCAAAAAGATGTATGCATGAAGGTTGTATTATAAATATGCATTACACAAATCTGTAATACATCCATGCGCAGGACTCCTTAAGAAGTATATCAATTATTATCATTATACAATAGTAATATGAAACATGTCAGAATTCTATCACTGTGCTAATGGTTTTATTTTACTAATATAGTTTATGGATTTACTTAAAAAGTGTTTTGATTAAAGAAATTGAAGTTTTCTATAGTCCCCGCCCTGCATTAATTTCTTTCCCTAAATAAAAGAAATGATTGAAGTGCAACAATGGGCAGGGAGTAGTCTAAGAACAATGGCAGATGTCTGCTCACTTTAATGAAGCATAGGATTTTTTTTTTTTACACAGTCTATCAAAAGTTGTTACCATCTATAAACAATCTGATTATATCAAGTCATCTACTCCAATAATTCCCGCATTCCCATTCAATATAGTTCAGAAAATTCTTGCCGGAGACTAAACAATGCATTACCTGAAGTAGAAAGGAGCTTGAATAAATACCATCAAATTCTCCTCATTACAATAATAATAACATAGATTTAGAATCAGGTTATGGTGGTAGCACTATTCGTAGATCTTCTGTTCTCGGAAATGATTGCATAAAGACATTTTTATGTTAATACATTTTATGCCACTGAAGAACAAACATGATTATTGCACAAAATACACTTCTCTCGCTTTCTCAACTTGGCCATAAGTCAGAAAATCTCCTCGGCCTCCTGACTGGCGGAATGGACTATGAATAAAGTAATTCGACATTAAGATGGTACATCATGGTGCAAATTGTTTTTTTTTTTTGTAAGCGCATCAACTTGATCAAAAAGATATGTGGATGCCGTCCTGAAGAGTGTGACTTGACCTCAGCCGCGAGGCTGTCTAAACAGGCGCATTTGTCTACAGACTTCAAACTTGAAGACGCCAAATAAAATGATAGGAGAAAAAAAAAATATATGGAAGAAGTGCAAGGAATCAATGTTTATTAATCTTTCGTTCTCGAGAAAGGGACATATTTGAAAACAGCCAGAAGGATTTAATTATTTCCGGAAAAATAAAGACCATGGAATGACAGCTGGCTCCATAGCCTTTAATGCTCGACTACAAAAGGTGTAATTGGAAATCATTCCGGCTCCTTATTTTCATATAAGCCTAATAGATGAGAGGAGTCTTAGAGCGCTTGTAGCCAGTTAACGTGATATAAAACACACACACATCATAAAAGTATGAAAGCAAATCGTGGAGTAATTGTGACAAATCTGTGGATGAAATAGGAGTCAACTGAATTCAATTAATGCTTATTTTTTTGTAACAGCCAGTTGCATGGAAACTGTATAGAGAAACTATACTACTATATACTGTGGTGATGTAGGAACTACACCTGAGCCTCATTTGGGCTTCAGTGCTATCATTTGTTGGTAAAATATGGAAGAGGATGCCCTGTCGACTTTGATTTTGTACTTTTTTTTGCATTCTGTCTTGCACTAGTCTGAATGCTGCCTTATTTAACTCCAGGTTGTCTTAATTGAAGTCCACCACATCTCTCTGTGTTCTGCTGATTTTGTTCTGGGATGTAGAAATGTGATGGACAGATTTTTTCTACATTCACATTTCACCAATTTTGGTCTGTTTTCTGTTTGGGTTAGACGTCAGGGGCACTGGTCCAATAACACCATCCCATAAGAAGTTAATTTGCCCCCTTCCTAGTGCTTGCTGTAAGTCTTCTATAGTGCTTGCTAACACATTCTTTATTTCCTAAATCTTGGTTTTTCTAATCTTTGCTCACCTCCTTACCTCCCTTTTGAATTGTTTCTTGTTCTTAGTAGATCTTTTTGTTTCACCCGTATTTGTACAACCTTTCTCCTATGTTTTTTTTTTCTGTTTTTGACTCTTTCACCACTTTGGTGCATGAATGGCACGTTGCCCAGTGGTCACCTACCATCTAGGGTAGGATTGGCAAGTAGGTAGGGTACAGTTGGGAGGATTTACAATCAGTGTCTTCCCTCAGCAGCATTACAATATGACAATATTTAGTAGGGAAAACACAATCCAGTGGAGCATGACAATTTTTACCTTCCTGTTCTCCTAGTGGTACAAAAGAATAGTATGAAATCGCCCAATAAAGTTCAATGTCCTTGACATTATGGCTCCATACAACTTTATGGTTGTTCACAGTATTTGCATAAGGGCTTTAAACAAAAGTAACCTGTATCATAGAGAGTCATATTAAAAAAATATGTTTTTAATGGGAACCAGATTTAATCTATTAATAGAACTTAAAAAAAAATACCATTAATACTTTTGGGTACTTAATAGGATCTGTTCATTAGTCAGGCAGTGATTGTTAAAAACTGGAAATCCACCGTCTGCCCTGCAATTCAGGATGTTATATCTGGGGTTATTGCGATCTGTGGGAGTATGGGCTATTAGAAGTGGATGATTTGGAAGAAAAGTGGCATTGCTGGCTGGTTATAGAAGTTTTGTGACCTATGTATAGATGCATTTATATATATATATATATATATGTGTTTTTTTTCTTTTCTTTTTTCTTCCCTTTCTACCTTTTTCTTTTCTCCTTTCTCCTTTTCCTCAATTATCAAATGTACTGATAGCCATCCACATAGATGGTGATAATTTTTGTGGGGTTTTTTCGTTGTTCTTTTTTTTTGTATCACAAGAAAAACAAAGACCAAAAGAATAACACACCCAGCAATCCGGAGAATGGGGATACCATTTTCCCTAATGATTGGACTAGTAAAACGCGAACATCCATTCTATTGTAAAGGACTGATGGAAATTTGGCTTTCACTCGCACTCCCATAGACAGTGAGGGGGTCATTTACTAAGGGCCCGATTTGCATTTTTATGACGGGTTATCTGAATATTTCCGATTTGCGCCGATTTTCTCTGAATTGCCCCTGGATTTTGGCGCACGCGATCGGATTGTGGCGCATCGGTGCTGGCATGCACACAACAGAAATGGGGGGGTGTGTCCGTAAAAAAAACCAGACGGATTCTGAAAATCCGCCGCATTTAAAAAAAAAAAAAAAGTGTCGCTTGACACGTGCTTACCTGCACCCAGCGGAGGACGGTGAAGTTCAGCGCAGCAGCGACACCTAGTGGACATCGGGGGAACTGCCTTAGTGAATCCCGGCCTGACCCAAATCCTCCACAGAGAACGCGCCGCTGGATCACGAATGGACCGGGTAAGTAAATCTGCCCCTGAATGTCCAACACTAGCATGGAGGCTCAGAATGCAAGCCTGTTCTCCCAGCAGTCACTATGGAACCCTTGTTCTCTAAATTGCTGGGGGGGTCCTATTCTTACAATCAGCTTTTTATCGCCTATTCTGTAGATACGTTATGAGTTAAAACACACTCTTTAAGATTTTCCATACATAGAAGCGAAAAGATACTGCTGCCTTTTACAGCCCTCATAAGTTATAAGTCACCTCTATCCTTTTCTCAGGGTCCTTGGATATCGCTGATATTCTTACTCTTTCTAAGCTGCAGGAGCTGGAGCTTGAAACCCACAATATACATTTATGTAGGTGCAAGGACCACACACAATACATTCCATACATACTGCGCGTGATACTTCATAGGTTAATCCGGTCCATTAGATATACAGGGAAAATCTTTGAAAATGAATACATCCACTGCAGGTTAATATATGGAAAGTCCTGTTTGCTCAGAATTAGTGCAAAATCTGTAAGTACGGCTTGTATTTGAAATGCAGATAAGTGCAGATTTTGTAACTAAGAACCTTGTGTTACATTTTAGATTTCCTTTAATCGGAAGCTCTATGAATAATGTACATTGGTGTTCATATAGTCATTAGTCAAGGCAACGCTCACTTCTCTCTCTGATTACCACCGCCTCATTATGATCCTCTTTTACTGCCTCTGGCTATAATCATATCAATATTTTCTGGCTCTTGAAATTATTGTTAATAAAAATATGTGCTTTGCACTAAATATTGCTGCTGGCAAATAATCTTTAGCAAAATGCCTTAAATCTGTAATTTCTTTCCACAGATCCACATATAAACAACACAACGGCAAATCCTTGACAAGCTTCATTTTAATTATATTAGTGAGTGCATAGGATAAGAGGAGAAGAAATCAGCCAAACTTCACTAGATTTATCCACGCTTACAGTCTCAGGCCTCAATCAGACGCCAGCGAGCAAATTGCTATTACAATCGTTATCTGCTATGTTTTACTGTGAGTTTTGGTCCCTGAGGAGTTAATCAACATTTCCTTTTGTACCAATGTAAAAAAACAAAAAACAGGCAGTCACACACTTTTCAGGAATTTTTATGATTTGCTGTTTTTTATGTTTGTTTTTGCATTTTTGTATTTAGTATCATCAGAAAGTATAATGGAATGAAACGATTAATTAATATTTTAGGGCTTTTATATATTTTCTTAGACTAAATATAAAACCAAACAATAATATATTGGTGTATTGGACAATAGACCACAAGCAGTCATTGAGTTCCCTGTAGCCAATAGTCGCACCGCCACCAGTAGCCAATAGTCACATAAGCAATAGTCAGATGGTAGACCAAATGTAAGACCAAAGAATGATATGAAAACACTCACAACAAAGTTGGGTTAAAGTGTAACTGTAAAGTTACTGGCAGCTGGAGAGAGCCTTTGACAACAGTTCCAATGATACCTGTATAATGCTGATGGCTTCTTTCTATTGTGAGATATAGCCTGTTATATCTATCATAATTCCTTATAAAATCATATTCAGCTATCCCTGAATGGCACTTCCTGGTTGTGATATCAGCTTAGGGCACTGAAGCCAAAGCACTTAGGGCATTCATTTGAATCTGGACAGCATGTTTGTAGTTGGAAGAACTGAGGGTTCGTCCACACATTGGGGGTCATTTACTATGGGCCCGAATCACGGTTTTTCGTCGGGTTTCCCAAAAATTACTGATTTGCGCCGAATTGCCCTGGGTTTTTGGCGCACGCGATCAGCTTGTGGCGCATCGGCGCCGGCATGCACGCGACGGAAATAGGGGGGCGTGGCCGTCGGAAATTTTTTTTTTTTCTTAAATGTGTTGCTCGACACGCACTTACCTGCACCCAGCATAGCTTGGTGAACTCCAGTGTACTCCGACGGACTTCAGTGCAGCAGCGACACCTGGTGGACATCGGGCGCACTAACTTAGTGAATCGCCGGAAGACCCGAATCAGCGTCGTAGAACCCGCTGCTGGATCGCGAATGGACCGGGTAAGTAAATCTGCCTCATTTAGTTTTTCAGATGCAGTTTTTGAAGCCAAAAGCAGGTGTGGAAGAAAATGGGACTTATCCTTAAAAAGTGCCTCTCCTCCACTATTTTTACTCCACTACCGGTTTGGGCATCAAAAACTAGACCTGAACACTAAACATGTGGACTCCCATCACATCTATTAACCCCTTGCTGTAAATCAACGCAATAATGCGTCGGCATGCGGCAAGGGTTGTATGGAGTTGACCTGAGCCTTCTCCATACAGACTGCAAAACTAAGCTCCTGCTGCTCTATAACATACTCATAGGGCCCTATGTAAAATCCACTCAGCTACTTGGCTCCTTTTGCTTTTTAATATTCTGCCTGCAGATAGGACATTATGGGGGACATGTATCTTTATTTCTGCATGTTTTTTTCTTTCTTTTTTGTTGCATCTTTGCGACTTTTCATTGCAACTTTTGCTGTCGTTGCTCAAGTACACCTTTGTCTCCATCTTGTGCAGTGCCTTATGTATCTTTATTTTCCAGATATTTGTCAGGCTCCAGAGGCAGTGGACCCACTGGACCACTGCGAATGATGACGTAAGCCGACATCTGGGACCGGAATATAAGTGGCACTCAGTTTTCACCAGAGCCTGCTGCATAGCGGGTTGGACTTGCTGTGGCAGGGTACCCAGGTTGTTCCACAGGTGCGACTTAGTCTGCAGTGGCAGCCAAGGCCAGGTACACAGACGTTAAGCAGGATCGTAGTCGGGGACAGGCGGGAGGTCAGGACGGGCAGCTCGGGATCGGAGTCGGAGACGAAGTAACAGGTCAGGGCAGGCAGAACAGGATCAAAGTCAAGTACAGAACCGGGGTCACAACAGGAAGTCAATACACAGGCGCAAACAGGGACAGTAGCTTTCTCAACGGCATAGAGCACGAAGATCTGCCAGGGAATGCTGGGGGAGGCTGACTTAACTATTTCCTGGAATGGCCAGAACCAATCAGCGGTGCGCTGGCACTTGAAATGTTTGTGAGTGGCGCATGCGCTGGCAGGGCACGTGGGGCACAGGTGAGCCAGTGACCTACGATATGGGTTGCAGGAGCACCCGTGACAATGTTCTGTGGGACTTTTCACTTATCACTTTATTTGCTTACTTTTGTGACTTTTTAAGCACAAATCTACACCTGGCCCAGGGCAGAACGGATTTTTTTTCAAGGACCCTGTTTTAACATGTAATTTGGTATTATTTCACATGCTTTTAAAGTTTGAAATTTTGCACACAAACCTGCTGGGCATTGGTCTATTTTTTTTTGTATTATTTAGAAATTTTTGCATTCACATTTTATTGAAATGTATTAGCTACTTCTAAGGGTGCAACCACACATTTAGTTTTTCAGATGCAGTTTTTGATGTCCAAACCAGTAATGGAGTTTAAGTATGAGGGTTTATTTGTCTAAACCCATTATCATCCACACCTGTTTTTTATTTAAAAAAAAGCCAAAAGTGGCATATGCTGGGACAGGAAATACTAAACATCTATCACAAGTAAAAAGACCTTTCAAAAGCCTCAATTATACACCAAAGGAAAAAAAAACTAAGATACATGTATAATCTACTCAGCTTCTCCTGCTCTGTAACATGCTGCCTGTGGATAGAACACTATGTACAATTTTCTCAGATCATTCTCCTTTATGACCTGCTACCTGCAGATAGGACACTATTCACAATCGTCTCCACTCCTGCTCTATAACATTCTGCCTGTAGATATAATATAATTTACAATCTTCTCCACTCCTCCGGCTCTATAACATGCTGCCTACTCATAGGACACTATTTAAATCAGTTCAGCTCCTATTGTTCTGTAACATGATGCCTTCAGAAAGGACACTATGTACAAATTCCTCAGCTCTTTCTGCTCTATAACATGCTGCCTGCAGATAGGACACTATGTTCAATCTACTCAGCTCCTCCTGCTAAATAACATGCTGCCACAGATAGGACACTAGGTAAAATCTGTTTAGCAACTTATGCTCTATAACATGCTGCTGGCAGATAGGAAACTATGTAAAATGTGCTCAGCTATTTATGCTCTATGACATGCTGCCCGTAGATAGGACATTTTTTTGTTGACAATTTGCTGAGCTCAGCTGTTCTGTAACAATATACAATTTAAAGACGAACATTTTAAATAGACCGATTCAGATGGTAGCATGTTATATAGCAGGAAGATGCATGATGTCTTATCTTATTGTATCACTTCTCTAATAACTTAACATTTAGATAAAACATGAACATTGCCAGGAAACACATTATGGCATGAACAGGAGCTGCTTCAAAGGGTATTTTTATGGTTATAATAATAAAACAAAAACTCAGAAACCAGTCCAGGACATATTTTAGTGATACAGAAATCATAAGGTGGATTTATCATTTGGGTGAATGTTGAGGTCAGGACTTTTAGTAGACTTGGTATATTTAAGGCAATGTGCAGCAAATTAATGACATACGGCTTATCTCTCTATTACATCACGTGTTTGGGACACTCGCCAGATTTTTTAAAGCAAATTTACAAAGCTAATAAAACTTGTAGCAAACTTTTTACAATATCACAGCGGACGTGAGCAGACAGCACAGACATAACAATGCTCTTACATATGTGTGCGATGCTAATGTACAGCAGCTACACATCCTACACATTAATTCTGTAAACACTTTCATAGATGATATAGGTAAAAGAAAAAAAAACTTTTTAATAATTTTTATTCTAAACTTCAAATGCTATGCGAGAAACGTAGGGTGCAGTCACATGGTGCGTTTTGGTTGCGTTCTCATTGCGTTTTCAAATGCATTACAACAGCTTAGATGAGGTGATTTGCCTTATCACATTACTATTAACATTTGCATTTACAAAACGCAGTGTAAACGCGACGTTAACGCATGCGTTAACAAAGCGTTAGCAAATGCAAACATAAATGCATGTTAACATTGCATTTACACTGCATTTTGTAAACACAAATGTTAACAGTAATGTAATTAGGCAAATCACCTAATCTCAGCTGTTGTTGTTACGCATTTCAAAACGCAATGAAAACGCAACCAAAACACACCATGTGACCGCGCCCTTAGGCCCGCTGCACACATGGCGTTTTGAACCTGTTTTTGGGCCATTTTTAAGCAGTCCATTAAAAAACGCATGTTTTTGAAAAACGCATCCGTTTTTGATCCATTTTAATTAAGATAATTGGTAAAACTGGTCCAAAACGGATGCGTTTTCAAAAAAACGCATGCAGTTTTCAAAAGCATGCGTTTTTTAAATGGACTGCTTAAAAACGCCCCCAAAACGGGTTCAAAACGCCACGTGTGCCGCCGGCCTAAGGCAGAGAGGGACCTGCTATTGTATTAGACCAAATTTAAGTTGTTTGAGAGAAGAGTGTGAATGACCCTGCTTCCTGCACTACTACCAAGCATCTGTCAGAGCAATTCCCCACAAGTGTATGACCAGCATGAAAAAGAGTGCAGTTTAAAACGTATCCTTTAATTGGTTATATATGATAACACCTGTATATATGTACATGTGTATATGTAACACAACATGCTGTAATAAAATGCACAAAAATGCTCATACAAGCATATAAACCTGTAGGGCTAGAAATCTCTTATTGTCCGCATTCACACCATACTCATTCACATGCCCACAATAATGTGGATATTCATAATGTAAAAGATAGATCTTACCCATATGTGGAATGGTGGAAGAGACCGTATCCCATACCTAGAGAACTTGTTTGGGCCAGTGGGTCCCTTGTCCTGTCTGTCGGGGGAAGGGCTAGGTGCAAATGTGCAACTACTTAGCACTAAACACCCATAATAGCTCCCGCCCTAACAAGGGCGGTCCCCAAGAATGCTGTCCCTATCTTTACATTCCCACCTCCCTTCCCCGACACGTTTCGACTAACTCTGTCTCATAAGAGGGATAAAACTGGGCTGCCCTAGAAATGACATATACATATAGGGGTATAGGGAAATTAGTAAGACTCTTTTACCACACAGTCTATTTAGGATTACATATTCTCCAGAAGGGGTTAAAGGGGTTGCCCACTTTTCAATAAATCTCTTTGATTAGACAGGTCTCTGCATGCATACATACCTGTATTTGCCTCCTTTGAGATCTTCAGTCTTTCCCTGTTCTGCCTATACTGCCCTCCTCATATATACACAACTTCATGTTTCTCACTCCTTCAGTCTGTCCTAATGGCGTCACCCATATTGGGGCACATTTACTTACCCGGTCCGAGGTGTTCACAGAAAGTGCATTGTCCGACGATAATACACTGTGTCGCGATTCTGTGCCCGATATCCTGCATGTGTCGCTTCCCCGCTCAGGTCCGCCGGAGTTCACCTTCTTCTTCCTGGTGCATGGAAGTGCATTGTCTTGCGACACAATTTGAAAGTTAAATCCCGCACTCATAGTCTGACGGCCGCCCCCCCAATTTCTGAAGCATGAAAGCCAGCTCAGCTGTGCCACAATCTGTTCGCATTGCAAACCTCTGTTATATACCTGTCAAAGCTGGGCGAATCCCGAAAACAGCAAACAAACCAACAGAAGTGTTATCTGCGACCCTTAGTAAATAAGCCCTATTATGTCTCTTTCTCTCACAGTCCGTCTCCCTGACATACACAAGAAGAGGCAATGGGGGAGGGAGCAGGATGAGTCATAATCTCCTACTGCTGCTCAGACATGTAAACAAAAATATGTATGCAAGATATGTAGCAATAATTTATAGCATAAAGACACCCAACAGCAATGATCTAAACATCCAGACTAAACTCAGGGAGCACAACAGCCAAGGAGAGAAAGGGATGTCAAAAAACAATGGAATAGACAGTGGGGCTCATTCACTGAGGGCTCCGCAGCCACACTTTCGTCGGCACTTTTTCCATTTTGCGCTGAATTCTGCTGGGATTTTGGCACCGGCTTTCACGCGTCAGAAATCAGAGGGCTTGGCCGATGAAAAACCCGACGGGTTCGGAAAAAACGCGGAATTTAAAAAACGGAGTGTGTCGCAAAATCAAGCACTCACATGCACCGAGAACAACCAGGTGAACTCGTGCAGACCTCGGCGGACCTAGGTGCAGCAGCGACACCTGGTGGACATCGGACGCACGAACTTAGTGAATCGCAGGAAGACCCGAATCCTCGTTGGAGAACGCGCCGCTGGATTGAGACAGGACCGGGTAAGTAAATCTGCCCCAATAGGTTTGGTAAGGTGAGTTGGAGTCTAGCATCTACAATGTGAAAATTGTGTTGTTGTATGTTGTATATTTGTATGTTTTATGCCTACCCCTCTTAATCATAATATCGTACTAATAATATTACCCTAACCAATGCCTTATATTCCATAAGCAAACCGTGAAGATCACAGAGAGCGGCCTCATGGTGGCTTCTAAATAACCTGTAATGGCTTTAATTTTTCCCCCTCTTGTTTCCGAGTCCAAATAAGTCAATCAACGTTACTTTGTGATATTTGTTGCAATCCATTTATGACATTTTATTTATCGAAAAGGGTTTAGCCTATTGTCAAATGTTTATAGTACTGTAATTTAAGGTGACTCAAGCAGGTAGCTGCGTCCCTGTAAGGTGCAGGATATATTGTTTCTTTCTTCTCGTTGCTGTAGTTTGTGTTGTTTACAGCAATTATTGTAGGAGTTTCTTAATCTTTTTGTTGTTGTTCAGTGGTGTTGATAATAAGTTCTTTCCACCTACGTGATTCTCAACACTTTATAGCTCTTGAATTCTCAGTCACGCTGAGCGGAAAGCTAACTACTACAATTTTTTTATACATATATAGTTCTCTTGTTTCTTTTGTTCGATGGTGATCTGTTTAGTGCTTCCTAAAGTCTCCTCTGTGAATCTGACGTAAAGTAAAACTCAATATTCTGCTTTGTCCTATTAGGTAACCGTGTCGTCCGCTTTTACAGTACATGACAAGGAGTGTTTGCATGCAGGATATACAATACTTCCATGTCTCCGCTGAAATACCTTTTAGGAAAGAAGGTTTAACCCTGCAGTAAACATAATTTATAACCCCTGCCCCGGCTTTTAAGAACCTGAAAGCGTTTTCCTTAAAACTTGTGCATTATCTTTTTTCGTAGCAAGGGCGACACATCTGGAATAATTTACTCAAGTCTTGCAAAATGACGTCTGATTTATGAGATCTGTAGCATTTCCATTTTTTTTTGTGTATTGACATAGTTTGATATGTCATGTATATCTTTAAAGGAACTGTATATGGAAGTGTATTGGGGGTAGTACTGAGAAACGGGAAATACATCAGGGTTCCTGCATAAGGTGTTTTTGAATGTAATAAAATATCTCTTAAAAGCATTTTGCTAGGATGGAAAATTTGGAATTATTATACTATTTATATGTCCATGGGAGATCAGAGCACAGGAGGGTTCAGGGAATGTAGTAAATCACAGACAGTTAGAGGGTTATTAGGTTTGGTAATGTGGAAATAAAGTAATATTAATTTTTCATCTCTGATCCTATTGAACTACAAACCACTAGTGTTGGGCGGACCCAAACCTGCAAGAGTTCGGTACGACATCCAGGCTTGTCTCCACCCCCACCAATAATGCCCGTTATCACAGGGTTCTGACACCAATATGTTTTTCTTAGTTTAGTTTACTGAGCTGTGCAAGGTGTCATTTTTTGTTGGACAGGCTGTAATGTTTTCATTGGTACCACTTCAGGGAGTGTAAAACCTGTTGACTTTTTATTTAAATTTTTTATGTGTTGCTAAATGGCAATTAAGCCATTGGAAAGAACTGCTTTTATATTTTGGGTCCTATGGAAAGGTGACTGTTTTGATTTTTTTTTTAATATTTATTTTTTTTTACTATTATTTCAGCCCCTTTTCAACCCTAGTGGGTCCGATGACTGTGGCACCAAGCTGGTTTAACTGTTGTGATTGGTGCCAGCACTAAATGTGACAGTTACTGGCAGGTGACACCTGCCATGTATGAAGAGGGCTAAATCTGTGAACCCTCTCAATATAACCTTTACTGCTGTATGATGTATATAGACATATATAGTGTAGTATATAGTAAGGAAGTGATTAGAACTCAATTTTGTTCCATCTTTCCTTAGACTTTACAGTAGGGTCGGCATTAATCGCAGTGAAATGTTTGGTTTTGCTGCGATTCTGTGGTAAAATCATGACCAAACCACAACAAATGGTAACAACCCAGCCTAAAAGTACATTGTTATGGTGGTTAAGGAAACACACAGGTTGAAATGAGATTAAACCCCTTCCAAGCTATCCATACCAAATTGCCTTAGCCACCTTAAGTAGTTGTAGACTGGTTGACATTCACTTCCTATGCCAAAGTACAAACACCGAGACAAAGAAAAGACAATACAAACAAAGAGGCATAGTTGCCAAATATGGTTCAGCTCCAAGAGAACAATTCGGTACAAAATCACTAGGCAAACAAATAGTCAAAGAATCAGACAAAGGGTTAAAGATACCAGAATACAAAATGAGCACAGCTAGCTAGACTATAATTTTCATTTTAATTAATTCAACTTTTCTTAGCAAACATTTTCAGAATCAAGTGTGTACAAGTAAGGAATAACACTATTTCTGGTTAATTTGTGACTTCTATTCTGCACATTCCAGCATCTTTGCTCTCTGCAGTCACTACCTTCAATTTTTATTTGTCTCTGAATTGGTAGGTGGAGACCTAACTGATTTCATTCACTGCTCCTCAAAAGCTTATATGTAATTTGCTATCTATGTGACCTTATAATGGTCACAATGAATTTCCTAGCAGCATTCCATGGCTCACGGATAAAAATCAAGGACCACTGAATATGTCCTTATACTGTAAAGGTATTGTATCATAAGCATTATTTTTTTTTTCCGTCTATATCAGGTATGCAAAGTGTTTTAATTGGCTCGTATTAACCTTTTCCCATAACATCTCTGTTCCATTATTTTCTTTATACTTATTGTTTAATAAATTGTGCCAATGATACAACCTACGTATGTGACATTGACATATGGAAAATGCAAGCTGGCACTTTTATAAACCTGTTATGTTGCTGATTGTGGATGTACTTGACCTTTCACCCATGTGTTTAATCTAATTGTGATACTTATGTTATCAGCTAATTGATGCACTTATCCCTATGGCTGATCCTTGATAGTGCACACATCACTGTTTACTTACATTATACTATATGATGAAAGCATGTACAATGAGTGACATAGTGTACTGTATAGAGAAGACGGCTATGGTGGGTATTAGATGCGTTAACTCAAAGGAATGTGCTGCCATGCAGTACCAATGACTCTTCTAACCATGTGTGATAGTCTATTTTTTATAATTTCCATAACCAACTGGCCATAAAATAATTTTTTGGCAAAGTACAACTCCTAAGCAAATGACATAAACTTTGTATTTTTGCCAAATTGCGTCAAAATGCTATTTTTTTCTCTGTTTTGATGCAATTGCCAATCTTCAGTCACCTATACATTTGGTCTTATATGGGAAGATGAAGCATGGTGGCATCTCAGTTCCTTTGGTTCCTCTGTTCCTTTGTGTTATCATAGTAAAGAATGAAGCCTCAATTTGACAAATAATTTCATGATTCAGTGTCAACTAGTTGGGCAAGAATAATAATATATACCGTAGTAACTGTGCTTAGATAATACTACAACCAACACTTCTGTATCAATTGAGATGACCTACCACAGAAGCTTAGATAAAGAGGTAGAGGTCCTAAACCTGAGTGCGATCTGGGTGTAACCCCCACATAGATCAGATATTAATGGTCTAAAGGAGCTTACCGGCTCATATGTTTTGTCAACCTATTCTTTGGATGGGTCATCAATATAACATTGTCAGGTTCTGATGCTCAAGATCCCTTTGACGATGAGTCAGATTCATCACACAGAACAGCTCTTTTCTCTGTGTGGTTATCAATCTGTGATACTGCAGCTCAGCTCTTACTAGACATGACCAAATTTTTTTGGTGAGTTGAAGATTTGGCAAAAATCTGGCAATTTTGCAAGCACAAAATCAAATCTGAATCTTTTCTGATTCTCTTAGAAAAAAAATCTTGCAATATGTGATGAGAACGGAAGTCTAATGGATCCATTGAAATGTCTATTGAATACACTGGACATTTAATGGTTTCTGTTAATGCTCGTTTGCAGCACTTCCAGCTTTCATTATTATAGTTTTTTGTAAAGTTTAAATATTTGTACATAATTTACGAATAATTTTGTAATTTAGTAATGAGATAACACCAATTGTCTTTTTACAGGACTAGAGGGATTAAGATATCAATCACCAGCACAATTGAATCATCAATTTGGAGCGATTTTATAATCTTCTGAAAAATTTGGCAAAGCGTCCCAAAACAAATATTTGATGATTCTCTAGCTCTTACTTTTTTTACTTTAAAGGGAACCTTTCATCAGAAACTGTCCTAATAAACTACTACAATTATTTTGTCTAGCAGCTTTACACCTTACAGATCACAAAATGTAAGTATCAAAAAATACAAATTGGTACTATGTTCACAAGCAATTATAAATATTAAATAAATTTTATTAGTTATACAAAAAATTATTAATAACAACAAATTTACATAGCATGGTAGTTGTACAATGGGAATACATGATTAAAAACAGTGCATAGCCACATATAGAATAAGCAAAGTGCCATAGGGAATAAAATGAATCTGTATGGAGTAGAAGACCTAGTAACTAGAGGTAGAAAACAGCTATATACAAGCCTTAGCTTGCTTACATGGACAGCTCTAAAACAATACTAGAAAGTCATTGCCATACCAGGATACCGGGTGTGCACTGTGTAGCCCCAACACGTGTTTCGCCCACTGGCTTTCTCAAGGGGCTTTCTCCCCCTTGAGAAAGCCAGTGGGCTTTCTCCCCCTTGAGAAAGCCAGTGGGCGAAACACGTGTTGGGGCTACACAGTGCACACCCGGTATCCTGGTATGGCAATGACTTTCTAGTATTGTTTTAGAGCTGTTCATGTAAGCAAGCTGAGGCTTGTATATAGCTGTCTTCTATCTCTAGTTACTAGGTCTTCTACTCCATACAGATTCATTTTATTCCCTATGGCACTTTGCTTATTCTATATGTGGCTATGCACTGTTTTTAATCATGTATTCCCATTGTACAACTACCATGCTATGTAAATTTGTTGTTATTAATAATTTTTTGTATAACTAATAAAATTTATTTAATATTTATAATTGCTTGTGAACATAGTACCAATTTGTATTTTTTGATACTTACATTTTGGGGCACAGGGTTCTGCAGTGGCATTTGGATTTGGTGCCCATATCCTTAGCTCCCCCATCTGTTGGATTTGACCTTACAGATCACGTTTCATTCCTAGCCCTCATGGTTCCATCACCCAGAAAATCAACTTTGAAGTGAAATGTAAATTGGTTATACAAAGTTAAAGAGGTGGAGAGTTGGACAGTGAAGTCAAGCTCTCCCTGCCTCTAAACACTTCCTTCTGTGACTTGCATCATGCATCGGACTTCAGGATATTTGGTTACTGGTGTCTCTTGGTGCAGGACCATCAATTACAGGGAAAGCTTGAATTCAGTGTTAAACTCTCTGCCTCCTCAACTATATACAACAAATTTACATTCACTTCAAAGTTGATTTTCTGGATGATGCCACCAAGCTAGGCCTTGAAAGAAACATAGGTGTTCAGATGCTTGACAACATACTGGTAGTGATTAGGTATACTTTAGCTGACAGGTTTCCTTTAAGTGACCTGCACCACAATTTCCCTAATTCCCCAAATCTGCCCTATATATGTTCCTCAGGATATTTACATTCTCTCTTGTACTACACATAGTCAATCGATATCTACGTGAACAAGCAGTATGTGGCAGTATCTAGAGCCAGTAAATTTAACATGATTATAGTCCCCTTTATGTACCCCCAAACTGAGTTGCTTTGAACACAAGCCTGACTTTCCCAATAGGTATAAATAGGTTTCTCACGTCTCTACTAGACCTTCGGAAGCGCTTGCCGTAATGACTGCTTAGTCTACATGTTCCTTGCACCACTGCATTTGCAGTATTCTCCGCTTTATCTCATTTTGCTTATGTGGAATCTGAAATATTAATGATCCATTGTGAATGCTGAGACTTTAAAGTTGTCTGCGCACCTGATTGTTCTCGCTCTCTTCTTGTGCTGTAGCTTACAGCGGCTGCTACCAAAGCATAGCTGTATTTTTAGAAGCCACCTAGCACTCGGCTTAACATTGATTGTCCTTTATGATATGTTGATGATGAGTTAAAGCTCATAAAATAGGAACAAAGCAGTGTACTAAAATACATAAGGCAGAAAATAGTGAACGTTGTGGCTGGGTATGTAGCTTAATGATCCACACAAACACATAAGGAATAAATGGGGATTCTTTACTTTCCATAATATTGTATTCAGTGTTTTACCGGTTGTAGGACATAGGTAAAGCTATAGAGATCAGGATTTCAGTATATGTGGAATTTGCCTGTGGGTGAAACTAGAGAAGCGTAAAATACAGGGAATATGCATTTTAGGCAAATTTCTTTTATCTTGATGTGTAAGGTGTCTGAAAAACAATGGAGGCGAAAATGGTATAACATTAGATGAGTAACAAATGATGCATTTCCATTCTCTATTTTTCATTTGCTTGGTGGTGAGGATCTCTGCACCGTGCTGGTCCAAGGGTCTTGAGATTTAAATAAGCTGTGATGTGCTAAGTGTTATCCCCCTAACTCATGTAACTAGAGAACAGGTAGAAGAAGAGTCTCCATGGTGACCTACCAGAATACCTTACAATATTAGGCTACCATCACACCTGGTTTATTCAGTAATCCTCCTTCGATATATCCTTACAATGGAGAGTACAATGTATCCAACTGTATTTTAATTCAGTGGGATACATCCACCAGTTCAGCTCCTTCCCCCCTGAAAGCAGGAGAAGGAGAGAAGCAGAACCAGGAAGTGATTGATTGTTGCCAATGTTCAAGGTGTTTCCCAAGTCACGTGTCATTGTATGGATAAACACATCACCAGGAAATCTGCTACTTTGTATGGAGGCTGAGAATGGGTGTCCATCCATCCCCTATAGCTGCTAATGACATCCGCTAAGAACATGCTGCTTTGTGGAATGCAGTTTGATGCACTTTTTCATCCAGTGCTTCTAGCTAAATGCAACATATAGAGGCACATTTACTTACAAGGTGCACTACCAATTATCTTGGTATAACCAATGCTCTTTGTATTACCAATGCACTTTGTATTTTTGCTGTGCAGTGACCTCATTGTCTTTATTATCAGGCGTGCAGATGTTTCACTTCTAAAATTAAACTGGTGCCTTAGGTAACCTGATGCCCTTCTGCTATGTGTGGTAATAAGGTTTAAAGGAAATCTACCATCAGGATGAAGGATTGTAAACCAAGCACACTGACATACTGGTGTATGCTCCCTCTGACAGGATCTTCTCTTCTTTACGGTTCCTATGCCCTTGTTTTGTTTAAAAAAGGTTTTAAAAATTGCAAAAAAAAAAATGTGAATGAGCTTGAAGGGCTCCAGGCTCTATTAACAACTATGAGCCCCTCAGACACTTTTGCATAATTTTAAAAGCCTATTTTAAAAAAAAAGGGCATAAAAAGCTTAAATAAGAGCAGGGGGCACACACTAGTACGTCAGTGTGTTTGGTTTACAATCCTTCATCCTAGTGGAAGATGTCCTTTAAGGTCCAATTAACAAATTTTTACATTGAGACATTGTCTGACTCTTATCTGCTTGAGAATCGTACCAAGTGTGCATTAAATCATTAAATTTAGCATTAAATCATATTGTATTTAAAATACATATCTATTAGACATATACACAGTAATATGACTTTTGTTTTGCATTTTAGCAGTTTTCTCCTTTATAAGTGCAACATCCCTGCCGATACAAGGCAGAGCGGTTGTTGCGAATACGTCCCAATATGTAGCTCGCAACCTATGTGGAGTCTGATCAACCCCACAGCAGGTCACTACACAACACGGGGAACACTGCAGCTGAAGATCCTGCCTGGCAAGGCAGGAGTTAATTGTTTAATGTGATGTCATTCCATCAGCCAATCACTCTTGTTCTAATGTTGTATTGTAAGCTGGGATGCAATTGGAGGAGTAACCACCACCTGACCAGTGGGAGTAAAAAAAACCCTGGTCAGGAAAGTTCTAGAGAGGAGAAGAAGAGGAGACTAGTTCAGTTGGTCTCTGAGGGAGACCAGTACAGTGCAGACAGTAAACCAGATCAGACCAGTCTAGTCAGACAGAGGAGAGCCAGCTGATTGCCTGAGCAGCTCTGAGGAGTTAGTGAGAGAAAAGGGGTATCATCCTACCTTTATGGGTGATATCTGAAGTAACCCAGGACAATCTGAAGCATCCTACTAGGACACAGCTATCTCCCAGCCTGCCCTTGCATCCAGGCTGCTGATCAATCCCTGGGGTTCCCTCTCCAAGTGCATCCCCAGCATTTTCCTATTTGTCAAGATTCGTTTGGCACGTTATCCACTGTTCCTGTTGATTCCAATAAAGAAGTAAGTTGTAAGTTGCTTTTAGACAACGTTTGCCTCCGTCTGATCCCTGCTACTACGGCTGTCACCATCACGGGCACCCTATCCATTACACAGGGACTCATACTCCAGACGCCCAAAGGGTTGCCCCAAGGAAAACCCCTATAACCCTCTTTCCTTCATCTTTTCTTGCCAACACCACCTGCTGGAGACCTGCCAGGCTGTAGGACAGCCCTGCGGTCCCCATACCAAGCACCGTGACACTAGCGTGCCTAGGCCACAACCACCAGCCACTCCGGTATTCCGGGCCCCGGCTGTCTCCAGGCCCCAAGAGTAAAGGCTAGGCCATTGGAGGATGTTGCATAAGCTTTATCTTTTATTCTCAGTTGTCTCAGAGCTAGGGGTGAAGAATTGCTGCTATGATGTCTCCCCTGCAAAGCACAAGCCAATCTCGCAGAAGAATCAGCAGGATCATATAGGGCATCAAAGTTTTCTTTACCAGTGCTCTCTCTCTCAGCTTTGTGAGCTTTGTTAATTTCTATCTACCTGTCAAAGTATAGAATGGGGTGCAGGCCCTAGACCAGTGGTGGCGAACCTATGGCACGGGTGCCAGAGGTGGCACTCGGAGCCCTTTCTGTGGGCACTCAGACCATTGTCCAAGGGCAGAGTTCGCCAAACACTGAATCTTCAATTTAAGAGATGCTGCTCTCTGCACTATTTTAAAGTGACACTTTATTGGCTGTTTCGAACTGCGGGGAAAGTAAAAAGGTGTTAACAGAACTGCATTATCTTTGGAGGTCATCTTGCTGGACCCACCATTTCTTTCTGTACAGAGAAGCTACAATGATAGTTTGAATTTGCCTTCCTTCTGTCAACTATATTGTTGGCCTCAGATGGCCAATACAATTGAAAGATGTGGAAGAACAGGAAGCAATAAGTTACTGTATAGACTTCTATGCTGGCACTTCAGGGTAAATAAATGGATTTTGGATGTAGTTTGGGCACTCTGTCTGTAAAAGGTTCGCCATCACTGCCCTAGACTCACCTTAAACCACTGTCTCCTACCTAACAAGTCTTGCAAACCCTATGGGTTAGGGGCCTGTGGTCGACAATTCCTACACTAACAAAGTGAATAGGAAAGAGGACCAAATACAAAGGGACAGACTACAGATAACAGATCCTAGTCAAATTCAAGATGGTCCAGAATACAATAACTGGGAGAATGGTTAAACAACAAAGCAGAGGTTGGATATATAGTTTAGCAAAACAGGAGACTAGTAAAACTATCAAGGTGTAAAGGCTCTGGGCAGATATATGAAGGAGTTTCTGGACTCTGCCCCCAGCAGCTGACTAGAGAGAGCCATCCATCACTCAAGTTAAGCATCTACTGAATAGAGCTGAGCTGCAGAAGAACTGTGTTTGGTTCAATCAGTCCCAATAAGGAAGCAACCTTAGCCACAGTTCACACACACAAAACACAGAAGAAAATCAACGCATTCTAAGTCACATTCTGTGGACAGAGAACAATGATGGTGTGGATATTACACTACTTTTCTGAAAGGAGTTAACCAAAGAGATGTATTACAAAGTATAATAAATTCACTTATACTATTCATTTATTTAAAGTTTGTTTTTTTGTATGACCATTTTAAGCAGGTTAGCAGGTTTATATACGGGTTCACAGGGCAAACATTACACTAATGTGAATTAATTACACATCTTCTATTAATAAATGTACCACAAGTTTAAAGGATGGACATTACATATGACCACCTCCAAATGTTGGAATGCAGGAGCATAAAATATGTATGAAATTATGCAAATTCGTTGGAAAAAGTCTTCCAGCTAAACTTGTCTAGCAGTTTTTGAAGTTTTGCCAGTAAAGAAATAAAAGCAGCAGTGAGTTCTCTGTTTGGACATCTGTTTTTTTCCAGGAAAAGATTTGGGAAGGAATTCTTCCATTCCTGCCAATAGGTTTCTCACAGTCAATTGCCTTTTCACCTGTCTGCTGACAGATCAGGAAGGTAAGGATACTAAAGGCTTTAGCTACTATAGGAACAGGTGGGAACTTAACCACAGAAAAGATGGTAATATACTCTCCCAAAAGGAACTCTATGTTCCTCACTTGACTGGAGATTTACTGGGAAACCAATATGGTAAGTAGCGAGTAAAGGTTAATTTGCGGTGGCAGTGAACTGATCTTCATTGGCGTCTACTGCAGATATACGTGTCCGAGCCATAAAATGTTTTTCCAAGAATGGTTATTTTTAAATACAGGATGTAAGTCTTTGTATTAAGATGTGAACAATACACACTTGACATTTCTGAACATGGAATCATAGGGTTCACCTTTAAGACTACGCTAACCTTTTCGAGTCACTCCAAGTGTTTTTATCTGCCTAAACTAATTGATCAAATATTTTCTACAAAGGAAAAGCGTCCTATGTTTTTAAGTTGTTTAAGAGTATGTTCACATTTGATACAGATTTTCTACTGTCAGGCCTATATATATATATACAGGCCAAAACCATTTTGAAGAAGCACAATGTATCTCGGCACAATCCAACAAGCAACGGC
This sequence comes from Engystomops pustulosus, assembly GCF_040894005.1. Lineage (NCBI taxonomy): Eukaryota > Metazoa > Chordata > Amphibia > Anura > Leptodactylidae > Engystomops > Engystomops pustulosus. The sequence goes on along the minus strand of NC_092415.1, from coordinate 37,719,302 downwards.
GTATGCAGCCAATATGGGGTAATAGCAATCACCGCGGTGATGTCCAAGACACACAGATCATCTATTAACACACTCCAGAGTGGTGCTCTGCCGGAATGTACAAAGTTCTGATAATCTTCAAGTAAAAGAGTATGCAAGCGGCGCTCACCGGGCTGTGTGTAACTCCTTTATTTCAGGTGCATAGTACAGGCAGGTGCGGGGCCTGGCGACAGGCCGTTTTGCGCTTACCAGTGCATCATCAAGCTGTTAAACTCAATGGCTTGATGATGGGCTAGTAAGCATGAAACGGCGCATCGCCAGGCCCCGCACCGATCGGTAGTTCAAGGACTGACCCGTAGTTTCCCTAATACTGCAACGGATGTATCACAGTCATAATGTTGGTGTAGTTTGAGACTGTCTGATCCTACATTGTACCACCTTTTTATTTTTTAGTTAATAAAGATTGTTGCATTTTGGTTCAGTTTTGGCACCAATTAGTTCATGGGATACCCCACCCCCTTTAATAAATATTACAAAAAGCTTTTCAGAAAGTTTTTTGGCAGCCACATATTTTTATTTTGTCAATTTCAATAGATCTTTTAGAAAATATACATTTCTAATATTCTTTAAGCTCTGGGCAAATGTACCATAACACAGTGGGGATTATTAGGGTGATGTTCCCTCTTAGAATTATTCTATGGAACTCTAGCTACTTGAATCTTCTTTTCTCCTTAGTCAAAACTGTTATTCTTTGCAATTTCCTGTTTGTCATTTTCCGTTCCTTCAATCCACTGATCAAAGATTCTTCTGGTATTTTTTAAGCCCCGTTTTACAGCCTAATTTTTATGGTTAACGTTTTAACAGGCTTGTAGTCTCGATGTACCTTTTTTTTTTCTCTCTGACCTCTTAAAGCTTTCAATCTTATATCCTTCAAGTCTATTCTGTTGCCAATGTCTTGCAATTTATTAAAAATGGATTGAACACTGCAAAAAATATTAACAAAGTTCAACAGTTCAGCAGATTTAATGTTCAAAATTATTTCTACAGTCATGTCCATGTCACAGGAAATTCTTCAAATACTGAATCTTTCTGGGACTGGTTCTAAAGCCGGGAAGAGCAATAGGCTTTATACCACTTGATGGCAACTATGCACTGAAATAGTCTAAATAATTCCACATAGGGATGCATTTGTTTATCTTATTTTAGCTCTGTCAAATAATCTCCTCTTGGTTTCTTTTGTTATTCCTTTGAAAATCTTCTTTTTGAATCCAGTCTGCATTAATGTTTACTTTATCGAATCTGAGACACTGATATAATACAGACATCAGGGGGGGATTTAGTCACAACACATAGAGAACTTTTATTCTACCAAATTAATAATTGTACCTCTGATGTTTGCATTTGGAGGTTGTGGACGGAACAGTATTAACTGAACAAGGTAATTTATGGATTTATAGGTTGAATATTTTTTCTATGTTTTTCTTTAATAAACCTACACTTATTCAACATTTCAATATCACAAAATAAGCAAATAAATGTGTACCAGCCAAACTAAAGATAGGAGACAATTTGCATACTATCTATTTTTCATAGAGCATTGCTAATACATAAATCTCCATATACAGCTTAGTCACTTATCTTCTGCATTCAGACATATCCACAGAATAAGTCATAAATACAGATGTGGGTACCACCTCTTGGGCCTGCACCTATCTCGGGAACTCTGCTGATCCCTTTCCTATAGCACCAGGGGCTGTATCAATATTATAGCCCCTACAAGTCTGGAATTCACTCCCTACATATGGTACTAGAATCAGCTTGGGGAATGGAGGATGCGTCCTTTCTGCTTGCTTTCAATCTGTGGTTTACAGAAGGGACACACCGTCCATGAGAGCAAATTACGAGGATTTCATGGGTGAAGGTCCTCCTCAGTATAAAATATGGGGGTGATTTTGGTGTCCATTTGCCCTTTAGAAGGCTTGAGCCCCAGGCTACTGCCCTAAAGCCTATATTATAATCCACTACTGTGTAGCACGGTGGAGGGTTGGCCCCATATGCACCCCCTATCTCTATTCATGTCTATGGTAATGCTGATACAAAGCCAATCGTATAGACCTGGTGCTCCCATATTAATATATGTAGAGTAGCCCACATGCTTGGCAATCTCAATCTTTCAGTTCTGCCATGCTAAGGTAAGGGGGTCAGTGAAACTCTGTACCTGAGATAAGTATGTGTCCGAGAAGGTGGACCATATATCATGTATTTATGACATAACCTGTGAGTATGTCAAAAATACCAAACATGAGAACACCCCTTAAATGTAAGTCTGTACCTCAAACAAACACAACAAAAGTACAATAAAATGGAAATGATGTATTCTGCTGTAATGGGGGTTTATAGCTGTAAAAAATGCTATTTCTAAGTATGTAACAAGGTTGTGCACAAAGTATAGTTTGACATATATATATACGGAACTCCAGATTTCCTGCTCCCATTTGAACTTGGAATGACTGACATGGAGTTAAATGCCCACATAATTTTACTACGCAACACAGCCAACCGATGGCCAAGACTCACCAAGTGGATAAAGAGGATCCCTGTGGACCTTACAGCACAGATGCTTTAGATTCTTCTATCCCTTCCTAACTTGAATCCATCCAGTGGTATAATATAAAAATAAGGGACTCGACCCACAGTAATCTTGAAGGCGGATTGAGGATTTTACGTAAATATGTATCTTACACAAGTATATGTCTAAAATAAACCAAAGCCCTAGTAAAAACTGCTCCCAAAAGCTTACATTTCATTTAGATGATGAAGATCACGTGGTCCTATCAGGGGTCAGTAATTGACTAACCCGATAAATGAAAATTTGATTATTGGCATACAAATAGATTCTGTTGGTTTTATAAACACAAGGACAATATGTGATTACTTTCCAACAACTTGTAAGAACATGCCAAGCAATAATCTAGGGGCCGTTATTTGGCATTGTGTTTGGCCATCCAGTTGCTCGATATCGGTGGTGCTACTGTGACAATAGTAGTAGTGCATTAGTAAAATGAACCTCAGGGTAGTGTAGTAATATCTCAATTTATGTGTAGTAATATCTCAATTTATGTGTCCTAGACATTCGTGAATATCGAATGTGACATAAAAGCTTGTTAAATCATTGTGTATTTAACGCTAAACATGTTATCTGTCAGATCTCACTTCATGGCACGCAACCTTAACCTATTTAATGTACATTATTGCATTGTCCAAAAATAATGGGATGAATTTGCTTAGCAAAAATCCCTGTTTAATCAGATATGAATAATAGATGGAGTTGTTTTTGATATGTAGAGTTATTGATTTGGCGCTCAAACTGCAATTTTATTTTTAAAATAGCTTTTAAGATTTATGATCTTGACAGGCATTTTACCGGAGCAGCATGGCATGAAGAAATATTGCTGCTTAATATTTACACTGTCATTTAAAAATGGATTGAATACATCCTCAGATCAGGGAAAGCTCAATAAGCATATAGTATTGCAGAAAATCCAACAAAGGATCTTTGAATATGTTGTTTGGGATGTATAAATACATTCTAGTTAAGCAGTATGGCCTTCTTTTAATCGGTGGCAGCCGCTCTAGAGTTCAGCTATGCCCCCACTTACTAGCACCTATAAAAGTAAAAGTGGCAGCACTCCACCTTCTTTTGATGCCGTTCCAGTATGTAAGTCAAAGTCAGGATTGCTCTAGGAAACAAATGGAAACATCTGAAAGGCGTAACGCAGACATATTTTATGGTCCATATTACGTCTTCAAATCTCTTTCCACTGTAGATGTAATGACCTGTACTTACAGCAGCACAGGCCCCTTTGATGTCTCTAGTACAGGTCATTTAATCCATCAATTATTTTTATTATTATTCATTTTTATAGCATCAATAACTCTATGGTGCTGTACATTGAATAAGGGTTTACATATATTACATTATGGTGAGAACAAATGCAAGTACAAAATACAAAAACTTCAGAGATTTTGTAGTTTGAACAGGTTGAAGGAGGTCCCTGCCTATGAGGGCCTCACAATCTATATGATCTTGCTCAATAATTATCCCCGAGTAATGGTGACTAAGTTGATGATAACAATGTATTGGAAGTTAACTATAAAACAGCTGCAAAAAGTGATCCTATTGGTTAATACTAATTGTATGTACAAAAGGGCTATATCATTACAAATTGGTCGGTTCTCAAAATACTCTGCCCAATGGGACATTTGGAATAACAGGCCATTAATGGTTAATGTGTTTGTTAAAGTGAATGTGATTGTTACTGATTGTGGGGTTTGACTGTAATGATATTAAAGTAATAGCGATCTATACTTAGGAGTACATTCCATCCTCTGGTTAGAGGGGAACAACAGATTCTAACAGACATTAGAAAGCACCTTACTATGTGGACTATAACTAGCTATGAAAGATAATGAGACCGCCTTGTAGTGCTATGTATCATTCTTTGGGGGACATGTATCATTATTTCTGCTAGTCAAATTGTCTCATTTTGCCGTATTTGCAACTTTTCACTGCAATTTTTCAAGTACTCCTTGGTCTGCACCTTGTGCTGTGCCTTATGTATCTTTGTTTTCCAGATGTTTCGCGCAACTTTTCACTTATGTATCACTTTTTTGGCTTATTTTTGCAAATCTGCACCTGGTCCAGGGCAGGTGCAAAGGACGTTTTTTTTTCACATGCTTTAAATGTTTAAAATTTTTTAGTTTTTTTGAAAATTCTGAAAAGTTAGCATTTACATTTTTTAAAATGTATTGCTTAGTTCTAAGTGTGCGTTCACACGTTGAATTTTGATTGCGTTTTAATTTTGTTTTGAAACATATTTGCCTTATTACATTACTGTTATACATTGGGCTTACAAAACGCAATATAAATGTGACATTAAAGCATGTTTTAACATGATGTTTACTATGCGTTTTGTAAATGCAAATGTTAACAGCAATGTAATTAGGCAAATTACCTTTGAAATAGGTTTCAAAACGCAACCAAAACGCACCCTTAACACCACTATGATCACAGCCTCATATGTCATCATCTCCCTGGAACACTGCCTCAAATCCCAAATTAACAGTAGTGTCCACGCCTGCATATGACCTCCTTACATGACTTGTGTCCATGTGGATTTGAGACATTTGCAACAAAAAGTCTCAAAAAGAAGCCAAAATTTGTCGCTGCTCAAATACATCACATTGTTTTTTAATCTACCTTGAAATATCCCTTTTTTTCACCACCCATTGATGGTGACTTTCAAAAACTAAGTGGTAAAAGTTGGAAAATGTTACTAAAATGTTCCACAAGTGAGCCCAAAATCATTCTTGCCATTCTGTAGGTTAAAGCAATGGTGACACTTGCAGTTAAAGGGGTTTTCCCATGAAACAATTAAGGCCCTATCCACAGTATAGGGCCTAACTTGCTGATCGTGGAGGTCTCAGTGGTAGAATCGACTTTTGGGTGATTGGCTGCTTCGGTCATCTAAGGGAGTGACGGGGGGGGGGTCTGATTGGGGTACAGCAGACCCAGTTTTCATGATCTGTAGGGGTCCCATCACTGAGACACACACTGATCAGCAAGTTAGGTCCTATCCCGTGGATAGGCTCCTTTACTAAGGGTCGCGCTGCTCACTTTTGTCAGGGATTACACGGCTTGGACTGGTATTTAACAGGTGTCTGTGCAGGGATTTTGGAGCAAGCAATCCTTTTTTGGCGCAGCTGTGCAGGCTTCCATGTGACACGAGTTAGTCGGCGCGCCATCGGTCAGATTCAGACTGAGCCTGGGATTTAACTTTCAAATTGTGTTGCAAGCCCAAGCACAAAGATGCACAACTAAAAAGATGGTGAACTTTGTTAGACCTGAGCGGGGAACCAACACATGCAGGATATCGGGTGCACGATCTTAGTGAATCGCGGCACAGTGCATTATCGTCGGACTTTCGGTGAACTCCGCGGATGGGGTAAGTAAATGTGCCCCATTGTTGGGAATACTAGCAGCAGATAAAATTTGTTATAATAAAAACTGTTTTAAAGTTTTTACACTGTCCCAAACATTTTTTACGTATTTCATGTAAGAAATATTAAAACAATTTACTACACAATGCTTAACATGTCTAAATGAAATCTTATACCATCACGTTTTATTTCCAGCCATAGCAGAAGAATATACAACAAAACGTACAAACCAAGTTATAAAGTTTTCTATTAACTGACAAACTCTTATTCGAAAGTCAGAAATCAGAAAATTGTACTGTTCATTTAGCGTAACATTGGTTAGGAGGATGCATGAAAGAGCATGAAAGAAAAAATTCAATTATGATTTTTTTAATAATCCCATTAAGAAACATACAATGCTGGAAAAGAGGAGGAGGGGGTCCGCACTTATGAACATTGAATTCCTTTCTTACGTTATGTAACATCAAGTATTATTAGGATAAAAGCAAAATGTTGAAAGTTTTGACTTTCTTGGCACTTCTGCAATATTTAATGATGTATCCAGGACACAGATATGTTAAGGGATTTACTTGAGCTGTCCAACATTCATGATATATAGAACCTATTAAGAAATGTGGCTAGGACATGATAAAATACAATCATCGGTAAGTAAGGCCATATGTGCCGGCATGATGGGATGCATCCAGTTTACAGGTGTGCCGTCACTGAAGTGTATTTTCTGTAGGTGCTGAATCTGTTCGGATTGTAGATTGATTGATGTAATGTGTGGAAAAGGATCTGCGATACAAAGTAAAAGTGCAGACGATGATTCAAACCATCCCTATCTACATGGATTCGAGGCTTTAATTCGCCATCCTGAAGCCTGCTGTGACCATTATGTGTAGACTTCTGACTTCAGACTCAGTTCTGTCCTCAGATGATTGTAGATGTAATACCTCTCCAGATGTTCTGAATTTCTCTGTAGATTTTTTTTCGACTTACTAGTACACAAAGTAATGTGAGACAACTAAGGAAAAGTAGGTGCTACTCCATCGCTTTGTATGTGCCCTTGTACCCTTTTGATCATCAGTTACATAAAGTATGAACTAACACTGTGAGTTGCCTTTGAGGTGTTTACCTGCCAGCATGAAGCAAATGAAAGGCACCTCTGAAAAAGTAGCAATTTTAATATAAATACTGAGTGTCGGCCCTATATTAGATGTAGCCCTCTACTAATTTTTTAGCATATGGGGTGCCTGATGATAATCTTCATATTGTAGGATCCCAAACAAAAGCTTTATTCATTGACTGCATAACACTTCCCATTTGTTCTGACATTGCAAGTATGAAGTGTATATTTCCACTATAGTTCAATATATCATGAAACAGGTTGACCTATTTTTAATAAAAATAATATTTCTGCAATACCATTCAGTGCCATACACTCAAAAACAATGTAAGATGTCCACCCATTCGAACCCACCTACCCCCATCCCGTTCCTGAAGAGAGAGGACTTACTTTTTACTGAATATTATATCCACTATCAATGCTCTAGGGAAGAGGTGGCAAACCTATGGCACGGGTTCCAGAGGTAGCAGTTAGCAGTTAGAGCCCCCTCTGTGGGCACACAGGCTATCGCCCCAGCACAGAGGTCATTAGACAGGAGTAAAAGATTCTTCCTGCAGTCCCAGGCATGAAAAGATGTGGTTTCCATCTAGATTTTAAAGTGACACATTCTTGACTGCTTGGGAATTAAAGGAAGAGTGAAAAGGTGCGCACTGGACCAGACTATCTTTGGAGGTCCTCCCCCTTCCTGTACAGAGGACCCTTTAGAGAAGCCTGATTTTTCCCTCTTTTTTAAATTGTGTTGGTGTCCTCAAGAGTAGAGATGATTGATCTTCCCATACCTGTCTAAGTTCCACTGCGTGATTGGGGCATATTACAAGATTGGCAGCCGAACAGACAATCTGGCAAATTGACACCCATAGCAACCAGCCGTGGCTATTATTGGATAGGGGGACTCCCCATGCCCAATCATAGCCAAGGCTAATGGCTATGGCAGTCAATTTGGCGGATTGGCTGTTCGGCTGCCAATCCAGCAATATGCCCGGCTTGTGCAGCTGAACCTGAACCCAAATGGGAATGGCAGGCCGCTCATCTCTACTAGCAGGCCAATACGATTGAAAGCTGTGGAAGAACAGGTATCAATAAGTTACAGCTTAAATTTCCGTGTTGCCCCTTAATAAATAAATTTGTGTTTTTTAGTTGTAGATTGGGAACTCGGAAAGGCTTGTCATCACTGTTTTAAAGGCTGCTAATATAATGTGCACTTCTACCAATGTAGCACCTTCTCAAATATAGACAGGAGCCATCAGCTATAATGTCTGTCCCCATGCTGTCCACCTACCTTTAAACTTTCACCAAGTTCCTCTCTCCAAAACCCCCATGAATCGACTTCCTGTTGTGGTGGTTTAGCATGTAATTAATGGGTGATATATGCTTGATATCAGCTTGATATGTAGTCATCTACATAACCTAGTATTCCAAACCAATGGACACAGGGGGAAAGAGGCATGACGCATTCATAAACCTTTGCTAAAAAAAAAATAAGAGACACCAACCACCACACCACTTGTATGCACTTAGGCGCAGACTAAGGTCAGTGGACTAAACCTTTGAGTAAAGGAAAATCCTAACTACAAGTCTTCAATGAATTTAGCTCCTAGGTATCTTTGTTGTTACAAATGGTTTTGCTAAAGCAATAAATCAATCCATGTTTTCTTGCCCTTTCTCAACACATTATTTACATTTTTCTGACATTATATGCTTGTTCTGTTTCATCTAAGATAGATTTAAGAGACAACTGGGTTCCCTGCCTGAGAGTTTTGTAAAAGCATAATGTTGTGGCCTTAGCAAAAAGTGGTTTCATCAAAGTCGTTTTAAAAATGCTCCCAAGTTTGGTGTATTTCTGGTGTAAACTAAGCTAACAAGTATGAGGTGCCGATACAGTCTTTACCCCAGAAGAATCATTAAGGATTATACACTTTGATAAATCGGGTGGAGTTTAAAGAGGATGTACCAAGTATTATTGTTATCCCCTAACTACAGCAAAACCTCATTCCCATTAATCAAAGAAAGAGGTGGGTCGATAAGTGTGTCGGAAATTGCAGAGACAGCTCTGTTATCTCCGACGCTCCCATAGATGGTGAATAGGAGTGCTGAAGAAAGCAAACTGCTATGTTCAGCAATTTCCATTAGTGAGACCCCTGTTCTTGTGTACTTTGGGTGTTTGTTCTTATGATCGGTGGGGGTTCCTGCAGTAAGACCCCTCTGATCAAATTGTTATCCCATATCCAGTGGATGAGGGGATAAAAATAATACTTTGCGCAAAATCTTTGGATGATAAACTGGTAAAAGTCTAAAAGTGGGCAGATAAAGCAAAACAATTGTAACCATTGTAATCCCCTTCCCATTTCTCCTATGGTTTACTGGATGTTTTTAAAATTTGGAAAGTTCTGTTTGATCTTTCTAACTCAAAATACACTATTCTGCAAGTAAAACAATACTTTACTAATCAAGAGGCAACAAGAGTGGAGATCTTGAGCTATGTATATTACAACCTAAAGCACATAAACATGTATACACAGAGATAAAGCATTAAAAAAATCTACCATTTGCTATTATGTATTATGACTCAAACATACCTTGAGAATGCTGTAGCTACACTGATGCAGAAAAATATCTTGTGTGCAAGACAAACTTTTTTTTCCAGCTCAAATCCACCGATGTTGTTGAAGAAACTTGGTCTTTATTTAATTCATATTAAAAACATGGACAGGTACATCTTTAAATCCAATGTGTTTCAGACGCTTAGTGCGTCCTTAGTCATGGATGGAAAAATATCTTGTTTCATCCCTGAACTGAGTTGTTTTGCTGAAAAACCAATTATTAAATTATGATAATGAGGCTCCGTCGACTGCTCCTGCCTTGTCCCGCTCAGCATAAGCTGAGATTAAGTCATCACTGTGTTGTCCCTGACAGGCAGAAGTAATCAATCGCTGCACCATCCCCCAGCTGCTGTGTATAAGTCATCCAGCTCCGGTTGATTAGTCCTGTCTGGACAGTCCAGGAACTCCGTAAAACACAACAGCCAGTATGCACCCAAATTCCAGGACAGTGCCAACAACATGTTACTGTTGCCTATTTTTTTACCTTTTACATATCATGGCTAGCTCCTTAAATCTCTTTAAAAAATCATTTTAAGTTCTAAAAATGAACCCATATGTGAGTCAGAAATTATAATCTTCTCCAGAAATTAGATAGATAGTAGATTTTTTGTGATGACAAGACATTCCATTTTATAAAAAGAAGTCTTTGTGTTAGATGGAGAGAAAAAAACACTTGTGCTTGAAAGGCCATCTATTCAACATGCAAAACCTATTAACAAGAGATATGATAGCTCTAGCACATCTGGAGGCAGGTTAAGAATCTAGAACATTGTTGTCACAAAACTATATAAACATGTCAAATGGCATAACACATGCTGTTACTTATTGTCTCCACCTGGGAAACCCAATGATAATTGCTAAGGATCTACAATCAATCTCTCACAACAGATCGGGATAAAAGAAATATGTGACGGATACAATATTCCACAAGTGGAAAAAGAAGACTTCTACATGCTCAAATATTTATTCAAAAAATTCCTTTAATGCTGGATAGTCAACACACTGGACACTAGGGGATTACTTAGATAGTAAAATTAATTTTAATTGGGCTAAAATGAAAAATAAACACATTTGGAACTAACAGATAAGTTCATCTTTAAATTAATACCCTCACATTTTGTTTTATCTCCACCATATTCATCTCCACTCCCTGGTTGTGTCACATGAAATAATTATGGTGGGCACACGGGATAGGAGAAAAAAACTATTGCCCCTCAAATCAACGGTACAAAACAACAACAAAAAAAGGGAAGAAAAATATTTACAAATCCCAAATATGTTACAAATCTGAGTATTCAAACTTTATTTAACCCCTTGCCACCAACGCCTCTTTTCACCTTCCTAACACAGGTCATTTTTTCAAATCCGACATGTGTCACTATAAGTGGTTATAACTTTGGAACGCTTTATCCTATTCAGATGATTTTGAAATTATTTTCTCGTGACACTTTTTACTTCATATTGGTTGAAAAATTTTGGTGATATGTTTTGTGTTTATTTATGTAAAAACATATTTGGTGAAAATTTGAAAAAAATTCTCAATTTTCAAAATTAAAAATGTTCTACTTTTTCGACACATAGTCATAACAGCATAAAAACATGATAACTAACATGGACCTACTATATACTATGGAGCTGGCTGGCTATTTCCTGGGGGGGGGGGGGGGGGGGCAGGAGCTGACTAGCTATATACAGGGGGCAGGGGCTGGCTAGGGGAAATGGGTTGGCTATAAACTGGGGCGCATGGGCTGGCTATATACTAGGGACATGGGCTTGCCGGCTATATACTGAGATATATATAGTCTACTATAATGTTGACATTATAATGTTACAAATAACATCAAAATTTAGAATACAAATAGATTGGATAAGAATACATAGTAGATGAAGTCAGGACTTTTTTTTAGCTCCATAAAAAGAATCTCTGCATACAAGGGGCTTATTTCTGCAAAAATGCTTATTCTCATTAGCACGCTGCCCACAAATTGGTGAATAATTAGGGTGACATGACTGGCACAGTGTTTTTTTTTTTTTTACTAAGGTCCCGTGTCCAAATTTCCGTCAGATTTTCTGCTGTTTTTGGGGATCGCGTTGCACGTGATGGGATTGTGTCGCAATCGCGCCGGCTTTCATGCAACACAAATCAGGGGTGGGCCGACGGACGATCCAACGGATTTGGACAACGTGAGGGATTTAACGAATCAATTTGTGTCGCATCCAATGCACTATCATACACCAGGAGGAAGATGGTGAACTCCTGCGGACCTGATCGAGGAAGCGACACATGCAGGATATCGGGCACATGATCTTCACGAATCGCGGCAGGTGGGCATTCCGGCGGACAACGCACCTCGGGGATTGCGCAGGGACCAGGTAAGTAAATGCGACTTGACGATTTATGGTCATGTGATACGGCCACAAAGCAGGGAGGAAAAGGAGCTAATGAAAACTAAATGTAATGGTTTTAACAGCACAGCCAGACATGGCCTATAAATAACAGGAGAGGATCGAAAACATTAGTAGTGCTCTTTACAGGATGGACACATCTGTACAAACTATCACACAAATTATAGAAAGGTACTTTTACATTAAATGAGTTCAATTATTCTGCCGTGACTGACATTTTTTTTCATATTTTAGTTTTTGAAAATCTGTTTTAAAGTGGTAATAAGGAATCTCAAGTAACTCAAATAGTAAGATAAAGAACAATCTGCCAAGAATCAGCTGAACATATTACATCTATTGTATTACGTAAAATTTTTACTTAGGTCGAAATTGATGAAGCCCTTCTAGAGACACAAAAAAACCAGGCTCTAGATAGAAAACTAAACTATTTTTTTTACATTTTGCGTCTTTTATAAAATCATACCTCACTTCCAATTGTCATATTTTCCCACCAGGATTTATAAGGGAGCATAACTGACAACTGACCCGGAAAATTTGTGGTAAGGGGAGGTGATTTAACCAGCAAAACTCATGTGTCATAAAGTGCATGTTTTTTTATATTTATATAATGGTCAGACAACTTTTAAAAATAAGAAGATAAGTGCTGTCATAATATATAGTTCACGGTTACATATCAATATAAAATTAGTCTAAAGAAATTTCTCACTTTTATAAGAGAAATTTAACATGCCTTGCCTGCTAGTTTTCTGGAGGACAAGGCATGTACATAACCCAATTACCAACAGTTTTGTCAGTTTTCAGTGGCAGGGCAGAGAGTGGCAGGGTGGTATGAACTCCCCAACCTGTTTCATTTACTGTAGTATCCACCGGAAAACAGGCAGAATGTACTTCCGAAATCTATGTCAGGTCTAACCAGCGACCTCTGCCACAGGTCTATCCTGCGACCCCTGCAAGCAATAATCTTGACTCATCTTATGTGATCTCGTGTGAAAATAAGGTAATTTCTGCTTGACTATTGATTGATAAATGGGTGAGATTTCTCATGAGAGGGAAATTAGAAAGGATATTTCATACATACTGAAGCTTAGAGAGTCACAAGTGGTGCATTGTCCACAAGTACCTCATTCCGGCTTCTCAGTAAGTTACAAAGCATAGATTTGAGCTGTAACCCATAACAGGTTATAGTCATTTTGAAAATCCAGTTTTTTTTTTAAGTTATGCATGGAGTAAAAAAAGGGAGAAAACAAAGGAAATTCCAAGACCTGTGCCAGGAATAGCGACTTTTATTGCCTTCTGTTCCAAAAAATGGCACACAAGGTATGATACATTGGCCTCATTGTTTGTAATGTCTCTTGTCTAGATGGTGGTCTCAAGTATAAGAATTTAAAAAGTACGGAGAAGAATATGTCAGGGGCTTCCAGACACTTCGCTACTATCCATACAGGAGATGTTTCCTCGTTTCGCTTCTTTGGCATAGAAAAAGTCAGGAAAGGCAAGAGGGGTGGCGATAGACGCAGGACCCTGTTAAAACGGGAAGCCCTGTGGATCTTTAAATTGGGAACCAGAGTACCATCAGGTTTAAATTTTAGAACTGACCTGTCTCTGTTTTTCTAATATCATTGATTGCTCTGTGGCACAGGATTTTAACTAACCACCTATGACCTGCCACCTGCCCCTTGCCTCTCTCTCTCCTTTTTTTTTTTTTTTTTTTTTTTGCCTTTTTTGCATTTCTTTGCATGTACGATACTTCATTTCTATCAGAATCATTCATGTTTTTCTGGATACATGTTCCGTCGCTCTATGAACATATTAACATCACAATATTTGTAAAACATTTGTATAATCGGAAGCTATAATATGTATGTATGTAACAATGAATTGGTATAACTAGAAGCCCTAATTAGGCTTACCTGAGGGATGCGTGTCCCGTTGCCATGGTGCACCGGATTTCCGTTTGTCACGTGACGTCACCTCGACGCGCGGGTACACGCCTCCCTAGGTTTGGGATTGGTAGTTACTTATTTTAAAAGCTGTATCTGCACATAGGAGTGTATGCCATGACTAAGGGCACCGAAGTGCCTGAAACGCATGGTAATACTCCTACCACTTCCCATGTTTTTAAATAGTTACCAATAAAGAAGATTTTATTTTTCAAGGGATGTGCCGCGATTACCTTTTCTACATAAGAATTTAAAAGTCTAAGACTACATTGACACACATCAGCGCCGGGGAGAGGAGGAGGGGATGAGCACTGCTCACCCCTGCCCCTCTCCATAGAGAAACATGTAGCATGGTGCCATATTTGAGGAAAAGATAGGACATGTCCTATCTTTCTCCCGGCTATGGAACCGCACGGTGCCGCACTTGTACCGTCGCCTTCCACCCATTGCCGTCTATGGCAGATGTATATACGCCCTATATACGTCGGCCGTATATACGTCCCCGATACGGCGGTGTATATGTAGCCTAACTTGGACAATTAGTTTTTGTGCCATAATTATTATCCTGTTTGTCATTGGGACTCAAATGATGGAATTTATTAATTGAAGGAGTTGTCTGGAAGCTTAAAAATATAGCTTCTTTCTAATGAAAACAGTCACACACATGACCATGGTTTGTGCCGGTACACCAAGCACTGCTCATGGTCAGGATAGAAGCTGTTTTTGGAAGAAAGAAGCCATAATAATAATAATCTTTATTTATATGGTGCCATCATATTACTCTTATAATATGTTTTTAATTAGTTGGATTGTAAGGACATTTGTACTTATTCTAGATGTGTTTCGATTCATACAGTTGCTGTATAGTATGTCTATTTCAGATTTGTTGACAGTGTGCACTTTGATTCTTGTAGAATAATATTTTCTAACCTGATCTTTTTCTATCACCTGACCAGGTTGAGAAATCTCAGTTTGACCTGATTGTGAACTCCCTCTTGAAACAAGCCCTTTGTTAAACCTTGACAAAACCCTTCCAGTACTTAAGTGTTGATAACATATCCACATCTACTCTTTTTTTCCCTGGTTGTATAAACTATATATGTTCCAGTGGTCTTTCAAGAATCAAGAATTGTTGTCAGTGAGAGCTCCGACTTAACACATTATTCAACTCAACTTACCTAGAAAAACATATCTATTCTGGTTGGCTACAATTCTCTTTGCAATGTATGCCAACAGGCTCAAGTGTAATGCTCCTCAACCTTGAAACCTTTATAGTATAGGTTATATAATAAGACAACATTGGAGCATTCTGTGGATTGACGTTGTCTTGCCTTTGTATAAGATTCGAGACACAAGCTGGGATCAAGTGTAGAAAGCCAGATTCAGATGTTACAAGAAAATCTTACACTAAACTGATGCAACATTTTTTTGTTTGTTTCTTTTAGAGTAATGCATAAATTCTAAAGATACATCGGCCATGTCTATGTTTTTACAGAATTTTTTTTTATATGTATGGTTTCAGGAAGGGTGGCTTTAAAAAAATGAAGCACTTATACTGACTTATGTCTTCCTTCCCGATCTCCTGGGGAGCCCCCCATCACTGCCGATCACTGCCGACTTCTGTTTGTATACACGGGGCAGTGGTAATGCACATCTACAGCTTCAGAATAGTAGCCGGTTACACAGAAGTTGGCAGTAAAGGACGGGCCCTGTCTGAGAATGGGAGTGCCGACAGAGGTGAGTATAAGAGTTTTTTGATTTTTTAAGCCCCCCTGCCATACATAAAAAAGAACTATTCTCAGACAATTCCTGTAACCTTACTATTTATGTGCCACCACTTATTGGAAGCAATGTAAATGTATAAATGCCACAGATGAGAGTCATTTCATTGGCTTTTTGGTTGTACAGTTGACCTTGAAAAAACTCTACAATGACCTGCTTGATCATGATATGGGTTGGGATCTTATCTTCCCAAACCCCTTTTGACTCTTTTGATCTATCATGACATCTAAATTTATTGTCAAAACTATTTTTTAGGCATACAGAAGTATTTTGCAAATTGTAACAAAATAAAATAAAGTAAGTCATATAACATAACACTGAGAAAGTCGCTCGAGCAAAAAAAAGAGCTAATTAGTTTTTTATTCATGGGTTTGAGGCTGTGAAATGATAAGTCAGCCTTTAAACCCTCTATAATTTATATTATTCTTGTTTCTTTAGACAAACTTTGACAGTGGTCAGCAGAGATTAAACTTGGAGGATATATAGTACTGGTAGGAGAATAAATTGGGTAACATATTATAGTGACAATTTTTTATTGGTATTAAATCCCTAACCAGAGAATATAGCTGACAGAAATATGAGCAATAAAGAATCACTAAATCAAGAAAAAGAAAGAATAATGATGAGAAATAGGACCACCAGCTAACTCCCTTATCTAAGGTTCTGAAAAAGGTTATAGGAATAAAAAGTCAAGAGTTGTGAAATGTAAGCCAACATTTACAATTCTAAGTAATGTAATGCAACAATTTTTTTGTTTGTTTGTTTTTCCGTATGTTACTACTTGACAGGTGCCCTGTATATCATCCATAGCTGGCCAACCCCGCTATTTCACGACGGCACAGTACTGTAGTTTTACACATGACCTAGGCTCTCAGCACTGATATATTGCCCCAAGATTTCCATATCTTGAATTATAGATGAAATCAACCATATATTTTTTTTCGATTTTTGCAACAAATTCCCAGTTCACAAAGAAGCGTCCTTCCACATGTTTTCCGAATCCAGTGA
This sequence comes from Engystomops pustulosus, assembly GCF_040894005.1. Lineage (NCBI taxonomy): Eukaryota > Metazoa > Chordata > Amphibia > Anura > Leptodactylidae > Engystomops > Engystomops pustulosus. The sequence goes on along the minus strand of NC_092415.1, from coordinate 37,702,479 downwards.
AATTCCATTAAAAGAGAAATGAGATCTATATTTCTAAGGTAAAATTCCATTAGGCCTGCACCCAGTAGTCTATAAATCTACATTGTCTTCAGTGGGAAATACAGTAGTCGGGAATCACAAAATATTCCGGAATTGTGTAGGCGCCAAAGTGGTAATCTGAAGTTAACAAAGCTAGAAATGGTAAAAAAAATGTGCATCTCTATGAATGGGATAAAGACCTTCATCAAGAGTTGCCCCTTTTTGTTACTTATTGTACGGGGTAAATATCTGTAAAATGGGTTCAGTATAAAAAACATTTTTATTATTAATTATTTTAATTTTTTTATTAAATATTTTTTTAAAATACTATTTTATTTTATGCTTTGTCATTTGACGCTAACCACATATTAACATGCCTTAAAGGGATATATTGCATATGTGTTGGACACAATAATTGCATATGACAAAGCCTCCATAAGCTTGTTAGATCATGAAGAGACGACTCAATTATTTATAAAAGATGTGATGACCTGAGATGCTTAGAAAATGGTACAAAGCAGAAAAGATTCTTGATACAGTGGTGACATACAGTCCGTGATTTAAGATTACATTACAGGTGATTTATTCTATAAGTTATGATCAGTGGAGCTCCATTTATTCAAACCCAAGCACAAGATGTGACTAAGCTAGCGCCAAGCCATTATATCATTATGCTTAATGTTACAACGTGTACATTGGAAATGAAGAACAACCTGCTCTGTTGTATTCGATTTGTCACAGGCTGCCCATTTTCTTTTAATCTTAGGTGCCCACTACTCATCATTATACAGATATAAAAGCAGCATGATTGGTCTGTCCATGATACCATCTAATGTATGCCTCATTGTTCTTCAAAGTGATAGGGAATATACATAAGGGTTGAAAAAAAATGTGTTCTCTTCAGAGCGATATGTTGGTATTTATTTAAAAGAACCCACAAATAGTCAGCGTATCTGTTGTTGTCCTCAGATCTGGGTCTCTCTTAAGATTGTTGACTTCTTCAGAAAGTATCTTTAAGTAACCCACCTACACTTCCTTAACCTGTGAAAATGAAGTGGTGTATTTCTGACTAACAGATGCCTCCCTGAAATAGACAGCAACTATTTAAAGAATGATCCAATGGGGGAGGAGAATTCAGCATCATCAGTACCATAAAGAGAATGAAAGGAGAAGGGGAAGTTTTATTTATGCCTAATATATGACCAAATTTAGTTTTCTGAGACTGAAACTTTTCAGCCAAACCGCTAAACATGGCAAGCATCAAAAATGTAGCTTAAATTCCCATAAAATGACATTTGTGGGGCATATTTTCTCATAACTCTGTATTGTGATGTTCCACTGTTGGCATCAAACATGGGACTCCCGATAATGGAATTAGAATAATGAAGATCGGACTATTTACTATTTCATGTTACTTTTTTATTATTAATGTTTTTCATTATTAATGTTATTTTTTGCATGTGTTAGTGAACACATCTCCTTTTGGAGAGAATCCTTCCAGCTCACCGGTGTGGCTGAATAATGTACAGGTGACCCTTAGGCTGGCCACAATTAAAGGTCACCCTAAAATATGGAGTTTTATCACACAGCATAATCTCACAGATGTTGCAAGCTTCGAGGGAGAATGCAATTGGCATTCTGATTGCAGGAATGTCCACCAGAGCTTTGCCATCTCTGAAGGTGTTTTAGAAAATTTGGCACTATATCCAAATGGTCACACAACTGCAGACCATCACATCCAGCATCTTGACTTCCAAGATAAACTTGCATAACCAAAGAATTTTTGAATGAACCGAAACTGTCTGAAACCATCTCATGGAAGCTCGGGGTTCTTATCGGGGTCTCCATCTGACTTCAGTTTGCCGTTGGAACTGATATGAGCGGACTAATGCACACATTGGATGGCATCTGGCACGTTCATCAGAACAAGATGTGTTGTACTCCATGAGGTAAATGGTGGTCAATGCAGATACTCATTGGTTTGCTGGACCCATGCACATTTTAGAGGGGCCAGCCTAAGGCACAACTTTGTAAAACACCTGCCAATCAATGCTAATCATCATCTTGATCTGCCACAACATTTTTGTTCTAGTTAAGACAAAAAACTAATCATTGATCTTTGAGTCCAGCTTTTTTATGATGCTCCTCCATGTAGACTCCATTGCTTAATTATGCATGTTGTAGAATCATTATTTAATACAATACATGTTTACAGAATATTCCCAAAAATCAATAGGGTGGATTTATTAATATGTTGCCCTAGGTTTGTTTTTGGTGCCCAACTTTAGTGTTTTTTTGGACTGAGATTTTACATTGTGGTGCACAACCTCAATGTTTTTGGTCCACCATAAGAAGAACAAATCAGCATCAGAAATGAAAAACCACATTCATGAAGAGATTTAGAAGTTAGATTTAGATTTTTTTGTTGGTATGAAAATTTTCCAGAAATTGTGCCAAAGAGAGTTTCAGGATACTAAAAGCGCAGGTGGCGGGATTAAAAAGCTTTGCCCAAATTGCGTGACAAGAAAAAGGCGTGAGTATCAGAAAAAGGTGGTTTTGTTGCCGTCACTCTTTCAATTTGTCTGAACACGCGCAAGAGAAAATTCCCTGGGATTGCCCAACAAAAAAAACATGCAAAAAAACTTAAACAAACTAGACAAAACTAGAAAGAAAAACAAACTAGAAAGAAAATAGAAAGTCAATCAACTAGTAAACTGGGGTAGATATGAGAGAGGAATGCTAGTCTCTTATACAATAATCTAATGATGTGTTCCTCTTCAGGCTTATGTCTTTGGAATACACTAATGTATTTCAAACTAGTAAGAATTCAGAAAATCCAAATCTGCTGCAAAATCTGGTTGGATTTAACAAATCCAAGTTCAACTGACCCTGGATTTGACATCACTAGATTGGAAAAAGAATATGGTCAGATCCATAATGATACGTCCTTGATGCTTTAGAAAGCTCATTTAGTAAGTGTTTTCATCCGTATTGTCAAAATCCTCCAAATACAAAGAATCCCTTACACTTTTTCTATGGTTTTGTTGATGATCGGAGAATAACAAAAGTATATATTTTTTTCATTTTTATTGCATTGTTTTTATGACCTAATTTTAGGCATCAATATGACAAAGACAATATACATTGAATAGACAAATCTTGTGGAGAAATCTCCCCACCGTACCACAGATAGCAGTGATCTAATGGTAGAAGCCCATCTGTTGACACAGACTTGCTGGGAAGATGCAGATCACTTTTTATCCTGATTTACTATGGGAATGAGTTAATGATCATTAGGCTTATAGCATGAAAATCGTTTTTGAAAACGGGAGATTAGAAATGAAACGATGTGATATTTTACCATTATGGTGACTTAATGTCTACAGAACAATACATATTTTTATCAGTGCCAGTAATAACATCTCCAAAATGTATAGCTTTTATATTTTTATACCCTTTTTCGTCATAGTTTGTTGTATAAAAGACTATACAGAAAATTTGGATAAGGATGTTATAGGGTTTTAATCCATTTTGCAAAGAATCCTAAGGTTGCTGTTACTTTCTCACTGGGTTCGGCACAAGGTACTATCACTTTCTCACTGGTATCGGCACAAGGGCATGTTCCTCTCAACTTGGACATATTACCCCCTGGCCAAACTTAGTCATGGCTATTGTTGGCGGTGTTGGCAGCCAATCCAGCAGTGTGTCCGGGTCAGGAGAAATGAGGCCGGACCCTGAACACAAACCTACACTTTGCAGCCCCCCATCTCTAGTGATGGCATCATCAAGTCTGCAGGCTTCAGAGCCATACACAGGACTAACACTGCTGCTGCTTCGGGGGAATGGGGAAAGGTGAGTACTTTGCTCCTATGTTGCAATCCCGCCTAGTGCAGCATAGGGGCAGAGATCCAGACTGGAAAACACCAGTCCATGGGCTGGATTGGGCCTTTTGTTTGACAAGGTGCTTTATGACAATGGATACAGACCCCATATCCCATATGCATTATGTGTTTCGAGGTTTTACAGGGTCAAACAATAGATGAGATGGGACATGCAGGACCAATGCCAAACAGCTACTTTACTCCACAGAGATGGAAATGAATAGCTCCATCCATTGTGTAGTGGCCGTCCTGGCTTCGTAGTGGGCTTCTCTATAGATGAAGCTTTCTGCTTCCATCCGCTTTCACAGTATAAAGCAGCTGATTGTTGGGGTTTCCAACTGTTGCAACCCCCCACTAATCACCCATTAATAACCAATCCTATAGATGCAGGACATTAATAATTAATGTCTGGAAAATCTTTTCACAATTTACAGTATCTGTATATTTATTATACTGATTTTTAAGTGTCTTTTTTAATTCTTAGTGAATATTTTTACTTAACACATTACAGTATGTTACTTACTGTATTTGTGATGTGTTCCGGCTTTTAATCATTGCATTGTGCCATTTACTGAGAGGATTATAATATTAGAGAGTGCATTATGGAGCTAAATACAGTCAGGCTTAGTAGGAGTGAATGCCGGCAGTGGATAACAATATGCATTGTGTATTCTTGGTGTGTACATTGTGAAGGGATTTTAATCTCTGTATGTGTGCTGTTAATATATGCTGACTACTGGATTAACATTCATGATCAACTTTGGTAAAGCGTCTCCAATATATAAAATCCCTTCCAGAAATCCCCGGGTAAAATGAAGATCCAAATGTTCTCTGAAAGGATTGTACCTTTCACCTCAGCGTAAAACTGTCTGGATGGTTTATAAGAATCATATCCGACCAGAAAAGACGATCAACACAGAGAATTTGTCTTTCCGATACATTTACATCCATCTGCAAATTCGGATATTACAGGTTAATATAGTATTCTAGCTTCAACAAAGAAAGCAGGATTTTTTCCCCAGAATCTGATGTGTGCTATTATATTATTGATGTTTTCAGTAATGAATGATTAGACCTATCTTCTAGCTCCCCCCTATGTGCTACCTTGATATTGCGGGATTTTGAATCTTTCTGTATGTCTCTTGTTTTACCATAATGTATTAAGAGGCATATATATAATGCAGCACATATATGCTTGATGGAGTTTATGTTTTAGAATGTAGAATAATCTGTGATATTATTATATACTGTATTTCCGGACAATATATGAGAAATTTTTTAAGTCAATGCAAACATTTATGAAAAGACGTTTGATCTGTATAATTCAATATAAATATACAGGCAGTCCCCGGGTTACATACAAGATAGGGTCTGTAGGTTTGTTCTTAAGTTGAATTTGTATGTAAGTCGGAACTGTATATTTTATCATTGTAATCCCAGCCAGAACTTTTTTGGTCTCTGTGACAATTGGATTTTAAAAATGTTGGGTTGTCATAAGAATCAATATTAACACTAAAGCTTCATTACAGACACCTGTGATAACTGTTACAGCTGATCACTGTAGCCTAGGACTAAAGTACAGTAAATTATCAACATCCAGAGGTCCGTTTGTAACTAGGGGTCGTATGTAAGTCAGGTGTTCTTATATATATATATATATATATATAACTATATATATATATATATATATATATATATATATATATATCCTTTATCTATATCTCCATCTATCTATCATCTATCTATCAATCTAAATTGTAGAAAAGCAACTCCATGGCATCAACTTGCAGTTAAAGGTGAGGTTTCTTTCATGTACGTAAATTTAAAGGACATCTACCACCAGGATGAAGGATTGTAAACCAATCACACTGACATACTGCTCTGTGCATCCTCTGACAGGATCTGTTCTTTTTTTTAGCTTCTTATACCCTGTTTTTTTTTTAAGGCTTTTAAAATTGTGCAAACGATCCTATGGAGCCTGGAGCCCCTCAGGCTCATTAACATCATTTTAAAACCTTTTTGTCTTAAAAACAAGGGAATAAGAAGCTAAAAGAAGAGCAAATCCTGCCTGAGGGGGCTCACACCAGTATGTCAGTGTGCTGGGTCTACAATCCTTCATCCTGGTGGTGGATGTTCTTTAACTGCAAGTCAATGTTTTGGAGTACTGCCTGCTTTTCTACAATTTAGTCCTGTGGACATTGCACCCATCTTTTTTAGGAGCTTGTACATGTGCTGCCATATATTTATTTAGCTGCCAGATATCCACCTACCGCATGTTCTTCAATTTAAAGAATATATTTCTCAGGAAAGTGATAGTTGGCCAGACAGAATTGTAAGGGAGTTATTTGTAAAATCTATTGTCATGTATGGCAGCAGTGGCGTACCGACCGCGGTACGCCACTGGCAGTCGGGCAGGGGCCTCTGTCCTTCCGGACAGGAAGCTCCTGCCCGTCACTGAATAGTGCTCGATGCGGCCGTAAGCGGCCGCTCGAGCACTATAACTGGAGCCATGTGGCCGGAAGACAACCCCGGCGCACATCGCTCCATGAACTGGGATGCGCGGCTGCGTGATGACATCATCACGCGGCCGCGCACCCCTTCCTGCCTGCCCGCGGCAAGAAGATAGAAGACGCGGACCCGCTGCCAGTGGTGAGTATAGGGTTTTTTTTTAAATGGGGCTTATTGTATAATTAATTAATTGGGGGGGGGGATATGTAATAATTGTGTGTGTGTGTGGGGGGGGGGAATCTAATAATTAATTGTGGGGGGGGGGGCAGAATATGTAATAATTAATTGTGGGGGGGGGGAGAATATGTAATAATTCATTGTGTGTGGGGGGGGGGGAGAGATTGTAATAATTAATTGTGTGGGGGGGAGAGATTGTAATAATTAAGTGTGTGTGTGTGGGGGAATATGTAATAATTAATTGTGGGGGGGGGGTAGAATATGTAATAATTAATTGTGGGGGGTAGAATATGTAATAACTCATTATGGGGGGGAGAGTATATTTAATAATTCATTATGGGGGGAGAGAATATTAAATAATTAATTGTGGGGGGGCAGAATATGTAATAATCACTGAAATATCGGTTAGCAGAAAGGGTTTTGAGGGTTTTTTTTAGGTAAAGTTGGGGAGGGGGGGGGGGGGCCCATTAGGAATTTTGTCCCGGGGCCCAGTGGACTCTAGTTACGCCACTGTATGGCAGTAAAGGGGTTACACATTTTTAGTACTTTAAATAACATATGAACTGTAGACACATCATCAGTGCTTGGCAGAGACTCATGCAGGTCATTTGTGTGAGTATCTATCAAGCACAGAAAGTTGACTAACTGTGAACCAGAGCTAATGCTGAGGGAAAGAGATTATTATGGCTTTAAAGGGATTTGCCCACTAAAGAAAGTTTTAAAATTATAACTCCCTAGTAATGTTTACACAATTAAGATAATTTTTAACCCCTTATTTTACAATTTTACCCAGTTTTACTGCTGTTTTAGCTCCTATCACTAAGTGATGGGCAGTGTAATATTCCAGAGTGTGGGCGGGGACTCTCTGAGCAGACACTTCATGATTCCTCTGTGCTATGAGATGCTGTGAGCTGACAATGTGCTTAGATTATCAGGGTACAGGGTTTAACTAGACTTTTAGTATTTTTTTATATACTTTTTCATACACTTTTTCTGAACATTCTACTAGTATCTGACACATAGAAAGAGATAGATGAGACAGAGATGAGATATGATGTGATACATGAGATGGATATAACACATAATGACACTCTGCTAACATACAATGTCAGTTTAGCTATCTCTCAGCTACAGTACGTCAATGTGAGATCAATGAGTCAGATGTTACACAGGATGGGGCCTTTCTTTCCCGCTGGTTCAGTAACTTGGCCTTACTGGACCCAAGTCTTGCTCTTTCAGTGGCTTATAGTGGTCCCATCCCTAGTTATGATTCCCATGGCCTGAGTGGTGGATCCAGATACAGCACCACCTAAAAGAATAACTTTTATGAACACAAGTTGTCTCTAGGCCTGTCAGACTCAAAGATACAGCTCAATAGTCACCTGAAAACACCCTCATGGGATAAAGCCTTATAGATTTGCATGGTTCTCTGTGAACCTTTTATTATTAATTTTTCTACAACAGCCAATAACATGTTGGCTTCTATTTAAAAAAAAAAAAACTATAAGAAATGAATAAAGAGCTGTTATTGGTCTCTATCAGTTATGACAAAAAAAATTCCTTTTAGATAGGCTAATAAATCTGCCCCATCGTTTTAGAGTTAATATAACCCACCTCTTTGTATTATGCCTATGTATTTATTTTTTATCAACTGAGGATATTATTGCAGTATAAGTAATTTTCTAAGTCCCTGACCTTGAATTTTTTTTCCCCTAGAAAATCCTAATACATGAAGGCAGGAAATGTATAATCCTTAGGTCACACACATGTGATTAAGCCTTCCCTGCTGTCTTCCCACTTATATGTCACAATTGATTTTGCATTGTGTTTATCTACATTTTGTTAATTTACGTGCTGAAATTATCTCTTATAGCGAGCCCTTTTGTTCTACAGTAATACTGGAAGATGAGAAGTTATTTTACGGTGTTGTCAGATTTTTTCTATATCAAACCCTCCCTTGTCACATACAAATAGATTGCTAAAGATACATGCAATAACCTGTCAGTGTCATGCATTCTTCTCCATAATCTGAATGACACTGTACGTAATAAAATGCTCACTTCAATACATGTCTCTTGTTCTGTGCTTAACTCTCGGGCTTGTTGCAATTGCAATTGAAATATTGTCTCCGATCTATACATATACCTCTTCAGATTCATGTAAAGCGCCCTTATTAATGAAGAGCAGATATAAGGGGCTCTGCACAGTACCCGAGGGGATTTCATCAATATGTTTTACCCCATGACGACACCTACATCTTCTTCATGGTACACAAAAAAATGTCTTCCAGTCTTTTTTCATTGTAAAAAGTAAAACAGCATGTCCTGCTGGAAATATGAAACAAATAATTGGTGGTTGAGGTGAAGTCTATCAATATGTCCTCTCAGATGTCCCCCAGATGTACACTTGCAGTCCATTATAATACAAAGGGTTTGAAAGCAGTTACCTAAAGAAAATCTACTATCAAAATCCAACATGATAAACAAGGGACACTTACTCATAGAACCGGGCATCCTTCCGTCTAAAATCAACTTTTAAAATTATTCTAATAAACCTGAGGGCTCTCAGTGCTGTTATCAGAGGCCCTCCGTGATGTAGCTTCACAGGTTGTTACACTATCTCCCCCTTCCTCTCAGAAATTTCTCCTTCCTCTGCCTGCTGTAATCGGATTGGAACATGTGGAGAACCCTATAGTAACACACTATAAAGGCTGGAGTATAGATCTCTATATATAAAAATATAAAAACTGTTACTAAGGAGGCAGAATTTCTATATATTCTATTCTATAAATTTCTATATACATGTTCACAAATCTCCAGACCCCACACAATATTAACCCTCTAATGACTGCCCTAACCCCTTTTTATGGCAGTCATCAAGGGTACTTTTGATGCTAGGTCTGAAGCTAACATGGTGTGCTGATGATGTCACCTAGGGACCCCTGGGGCTACCTTGAGTAGGTTTCTATTAGGACAATAGAAAGTCTGTCAGTATAATGCACTGCATTACATAAATAGTGCTGTGCATTATGAACAAGTTCTCCTGTCAGTGCCCCCTTGTGGGGCAAGTAATAAAAAAATGTAAGTAAAAAAAATTAAATCCAGTTTTTTCCAATGTCTCCCGGCTCTATGGTAAAGAGGGATTACAAAAAAATTCTTCAGTACCCAAGGTTCCTAAGAGACATAAATCACCTGTGTGTCTTTACTGCCTTAATAATATTTCCTGAACATATACCGATTGATTCAAAATCCTTGATGCTTCCTTTAGTGCTGTGTGCAAACTCTCTGGTATCTTTGTTTACATATTTGGACACTGATAAATAGAAGGGACCTGTAGCAAGAGATTATAACTCATCCTGCTCCCCCCTCCCCTCTCCCTACATTTGTCGGTGAGATGGACTGAGAGAAAAAACACATACTGGAGGCTGCCATTTTGAATGGACTAAAGGAGTGAGAAACAGGAAGTTTGGTAGGGATACAAAGGACAGCATGTAGATAACAACAAAAGGCTGAAGCTCTCACAACTACATAAACATGCAGAGACATGGAAAAGATTTATTGAAAGTGGCCAACCCCTTTAAATGGAAGATGTTTGGAATGACCACAACTCATTCTCGACCTGGCCATACAGCCAATTTAAGCAATCATGGGAGAAGAGTCATGGCATGAGAGGTAAAGAAGAAACCCATGTGGCTGAGCTCCAGGTGCAGCTTTATGGCTGACAGAAAACACCTCAGACTGGGCCAAAGGTTCCCCTTCCAACAAGACAATAACCCTAAGCGCACAGCTAAAATAACATAGCAGGGGCTTCAGAAAAATCTGTGACCATTCTTGACTCGCCCAGACAGAGCCCAGAACTAGACCCAATTGGGCATCTCTGGAGAGACATGAAAATGGCTTCCACCAACATCCAACATGAGGAACCTGGAGAGGATCTGCAAGGAAGAGGCAGAGGATCCCCAAATCCCAGTGTGAAAAACTTGTTGCACCTTCCCAAGAAGACTTATAGCTGTACCAGCTCCAAAGCTGCTTCTAAGGGGCTCAATACTTATCACCATGTGATATTTAGTTTTTTTATGTTTAAAATATTTGCAAACATATCTACATGCCTGGGTTTTTTTGTCAAGATGGGGGCAGAGTGTACAATAATGAGTACAAAAAAGAACTTTTTTGATCTTACCAATTGGCTGCAATGAAAAATTTAAAGAGGTTGGATACTTTCCAGACCCACTGTATGTATCATGAGAATCTAACAGTCTCTTGATACATCCCATAATTTATACAATTTATCGGTAGAATAAAATGATGTAGATAGCTTAAGATAGACATATCAACAGTTTGAGGTGGATATCCAGGTAGATAAATAGATAGATAGATAGATAGATAGATAGATAGATAGATAGATAGATAGATTAGATATAGGGCGGTTAGAAATATGCATTGAAGTTGATGAAAATCATGATAAAGCCATCAATCCTTCATACAGTATACAGTAGAAGATTAGGCAGCACTCCAAAAGTGGGGACTTTTATATCAGAGGCTGCATCAAGTTATCCTCCATTTCTTAGAAATATATTGATTTAATAGCATGGCATTAAATGTAACAGATAATTGAGTCTTCAGTAAAAGTTGTAACCATTGTGATAACTGTAAAGATTTCAGAAAGTGATTATTACAGTTAGATTTTGGTATAGATAGAGACAGAGGAGACTCTGGAAAAAAGAGGCCAACATTGAAAGCATTAAAAGATGATTGTAATGTAAATGAGCCAAAATGATATGAAAGAATACACCTTGATGAAAAGAATATGTCATGAAAGATATTAGAAAGCGTACAAGTGACTTAAAGGGGAAATTTGCCTTTACAAAGATCATAGTAGTTAACAGAAACACTAAAATTCTGATCTTCTGAGTCTTTACTATGTACCCCAATCAGTAATCTCTATTCCCCATGTGCACAAATCCTTTTACATGTGTAAGATGGGAATTTGGCCCAGAGACTTAATTTATCTGAGAAAAAGGTAAATGAATCAGAATCAAAGTTGCTAATTATTTGTTATAATGTTATGCAGATCTATTCTTTTAGAGGTTTCCTGACAATTGATGTGATCCTGTCATTCGAGAAGAATGCATATAGATTAAAGTCAGCCTGTCACCATGAATAAGATTCCCCAACAGTAATTTACAAATGATTTGTAACTTCTGAAGTTCTTCCGGATCATTTCATTACTTTGTATATTAAGTCTTTTGTTCAAGGTGAGAGAGGAAAGCTTGAAAGAAGCCATAAAATAAACATCTGATCACATTGTGGAAGAGAATAATGAATATGGACCAGATACTTAATGACAGATTCAGAAGCTTCAGCCCTCAACAAAGGCTTTTACTTTAATTACATGTAAGAGAAAATGTGAAAAAAAAAACACAATAAAAGAAATAAAAAGGTGACAAGAAAAGAGAAAATATGCCAAAGAAAATATTATCAGTCTTTGTGAGTTTCTTTTAAATCAACAAAACACTGTCATGATAGAGAAAGGGGGTGAGAGCCCTAAACTCACCCACAACCCCTATCACCTACCTAACAAGCCATACAAACCCCATTTCTTAGGGACCTCTGGTCAACAATCCTTACATTGATTAAGTACACAGGAAAGACAATCAAAGTCAGACACAACCAGGTCAAATCCAAGATGGCGGCGAAGCACAGAATCGAATACCAAGAGAATGGTCAAAATAACGTAGCAGAGGTCAGATACACCATATAGCCAAGCAATAGAAGACAGAAAGAGGACACATAGGTCAGGAGACTTTTAAAACCAGCAAGGTGTAATGGCACAGGGCAGACATATAAAGGAGTCCTGGACGCCGAACCCAGCAGCTGACTGGATTGGCCGTCCATCACTCACAGGTGAAACACAACTGAGCTTTTGACACATTCAACAGAATCTTGCCACTGTTTTCCAAACACAATATAGTGTTTCATTAAAGAAGGCTTGCTCCTCGTGGATTCGCCTTGTGGGGAAGTTCACTTAGAGTAGGTATACTTTGGGGTCATGTGGGACCGCTAAACCAATCATGCCAAAGAGGAACGTTTAGAATCACATTTAGCATCCAGAACCCTTTAGCAGTTAGACATTACCATAACACGTAGAAATTGGGGCAAAACTTACTACCCTGGCTGTAGTAAAGTATGCCTGATGAATTACATCTATGATCACCCACACAAGGGGAGACTAGTTAGACAGGGCTATACCGAACTCCTCATCTATCAGTGGGCACACCTCCTTTGTGAAAGTTTCCTGAATTATAAAACACTATTCACATCTTTCGGTCAGGTGTAAAAGTGGTGCAAATTGCATGTCTAATCATAAATTCCCCCTTATGAAACAGAAGGCATTTCAGTATATATAGGCTTAGACTGGCTCACAGGTTCCAGGCCCCAAACCCTGAATGACAGTATACCCACTACACTACAAACAGATTGTACACCATATGAACTGGGGAGATTACATAAGACACTTCCTTTTTTGAAGTTTATACACATTTCAGGTAAATGAGATGACAGTCAGTTGCTCCCCTGAATTATCTATGTAGGTAAGGGGCCCCATGCAGTACCACTGTGCAGTACCACTGTGTAAGAATGTGTTCCTGGTTCACAAAAGGGAACCGGTCATCCCATTTTTCCCAAATACACCAATGACAGATTCCCATGGAGCCTTTTAACTAATTGCCACCCTTTTTTAGCTAAAAATTCTATCCCTCACATCCACATTAAACTTAAAAGTTATTTTACCTGGCATCAGAATGTGTCCTGCTTGGCCAGCTTCTCCCATCTACTCCTCCCCATGCCATATGCCTCCTCACCAATTAGCACTTCATGTCATGAGGCCAGGGTGATGTCATCTAAGGCCTTTTAATCAGTAACATTTTCAAAGTCTACCTCATGTATGCATCTGATCACATGAAATTGGAGAAAGTCTCCATGGAGTTCTACTCCTCCCCATCCTCCATGGAGGCAAGATCAGATTTCACATAAAGCAACCAAAGAAATTGTTTTGGTCCCCAGAGATCAGGGTGTCCCACAATGACATTGTTAGAAAACTAACACAATTTAAATTTATACCAGGAGAGGGAGCAATAGTGGAGTTGTGCTTTGGGGGCCTCCAGGTATTACTTTGTTTGGTGGCCTATCCAGGATAGACAGGGTTTAGTATGTATACCTCCAACCCGGCATCCTCACGGAAAATTTTTAAATACAGTTCCTCAAATTAAGATTAAGTTATATTCCGTAAATAATTTTGCCACCTGTAAAATACAACTAAAACCACATATTCTCCTCCAATGTGGAAATGCGTACGGGTATTTAGAATAGAAGTTGAATATTTTTCTTCGATTTCCACTACATGTCCCATATATATAAAGTAAATTAGATTTTTTGTATCTGACCTCATAGCTTTAAAAAATGTTCTAAATGTGTAAGAAGTGTATTGATTTTTCCATATTTGACACTACAAGAAAGAAAAAACCTTCCATATTGTTAATGCAATAAACAGCTTTCACTGGTAAGTGCTGTACATAATAGGTAAAATAAACCTCTGCCTTATACAAATTATACAAATTGGATGTCAAATCCACTTAGGCTTTGTCTAATCTTGTAGAAGTACAGTTATGTCAGTCAGTACGTTGCATGATGTGCTGTTAAGGAACAGGTTGGGAAACAATATGGTAGCTGATTACCTATTCAACATGATTATATTTCTGCACAACACAAAGAACAGTCATGCAAATCCTGATTTCTCTAACAAGCTATAAAGTAACATGGAGGCACTCGTATAATAACTCTTCACTCTCCGAGTAGACTCCGTAATGAATATTGAAACAATCTCATGGAGCCATTCACCTATCCGGCAAAGGTTACTCAGTGGAACTGATATCAGGCTAACATTTGTATACTTCAACAACCACACACAAAGGTCCCAACACAAAAGGCTTCAAAGTCAAATAAATCATTTGTCAAGTCTTCTCCTAAAAAATGTTGACATGCTTGAGGAGATTTTGACACTAATGACACGGCCATAATGAGGATGATGTGCTTCTTTTGGTTTATTTCCTTAATAGTAAGCATATTTTTATGCATAAATATTTAAAATGTGTTGCCCTGAAAATAATGAGGTAATTATTTTTTATGAGTATACATATTTTATTTTAATAGGAAAACATGTTTTGGGAGAACAGGAGCCCTGAAGCATCTTCTCGACAACCATGGCAGGTTTGGTATGTCAAGTTCAGTCAACTGAGACAACCCAATGGAGATTAGGAGATGGTTAGGATTCTCGACCCAGGGTTCACATGGACGTTGAAGATTCAGTGTCTTAGGTGTTCAAAAAAGTAATAAAGACTTAGGAAAGGGGTACAGATGTGTACCATGCCAAATCAAAGGTGATCCACTTTCCCATGTATATAAGTTCAGCAGGAAAAGGCATGTTTCGGCACTATTTCGGATTGTTTAACTCTTTCCTGGCCTGCAAGTCCATGTATACCATGTTTTTGGAATGTTCAACTAAACCACTTAAATACAGATGTATCCTGTACATCCGGGATCAATGATGATCAGTGATGTATGGACTATGTTTAACTTAAAGCAGATTTTAACTATGGATTGCTGAGTGCCAACAAAGGCTGTCTATATCTCTACCTTATCATAAGATCTTTTATTTCAGCTTCCTTAAAACATCATCAGATGGGAAAAGGAGCATTAATGTAAAGATGCAAAAAGAACGCCATTTTGCACACCAAAATGTACTTATTTTAGGCCACTACAAATATGTTATCCACCTACAACCCATAGGATATGGCCTAAATTGATGATTGGTGGGGGTCTCAGTAATGAGAACCCCACAGATCACAAAACGGGGGGTCCAATGTACCCTTGTTGGACCCCAGGCACTCCCCGAGATGAGCGGTGCAGTGGGTCGCGCATGACCGGACTGAGCCATTCATCTCCATAGAGTTGACAGAGAATTCCGATTACAGTTCTGGCCAATCTCCTTCAGCTCCATAGAGATGAATGGGGCAGCCGGCCAAGCACGACCTGCTGCACCGCTCATCTCGGGGAGCGATGGGACCCCCATTCTCATTATCTGTGGGGATCTCATTACTGAGACCCCCACGATCAGCAAGCTAGGCCCCATCCTGTGGATAGTGCCTAACTTGTTTTGTGAGAAAACCCCTTTAAGGGTCATATTAATGTTGTCTAGTTTCAAATCTGCTTGCCATGGTTGTACAATGGATACAGCACAGACACAGATAACTCACCAACCAATCATAGTAGCTACAGTATGAAGAAGAACTTTCTAAATGATACGAAAACATTGTCTCCTATGGAATCCCTTAAACTTTGCAATGAAGACAATGATGCATTTTCATTCCTTATTCACTATTGCACACGATAATGTTCCATCAATTAACAGATTCATATTCCAATAAGTCTTTGGGTCAAGGGTCATTATAATGAAATTGAATGATAATATAATATAACATTCTCTCTTATAAGTTCAATTGATTCCAAGTTAATTTATGGGGTGCACTCATGTAGATGCTGCCTCACCCCATAAAAAAGCTATTTCTAATATGCCCCCGCATGAAGCGTCTCTTTCCTTCCCTTGATTAAAATACAATAGGTCTGGTAAAGCACATAAAAGAAATGGAAAGATCTCCCTTAAAATATGCAACAATAATATTTCCCACCACTTAATTAAATGTAAGAACCATTTCAGCTTAAGAGAAGCGAACTATTCACTGGCACCTTCTTACAGGTAATAAAATAATAACTAGTAGCGACATGTCTTTATAAAACTGTTTTGCTAGTTTACAGGCACAAAGGGACAATTACAGAATTTTAGAGTCCTCATTAAGAGACAAGGACTATTCAGGAGCGCTCGGTGGATTGCAGATAAAACTAGATGCTTCAGTGCTGGCCAATTAGACTGCATTAAGGTGTACATTTCTGCGGAGAAATATATGTAAAATGGTTTAAGATTATTTAGCATTGATAGAACAGACTTGGTCTCCCAGGGTAAAAATGATATATTAATAGTTTCAATGTGCGGTAGCTGTGTGGGCTTCAACCAGCTAAAGAATTAATTCTTGCGCTATCTCCATATCCAAGTAATGCAAACAGCATCCCACAAAGCCAAATATTAGAGGCTGATAAATAAATATTAAAGGAATTTGTTTTAAGTAAATTGCCATTTAGGTCTAAATAGAGATACATCTGGCATGTGAACAGCGAGGAGTATGAGCTTCTTTGTTTACGCCGCGCTCGGATCTCCACTGTAACATCAAGCAGAGCTACACTTAAGGGAATAACTAGGAAAATAAGGCAGAGCTGCAAAGTAGTTTATGAATAGCCCTTTAATGATGTGGTATTAGTGCAAATAATGGTTATAAGTGTAAAAGCCTTCCGTATATGTGAGCTTGAAAGCAGAGATAAGTACAGCATTGCCAGTTTTCAAAGTGATTCAAATAAGGGAACTTTCTTATTACTGGAAGAAAAGTCGGTTTTCTCCATATTTAGGTTCCGGGTTTGCAATCATAAGGGGTCATTGGTCCGGTCCGCACTGTATTATAATCCCCAGGTTTGTCCTGTACCAGCCTATTGTACGCTTAGTACTAAGGTATCGGCTACAATGTTATTTTCATAATAAGGGATTTACCGGAACATCAGGTTAATGGAATGGGAAATATTAAATGTTTCTATATTGCTTTTATTTTATTATAACTATTTTCCTTAAATGTATCTAAAGTGCATGTTATATGTATACCATCTGCTGTGAGAGCGAATCACATTTTTAACATACTGTTGAATGCGGCAAGTGTTTAGCATGTATTTTGGTCGGCATGTGTCCAGCATATGTGTAACATCTGCGCCAGTTTGGGCTTCAGCGCCATCTTCTGTCTGTGATTTTGTACTTTTTTGCATTCTGCCTAGCACTAGTCTTAACTGCTCTATTTTACTCCTGGTTGTCCTAATAGAGTTCCTCCACACCCATCTCTCTCCTGATGATTTTTGTCTGGGCTGCAGATGGTTAAGCTAGCAGTGATGGACAGATGCTTTCAGCATTCACATTCCTCCCCTGCTGGTCTGTTTGTCTTAGATACCAGAGGGGATGGCCCAATTGTACTTGGACCGGGACATGGAAATCCAAGAAGAAGTAGATTTGCCCTCTATCTAGTTCTTGCTATAGGTCTTTTGGAATTAACACTTTCTGAATAGCAAAATTTTGTTATTCTTTTCTCACTTCCTTAACATTAGTTTGACTCTTTTCCTGTGCTGAGCAGTCTGTTTTTCTACCCATATTTGTATGCCCTCCCTCCTTCGTTTTATCCTATTTTTGTCTCCTTGTTTCACTTTGGTGCAGGAAAGGAGCATCGCCCAGTTATCACCCTTCATCCTAGGGTAGGAGTGACAAGTAGGTAGGGAAAGCTGGGTTTGTTTACTGTGAGGGTTCACCGTTTATTTCTTCCATTACTTTTTCTCTTGTTTGTACATCCCCTAACAGCAGCATCAAATATGGGTGTTGAATGTTCCCAATGTTGTGACATATGTTTTATTACTTTTTGCCATTGTAGATAGAATGGCCCACGATATGGAGCCCTGTTCTTCAAGTACCTGGTCCTTTTGGAATTGTGTGTAATAGAAAGTACAGGCAGCCCCCGGGTTACATACAAGATAGGTTCCATAGGTTTATTCTTAAAGTGGTGGTCCACTGCAAGTCAGGGGCTGTTCGGTTTGTAGTAGGATCAATGTTAATGCAAGTTCGCTTTTCCGTATGTAAGCTATTAGTGGATTATCCTCCCCCAACTCGAAGTCTTAACACAGGATCTTTTACCTTTTTTGCAATCTACTCTTTGTTAGCTCTGAGTTGTTCTCATATCTCAGAGCAGGCAAAGAGTGGATTGCAAAAAAGGTAAAAGGTCCTGCGCTAAGACTACGTGTGAAAGGGGATAATCCACTAACAGCTTACATACGGATAACTTGCAATTCTTGTATTTCCAATGACATCATAGTTTTTACTAGTGAAGTAAAAGCTGCGGATAGCATCTCTTTTAAACTCTAGAGAGCAGTGCTAATAAAAAAAAACAGGGTTCTGGCACTAGCTTCCTTCCATACTTGACGGTTAGTGCTCATACACAGGAAGGATTGGAGTGAGTTGGAGAAGACTGCTCCATTCCATTTCATATTACGTAGGAGTTATACTTTGAAAAAGTGTTTAAAAGAAAGCTTTTTGGTTTAATTTCTTGAACTGCCTTGAATTATTAGGTTAACAGTTTTTGAAATACCAACTTTTATTACATGTCAGGGAGAGTATGGTTTCTCATGAAGGCATCATGAATTGCTGTAAATACAGACCATACAGATCATAAATACGGATCTGGTGGCAGATCACAGTGTATTTATTGTTACTGGGGGAGGATTTGTAGACTGTCTATGGGGGATCTGCTGGATTTTAATTAAACTGGGGGGCCTTATATGGAGTACTGTATATAATTAAATTTTTGAGTATGTATATGGGGGCTGTTATAAATAAATTAGAGGAACTGTATATAAATAAAATGGGCGTGTATATAAATTAACAGGGTACTGTAGTACGGTGCTGCTGTAGGGGTGTGGTATATATAATAAATTGTGGGTGCTGTACATACTATACTTTATTAGGGGGACTATATAAAGGAGGTTTTATGTTTACAATAGATTGTTCAGTCGTCTTGTGAAGATAATATATATTTAGGAACACAATCCATTCACTGTAAGTGACTGTGTTTTTTTTTTTTTTAGAGGTGCAGTGTGGAATTTGACTGTGAAGACATTTGCCTGTGAATTCAGCAGTGATAAACCATGGCCGGGAGAAATTGTAAAGAAGTCCTCTCCCTGATTGAGCAGATAAGGTACTAGATGTCACTAATGTTTGTATGCAGGAGGACCTGGGATGAGGGGCAGAGTACCAACTCGGAAACCCCCCAGGGATATAGGATAGCAAAAGAGGAAGAAAGCGCACACCTCGTGTGATATTGTTGAGGAAAATACAAGGGTCAATAGGTGGTAGCAGGACTCTCACCTGGGGTAAATGAAATTTGCGCTTATCTGGTGGTTACGAGTCTGGCAGCCAGTCGAGGGTATTCACGTTCATCCGATAGCCAGGGGTACGGTGTCGTGAAGAAAGCATGCACAAAGACCTGAGTCGGGTGGTGGACCGGCGCCGTTATCACTCGGTGGACAGATTGTATCCAAAAGATGCTTTTATTTATTTAAAGGTACAGCTACGCGTTTCGGCTCCGTACCGGAGCCTTCGTCAGGCTTGATATATAGGTTTTATATGAATCCTGACGAAGGCTCCGGTACGGAGCTGAAATGCGTAACTGTACCTTTAAATAAATAAAAGCATCTTTTGGATACAATCTGTCCACCGAGTGATAACGGCGCCGGTCCACCACCCGACTCAGGTCTTTGTGCACTAATGTTTGTGTCATTGACTAATTACTAGTGTATGAGGCAGAATCATCCGGCACAGGGGAGGTTCTCAAAAAGTTGTCTTACATAGTGCTGTGCAGTGCTTGAGCTCTTACTGTATCTAATATGGCAGCTTTCGTTACGATTTCTCTTGAGGGATTACGAAAGTGGAACAGCTTTGTATATTATACAGTCTATAGACATGATGCACCTACCTCTCAATATGGAGCCGGGCAGTATCTTAGCCGTCGCAAATATGACCATCTAGAGAAGAGGCAGGTGTCATCCCGAGCCTGTCATCTCCATCAAATGACTCTGTATGACATACTATTAATGATATCTATTTTTATACATAGACTCAATAATTAATGGCGTTGTGACTACAAAATCATTATTTATTAAAAGTTTCATATGTAAAACTAGTCTTCTCCGCTGTGTGCACAGTATACAGGATGGGATGCAGTCCAGAGCATATATTCTTATATTTACTTTCTGCAGAACTATCCCAGCATTCAAGCAAATCATATTTTTCAATAATTTGCCATTTTGTGCAGTTACTTAAGTCATTGCCTTAAGGTTTCTTAAGGCAAATTTCGATTGATGTGAAAAGTCTTCTAATACAAGTTTTGTTCCATTTTATTTTTATGCCTATGTATTTGACGGTTGCTTTTTAGCTATTTTTATACTGTATGAAGCCTCTTGCAATCTCCTGCATTGCAAGGTTAATTTCTCACTATTTATTTTTAGTGGACATTCTATTATTATCTCTGACAGTATTATTCGAGGGCTAAGGCTAGTCTCTACAGAGGCATTAACTATATTCCAGTGCTGAACTTGTAAGTATATGGATGGATGTGATTGTGGAAAAACCTCCATCCCAAAAGGGCTTAACATTTATTTATGGTGACAATTCTGCAGACTAACAGGGAGAGCCAGAAAATATCATTGTACATAGTGTAATACATTGCATTTTCTCCTAATATAGCAAAAAATCCTGTGCTAGCGCTTGTACTAAAAAGCTAGATTCCACACCATAGGCTCAGCTTATCGAGAGATGCCTATACTAATACTTATATTTGTAACTGATATTTTACATATAAGAGCTGCATGAGATGGTCATCCCATTTACATATTGGAAAAAGTCAGTGTCAAAAAGTTCTCATATTCAAGTTCATAAAATTGTATACCAAATTAATTCAGAAAAGCGAGTGAAAGAACATACATGAACTTGACTTAAATATTTAGCATATGCTTAGTTATGCAAATTCTTTTTATGTAACTGCAGTTTTTGTAAATATACCTTTGTCTTTTACCACAGCTGGAATCCTTCTTGGCAAGCCCTCGATCAGATTCACAGAAAGTGCATTGTCCGACGATAATGCGCTGTAACATGATTCACTAAGATCGTGCGCCCGATATCCTGCATGTGTCGGTTCCCCGCTCAGGTCTGTCAGAGTTCACCATCTTTTTAGTGGTGCATGTTAGGGCTAGAGCTTGCGACACAATTTGAAAGTTAAATCCCACGCTCAATCCTAATCAGTCTTAATCTGTTAGCTTGGTGTCAATCAGAACAATGAAGTTGTGTCAGTATCGCCAACTCAACATAGTGGCATTTTACATATCAGCTCGGCTTTCTATACTGGTGCAGTTAGTATAGTAGTGGTCCATGTAACATAAAATTAGTACCCCAATGCTGCTTCCATTTTTTGACAGTGGTGCCCTGTGTTTTTTTATACTCCTCACCCCGCATTGGGCTACAGCCGGTGGATATTTGGTATCAAGCTAATGCAGGAGAATAAGGGAAGAGCAGCTACTGACTGAAGATGTGAACATGGACGTGTTGGGGCACATTTACTTACCCGCGTCCTGTCGCGATCCCCGAGGTGCGTTGTCCGACGAGGATAAAGTCCGACGTGATTCACTAAGATCGTGCGCCCGAGATCCTGCATGTGTCGCTTCCCTGCTGCGGTCCGCCGGAGTTCACCTTCTTCTTCCCCGTGTATGTAAGTGCATGTCTTGCAACACAATTTGAATTTCAAATTTTGCGCTTAGTTTGAAACAGTCGGGTTGTCCAATGGCCACGCCCCCCGATTTGTGTTGCATGAAAGCCAGCGAGATTGAGCCAAAATCCGATTGCTTGCGCCAAAAACCCTGTTAAATGTGACGCAAATCGGAAATAGTCGTGAAACCCGACACTTTGTAAATGTGCCCTATTGTTTCTGCCCCTCACACATTCCACTCCCCATAGTACCAATATAGTTGCACTGATGCTGTTGGCAGTGGGAGGTGTGGGGAGCAGATCTCTTGGCCTTTCATTTCCACCACATCTCCAAAAGCAGAATCGATGGTCCCTTTTTACACCACAGCCTCCTCTCTCTTCCAGTTCCTGAATTATTTAACATGTGATCTACAAATCCCTAAAACAGAAAAGTTTGAGAACCAGCTCTTTATCCTCATAAGGTCTGTGTGAACTCCTTTGCAGATGTTGTTTCATTAATGTGTGACGGTATTATTTGAACTCAGTTTGGCAGTATTTAGTACCGCTAATATATAGAATTATTTTTACAGTCTATGCTGCTCCTGCTTATAATTAGACAGGGAAGAGACATACTACTCTTCATAGGAGATACCACCAAAAGATAAAATTATTCTAATCATGTAAATGATGGAAAGAAAACCATAACATTTTTATTTCACTAGGAATACAAGACAATTTATGCCTCATGCACTTGGCACAGTAAACTTGAAAGAAAGAAAAAAAAGGGCCAGGGACAATAGGGCTACCTAGCACAAGGTTATCCTTATTGGAATTCGGTTATTTTAGAAAACAGGTATTCAACTAGCCTTAGGGGGTTGTGCTGATTTCAAGCACAACTCTGGTTATCGCCTTTAGTCGTTACAGCCTTGTCTGACCCCTGGACTAACATAAGGCCTCTGGTATATTGTACAGTGGATAGCGGCATGTCATATGATGTATTGCCATTGAAAAAAAGGACGTTTTGGAAAAGGCGCTGGTGCAGTCCATTTTTTCAAAAGTGCACAATAAGACTAGACGTTGTGCACCTCTCTTGGTTGCTGCCTCAGGTCTGAAAAAGATGATGTGTGGGAACACTGGATCTAAACTATAGGTAAAAAAGTGGTCTAGAGAATTCTCATTTGGAAGGGGGCAACTAGTCTATTCAGGGACCCTTTATTGTTTTTGCCACTGATATAGTGAAATATTCGACCTCAGAAGTAATATTGGGGTGGATTAATTAAAAGTATTCAAAGCCGCTGTATATTAAGTGCCAATTGCCCATGTTCATTTTATGATTAACTAGGAAAAATGAAGATGTTATCTGAGGTTAATGGTAGAGAAGTTTGGTTACGGCAAACTTCTGCCACATTTTTCCCGTATGCATGAGACCTAACTCAAAGGTGTAACTCAAAGCTGCTGTTCCCTAAAACAAAAATTGACACCTGATCCCCAACTCTAAGGACACATTTTTGGCCTCCTGAGCTTCCTGGTCTTGGGTGCAGCCCACTGAACCCCTCAAGTTATGTATCTGGTTTAATTCACAATGAATGCAAAATATTTAACAATATATGAAAGAAATGGGTCCAGTAATTAGATTTTCCTCGATATTTAAGTAATAGCAATATGACTGCTTTCTATAACAGATCTAAACCATAAGGCGACCTACATTATTGGTAATATCACATATAGTTGTTTGGATCAAATCAGGAACAATCTATATATCCTGAATGCACCTGTCAACTCATCACTGGAAACAATAAGGAGTTAAACCGAAGAGAAAAATGAGGTAGTTGCGAAAAAAAAGTGTACAGCCTTTTTTTTAAGACTAAATCCTCTCGCCATCCTGTTCCTTATTATCAACTTTGTCATTCCCATCAGACGTGTAAAAATCTCAGCATTTCATATAAGCACGCTCACATTAGAAAAAATACATTAAAATGCCCTGTAGATATTTCCCATGAGACCGGCGGACTTGATATTTTTCCATCCAATATTACAATCAGCTGAATTTGAAATGCATTGTACTCTGGTATTATCCCAGACCTAATTCTGATATGAGACATACTATGCAAGAATAAGCACCCTTAAACTAAAGTAAATGTATTGTTTTATTAAATACACATGTAGCCTATAATAACTTAAACAATAGCCGACCTAGTAGAGATCTGCAATCGTTCTGATCCGCCCGGCGCGCGATTAACCTGAGCGCCGCTGTCTGTCTCTAAGAGGACAATAGTGCAGCAAACAATTCTGCCTGGTTTTCTATAGCAGTAATTTTAGCAGGGACAGGGAATATTTTACACGGCTCAGATTATGAAGGCTGCCTGCATTCCTCCAGCATTAAATTGTAGAAGAAAATGAAAAAACCTAATAGCATTTTGATGTATTCCAGTTAGGTTTTCCATTAGAAAAAAAAGGTGATATGTTCCAACCATTTGTCATGAATAGGAAAAAAAAAAAAATATGGAGGAAATGTTGACAATTTCATTACATTGTGGTTATGGCGCCGATCTGATGTTACCTATTATGAGACAGAAAAATATATATTCCTAGTAATTATTAGTTGGGAGCATTTCAGCTTCAGCCCCTTTAACTTGTGCAATGACTGCTAAGCTGTTAGGAATCAATGAGCTGCAAATTTTTAGATTAAGAAATAAGTACGTATAGAGCTGTCTTTATAGTGACGGGCCCCCACAGCGCCGAGATAACCTCCTACAGATGAGCATCTGCTGCAACTGATGAGTGAATAGATTTTAGTATTGAGACTCCTTATGCAGGCGTGATAGGAGAACCTTATAAAAAGTTCTCATGTTATTGTAAGGAGGAATTAAGGACTTTTCATTGTGATTATGCAAAACGTAAAATAGCTGAAAGAATGTTTTTTGGAAAATAGGTGAGAATACTTAAAGGAAATCTACCATTTGATTTCATGCATTATGAACCAAACATAGCTTGAGAGTGCTGTAGCTACACTGATGCAGAATCATATCTTATTTAATCCCTGAGTTGAGTGATTTTGCTGAAAAAACAATGATAACATTCAGGACCTTGGGAAAGCTGGTTGCATGCTGCCTGCAGTTCATAAACACATTACACTGAGCTGTCTGCAATATCCAGAAAGGACTAATCATCCTAAACTGGATCACTCATACACAACAGCAGGGGGATGGTGCTGTGATCAATTACTTTTGCCTGTCAGGTACAACACAGTGGTTATATAATTCTCTCATAATGTGAGAAGAGAAGTGCCAGAGCCAAGCAAAGGAGCAAGAGAGTCTCATTATCATTTTTTATAATTGTTTTTTCAGCAAAACCATTCAGGGATTAAACAAGATATGCTTCTGCATCAGTGTAGCTACAGCATTCTCAAGGTATGTTTGGTTCATAATACATGAAATCAAATAGTAGATTTCCTTTATGCACAACTTGTATCCCAACTTCTTCTTTAGTGGAGAGAATTCTGTTACACAAATATTTTTCTATCTCAAAAAATTCCCTCTGGTCAATGATGAATCTTCAGGCAGAGGAATGTTCAGTAGAATGGCAAGATACCCAGTAAATCTAGGAGGGGGTTAATAAAACTTTATTTTTACAATTCGGAACACAGCAATAACTACCCGTTTAAGCACAAGAACATGAGTATGGTGTTACGGTTGTGCTCTAACTTGTAAATATTATAATTTTATTCTTTATAATTATGTTTTATCTACCAACTCCTTGAATTGCTGTATAACTTGCCTTTCTACAGCTCTTAGTTTATGATTGGCAAGATAAATTGGGGAAAAATACCCAAGTCCATTTTGCTAAAGATTTTGGTTCGGAAAAATGCTTCAAATAAATCAAATCAATAACCTGATTTTTCATAAATTTGGCAGAGTTAAAAGTCCAAAAACGTCTTCCTTTCCGATGCCACCAAGCTGAAGTGGGATTGGACCTTTTTTATTTTGAAAGAAGTTTCATTTGATAAATGTGTCAACAGATTAACCACCCAGTAAGTGTTGTGATACTGTTCTTGACAAGGATTGCAATGGAATCGAAACGCTGCATGAGGTTGGAATAAAACACTCTTTTTGAGTTCATCCATCCCTGTGCTGTGCTGCGGTTTTCTTTGCTGTTATTGCATCCATGAGGAACCCCTAGCTGGGGATGACAGACTACTGGCACCCTCCACAACTATCAGTCTTTCTTGGACCTTGGGTATGCTGTCTACTATTTCTCTATGAATATATGAACCTGTGTAAAGTCACAAGTGCTGTGCAAAGAACCCTAAATAGTCTAATAGCTGGTGTAAGGCACTTAAGTGCTATTTTTGGGGCAAATTAGACAAAATTCTAGGGCAGTTTCAGGTATAAACCCATCCTATTGTTTTAAAATGCAACCTCACATAGAAGTATTCCCAATTCAGACAATTATGTCATATGAACCAGTCAAGATATAATCGCCTCATGGGTGGAGGTGTCTCATTTGGGAGACAACGGTACTTTAGATGTAATTACGTCTGATTAGTAACCAGGGATGTCCCTGTTCACCTGCTTACTGAATGGAGAGTTGGTTGGTTGCTGTGTTGTGTCCACAACTCAAAAAGACTTGAAAGTAGCAGACATGTGGGTTCCTGCTCTATAACTATTACTGTACGAGTATATAGTCAATCACTTTCTAAAATGTGCAGTTAAATGCAGGGACAGTGTAACTTTAACAATGAGACAGGTTGAGCAAACACATAACTAATATAATGGCTGGACTTTTGATCATTACCAAAAAGTCACTAGCTATGTGCTGAATATCTATTGACTACCGTAGCTTACAAGGGCAATATGATTAATATGATTAAAGGGTCATATAATCAGAGATGATGGGGCACATTTACTTACCCGTCCCATTGACGATGCCGATCCAGAATGTCCGATGAGGATTCGGAGCTGCTGCGATTCACTTGCATCCAATTTCCTGCATGTGTTGCTTCCCCACTCAGGTCCACCGGAGTTCACCATCTTCTTCCCGGTGCATGTGAGTGCTGATCTTGCAACACAATTTTGAAAGTTAAATTCCGCAGTTTGTCCAAATCAGTCAGGTTGTCCGACGGCCCGCCCCCCGATTTGTGTTGCATGCCGATGCAAGCCGATGCACCCAAATCCCATTACGTGCGTAAAAAACCCAGGCAATTCAGGGCAAAATAGGAAAAATTGGCAAAACCCGACGGAAATGCGTCCGACGGAACCTTAGTAAATGTGAACCCCATATGTCCTCTGAGGGTAAGAGCTCCAAAATATTTATATACACTGGAGATCAAAATTAGAGAACAATGTATGATCACTTGATTTTTTGGATTATATGAACAGTGCTTTATTATAATAATATAATAACAATAATCTTTATTTATATAGCGCCATCAAATTACGTAGCGCTTTAGAAATCATAGGGGACATATACAACTATATTACATTACAAAGAACAAACAATCATATGGAACAATAGGAGTGAGGGCCCTGCTCTTAAAAGCTTACAGACTATGAGGATGAGGGGGTGACACAAGAGGTTGTATAATGGTCCAGCCATTCTTTATAAGGGAACAATATAAAATAATTTTATAAATAATTTACTAAACAACGATGTTGCTGCTTGAACCAGCCATCAGCTGCCATCTTATTTACAGGGTCCTAGGTGAAAAAGACTGCAGAGAAGCCTGGAGCTTGGTATATATCTGCTGTTTGCCCGATAACAGATAGGATAGTACATAGGATGGATTAGTAAAGGGAGAGTTGACATTTCATGCAGTTAGCGAGTGTGATAGGCTTTTAGGCTTTTGGGTTTTAAGAGCACGTTTGAAGCTTTGGAGGGTGTGTATTATTCTCAGAGTCTGGGGAACGGCATTCCAGAGAATTGGTGCAACTCGGGAGAAGTCCTGGAGACATGCATGGGAGGTTCGAATTAAGGTAGAGATTAATCTAATGTCACTGGCAGATCGAAGAGCACGGGAAGGGCGATAGACTGAGATGAGAGATAGGGAGGTGCAGCATTATTCAGAGCTTTGTGGATGAGGGTTATTATTTTAAAGTGAATACGGAAGGAGACAGGTAGCCAGTGCAGTGATTGGCACAAACTGGAGGCATCTGTGTAGCGTTTGGCCTGAAAGACGAGCCTGGCTGCTGCATTAAGAATAGATTGAAGAGGAGAGAGTTTAGAGAGTGGAAGACCAATTAGTAGGGAGTTAAAGTAGTCTAGTCGAGAGTGAATAAGTGCAACAATTAGCATTTTAGAAGTTTCAAATGTCAGAAACGGACGGATTCTGGAGATGTTTCTGAGATGCATCCGGCAAGAGCGAGCAATAGATTGAATATATGGTAAAAAGGAGAGGTCAGAGTCCAGCACAACCCCAAGACAGCGGGCCTGCTGCCTCGGTGCTATAGTGATCCCACAGACCGAGATGGAGAGATCAGGGGTGGTTAGGTTAGTAGATGGTGGAAAGACAAGAAGTTCAGTCTTAGAAAGATTAAGTTTCAAGAAGAGAGAGGACATGATGTAAGAGACAGCAGAGAGACAATCACTAGTGTTCTGGATTAAGGCAGGGGTGATGTTACGTGCTGAGGTATACAGCTGGGTGTCATCAGCATAAAGATGATACTGGAAACCAAATCTGCTGATGGTTTGTCCAATGGGGGCAGTATAGAGATAGAAGAGAAGAGGACCTAGGACTGATCCCTGAGGAACCCCGACACTGAGAGGAAGATGAGTAGAGAAAGATCCAGAAAAGGAGACACTGAAAGTGCGGTCAGAGAGATAGGAAGAAAACCAAGAGAGTGCAGTGTCCTTTAGGCCAATGGAGTGAAGCATCCTAAGGAGGAGCTGGTGGTCCACAGTATCGAACGCTGCCGATAGATCCAGGAGAATGAGGAGAGAATAGTCACCTTTGGATTTTGCAGTGAGGAGATCATTGGAGACTTTAGAAAGAGCAGTTTCAGTGGAATACATAGAGCGGAAACCAGATTGTAGGGGGTCAAGGAGGGAGTTAGCTGAGAGATAGCGGGTTAGTCGAGAATAGACCAAGCGTTCCAGGAGTTTGGAGATGAAAGGGAGGTTAGAAACTGGTCGGTAGTTAGTAGCATTGGATGGGTCCAGTGAAGGTTTCTTTAGTAAAGGGGTAACAATAGCATGCTTGAAAGAAGAGGGGACGACACCAGAAGAGAGAGAGAGATTGAAAATTTTAGTTAGGTGAGAAGTGACTGCTGGGGAGAGAGACTGTACCAGATGTGAGGGGATGGGGTCACTGATGCAGGTAGTGGGGCGAGCAGAGGAAAGGAGCCGGGACACTTCTTCCTCTGTGACTGGCTCAAAGGAAGAGAGTGAACAAGATAAGGTATGGGAGGGAAGGGAATTGGAGGGGTGAGTGGATTGAGCAATTATTTCCTGGCGGATACAATCAATTTTATACTTAAAATAGGCGGCCAGATCTTCAGCCCCAAGGTCTGTGACAGGTGGCTGCACCTTTGGTGTTAGTAAGGAGTGAAGGGTATCAAAGAGCCTTTTGGGGTTGTTAGAGAGAGAAGATATGAGATTAGTAAAATAGACCTGTTTAGCAAGGTGAAGGGCAGAGTTATAAGTTTTTAGCATAAATTTGAAGTGTAGAAAGTCTGCAGATGTGCGCGATTTTCGCAGACGTTCAGCAATCCTGGAGCACTGCCGAAGGAAACGAGTTTGTTCAGTGTGCCAAGGTTGCCTGCGTGTGTGTTGAAAATTTCGGATAGTGAGTGGTGCCATCTCATCTAGGGCGCTTCTGACAGTGTGATTATAGTGGTTAGTAGCCAGGTTTGGACAGGTGAAAGAGGAGATGGGGGACAGTGCAGACTGTAAGTTTTCTGTGAGTTTATGAGTATCTATTGCACGTGGGTTCCGGTATGAGTGATGGGTGGAAGGATTCTGAGAATGAGAAGGATTATTGAAAGTAAAAGAAAGGAGATTATGGTCTGAAAGTGGAAAGGAGGAATTGGTAAAATCAGATATTGAAGATGGTCGAAAGAAGACCAAATCGAGGATGTTTCCCTCACTATGAGTGGGGGAATGGCAGAGTTGTGAAAGACCTAGAGAAGTAGTTAGTGCTAAGAGATGAGAGGCAGGAGGTGAAATGGGAGTGTTAACAGGGATGTTGAAGTCTCCCATGATGATGGTTGGAATGTCACAGGATAAAAAGTGAGAGAGCCAAGAGGCAAAGTGGTCAAGAAACTGATAGGGTGAGCCAGGAGGACGGTATACTACAGCCACACGAAGAGAGAATGGGCGGAAAAGTCTGAGGGCGTGGACCTCAAAAGATGGGAAAGTAAGAGAAGGTACAGGAGGAATGACCTGGAAAGTGCATTGTGGAGAGAGGAGTATGCCTACCCCACCTCCCTGCCTATTCTCAGGTCTGGAACAGTGCGAAAAATGTAAACCGCCATAAGACAATGCTGCAACGGAGGCGGAGTCATCCTGCTGGATCCATGTTTCCGTAATGGCAAGCATGTCAAAAGACTTAGAAAGAAATAGGTCATGAACTGATTCTAGTTTATTACACACAGAGCGGGCGTTCCATAGGGCACATTTAAAAGGGGTTACGGGTGGAGAAGGAGGAGAGGGGATACACTGAATCTTTATAAGGTTAGCAGGGTTTCTGTGTGAAGGGTTAAAATAAGCAGAAGGTGGGCCTGGGTTAGGAGAGATGTCCCCTGCAGCAAGCAGAAGGAGAAAGAAAAGAGACAAAAGATGCTGCAGAGATTTATAAGAAGTTATTTCTTGCTTCACGGCAGAAGACTGTGATAAGTTAGTCTGGTTACATAACGTATAGAGTGTGTGAGTGGTAAAGAAAGGTGAGTGAAGAAGGGAGGCATTGATATGGATAGTTGGTACTGGTGGAATAGATGGGTGGTGGGCAAGTAAAACAACCATGGAAAACAGGGAGAAAATGGAAAACATTTTGAGACAAACATAATTGTTCATTTTTCTCTGCCAACTTACCTGTCTCCTGCCCTGTCTAACTGCAATGTCAAACTGCAGTTTCATACTTCTCAGAATATTATTGTACTTAGCAGAATATTATGCTAAGCAAACAAAGAATGCAAGCAACCTGGAATGCAAGCATCCTAAACTATCACTAAATTTATACCCAGAGAAGACAAGAGACCAGGCCCTCATTTAGCTCATAAAAAAATTAAACTAGGACACTTAACACATGTGGATCAAGTTCTGAACAGAGAAAAACAAACTCATTGAGGGGCAGAGATGAACATTAAATCAGGTAGGACAGAAAAGGGTCAAATGTTACAGAAAGAAACAGACACATGCAATACGAGGGCAATTAACAGATATATACCATTGCAGAGAGTGAGACTGGATTTAAAGACACAGTAGATGGGTGAAAAATGATTCAGCAATCAGAGATATATACCATTGCAGAGAGTGAGACATAAAACATAAAACCTATATTAAAAAAAAAACTGATGATCATAATCAGAGAACAGCAATAACTGTAGCACAGAGAAAGATTTTCATTACATTTTTTTGAAGGTTACAACCAGTCAGTAGGAAGTGCACAGGCCTTTTCTTTGAATGACTTCAACCAAAGTAAGTTTAGCCTTTTGATTATTTCTGCTAATGAGAGTTTTGGTCACTGCAGAGTGGGCTTTCAATCTGAATGCTCATAAATGTCAAGACACCATAACGAGACAGACCCTTACCTTGTTCAGTGCTGAACTGGGGAGCAATGTGGCTGCAATGTTGAAATGATTGCCCATGAAGATTCTCCACATTATCCTGCCCTCTCTTGAATTTGTCTTTGAGGGTGACTAGCCTTCTAGGGGGACTTGACTGAGGTTTTTAATGTTGTGAAGATGCAATATTCTAGAAATCACAAATATGGAATCACCACCTTCTCTTGCTCTGGACAACCTGATGATAGAGGGTTTCAGTCTCTTTGGAATAGCACACCATTTTTGCAATCTCAATGAAAACTGAAAAGCTAGGCTGACAGTTAAATAGGGTTTGTCAGATAATCAAGAAAATTAGCCAGATTAACACCAATACGCAGGT
Source organism: Engystomops pustulosus (assembly GCF_040894005.1). Classification (NCBI taxonomy): domain Eukaryota; kingdom Metazoa; phylum Chordata; class Amphibia; order Anura; family Leptodactylidae; genus Engystomops; species Engystomops pustulosus. The sequence goes on along the minus strand of NC_092415.1, from coordinate 37,670,317 downwards.
ACCTGAAAACGTTCTCTAATTTTGATGAGTGTTTTTTACAGTTATCTCATTTACTATTTTATTATGTGCTTTACAATATATACAATGTGTAAAATATGCTTAAAATAGTGCTATTTATACATTTTAGGATATATTCACAAAGGACCACATATTAACATTTAGGAAATTGTGTGTTGTTTTCTTATTTTGACCTCCAGTCTATATTTAAATGCAAAATGTTGCAATAAATGACTTTTAGATCTGTTGACAACCTTTTTGTGTTTCCTAAGAATGCAGTCTGTCATCATATACATAGTGGGTAGGAAAATATTGAGACCCATTTAAATTTTTCATTCTTTAGTTCATTGCAGCCAATTAGTAAGATCAAAAAAGTTCTTATTTTGCTCATTAATGTACACTCTGCGCCCCATCTTGACAGAAAAAAAACAGAACTGTAAATATTTTTGCTAATTTATTAAAGAAAAACTAAAATATCACATGGTCATAAGTATTTAAACCCTTTGCTGTGGCACTCATATTTAACTCACATGCTGTCCACTTCCTTCAGATCCTACTTGAGATGGTCCTACTCCTTCATTGGAGTCCAGCTGTGTTTAATTAAACTCATTGGACTTGATTAGAAGAGGAACACACCTGTCAATATAAGACCTCACAACTAGAGATGAGCGAGTATACTCGTCCGAGCTTGATGCTCGTTCGAGTATTAAGGTACTCGAAACGGCTCGTTGCTCGGACGAGTATTTCCCCTGCTCGAGATCGAGCATTTAATTAAAAAAACACAGTGAAGAACAATGAAGAATAGAATAAAAACAGTGAACACAGTGAACACAGGATCATTTAAGTGAAAAACACAGTAAAGAACACAGTGAAGAATAGATTACAGATGTTCGGCACATCTGCTTACTTGTCGGAAGATACGCGCGGAGCGGTGCGAACAAAATAGCATGTGAAGAACAATATATATGTGTGAAGAACACATTGAAGAACACGGTGAGCAGGACAGAGACACCGGGGAGCAGCACAGAGACACCAGGGAGCAGCACAGAGACACCAGGGAGCAGCACAGAGACATCGGGCAGTGGCACGGAGACATCGGGCAGCGACACGGAGCGGCACGGAGACATAGGGGCACGGAGATATAGGGGCACGGAGACATCGGGGCACGGAGACATCGGGGCACGGAGACATCGGGGCACGGAGACATCGGGGCACGGAGACACAGGGGCACGGAGACACAGGGGCACGGAGACACCGGGGCACGGAGACACAGGGGCACGGAGACACCGGGGCACGGAGACACCGGGGCACGGAGACATCGGGGCACGGAGACATCGGGGCACGGAGACATCGGGGCACGGAGACATCGGGGCACGGAGACATCGGGGCACGGAGACATCGGGGCACGGAGACATAGGGGCACGGAGACATAGGGGCACGGTGACATAGGGGCACGGAGACATAGGGGCACGGTGACATCGGGGCACGGAGACATCGGGGAGCGGCACGGAGACATCGGGCAGCGGCACGGAGACATCGGGGAGACTTCAGTGGAAGAAGAGCAGCGGATCCCGGGACAGCGTATCTCCCGACAAGTAAGCAGATGTGCTGAACATCTGCAATCTATTCTTCACTGTGTTTTTCACTTAAATGATCTTGTGTTCACTGTTTTTATTCTATTCTTCACTGTTCTTCACATCTGCTAACTTGTCGGGAGATAATATACGCGCGGAACAGTGAAGAATAGATTGCAGATGTTTGCATACATCTGCTAACTTATCAGAAGACATTCTTTTTCAATTAATTAACACATTTTATTCCCGAACCATGGTCCCTTTGAAAAATGCTCGAGTCTCCCATTGACTTCAATGGGGCTCGTTATTCGAGACGAGCACTCGAGCATCAGGAAAAGTTTGTCTCGAATAACGAGCACCCGAGCATTTTAGTGCTCGCTCATCTCTACTCACAACTAATAGTGCATTTCAGAATACATGAGAATCATGAGGTCTAAGGAACTGCCCAAGGAGCTCAGATACAGAATTATGGCAAGGCACAGATCTGGCCAAGGTTACAAATTAATTTCTGCAGTACTCAAGGTATCTAAGATCACAGTGGCCTCCATAATCCTTAAATGATAGAAGTTTAAGATGATCACAACCCCTATTAAACCTGGCCATCCAGCCAAACTAAACAATCATGGAGGAAGAGCCTTGATAAGAAAGGAAAAGAGGTCAACTATCACTGTAGCCCTCCACCAGTTGGGGCTTTATGGCAGAGTGTTCCGATGAAAGCCTCTCCTCAGTGCAACACATATGAAAGCCGAATACGGTTTGCAAAAAAACACATGAAGGACTCCCAGACTATGAGAAATAAGATTATCTGTTCTGAAGAGGCAAATAAATTTTGGTGTTAATTCTAAGAGGTGTGTCTGGAGAAAACCAGGCACTGCTCATCACCTGCCAAATACAATCCCAACAGTGACACATGGTGGTGCCAGCATCATGCTATATGGGAGTTTTTCAGCTGCAGGAATATCCTGGATGAAAACCTCATCCAGATTGCTCTGGACTTCAGACTTTGCAGAAGGTTCACCTCTAACGAGACAATGACCCGAAGCCCTCAGCTAAAATAACAAAGCAGTGGCTTCAGAACAACTCTGTGACCATTGTTGACTGGCCCAACCAGAGCCCAGACCTAAACCCAATTGAGACTTGAAAATGTCTGTTAACCAACGTTCACCATCCAACCTGAGGGAACTGGAGAGGACCTGCAAGGGAGAGACAGAGGATCCCCAAATCCAGGTGAAAAAAAACTTGTTGCATCATTCACAGGGACTCATGTCTTTACTTGCTCAATACTGAGCAAAGGGTCTGAATACTTATGAAAATGTGATATTTCAGTTTTTCTTGTTTAATAAATTAGCAAAAATATCTCCATTTCTTCTGTCCAGATGGCATGCAGAGTGTACATTAATGAGCAAAAAAAGAAACTTTCTTGATCTTACCAATTGGCTGCAATTAAAGTGAAACATTTAACGGAATAGTTTCCGTGCCTACTGTATATATCTAATAGAGAGTGGCACGGTATATATATGTAATAAAAGAAGAATGGTATTTAATAGATGGGGCACAGTATATAGCTAACACAGAGGGTACAGTATCTATATTTATTTCTGGGTACACAGTATGAATTAAAAGGGTAGACTGCATGTATTCATTCATTATGAGGGTACCATATACATGTAAATTAGAGGGCTCAGTACATATGTAAAATATTTGATATACTTTATATAAATGTATATAGGGACCGGGAATTGGTCCTGGTGCTGTGTTTCTGTACGATGTTCGGTTCTAGTACTGTAATATTGTGTAGTATTGTACATTTTAATTAGAACAAGGGCATTGTTTATGTTAGAATTAATTTTGGGGGAACAATATCTAAGGTAACTTAATAAGGTAGTGCGGCACACACTAAAGTCCATACATACATGCATGTCTCTAATATTTTAAATTTGTGGGGGGCTGTGTATGCTAAAAATGAGGACACATTTGGGGACATGTATAATTTTTTTCTATGGTATATATTTGAGACATTTGGAAGATCTATTTTGCTCCTTATGTATGATCATGTCTTTTTAATTGTGATACATGTTCAATTTTCCTATCCTAGTAGGCACAAATTTTGGCTTCTTTTTGAGACTTTTTGTTGCAAATGTCTCAAATCCACATGGACACAAGCCATGTGAGCGGGGTATATACAGAAGAGGATACAAGCCATGTGAGGGGGTTATATGCAGGAGAGGATACAAGCCATGTGAGGGGGTTATATACAGGAGAGGACACAAGCCATGTGAGGGGGTTATATGCAGGAGAGGATACAAGCCATGTGAGCGGGGTATATACAGAAGAGGATACAAGCCATGTGAGGGGGTTATATGCAGGAGAGGATACAAGCCATGTGAGGGGGTTATATACAGGAGAGGACACAAGCCATGTGAGGGGGTTATATGCAGGAGAGGATACAAGCCATGTGAGGGGGTTATATGCAGGAGAGGATACAAGCGATGTGAGCGGGGTATATACAGGAGAGGATACAAGTCATGTGAGGGGGTTATATGCAGGAGAGGATACAAGCCATGTGAGGGGGTTATATACAGGAGAGGACACAAGCCATGTGAGGGGGTTATATGCAGGAGAGGATACAAGCCATGTGAGGGGGTTATATGCAGGAGAGGATACAAGCCATGTGAGCGGGGTATATACAGGAGAGGATACAAGCCATGTAAGGGGGTTATATGCAGGAGAGGATACAGGCCATGTAAGGGGGTTATATGCAGGAGAGGATACAAGCCATGTGAGGGGTTATATACAGGAGAGGATACATGCCATGTGAGGGGTTTTATACAGGAGAGGACACATGCCATGTGAGGGGTTTTATACAGGAGAGGACACATGCCATGTGAGGGGTTATATACAGGAGAGGATACAATCCATGTGAGGGGTTATATACAGGAGTGGACACAAGCCATGTGAGAGGTTATATACAGCAGAGGACACAAGCCATGTGGGAGGTTAGATACAGGAGAGGACACAAGCCATGTGAGGGGGTTATATACAGGAGAGGATACAAGCCATGTGAGGGGTTATATACAGGAGTGGATACAAGCCATGTGAGGGGGTTATATACAGGAGTGGACACAAGCCATGTGAGGGGTTATATACAGGAGAGGACACAAGCCATGGGAGGGAGTTATATACAGGAGAGGACACAAGCCATGTGAGGGGTTTATATACAGGAGAGGATACAAGCCATGTGAGGGGGATATATACAGGAGAGGACACAAGCCATGTGAGGGGTTATATGCAGGAGAGGACACAAGCCATGTGAGGGGTTATATACAGGAGTGGACACAAGCAATTTGAGGGAGTATATACAGGAGAGTACACAAGCCATGTGAGGGGGTTATATACAGGAGAGGATCCAAGCAAGCCATGTGAGGGGTTATATACAGGAGAGGACACAAGCCATGTGAGGGGTTATATACAGGAGAGGATACAAGCCAGGTGAGGGGGTTATATACAGGAGAGGATACAAGCCAGGTGAGGGGGTTATATACAGGAGAGTATACAAGCCATGTGAGGGGTTATATACAGGAGTGGATACAAGCCATGTGAGGGGGTTATATACAGGAGTGGACACAAGCCATGTGAGGGGTTATATACAGGAGAGGACACAAGCCATGGGAGGGGGTTATATACAGGAAAGGACACAAGCCATGTGAGGGGGTTATATACAGGAGAGGATACAAGCCATGTGAGGGGGATATATACAGGAGAGGACACAAGCCATGTGAGGGGTTATATGCAGGAGAGGACACAAGCCATGTGAGGGGTTATATACAGGAGTGGACACAAGCAATTTGAGGGATTATATACAGGAGAGTACACAAGCCATGTGAGGGGTTATATACAGGAGAGGATACAAGCAAGCCATGTGAGGGGTTATATACAGGAGAGGACACAAGCCATGTGAGGGGTTATATACAGGAGAGGATACAAGCCAGGTGAGGGGGTTATATACAGGAGAGGATACAAGCCAGGTGAGGGGGTTATATACAGGAGAGGATACAAGCCATGTGAGGGCATTATGTACAGGAGAGGATACCAGCCATGTGAGGGTGTTACATACAGGAGAGGATACAAGCCATGTGAGGGGTTATATACAGGAGAGGATACAAGCCATGTGAGGGGGTTATATACAGGAGAGGATACAAGCCATGTGAGGGGTTATATACAGGAGAGGATACAAGCTATGTTAGGGGGTTATATACAGGAGACGATACAAGCCATGTGAGGGGGTTATATTCAGGAGTGGACATGACTGTTAATTTTGGATTTGGCCGTGCCCCTCTAGCCACAGGGAGATGACGGCATATGAGGCTGTGGTCACATGTGGTGTTAAGGGTGCGGTCATACGTTGCATTTTGAAACACTTTACAACAGCTGAGGAGAGGGGATTTGCCTAATTACTTTGCTGTTAACATTTGCATTTACAAAACGCATAGCAACACGATGTATAACGCATGCATTACATCACATTTATATTGCGTTTTGTAAACGTAAATGTTAACTGTAATGTTATTAGGCAAATCACCTCTCCTCAGCTGTTGTAATGTGTTTCAAAACACAATTAAAACGCAATTAAAATTCAACGAGTGACTGCACCCTTAGAAGTAACCAATACATTTTAAAAAAAATGTAAGTGCAAAAATTTCAGAATTTTCAAAAACAGGTTACTATGCAAAATTTTAAAAATTTAAAGCATGTGAAACAATTTACATGTTAAAACAGGGTCCATGTAAAAAATCCTTTCTTTGCACCTGCCCTGGACCAGGTGCAGATTTGCGCCTAAAAAGTTACAAAAATAAGAAAAAAAAGTGATACATGAGTGAAAAGTCGCACTCAACATCTGGGAAACAAAGATACATAAGGTACTGCACAAGGTGCAGACCAAGGCTTATTAGAAAAATGACAGCAAAAGTTGCAGCGAAAAGTCCCAAAAACACCAAAAGTCCCAAAAATTAGACAATTTCACTAGCAGAACTAAAGACACATGTCCCCCATTGTATATATTTTAATAACCCTGGAGGAAGGGGTGATTTTGTGAGATTCGCCATGTACAACAAATTACCTAATTAAATACCCCATGCAGCTTCCCTTTCTAATTGAAATTCTCAGCAGCCTCCCCTAGTAATAATTTGCCCCATGCAGCCCCCCATTAAAGAAATGCTCCATGACGCATCTCTGAAGAGGAGCTGTAGGGAGCAGCGGTAGGTGAGTAAGTATGTTTATTTTTTTATACACTCCTGTATAAGTCAAGTTCTCGTTTTCTTAGCACATATTCTGTGCTGAAAACCTCAGCTCATACATAAGTATATATGGTAGGTAGAGATGTTAATCCTATTGTTATCAGTATTCAAGCATATCACAAATAAACATAACAAATTGTATGTCATACGGCTAGACAAAGCGCAGGAATGCGCAAAACGGTCTATTGCCGAAGGTAGTGCCAATGATGGACACTAAATAAAGAAGAATTGTTGGGTGGGTGCCGCATATTTTGTCTTCTCTTTCACATGTATAAGGATGTATAAGTCAGCCCAGAAAGTGCTGGTCTTCTGGAGAGGTTTCACTGTATATTAAAAACCAACACAATAATGAATAAGTATCTATTAGAGATGAGCGAGCACTAAAATGCTCGGGTGCTCGTTATTCGAGACGAACTTTTCCAGATGCTCGAGTGCTCGTCTCGAATAACGAGCCCCATTGAAGTCAATGGGAGACCCGAGCATTTTTTTAATAAAACTGAACAGTAAAAGAACAGTGCAAAAAAAAAAATTCCAGATGTTTGCAGATGTTTTACTTGTAAGAACACATTGAAATAACACTATTCTTCACTTTGCAGGTGTTCGCGCGTGTCTCCCGCTAAGTTAGGAGATGTGCACGAACATCTGGAATGATGTTTCAATGTGTTCTGCACTTAAATGCTCCTGTGTTCACTGTTTTTAATGTTTTAATTCTATTCTTCACATTGCAGGTGTGCGCGCGTGTCTCCCGATAGGTTCGGAGATACGCGCGCACAGCTGCAAAGTGAAGAATAGAATTAAAACATTAAAAACAGTGAATACAGGACCATTTAAGTGCAGAACACATTGAAAGAACACTATTCTTCACATTCCAGATGTTCGTGCAAGTCTCCTAACTTAGCGGGAGACACGCGCGAACACCTGGAAAGTGAAGAATAGTGTTATTTCAATGTGTTCTTGCAAGTAAAACATATGGAAACATGTGTAATATTTTTTTTTTACAATAAAAATACTTTTATTCAATTTATTTTATTAATTTACTGCTCGATCTCAAGCCGGCGAGATACTCGTCCGAGTAACGAGCCGGTCCGAGTATGCTAATACTCGACCGAGCAGTATACTCGGACGAGTATACTCGCTCATCTCTAGTATCTATCAGTTACTAAAGTATTTCATGCATGTCGAAGAATAAGTAGTAAAAAAATAAGAAAAAAAAACATACGCCTCAAGTAAACCCCATCAAAAATGGAGGGAGTTAGCTAAAAATGCAGCATCAGTTAACATGACCAAAAGTTTGTTAACTCATTTAGTTATCACGCTTTATTACCTTACACTACAGATTTATTTATCTTGTCTGGTTAACAGATTAAGCCTGTCATGTTAACCAGTGCTACATCTGTACATTTTGCTTAAAACGGGAAAAAAAAAATTAAAAAAAATTACATTTTTAATTTTTTACATATTATTTACTAAATATCAAAAATGTAGAACATTCCATACTTAGAAAAAAATAAAAATAACCAGTAAATCTATGATAATGTTATTTTTTTGTATTATTTCTGAAATTACTTTTAAATCACTATAAAATTACTACCAAAATAATAACAATAAAAACTAAGAAGCATAAAGCAGATTAGCAGCAATATCTTGAAATCTTATCTCTCTGAACCCCAGACAGCAGAAATTCCTCTTCTGGTTTGTTCCTAGAGAATACACCATATTACCATATTCTAAATCTAAGCTTTGTCCCTAAATATTCAGCAATAGTGGTTAGATGTAGCAAAAAAAAAAATACTATGGTTATTATTTTTTTATCAATAGGAAGGCGCTCATTTATCTGACATAAACAAATCTTTTAAGGGAAAATGTATTTTGCGTGTTTTGTTGGCACATGAATACAAAGACTTTTTTTTTTTACGTTTGGGTTCTCTAAGGAAAAAATCTCCATGCATTTTTTTTTTTTTGCTGGCATTAAGAAATCCTTTCTGTTGACCAATAATGTAAAAAAAAAAAAAACTTCCCGGGAGAAGATAATGTGCATGATTGCAATGCCACCTTGTCAAATTTGTGGCTTTTTATGCAGTCCTGTCTTCAGCCATGCATTATGCATGAAAGAGTATCTCATTACATTTCATTTTCTTTACAGCAGCCTTTCCTCTCTTTGACATGCTCACATTCCCATTAGCTTTTACCACCACTCATCTTTGAGAACAGCTGCATCTGTAGGCTTTTGCAGCATTTTAGACAAAAATAGGTGTGGTTAACTTTGTCTCCTTGCTCCTAACATAAATTATTCACTAGGTTTTTGTACAAAATGCAAGATAACCTGCTTAAACTCAAATGCCAATAAAGCTATTTTTTACCTTTTTTTTCCTGCCTTCTTTTTCTTCCCCGGCACATTTTATTTCAGAATACATTGACGGCTATTATCCTTGCAGGACAGATAGGTAAAATAATGCAATCTGCTTTAAGAATCATTTAACGTCTTATTTAACTCTTTTGTATGTCTGACTATGATTTTTAGGACTCTTTTAGGCTTTCCCTCTTTTAGTGTTGCTCTGTCATGTGCGTAAAATACTGTATGTTGTAAGGTTTTATATGGTGCTATATAAATAAAGATTATTATTATTATTATATGTTTTTATGTTTCAGAGTTTTATCTTAACATGCGATGTAACATGCTCTTTTGGCTGGTCTTTTCCAGATACAGTGGGGAAAATAAGTATTTAATACACTGCCGATTTTGCAAGTTTTACCTTCAAAGGATGGGGAGGACTGTCATTTTTATTGTAGGTGCACTTAATTTTTTGGAGGCAGAATTTAAATAAAATCCAGAAAATCAAAATGCATGATTTAAAAATAATATACAGGCGGTCCCCTACTTAAGAACACCTGACTAGTTACAAACGGACCTCTAGATGTTGGTAATTTATTGTACTTAAAGGGCACCTACCACCACAAATCTACCTATAAAGGTAGATCGGGTGGTAGGTGAATCAATGGGACGTGAGGATAGCCTTTTTAAGGGCTAATCCTCACGTCCCCGCACTTTTTTGTAAACTTTTATTACCCTAATATGTTAATTTTGTTATGCGGCTACTTGGGCGTGGAGTAGCCGCATCTGAGGTTACACGAGGCGGCTACTCCACGCCCCGGTAGCCACTTTACCCCTCTTACTCACCATGTTCGGCGCGCAGCTGCTCGTAGCTGCGCGCCCTCGTCCGCCGATCCTGCCGTCTGCGCATGCCCCGGCTTCGGAGCAGTGACCACGCAGGCGCGGGCCTGCTGTTCTGCGCATGCGCAGACGGCGGGATCGGCGGCCGAGGGCGTGCAGCTACGAGCAGCTGCGCGCCGAACATGGTGAGTAGGAGGGGTAAAGTGGCTACCGGGGCGTGGAGTAGCCGCCTCGTGTAATCTCAGATGCGGCTACTCCACGCCCAAGTAGCCGCATAACAAAATTAACTTATTAGGGTAATAAAAGTTTACAAAAAAGTGCGGGGACGTGAGGATTAGCCCTTAAAAGGGCTATCCTCACGTCCCATTGATTCACCTACCACCCGATCTACCTTTATAGGTAGATTTGTGGTGGTAGGTTTCCTTTAAGGCTACATTCACACTAACGTATGGAGGACGTATATACGGCCGACATATATACGGTCGATATACGTCCTCCATAGACGTCAATGTGCGCATGGCGCCCTATGGGAGCGGTATGGTGCAGCACACGTGCGGCACCGTACCGCTCCATACCTGGAAAAAGATAGGACCTGTCCTATCTTTTGCCGTAATACGGCGCCGTGCGCCATTACTTCCTATGGAGAGGGGCGGGGTGAGCAGCACTCATCCTCCTCCTCTTCTCCTCGTACACTGCCGTTGCCCGCTACGGTACGGTGCGGGCGGGCAACGGCAGTGTGAATATAGCCTATGCCCTGGGCCACAATAATTATCTGCAATGGTTATCAAAGATGTCTGCAATTAAGATTTATTGTTAATCCTGGTTCTTATGACAACCCAACATTTTAAAAATCCAATTTTCACAGAGGCCAAAAAAAAATTGTCTGGGGTTACAATTATAAAGTATACAGTTCTGACTTACATTCAAATTCAACTTAAGAACAAACCTACAGAAACTATCTTGTACGTAACCCGGGGACTGCCTGTATTTGAATTTCATTACATGAAATAAGTATCTGATCAACTGCCAAGCTACAAGAATTCTCTCTCTCTCTCTTTGACCTGTTAGTTTTTCTATATGAACCTAGTCCAAAGCTGCACTCATTGGAGGAAATTTAGCAGGGCTTTTACGCCAGAAACTGGGCTAGAAGCCCTGAAATAATCACAATCCACCCATTTCATCACTCACACTGCAACCTCTCCACCATGGTCAAGACCAAAGAGTTGTCTAAGGACACCAGGGACAAATTATGCCTTCCTATTGATAAAAAAAATAACCATAGTTTTTTTTTTTCATCTAACCACTATTGATGAATATTTAGCACAAGGCTCGGATGGGCTACAGGAAATTATCACAAAATGGAAGCAACACAAGAAGACAGTCAACTCTTTCTGGCTTCATGCAATCTCTCAATTGTGATTCTGAGAAAGGTCAGAAATCAGTCAAGCACTACACAGGAGGATGTGGACAATGATCTGAAATCTCAATGATTATTATTAAAAAAAACACTAAATGGTCATGGATTAAAATCCTGCCTGCTCACATTAGAACATTTCCACTTAAAGTTTCAAAATGACAATAGGGATAATCCAGAGGAGGCATGGGACAAGGTCATGTGGTCAGACAAGACCAAAATAGAACTTTCCATCTTTGGATCAAAGAGAAGATGAGTACAACCCAAAGAACACTAAAGCATGAAGCATGGGACGGGAAATATCACACTACAAGCTTTTCTGCAAAGGGGACTGCAACTGCACTGCATTGAATAGAGAATAAATGTGGCCAAAGCACGATTTTGGCCAACAACATAAAGTGACATCCTATGAAAGATATCCCAAAAAAAATGTTTGCTTGTCTCAATATTGTATCAACATATAGGGGTTATAAAGAAATAATAGCTTGGTTGATCTGATCAGTGGAGACCAATAGTGAAGAGTTGCTCAACCTGTAATGAACAGGATCTAGAAGAAGAAGGCCATGGGTTTGGCATCTGGGGTTTTGGTGGAAATACATAAGTGGTTTGTAAATCAGTGCTGCAGCATTCTTACTTACAACTAGGGAGAGTCTAAGCTTTAGCATCATACTGATAGGCTGATGGAAATAATATTTTGATTACTACTTAGTGTCCATTTGAACATTCCCATACAATGTTATAAACGTATAGTATATCGATTTTCTGGATCACACATCATGCAGTACCTACTTGTCATGGATATGGATATATGACACATCAGACATCCTCTCTTTGTAATAAATACAACATGAGATATTTGTATTTATTTAAAATAACAACCAGTGCAGGTGGTCCCCTACTTAAGGACACCCGACTTACAGACAACCCATAGTTACAGACAGACCCCTCTGACCTCTGGTGAAGTTTTCTGAATGCTTTACTATAGTCCCAGATTGCAATAATCACCTGTAAAGTGTCTGTAATGAAGCTTTATTGATAATCCTTGGTCCCATTATAGCAAAAAAATGTTTAAACTCCAATTATCACTGGGGTCAAAAATTTTTTTGTCTAGATCTACAATTATAAAATATAGAGTTTCAACTTACATACAAATTCAACTTAAGAACAAACCTTCATCATTCTCAACCCATAAGAGTCTAAAATTACCTTCTACTACATTAGAAGACACCGGTATTTATCGTGGCTCAAAGATTTTGCATTTAGGCTAAACACTTTATTTTCCATACAATCATTTTGTAAAAGACCGTGGCCCACATTTATCAAAATGCATTCTGCATTAGGAGCAGTTTGCCTGTGTATAGTGCAAAGTGCACCATAATCATGAATTCTGGCGCCCATCCATCATGAATCTAGCACCCCCAGCACTACGACGACAGAGGGCACCAACTTTTTTTGGTGCTCCTTTTACATAGAGCATGGGTCACATTTCTGTTGGACACTACTTGATAAATGTGTCGCACGGCCCGACCGTGCACCGGAATGACCGTGCAGAATTTTGTGTCGTGTCGGCTATAGAGCATCTGTGACACAAATGAGTGGCGTGCAACACAATTATGTCCCAGACACTTCTTAAATACCAGTGCAAGCAGTTTGCACTAAAAAGAATGTGCAAAGTTCAACAAACTGGTGCAGACGATTTAATAATTCTGGGCCCAAATTTTGTGCACAATTATGAGTTTTACTGTATATTTTGCTGAAAGGTCACTAAAAGTAATTTGTTTTTGAATTATGGAAAACTATTGTAACAGAACAGAAGCAGATAGTCCCATAAGAGAATACCGTATTCCAATCAGAGAGAATCTGCCTCAGACAGATAAATCAATATGTTTTCTTCAGTGCAGTGGGACATGGGCTCAGTTGTGGTCTAATTAAAACATTAGCATTTTCTAGGATTGCAGTAATGCAATTAAATAATTTTATAAATTCAATCCCGGGATGAGTATTTTGTTTGTAGGCAGTTCCTGGCTGAGATGGCATATCTTATTACGGACATTGTATGCCTTTGCAGGACAAAAGCCTTTTGCTGTTAGCTTCCTGACCAAACAACGAGACATACTGTCTATAAATCCAGAAGTGTAGTATTTGGTGGTGTGTGGATTATGGTAAATTACTGGAATGCCATGGTATCAAAAGTGCTCTTCTCATCAGTTAATGCTTCAGTGTTGGAAGAAACTGATAAAACTAAAGAAAGATCATATTTATATTGGAAAATATAAAAACTGCCCCGTCCCTCCTCCTCCCTCTTGCTCCCTCCTCCCTCCTGCTCCCTCCTCCACCTCCCTCAGCAAATCTCAGTCAGCTCTTGTCTGCATTACAGAGGAAGGAGAAGCAGGGAGGGGATCAAGAGTTGACACAGACACTGGATTATAACAGATATTTCCATGACTCAATCTTTATTGCCGACGGGGGGCCAGGTATACCTTTATCTACGTTTAAAACTGGAGCGAAGAATAACTATGAAACAGATGGGGAATTAGTTTTAAAAAGCCTATGAGAACCTATCATTAGGTCATAATGTGAAATCCTGATGACAGGTTCCATGTAAAAGCAATGGAGCTGTGCTCTATCACCTGTCCTTGTAGAGTTAAGGAAAGGGATTCACCTCTTTAAATGCAATTTCTTGTCACAAATAAAGCTTGTGGAAGGTTCACCTGCACTTGTGTAAGGGAGATTTTGTCTTCACTTTTGTCTCCATACATTTAGATACTTCAAGTTTAATTGATCCTTTCTTATTTTTGGAGGGGTGGTATGTCTCTGTATCAACCGATGTGGATTTCTTCATTTACCTTCCCTCTCCTTACTGACAAGAGCGAATCTGGAGAAAAGAAACAGATAACTTTTTGGAATCCATATCAAGCCCTTTAACCAAAATAGTTCCCATATAAATAAATAAAGAAATTCCTGAAATAAAGTCCTCTAGTACAGTATTGTCATTAGCCCACGATTCTGTAGAATTGGCAAAACGGGATCTTTATTTGGCAACCTGATTGTATAAGGACGCCAGTCTTAAGAAGTGCTGTAAGGTAACTTGCATGCCCTGCATTTACGAGCCAATTAGTGGAAATAATGTACATGTTATTATGCAAGCTCTATGGACCTCTCCCAATTCATTTTGGTGTGATAGGCTCACTTTAATGTGACCTCCTGAAATATGAAGCATTTAATGGCTGCCACTGAGTTCTGTTATATATCTTCCTGTTAAGGCAATATATTTATAACAGCCTTTTCCATTCATAGTTCAGTTAAACTTTGCCCTCACTTGAGCTCTCTACCTTTTTATTCGGTGCCTCTTTTACCTTCATAATGTGTTAAATGTTTTTATGAATATTTTATTAATGCAAAATGATCTATCTGCGTTCATGGTTTCATCTAATGGTTTATAAAAATACTTTAAGCACTACATCATGTAGAGGCAGAATTTGCATCAGCTTTCCTGTAAATACTTCCCAAAGAGACTAAACAAATGGGAAAAGCAGCGTCTAAAACCGTTGTACTAAATAACTAATGTCACTTTTATTATGTAAAATTAATGGCGGTCTAGCTCATCTTCTCGCTACCCCAACATACCAGACCATTTTATATTAACTCAAGTAATTAGGGAATTCTAACCTCAAAACGTTGCCCATTGTTAAAGGACATCTACCACCAGGATGAAGGATTGTAAACCAAGCACACTGACATACTGGTGTGTGCCCCCTTTGGCAGGATCTGTTCTTCTTTTAGCTTCTTTTCCAATAGTTTTTACAAAAAATTCCTAATATATAGTTAATGGAATTTTCTTGAAGTAGCTTGTTTCTATGCTTTTGGCTCAGATTCTCATGGTTCAGGGAGCCCGGCCATCAGCCTGCGCTTATCTTGAAGTTGGATGCTCTTTGAGCCAGGAAAACATGTCTGCCTAGCAGGAGGCCTCATAAAGCAGCAATATGACTGGTGATTGTGGCCCAATCTAGAGAAGGTGGGGCGTGGGGTGGAATGTTGGTTGTCAACCAGTGGGCCAGTCCAAGTCTAATTAAGATACCACTTATAGCTGTCATGCCCACTCCTAACCATGACACTGGCACCCATCCCACTAAAATCACATAATTCTACACATCATCTTATGCAAAATCAGTCAGAAATTGGAGACTCTCCGGAAATGGTCTTAATTTAAAAATGTTTATTTATTACAACTCTTTACTAATAAGAACATGCCGTATATAAACTTGTGTATAAGCTGAGATATTTTTTTCACAAAAAATGTGCTGAAAAACCTGGCCTTGGCTTATACACGAGTCAATAAAAAGAAAACCTACATACTCAACCACTGGCGCCCCGATGCTCGGCGCGGCTCCTGGTGGCTCCTCTTCGGTCTTCTCTCTGCTGTATTAGCTGGCAGAGATGCTTACACTATGATGTATGTAAGTTTGTTTTTTTGTATGTGCTAGGCAAACTGCAGGCTGGCTTGCTGTATACTACATGGGGCTGGCTGGCTGGCTGTATAATACACGGGGCTGGCAGGCTGTATACTACATGGGGGCTGGCTGGCTGTACACTACTGGGGGCTGGCTGGCTGTATACTACTTGGGGCTAGCTGTAAACTACTTGGGGCTGGCTTGCTGTATACTACATGGTGCTGGCTGTATACTACAGGGGACTGGCTGGCTGTATACTACTTGGGGCTTGCTGTATACTACTGGGGGCTGGCTGTATACTACTTGGGGCTGGCTGTATACTACTGGGGACTGGCTGGCTGTATACTACTGGGAGCTGGCTGTATACTACTGGGAGCTGGCTATATACTACTGGGGGCTGGCTATATGCTACAGGGGGCTGGCTCGATACTACAGGGGGCTGGCTGGCTATATACTGGGAGACTGTGACCAATGCATTTCCCAGCCTCAGCTTATGCTTGAATGAATAGGTTTTCCAGTTTTTGTGGCTTAAATAAAAGATCTCGGCTTATACCTCAGGTCTGCTTATACTCGAGTATATATGGTAATAAGTAATAAAAACAGCTTGGGGGAGAAAAAAATGACAATGATTTATATATGTGATATTTTCTACAACTTGGAGACAGTGATGTTCTTTTCTTAGTTTGCACTAAACAGCTGGTAATATTCTTCCCTGGAGTCTCCTCTCAGTTTTATGACATTCCCATTACTATGGGAAACAAAATAAGTGAAGGGTTTGATTAAGGGACTAACAAAATGGGCTTCCTAATAGAACATACATAGACATTGGGCCGGAGTTATTAAAGCGTTTGCGCCATTTTGTCTGTCTTTGAACAGCATGCAAACTTTTTCTACATGTGTTTATAAAGTGTCTGTGCCAATTTTGTGTCGTGGCTGCTCTGTGTTCAACAAGACAGAAAAAATGTGCACCTAAAAGGGTAGTAATCCCCCAATGTAGTAATTACCCAATGATGTCGGTTTCGCCAACAATGATCTAAAGTGCATGGCCCATTTGGGACTTCATTTCTCAATATTCTACACATTGAAAATGAATGGCAAATGGTAGGGAGGTTGTTTTTTACTTATTGTTGGGGAATTTGCTTGGGAATATTTCATACCCTGCTATGGTGATCTGAATATGGTTCACTCTAAACATCAGGATGCCTGGAATGTATATTATAAGTGGGGGGGCTAGCAGTAGTGGATCATAATATAGAAGGTTTGGGCAGTAACCCGGGACCCGAGCCTTCTAGGGGGCACTTGGCCACCCAAACCATCCACCAAATTTTATACTGAGAAGGACCTTCACCCATGAAATCCTCATACATCTGTTCCCCCTCTAAATACAAATGTACACAAAAGCAATTTTAGGACCTTTAAATGCCCTCCAAAGGTCCTGAATCCACAGATTGACAGGAGACAGAGGGAACGCATCTTACATTCCCCAAGAAGCTTATGTACCACTAGTATCATATGTAGGAAGTGAATTCCAGACATCTATGGGCTATAATATTCAGCCCAGGGCCCATGGGCCCTTAATATGTCTTAATGTGCCCCTGGTGACTAGAGAGAATGTTTTTTTTTAAATAGGGTTAATAAAAGAGGGCATATTATAAGGAGAGGAATAAAAAGTGGGGTGTCAAGGAAGGTGACATTTTACAATGAGGGGCCAATATGGTGGCAGTGTGTGGTATTATACTTTGGGGGCACATTAGGAGGTTTAGTTAGGAGTGGTGCTCATGAACTGAAAATTTTCAGCCCCCCTTACTGTCACTGGAATAGTTTTTTAGTGTTTCACCATACCCTGGTTCAACAAAGGTTGGGAAACTTTGCTTCAGACTAAATGTACGTGTCCCATCGCGCAGCTTTGGTAAGTCTAGTTCAATTGGTGTTGCAATCGGCCAATCTCTTACTTTACAATCTCTTACTAGTCATCGACTAGTAATTTTTTGTGAATAAGTTAAGGCAGTGCATGCATGTCCTGAGAATGCATGAACACCTATTTTTTTAATAGAGGTATGCAAGTATTCTAAAGATACTCTTGGCGAATGTAAATGATGTCTGAATTCATCTAAAGGAATCAATAGCAACGACTTTTACAGGAAAAAAAAATCTTATTAGTTCTAGTAATAAATATAATGCTTCACAATAGCTATTTCCATAAATGTTTAAAAATTATTAAATAACATGTCCCCGTTGATTTCTAAATGTAATTTAATTTTTTTTTTCTTGTCACAGGGGATTGCACTTATTGCTCGAATATAACTGACAAAATGAGAAGAAAATTATAATTTATTAAGTGTAGATCAAAATAAATTTCAGTAAAAGCCCCGCTCCGCAAAGTACAGAATAACTGACAAATTGCATAAAACGTCCTTGCATCTTAAGCCGTAAATGGAATCCACATACAAGAAAACATTAGAACAATCTAAAAGCCATTTGGAAAAAAAAAAAAGAAAGAAAAAATCTATCAAGCCCCCAAAAACATTTTAAATCTGACATTGCTAAATAGCAATAATGTCTTAAATGGCAAGCTATTAGTGATATAATGATGCATTCGGCGAGTGTTTCTTACTTTTTGACAGAAACAACTTTGTTTTATTTGATTTTTTTTTTTTATTTTTTACGTTATTCGTAATATGAGACGCATTATGCATGGTAAATGCCATTACATGGTGCGACTCGCAAACACCTGAGCGTGTATCCTACTAAATGTGAGTCATCTCCGGGGATTTAATCTCATTTTTGATCAACACTCCACGTGTTGTAGCTAGTGAGCAGCATGTTAATGTGACCTCATTAAACTATTACTTGGCTTCTGGAGGAAATTGGCTACTGAATATAAACATTAATAATGCAT
This sequence comes from Engystomops pustulosus, assembly GCF_040894005.1. Classification (NCBI taxonomy): domain Eukaryota; kingdom Metazoa; phylum Chordata; class Amphibia; order Anura; family Leptodactylidae; genus Engystomops; species Engystomops pustulosus. Next base: position 37,651,516 of record NC_092415.1, on the reverse strand, counting down.
ATTTTTTTTTTCCTCGTTTCCACTTTACCATTGCTTTGCCAACCATCTGGGGAAATTAAAAAGGGTTACTGATGTCAATCAGCTAGTCCAATGGTAAAAAAGAATCTACAATTAATAATGGTACATTAGAACAACCCTGAAAAAACCTATTAATAAGGCATCATTATTCCTCCTGCTTGAGTTGACAAATAAGAATACTATTCCCCGGGGACACTCTTTTTTCTATTTCAAAGATTCATAATAATTGCTTTTTCATAAAGCGCCCTCAGAAATATTGTGATTGCAATTTTCTTTCAATTTCAGGTTCTAAACAAGTAAGAATTAGAATTTTTTTTTGTGTGTTGCCCTTTTTCCTGTTCACCATCTTTGCAGGTAATGTTTGACTATTGTTACGCTTACAGTGTGACATAAAGTCTTGTTAACGCAGGGGACATACATGAAATTATCCACACTAATCTGTATTTACATAGGGTCCAACAGGGAAAAGAAAGATGTGTTTCAGTCTCAGAACATCATACTGCTAAACTGCTTACTTTGATCATTGGCAACATTACATATATAGGGTCCCGCGGCCGCATTTCCGTCAGGTTTTTGGGGATCGCCCCGCTGAGACAGCCATTTTAAAGGGGATTGTGTCACACCAGTCGGATTTTGGCTCATCGGCTTTCATGCGACAGAAATCGGGCGTGGGCCGTCGGCCGATCCGACTGATACGGACAGAGCGTGGGAAATCGGGCACACGATCGTAGTGAATCGTGGCAGAGTTCATTTTCATCGGACACTCCGGATCGGGGAACGGGCAGGGATGGGCAAGTAAATGTGCCCCATATTGTTCAAAAAATTCACCGGAGCGTACAATTGATTCTTCGATTCCGATATACGTATATACGAAACTTCTTTTAGCTGTTGTAAGTAAAAGACCTCATTGTCGTAAGTAAAAGACCCCTGTTGTAAGACCAAAGACCTCATTGACCTCAAAGACCCAAGATGCCATTCAGACACGAAACCGCTGCAGTTTTTTTCTCCTCAAATTTCATCCATAGCTCAGCTTGCTATATAGAAAAGATATGTACTGACATAGCGTAGACGGTATCAACAAATGTAAAAGTTTTTAATTCTTGGTTCTAATCGTACTCACATAGAATAAGATAAAAATCTGCATATAATAAATCAATCCACAAGGACGCCAGCCATTGCCCAACCCAGGGTTTCACCTCACAGGACAGGGGGAATTGCCCTGCATGGAAATTACAGGCTGATGAAGAAAGCAAGAAAGGAACCTAATGTTGAAAAATGTTCTAATAATCACTTGCATTCACTCTGCCATGCACAGTACTTGCATGAGAGGTCCAACGCCTGCTACAGAAAACATTCCCCAAACCATGACACTTCCTCCACCACCTTTCACTAACTCTTGTCCTATTGTCAGGTTAGAGTACACACTTACAATCTTCACTGGACAATGAAACCTATTGGATCCACACCTGGCCATACATTAGATAGTTTAGGTTAAGAAGAAAATATTCAGTTCAATTTACTCTTTATCAGACAGATTATTTAATTATTTATTCTACTGCTTAATAAAGAATGGCTGGACCTTTCTAGAGGCATTTTCAGTCCTTATTCCTATTGTTTCAACATGATATTGTATTACCTTGTAATGTCTTATTTTATTTGTATATGTGCCCCATAATATGCAAAGGGCTCTGGAATATGATGGCGCAGTATAAAAATGTTTTATTTTAAAACTTTTTAATATTATGCTATTGAGATATTTCTTTTCAGTTTATTCCAGGGGGCCCCTTTTACATTTAATAATTTGGTTACTTTTCAAGAATTTAAAGAAATCAACCATTTTGGCAAGCTCTGTGCAGTGCTGCGTAATCTGTAGGCGCTATATAAATAAAGAATTATTATTATTAAATCTACATAAGTCTACAAAGTTTGTTATAGGTGAAGAATTTTTTAGGCAGAAGTGTCTATAACAGTGATGGCTAACCTTTTAGAGCCTGAGTGCCCAAACTTCAACCAAAAGACACTTATTTATTGACAAGTGCCAGCACAGCAATTTAAGCAGTAATTTATTTCTCCTTGTTCTTTGACAACGTTCAATCGTTCACTAAGGAAACCAACACAGTTGAAAGGAAGAGGTTAAATTTGTAGGAAGATTCTGCAGGAAGATTCTTTGAGTCCTGTCTAGTGAACTTCATTCTGGGGTGATGGCGAGGGTGCCCACAGAGAGGGCTCCTAGTACCACCTCTGGCACCCGTGCCATAGGTTCGCCACCACTGGTCTATAACATTGGATACAATTTTGCATATATTTGCACGAAAAACACATTTACACTTGTTACTCATTGACATTTACCAAAAAAAGTTACCTCCACTATACTATGTTATTTTTCCTTAAATTGTAGAACATAATTCTTGAAATAGATAATCAAACGTAAAATGAAACAGCCTTGGATATCACATTCCCTCTTTGGTGGTGGATTTTATCAGGGTACGAGCGCTTTCAGCTCTTGTTAGTTTGGAAACTACTGTGCTATTGAGACGACCAACACAACAGGCAAACTATGTAAATAAAAAATAATGAGCAATATAGCAATAAAACAAGCAGAGCATGCAACAACGGAATACATGAATGCTTAAGTATTGTACACAGCGATTAACATTTCTGCCAGTGGGACAAGATATTACTCTCAATGCATCCATTTAGTTTTAGCAATTATAGGGAGTCTGGGTCAGGGAAGTGGAAATTGAAATTTGATACGTTTTCAGAGTTCTTATTAGAATCTGTGGGAATTCTATGTGTCTTGTAGCAAACATTGTGTACATCTAATAAGTATGACATAATGAATAAGTAAATTCAAGACTAAAAGTCAAGATACAGGCAGTCCCCGGGTTACATACAAGATAGGTTCTTTAGTTGGTTCTTAAGTTGAATTTGTAGGTAAGTCACAACTAATATATGTTATAATTGTAGCTTCAGACAAAATGTTTTTTATTATCCCTGTGACAATTGGATTTTCTAAATTTTTAGCTGTATTGGCAATGAGGATTATTCTTAAAACTTCATTACAGACACTTTACAGCTGATCATTGCAGCCTGGGAGTAAAGTAACACCCAGAGAGCTTCAGCAGAGGTCATAGTGGGCAGAAAGGTCCGACTGTAACTAGGGGTCGTCTGTAAGTCAGGGGTCCTTATGTAGGGGACCGCCTGTATATAGAAAGAATCAAACTGTGAAGAAGAGAATCATTTCTGCAATTAGGTAAAGATAATCAGAATTTCTGGAATAATGCATTTTAAGGAAGAAACATAATATATAGACCTTGTCAATTCTGGTGGTTAAAAACCTGTCTAAGATATGTAGAAAAACTTAGTCTATTGCTGCCTTTCCACTAATGTTTTCAGCCCATGGAAATGGGCCTGTATGTTGGCTGCACATGTTCATGGGAAGACAGCCTATGTGGATTTTGGGCAGTTTTGACTTTCCCAAGAGATCAGCAAGGATCCTCAGCATGCACAATGAATGGGAGGGATTATGGAGGTAATAGGTTAAAACAATTATATTTGTTGACTCGTCAATCAAGTTAACAGTGCAGAAAGTCAAACAACCTTACATCTGTACATGGTACTTGTGCTGTCAACCCAACATCATGTTGCAGCCAGGTAACAAATGCCAACCCGTAGAACAGGAGTGTCAGTCCTGGAGCTGGTAGGTGAGTAACAGTTTTTAGCTAATTTTGGAATTAATTAATTGATTAGTTTAATTGCGTAAGATAAATAACATTTCACCTTTATTACCACTTTGATTATGGTAATACCCAGTGGGGCACATTTACTTACCAATCTGGAGGAGTTCACAGAAAGTGCACTGTCCGACAATAATGCACGGTGCCGCGATTCACTAAGATCGTGCGTCCGATATCCTGCATGTGTCGCTTCCCCGCTCAGGTCCGTCGGAGTTCAACTTCTTCTTCCTGGTACATGTAAGTGCTGGATCTTGAGACACAATTTGAATGTTAAATCCCACGCTTAGTCCGAATCAGTCAGATAGTCTGACAACCCGCCTCCCAATTTCTGTTGCATGAAAACCGACACAGCTGCACCAAAATCCAATCTTGTGCGACACAATCCCCTGCTAAATACCTGTCACAGTCATGCTATCCCCGAAAATTTCGGAAAATCTGATTAAAGTGCAGCCGCGGGCCCTTAGTAAATAAGCCCCAATATGTGTAGGTTTATTTGTGTTTTATACTATTTGCTCCAGAAATCATGACTCTGGTGCTTCCCTGCACTGCCCTAACAGAGTTCACCAACTTTTTTGTGGTGCACCTTTAACATAGGGCATGTAACAGACTTCGCAGGTAAAATACAGCGCACGGTCGGACTGAGCACTGGAATGTACCCTAATTTGTGTCGCATGGTGGCTAGAGCAGCTGCCCCACACCCCACAAAAGCATTGCGTGCAACAAAATAGTGGCACAGACACTTCTTAAATACGTGTACAAAATCCATCCGAAAACAGGCACAAAGCCCTTAGTAAATGTGCCCCAATGTTTTAGTATGTTTAATGTATGGCTATGAACCCATTTTCTTCTGAATGCGTATGGTTTTAGGTAAGAGAAGGAGGCACAGGGTAATAGCATCATAGTAGATGAGGTTGGAAAAAGACTCTGGGCAGGCAGAAGAAAGAGGTTATGAGTCAGGTAAAACAAGAAGAATTCAAACATAAACAGACATAGATGTCTACAATATTGCCCAAGTACCCATGCAAATGTGATTATGGGCAACTTTTCTATAGCAGTACAATGCAGGGGTAGAAGAGGCAGTTGGAGAGAGGAGGTGAGTGTTCCTTTTTTCACCATCTCCATTCAGTTAGGCAACATTTTAGAGTGATTCTTCTAGCAATTATGACCATACACAACTGCAGATAGTATTAAGTAGATGTCTTAGAAACCTGTGTAGCAATATCTCTGTGTGTGATGTTGCTCACAGCAGTATTGGGAAAAATGCATATTCTAGGATTGCAGCTGTATTTGGAGCACTCTGGTGCAGTGGTGTGGAGATCTATTCAGTCAACACAGCCCAGTCTCTCCATGCTTCTATCATACTCTAGGTCTTATTTTCAGGGGGTGTTTTATATTTTAACCCAAATTCAAATTTATTGTGGAACAAAAATTAAATTTCTCTAATACAGTATCCTTATAACTCTCCAAACTCTGAATTTCTTGTGACTCAATTTCTATTGGAATCATTGGCGCCAAACTTTTATGTTTAGCACTTTCCATAAATGACTCCTGCTTGTTCGCTTGTTCAGGTATCGCAATTCCGGTGCAGCAGGCAGTGACTTTATCCCATGTCACAACCTCTTGCAGCATCTAAAAGATCTACTGATACTAATGTGCGGCGTGGGGGGAGCTGCAGCAATGATGGCCACTAGGTCTTATTTTCAGGGGAGGCCTTATATTTCTAAGCTTGAAAAAAATTGTACTAGGTCTTATTTTCTGGGTATGTCCTATTTTGGGGGAAACAGGTAGGAGTGACTACTATAGCAGGCTTTAATTTGAATACTAATGCAGTTATTTCTGAGTTATTTCAGGTATGGTTATATTGATCTCCATGGCTGCTACATGGTCAGAACTGATTATGCATCCCATTTTCATTGATTTGTAAGTTCTAGTGCCCACGATAATTAAAACGTACCATGCACCCAAAAAAAGTCAATTGGGCTCATTTACTAAGGGTCGTGCTGCTCCTTTTGTCGGACTGTGCACCTTTTTCATGGATTACACGACTTGGACAGGTATTTGTGTGCGCTGGGATTTTGGTACACTCAAACCTTTTTGTGGTGCAGTGGGACTGGCTTCCATGTAACACAATTTAGGGGGTTGTCATCGGACGATCCGACTGATTCGGACAGAGTGCCGTATTTAACTGTCAAATTGTATTGCAAGCCAATGCACTTACAATTACATGCACCACTAAGAAGATGGTGACCTGAGCGGGGAAGCGACACATTCAGGATATCGAGTGCATGATCTTAGTGAATCGTGGCACAGTGCATTATCGCCGGACAATGCACTTTCAGGATCTCCAGCAGGAATGTAAGTAAATGTAATATATTAATACATGTATAAATATATTATACATCACTACAAAATGTGCCACTATGATACCAGCAAATAGTAGAAACTGAATGTTACAATGCGCCATTCCCACTAGTTGTACTTTTCAGATAACTAAATAAATATTTAACTAAAAGTGACAACACGTTCGGCTGATTGTGCTTCTTCTCCAGATGCTCGATAAACAATATATACATGAATCTCACATTGTCTAGAAAGTGGTCATATTCTAAGCACAGACTATAAAGCCATTGCCTCAGACGGATTCCATTATTAGGAACATCATACATAATAGTATGAGCTCAGACATTAATGGGATTGTGCTTTCATCCAATGCCTAATAAGTAATTATATTTTTGAAATTACCTGGAAGAACTTTTTTCTTAAACTATTATTATTATTATTATTTTTTTTTACTATTTAGATCATCGCTCATAACGACTGAGTTATATTTTGACAGCTAGTGACAAAAGAGTGCCAGGAAATTGTGACACAATTGTCACCTTCAATGGGCTCAGGTTGAAAAACTGAGTCTGAGTGCTAGGTACTAATTAGAAGCGCTATATTAGGAAAGCAAATACAGTGAAGTCTAATATTAAACAAAGAACAATTCTCATCTCAAAGGTTTCCATTGTGTGCGGCTTATTTCATAAAACCGTTTTGCATTCTAATGAAGTACAAACAATTACTAGTAGAGTAACTAATTTCATGCTATTACCGAAATCATATAAAACAATTCTCACTGTTTTATGAATTTTTAATGGCAATTTTGTACATGTTAATTGAGGAATTCATTGGCTTCATATAATGAAATTTGTATTTTATCTTTGCTCACAGGAAGTTCCATAATAAGAAAATGAGAAGAAATATGTTGAGTATTTAAAGGCAAAGCATGCAGTAAATACAAGCGATATATAATCCAGTAAAATCGCCTACATGGAGTTGATCATCCATTTCTGTATAAGGCACATGTAATGGAAATATAATAGAAACAGAATTTCAGATGCCTCAAGCGCATATATTATTCAGAATAGACTGTAACGATACTGCCATACAAATTCTTCTAATTGTTTATTTTATTAATCAGAGTGTTTTGTAAATAAAGATATAATATGATCAATTTGTTAATTAGTATTCATTAAGAATAATCTGATTAAAATCTCATTAGGAAGAGCTGTGCATGGAAGCTACTGCTCAGTGCAGAGTTGCTATTTTAGACATTGTAGATTTTTGTAACTTTTTGTGAGATCTATGCAAGAATCGCCATTCCAATATACTGTACAGGTAGTTCCTGGGTTATCATTGTAACCCCAGCCAAAATTTTTTTTTGGTTTCTGTGACAATTGGATTTTAAAAATGTTGGATTGTCATAAGAACCAGGAGTAAGCTTCATTGCAGACACATGTGGTCACTGTTATCTAGAGGTCCGTTTGTAACTAGGGGTCGTCTGTAAGCCGGGTGTTCTTAAGTTGGGGACTGTCTGAAATACAAAAAGTGCTGACATTCCACTTTTTGGCATTGATTTCTGCAAACTCCTCTAAAACAGGGGCTTCTGAACTCTACTCTAGTGATTGGGGTTGATCAAAGTTGGGACCATCAGTAATCATATATTGATCATCTATTCTGTGGATAGTTGATTTTTTTTGGGACCCTAAACCAGCTACAGGTCCTTATGGATTTGTGCTTCAGGGTCTCAAATGAAGTCTTTATATTTTAAAAAGTGAAAAAAAACAAACTTACCAGGATGTGAGTCCGATGAGGCATATTGAACGGACATCAGAATATCCAATGCTGGTGCCGGTAATGTCAGGACAGTATCCTGGCATTGGCAAAGCTTGAAGTTGATGGGCCTCAGTGCAAAGTCTGTGACAGGCCCCCTGACTATAATGTATGGTTTATAGAACTAGTTTTTTCATATGGGACAGTGAGACCTTATGGGTCCCCTAAGCCTCTTGGGCCCAGGTGCGACCGCAACCTCTGCACACCCTCAAGTTACGCCCCTGCTGGCTTCACTGAGCATGCACTTCACTGAGGGCAGTTGCACAGTAAAGCCGGTTTGTAATACTTTGGCTTCATTTGCTAGAGTGTGCAGGTGCTGAAAGAACATGGGACAAGGTGAGTATTCATTTTTTTTCCTGAATACTTAAAAATCAAACAGGGCAATATGGGACACTAAGCCATAAGGACCTGTGGGTGGTACAGTGTCCCAAATTACCCTGCCAGGTTCCCTTTAAGGAATAGACCATTTGCATAAAATTCAATAACACTTTGTAATCATTCTGACTAAGGAACATCATTTGATGTAGGGGACCTAGGTAATGGGTTCAGGTTCTGACTGGAGATTTACATTTCATAAAAATAGCAAATAAGTCTTCAAATCAAATTGAGTCTCTTTATCTAACTACATTGATTACTAATAAAAAGTCAAGTGACATGATCTATTATACATTAGTGTACTGTCTGTCACAGTCTGACTATAGACAAAACTTCTGAGATTTGATGAAGGGTCCGATTCAGCAGCTATGGACCTTGGATTTAATATAGTATAAATAATTTCAATGTGAATGAAAAGTGCTCTGATTGGTCTGAAGTTGTATAGAACCAACCTCTCCAGGGTGGCATTCAGTGGCATGACTAGGAGAGGCATGGTCCAATGGGCGGCCTCTGCATGGGGCCCTCCTTCCCACTTAAAATAAATACATATTGGTATACTCACACATGCGACTTACAATAACACATTTATACATTCAGGCTCACACATATAGAGCCATATACACACATACAGTGCTATATACAAAGATATAGCATATATGTTTACACACTTACAGTATATACACCCACCATACACATCACAGATACAGCATATATACATCACATATATGTTATATACATATTATGCTGTACAATGTGCAGTATAATATGTATATAACGGTGCACATCCTCCACTATTTAGTATGTCAGGTTGAATGACGGGGCCCCCTGACACTACGGGCCCCATAGCGGCTGCCATGGTTGCTATCACTCTAGTTACGCCCCTGGTGGCATTGCCGCCACAACACTAGAATCTGCAGTCAAAACTTGTACACCTTTTTTTGTGGGGGGGGGGGGGGATATACTCCAGTTCATATACTCAAGGAGATTTCCAAGATTCCTATAAAAGCCCTTTAATAGTAATAGAAACATGTGATACATTAAACCTTTTAGTGATCACTGTTTCTACAATTCATTATTGGTTACTCAAATCTTGGGTTCTTAACAGTAGGACATGTACCCCAGTAAAACGTGCTATGTCTTTAGAAGGTGCTTCAAGGCCTTACATGTAATGTACAACAAGATTTATGACAATACCCTAGGAGGCACTTACAGTACTTACAGAGGATTTATTTAAGATTGTTAGGAGGCAATTGGGTTATGTAATGAGGTAGATGAGGGTGATTCTATGTAGGCAAATCTAACCATTAAAGTTGGACTTAGAAATTGTTGTTTTCTAAAAGAATTTAATTTCTTATGTGGTACAAAATCCCCTCCCATGCAGATTTTAATTTTAAAAAGTATCTTTTTTTTTGCTCTTTTATAGAGGTTTTCTAAATATTCTTACACGTTCAGAGAAATCCGTCATTAAAGGAATAGCATGTTGTTTCTTATCTGTGTTCTCCTGCAAAGTTAGAAACACTCATTGTAGCTGAATATTAAATTGACCTTACATCACCTTTTATGAGTGTTTCTAGCCACTAAGGAGAACACCTGTAAGATGTTAGCACTGAGACATTAGGCTGCTTCCCTGATGAAGTTCTCTGCAAAAAGAATGCACTATACTGCAATGTATGTAAGAAGAAGCTGTACACAAAAGTTCTAATGAAAAATAGTTAATTTATTTTTTTGCTCAGAATAAATGCAATGCAATAATAACAATAAAAATATTTCCCTGTAGGTATTCATAACATTTAATTGCAAAATTGTAAAAAAGATTTATCTTACTCTATGTTCAACATATGCTGCATTATTATTATTCTTTATTGTCTGGAATGAGGGGTAGGGATTATTTATTCCTGTGTGGATCCACATACTGTAGCTTGGAAGTGGTCTATGAGATGAAAAAACCACAGCAACCAGACACTTGCTTTCATCACCTTAACATTAGATCAATCAGGTCTAATTGCTTATTGGATTTGTAATTTTATGTTTATTTTTTTGTGCATAATTTTCATTGTCTCAGGCACTTACTGTATCTAATTGCAAGAAGTCTATAACCCATAGAATATTGAATGCATTATCATCCCACTAACATTACTGGTTTAGAAAAAGAAAAAAAAGGTGTTTTCCGTAATGAAACATTCCTGTCCCATTTGTATTGACTTAAAAATAAAGAGCAATATGGAAAAACTAAATGTCTGTAGCCAATGTAATTAAAGGGGCTGCCCTTGAGTGTCCCAATACATACAAGGCGTTATTCTAACATTAGTGATTTGGTCGTTGTTTGACATAACTGATTGTGACCCGGGTTGAGACTATAAACAGATAGGGGGAGATTTATCAGAAGTGTTCTAGTTGCCCAGGGAAACATTTGTGTATAGGGCCTAACTTGCTTCATGGGGAAACCCTTTTAAAAGTGTAAGTACCCTAAGAAATACACATAAAAATCTAAACATCATGGTCATGCCAAATATTTTCAATGGGATTAACACGTAAATAGATATCCATACAAAGACACAGTTAATGTCCTCATTATAGTAACAGTATGTTATCGTGCAGTAGGTTGTGCTTTATACTGGTTGTCAGCAAAGGTCAAAAATACATCAGTTTTAGAAGAGTCTAGTTGTATTTATATCAGAGAACAAACCCTGTCTCCTTTTGTCTCTCAATGGCCATTGGAGCAACAATTGGCATGCACATGTGTATGGACGGAAGTGGGGGGTAGCATTCTGCTGGTGAATACAGCTAGACTCAAGCTGCAAGAACCTATTTGTATAGCTATCAACCTCCGCTTCTATTAATATGAAAGGGAGTGTAATTCTGCTTGTCAGAGTGGATGATGGGCATGTAATAGACGTACACTGTGATTGAATTGCCCTTAATCAATACTGCCTCTGACAAGTAAAGACCATGCTGTAGCTTAAGAAGCTGTCGATGGAGGAAGCCACAGCACCCAGGAGTTTAAATTCCAAAAGGCTTTATTCACATTTCATCCAGGCATAAAAAATGTGACGTTTCGATTCCCACTGAGTCTTTATGAAGCTTATTATATCATGCTTGATAAAGATTCAGTGGGAATCGAAATGTCACATTTTTTATGCCTGGATGATATGTGAATAAAGCCTTTTGGAATTTAATTCCTCCATCGACAGTACCTGATTTTGGGTTTGAGCATCAGAACCTTTAGCTGCGACCACCGTCTTTACAAGTTACCGTGCAGGACTTGGATTGCTGCCTTACTACTCCTTTTTTCTGGACTCTGGTAGCTTAAGAAGCTGCCACTTAGAACAACAGGGATCAATCATAGCCAAAAGGACAGACAGAAAAGCAAGACTGAGCATGTGTGTCCACTTTGGCACCGTTACGAAAATGGACACAAAAAGGTTGTTCAACATAAACAGCAGGTGGTGCTATTCTTTCCTTATTTCTGGAATATCTGGGGATATTAACTTAAAAATATCAAATTATGCAAATTAAATAAAATCATTATAATTATGTCCTGGATTTTACCCTTGGTTTTAAATTATCTAAAACATTTTTTCCAACTGTGGACCAATAAAAAAAACGAATAGGCTTTTCAAGCATTTAGTTTTTTCACTAGTGAGAAAAACTCCAAAATAGGCAGCACGTGGATGAGAAACTCCATCATTGGGTCAGTTTGCAATTAACTATAATGTTCTTCGGACAACCCCTTCGATGAACTGAAAACAAGACTGGGGAAAATTATGAAATGATACAACACATAGTCATATAGTATAATTGGATGATATCCATGAACTAATGGTAGGAAAAAAGATGGAGTATTTAAGAATCATGAATTTCCATTACACATATGCAACAGGAGAAACTGTATTTATCTGTTTGTTTCGAACTTTGTTTCACAGGCTTGCAACATTATGCATTTTAATATCATATAACAATTAGGATTTTTATGAACAAGATGGCAACAAATTACAATTTCTTCTACACACCCCCTTTCTGTTAATGATATATGTAAAATGATTAGTTTTCAACAACATGAAATATTCCAGTGTCTTCTTTTGTTCTATCTCTGCCCTTTCAGTTCCAATCCCCGTTTTATTAGAACGATGACATCTTTCAAAATGTCTGAGAAAATGATAAGTTGAATCTCTTTCTTGATTGTTCCAAATTGTTCCTGTGCTATATTTCAATTTCCTAATTGTCCTACCATTATACCACACTCCACAGTTGCATACTAAGTGATAAATAATGCATGTCTTATCATAAGTAATAAAGTGTATTATCTGAAAATGTTCTTCACATTCAGCTGTTACATAGCAGATGTGTCTTAAGAAAAAGGGTACATTATCTTCTTCTCTTGCTGCGTTACATACATGTGGTACATTATTATTATCCAATGTTTTGACAGTGGATATTTATGATTCCATAACTGAAAACACTTTGGTGTCTAAAATGAATGTAGTTTAAGATGTTTAGAGAGTTGTTCTTTTTTTTAAGAAGAAGAATATTATCAGGAGGAAGTTGGGTGCTTTGTCACTACCCAATGTCCCGCTCTTCAATCTCAAGAGGCAAAAATAAAATACTTAGGTTAACAGAAAACAGATCCAGCTGCTAATATCAATCTAAGATACTTTCACTACATGCACTGATAGCAATGGGTCAAACCCAAAAAGATTGCATTGCGGCCAATATTATTCAGGAGCGGACTAGAACCTCAAAGTTCGAGTTTGAGAACATTGTGAGTTCAGGTTCCACAGACCCAACTCCAAACTTCATTGGAAGTTGGGGGCTGGTGCAATGTTTGGCTCAACTTCACCGCATGGTTAATACACGCACTCATCACTATTCCTAACCAATTGAAGATCCAGTTATTTTTGCTCTTTGGTCTTACAAGTTAAAAATATTGAGCACCAATAACAAGCTTATGTCCCAAATATCAGATTGGAGGAGATCTAGCACTCAGCACCCACACAGATAACTTGTTCTCCGCTGCTAATAAACAGAGAATGGAAGCTTTGGAGTATTAATGGAGTAATAATATCCCATGTTTGTTGCTGTTTATGTATTTATGATGTCCTGTGACTGCCCCAACAGTCTTGTGCTCCCTTTTTGCTTAAGTATCACAGCAGTAATACCTCAGTATGTATCCCCCCAGCAGTAATGTCTCTCTTGTGTCCCCCACACCAATAATATTATCCTCTGTGCCTCTATGTATCAATATATGTATCAAATGTGCCCACTTTGTCCCCACAGAGCACAAATATGGCAGCTGATGACTGGTTCAAGCAGCTATTTTATTTTAGTAAATTATTTTCATTCCATTCCCACTTAAGAAATGGCTGGAACATTATACAAGCACTTGTACCTCTTGTGTCACCCCCTCATCTTCATAGTCTGTAAGCTCTTATGTCACTGCCTCATCCTCATAGACTGTAAGCTCTTGTGTTACCCCCTCATCCTCATAGACTGTAAGCTCTTGTGTCATCCCCTCATCCACATAGACTGTAAGCTCTTGTGTCACACCCTCATACTCATAGACAGTAAGCTCTTGTGTCACCCCCTAATCCTCATAGACAGTAAGCTCTTGTGTCACCCTCTTATCCTCATAGAATGTAAGCTCTTGTATCACCCCCTCATCCTCATAGACTGTAAGCTCTTGTGTCACCCCCTCATCCTCATAGACTGTAAGCTCTTATGTCATCCCCTCATCCTCATAGACTGTAAGCTATTATGTCACTGCCTCATCCTCATAGACTGTAAGCTCTTGTGTCACCCCCTCATCCTCATAGACTGTAAGCTCTTGTGTCACCCCCTCATCCTCATAGACTGTAAGCTCTTGTGTCACCCCCTTATCCTCATAGACTGTAAGCTCTTGTGTCACCCCCTCATCCTCATAGACTGTAAGCTCTTGTGTCATCCCCTCATCCTCATAGACTGTAAGCTCTTGTGTCACCCACTCATCCTCATAGACAGTAAGCTCTTGTGTCACCCCCTTATCCTCATAGACTGTAAGCTCTTATGTCATCCCCTCATCCTCATAGACTGTAAGCTATTATGTCACTGCCTCATCCTCATAGACTGTAAGCTCTTGTGTCACCCCCTCATCCTCATAGACTGTAAGCTCTTGTGTCACCCCCTCATCCTCATAGACTGTAAGCTCTTGTATCACCCCCTCATTCTCATAGACTGTAAGCTCTTGTGTCATCCCCTCATCCTCATAGACTGTAAGCTCTTGTGTCATCCCCTCATCCTCATAGACTGTAAGCTAATGTGTCATCCCCTCATCCTCATAGACTGTAAGCTCTTGTGTCACCCCCTCATCCTCATAGACTGTAAGCTCTTGTGTCACCCCCTCATCCACATAGACTGTAAGCTCTTGTATCACCCCCTCATCCTCATAGATTGAAAGCTCTTGTGTCATCCCCTCATCCTCATAGACTGTAAGCTCTTGTGTCACCCCCTTATCCTCATAGACTGTAAGCTCTTGTGTCACCCCCTCATCCTCATAGACTGTAAGCTCTTGTGTCATCCCCTCATCCTCATAGACTGTAAGCTCTTGTGTCACCCCCTCATCCTCATAGACAGTAAGCTCTTGTGTCACCCCCTTATCCTCAAAGACTGGAAGCTCTTGTATCACCCCCTCATTCTCATAGACTGTAAGCTCTTGTGTCATCCCCTCATCCTCATAGACTGTAAGCTCTTGTGTCATCCCCTCATCCTCATAGACTGTAAGCTAATGTGTCATCCCCTCATCCTCATAGACTGTAAGCTCTTGTGTCACCCCCTCATCCTCATAGACTGTAAGCTCTTGTGTCACCCCCTCATCCACATAGACTGTAAGCTCTTGTATCACCCCCTCATCCTCATAGATTGAAAGCTCTTGTGTCATCCCCTCATCCTCATAGACTGTAAGCTCTTGTGTCAACCCTCATCCTCATAGACTGTAAGCTCTTGTGTCACCCCCTCATCCTCATAGACTTTAAGCACTTATGTCATCCCCTCATCCTCATAGACTGTAAGCTCTTATGTCACTGCCTCATCCTCATAGACTGTAAGCTCTTGTGTCACCCCCTCATCCTCATAGACTGTAAGCTCTTGTTTCATCCCATCGTCCTCATAGACTGTAAGCTCTTGTGTCATCCCCTCATCCTCATAGACTGTAAGCTCTTGTGTCACCCCCTCATCCTCATAGACTGTAAGCTCTTGTGTCACCCCCTCATCCTCATAGACTGTAAGCTCTTGTGTCACCCCCTCATCCCCATAGACTGTAAGCTCTTGTATCACCCCCTCATCCTCAAAGACTGTAAGCTCTTGTGTCATCCCCTCATCCTCATAGACTGTAAGCTCTTGTGTCACACCCTCATCCTCATAGACTGTAAGCTCTTGTGTCACCCCCTCATCCTCATAGACTGTAAGGTCTCGTGTCACCCCCTCATCCTCATAGACTGTAAGCTCTTGTGTCACCCCCTCATCCTCATGGACTGTAAGCTCTTGTGTCACCCCCTCATCCTCATAGACTGTAAGCTCTCGTGTCACCCCCTCATCCTCATAGACTGTAAGCTCTTGTGTCACACCCTCATTCTCATAGACTGTAAGCTCTTGTGTCACCCCCTCATCCTCATAGACTGTAAGCTCTTGTGTCACCCCCTCATCCTCATAGACTGTAAGCTCTTGTGTCATCCCTCATCCTCATAGACTGTAAGCTCTTGTGTCACCCCCTCATCCTCATAGACTGTAAGCTCTTGTTTCACCCCCTCATCCTCATAGACTGTAAGCTCTTGTCACCCCCTCATCCTCATATACTGTAACCTCTTGTGTCCCCCCTCATCCTCATAGACTGTAAGCTCTTGTGTCACCCCTTCATCCTCATAGACTGTAACCTCTTGTGTCCCCCCTCATCCTCATAGACTTTAAGCTCTTGTGTCACACCCTCATCTTCATAGACTGTAAGCTCTTGTGTCACCCCCTCATCCACATAGACTGTAAGCTCTTGTGTCACCCCCTCATCCTCATAGACTGTAAGCTCTTGTGTCACCCCTCATCCTCATAGACTGTAAGCTCTTGTGTCACCCCCTCATCCTCATAGACTTTAAGCTCTTATGTCATCCCCTCATCCTCATAGACTGTAAGCTCTTATGTCACTGCCTCATCCTCATAGACTGTAAGCTCTTGTGTCACCCCCTCATCCTCATAGACTGTAAGCTCTTGTTTCATCCCATCGTCCTCATAGACTGTAAGCTCTTGTGTCATCCCCTCATCCTCATAGACTGTAAGCTCTTGTGTCACCCCCTCATCCTCATAGACTGTAAGCTCTTGTGTCACCCCCTCATCCTCATAGACTGTAAGCTCTTGTGTCACCCCCTCATCCCCATAGACTGTAAGCTCTTGTATCACCCCCTCATCCTCAAAGACTGTAAGCTCTTGTGTCATCCCCTCATCCTCATAGACTGTAAGCTCTTGTGCCACACCCTCATCCTCATAGACTGTAAGCTCTTGTGTCACCCCCTCATCCTCATAGACTGTAAGGTCTCGTGTCACCCCCTCATCCTCATAGACTGTAAGGTCTCGTGTCACCCCCTCATCCTCATAGACTGTAAGCTCTCGTGTCACACCCTCATCCTCATAGACTGTAAGCTCTTGTGTCACACCCTCATCCTCATAGACTGTAAGCTCTTGTGTCACACCCTCATCCTCATAGACTGTAAGCTATTGTGTCACCCCCTCATCCTCATAGACTGTAAGCTCTTGTGTCATCCCTCATCCTCATAGACTGTAAGCTCTTGTGTCACCCCCTCATCCTCATAGACTGTAAGCTCTTGTTTCACCCCCTCATCCTCATAGACTGTAAGCTCTTGTCACCCCCTCATCCTCATATACTGTAACCTCTTGTGTCCCCCCTCATCCTCATAGACTGTAAGCTCTTGTGTCACCCCTTCATCCTCATAGACTGTAACCTCTTGTGTCCCCCCTCATCCTCATAGACTGTAAGCTCTTGTGTCACACCCTCATCTTCATAGACTGTAAGCTCTTGTGTCACCCCCTCATCCTCATAGACTGTAAGCTCTTGTGTCACCCCTCATCCTCATAGACTGTAAGCTCTTGTGTCACCCCCTCATCCTCATAGACTGTAAGCTCTTATGTCATCCCCTCATCCTCATAGACTTTAAGCTCTTATGTCATCCCCTCATCCTCATAGACTGTAAGCTCTTATGTCACTGCCTCATCCTCATAGACTCTAAGCTCTTGTGTCACCCCCTCATTCTCATAGACTGTAAGCTCTTTTGTCACCCCCTCATCCTCATAGACTGTAAGCTCTTGTGTCACCCCCTCATCCCCATAGACTGTAAGCTCTTTTATCACCCCCTCATCCTCAATGACTGTAAGCTCTTGTGTCATCCCCTCATCCTCATAGACTGTAAGCTCTTGTGTCACACCCTCATCCTCATAGACTGTAAGCTCTTGTGTCACCCCCTCATCCTCATAGACTGTAAGGTCTCGTGTCACCCCCTCATCCTCATAGACTGTAAGCTCTCGTGTCACCCCCTCATCCTCATAGACTGTAAGCTCTTGTGTCACACCCTCATTCTCATAGACTGTAAGCTCTTGTGTCACCCCCTCATCCTCATAGACTGTAAGCTCTTGTGTCACCCCCTCATCCTCATAGACTGTAAGCTCTTGTGTCATCCCTCATCCTCATAGACTGTAAGCTCTTGTGTCACCCCCTCATCCTCATAGACTGTAAGCTCTTGTTTCACCCCCTCATCCTCATAGACTGTAAGCTCTTGTCACCCCCTCATCCTCATTTACTGTAACCTCTTGTGTCCCCCCTCATCCTCATAGACTGTAAGCTCTTGTGTCACCCCTTCATCCTCATAGACTGTAACCTCTTGTGTCCCCCCTCATCCTCATAGACTGTAAGCTCTTGTGTCACCCCCTCATCCGCATAGACTGTAAGCTCTTGTGTCACCCCCTCATCCTCATAGATTGAAAGCTCTTGTGTCATCCCCTCATCCTCATAGACTGTAAGCTCTTGTGTCACCCCTCATCCTCATAGACTGTAAGCTCTTGTGTCACCCCCTCATCCTCATAGACTTTAAGCTCTTATGTCATCCCCTCATCCTCATAGACTGTAAGCTCTTGTGTCACCCCCTCATCCTCATAGACTGTAAGCTCTTGTTTCATCCCATCGCCCTTATAGACTGTAAGCTCTTGTGTCATCCCCTCATCCTCATAGACTGTAAGCTCTTGTGTCACCCCCTCATCCTCATAGACTGTAAGCTCTTGTGTCACCCCCTCATCCTCATAGACTGTAAGCTCTTGTGTCACCCCCTCATCCCCATAGACTGTAAGCTCTTGTATCACCCCCTCATCCTCAAAGACTGTAAGCTCTTGTGTCATCCCCTCATCCTCATAGACTGTAAGCTCTTGTGTCACACCCTCATCCTCATAGACTGTAAGCTCTTGTGTCACCCCCTCATCCTCATAGACTGTAAGGTCTCGTGTCACCCCCTCATCCTCATAGACTGTAAGCTCTTGTGTCACCCCCTCATCCTCATAGACTGTAAGCTCTTGTGTCACCCCCTCATCTTCATAGACTGTAAGCTCTTGTGTCACCCCCTCATCTTCATACATTGTAAGCTCTTGCGGGCAGGGCCCTCACTCCTATTGACTATTTTTATTCTCTAATGTCTTATTTTATTTGTACATATTCCCCGGAATCTGTGAAGGTGCTATATAAATAAAGATTATTATTATTACTATCCTCTTTGTGCCACCATAACAGTAATAGTCCTCTTCTGCCCTGTAGTTGTCTACTGAAGTCACCTTTGTTCTAAGAAAAATACTTTAATATCTGAGTTTTACCTCTTTACAATCTCTTTACAAGTACCAGTCCCCCTTCTGATCCACTCAGACATACAGTATATAGGTTTTATTCATGAATTTCTCAGCATCTGTGAGAAGGAGAACTTGGCAAAGCCATAGCCGCAGGTGACCTGTCAGCAGGATTTGACATATGAAGCTATTGGCAATTTCCTGCAGGTCACAATACAATACAATGTACTTTGCTAAAAAGTCAACAGCTTCGATTTGCAGAAATAAAAGTTTGACAATGTATGTATCTGAGTCATGTGGGTCATCCTTTTAAACACCCTTTTCTACTTCTTCTTCTTCTTTCCCCTTCCTGTATGCACGCTCACAGCTTGGCTCCTGGCTCCGCACATGTGCAGTGAAGGTGGTGTAGCATACATTGGTCACTGGGGATGCTTGGAGTTGAGCTCTGCACATGTGCGAGAATTGAATGGAAAAGGTGATGCTATTCCAGGGAGAAGGAGGGGTATATAGAGCAAGGTTTACAATGATGAGGGGTCATTTATCTACAGTCTACATTTATCTACAGTTATCTACAGTCAGAACATTTGTGCACGCCTGTTTTTTGCTCTTTCTGGGTTTTGGACTTGTTTCATTTGTCTTGATATATCAGGCATCTGTGTGCTTTAGTGCTTTTATTTAAAAAAAAGTCACACAAAAGTCCCAAACTCTTCTGCAACCCCTTGTAATCTTTTGCCTTTGCCTGCTTGGGACTGGGATTTATTTGCAGCAAAATTCCATCGTTTTATCATGATTTCCACCACTAAGTCTACATCTGGATTTAAAAGATATATAAGGTGCAAACCTCAAAAACCTTCTGGTGCTGCTAACTTTGCCAGTGGAAAAGTCACAAATGTTGCCACAACTGTCTCCAATTATGTCTCAAATATAAGAGAAAAATGAGCCTAAGGCTGGATTCACACTGGCGTTCCCCGCCATACCGTAGCAGGCCCCTCTCCATAGGGATATATGGCACGTGGCGCAGTATGCCATGAAAAAATAGGACATGTACCGTACCGCACCATACTGCTGCCATAGGGCGCAGCTCACCCATTGCCGTCTATGGGGGGTGTATATCGGCCTTATACACGTCAGCTTATGTATATTATGACCTGTAGAAACTGGCAAATGGGTGCACATGTCAAATCAAAATGAAAAGTTCTCTTTAATTTTACTTTTTTTTCCATTAATTTCAATGACTTTGTGTCTTGTGATAAATGAAGAATCTGTACATACATAAGTATTCTGCTTCTAGAAGAGAAAATGTTTTCTACATGAAGCCTATAAGTATATTAATATGCACTGGCTTTGTTTTATGTAATAATTCATTATTTGAAAAACAAAAACTTTCCAGTGAGCGATTAAAAAGGCATCTGTCACCACAATTCACCTACCTGACGTAACTATAATGTTATTTACGACTATATCCACACATGTTACCGATACCTCTATTTTTTATTGCGCACTTGTAAAACTTCCCTTTAGAAATATGCAAATTAAGCTGACGTTTTGGGCGGAGAACCTTAGAGCTCCAGGTCCACATCATGCAGGACCCAAAAGCGATATTTCTGAAGGAGGAAGAGCAATAGAAGGTGCTGGGTGGAGGCAGTGTAACTGGGGCATCTTTATTGCGCTGTAGCTGGAGCACTGAGGTGCTCTGCTAATTGGCCCTCAAAGCACTTCAGCCGCATTTGCATTTTTGTTAACTTTTGTCACATAAGGAGCACAGGAGAATAGAAAAAAAGTCATGTGTGGGCATAGCCCTACCTGACAAAGCATTTAGGTAAATTGTGATGACGGATTCCCTCTAAAGGGATTTTCCAGCTAGCAAAAAATGTGAAATGTGAAAAAGTAGAACAATTAAAGGAGTCTTATGCACCTTAGTGATCTGCCATTAGCCTTGATCCGTTATCTCCAGTACGCTGACTAGTTATGTTGGGTTTGGGTAACTAACTTGGACCCCAATCAGTAACACCCACAATCGGTGTTAACTGTTTAAATGCCACTGGCAAGTGGCATTTAAATTACTTTGGCACTTCTAATGAAGTTCCGGGTCGGGTATGGGACATCTGAACTCGCCAATTTTGGTATGAACTGGTGCTTTGTGGTTCAGGTCCACTCAACGCTAATGCTGACATGTGATAATTGCAGCCAATCATTAGCTATAGGAATGATTTGTCCTCAATTGAGGGCAGAATATATAGACCTGATTGGTTAAACAGGAAGGTGAAGAAGTAAATATAACCTGTTTTTATACTTTGCACCATCCTGAGAATGCAATTTTTTATCTGCATGTACAGCACGCCCACCCCTCCCCCCAAAATTGAAAAAAAAAACGGTTTTGGAATGCATTAATTATGCCAAAATGATATTTAGAGATAATAAAATAATCTAATTACTAAATGATCAACAACAATATGATATTTCATCCATCTAGAAAACAAAAAAACTCAAAGACGAAAGTGATGAATGTGCGGGTAAACCAATACTCACAGTAGTCCATCGCTGACATCTGCCATACTACATTGAACAGAATAGAACATATTACTTTAATTTGTTCATGTTTTCAAGACCATTCCCAAGATTTAAATTGGTTAATTTGCTTTGACTCGAATCATAAGAGATAACTTGAAATGCTTTGAACAATAGGATTTTGGAAACCTAATATGGCAGTCTTCATTTAATACAAAAGATATGTGAGGCATTCAATTATGATTTTTAAATGATTCATTATTTATAATGAATTCTCATTGCGCCACCAAATGCTTTGAATTATGAGTTATATATTTAACCACTTCACTGACATCGCATGAAATAGAACCAGCAAAGTAAAAATTTTCAGGGGTTTTAGTTTAGATTGCTGATGCAAAAATGTTGCAACTTTGGGTTATAATCTGATATTTGATTGTGCTGATGTTTATGCTCATCTTGAATATTATTAAGGTCTCCAATTTCTTATGAAACTAATTCAATATGGCCGCATGCTGCAAAAATTTACAGGCAGCTACTTACAGAAGTCAGAACAACCACTGGGTGACCTCATATTTAAGCATATAAGATTGGCATCTAGTGATGGAGTATTGAAAATTTTTTATTTTTTAATTAATGGTGTTATCCGAGATTAGCAATAAATTAGTGACGGGCATGGGCGGGCTCTTAAAAAAATAAACCTGTACTCACCTCCTCCGTCGCTGCTGATGTCCCACGTCAGTCTGATTTGTGTCCCTGCTTGTTCATCTTTATTACGATCGCCGCGCCCCGGAACGTCATCGGGGGGGTGGGGGGGGTGGGGGGGGCGTCGATCGGTTGCCATGGTAGCCTCGGGTCTTCGTTTGACCCGAGGCTTAATGGCTTCTGCAGATTTGTTACAATGAGCCAGTGGCTCATTGTAATGAATGAGCTGCAAAAATGCCATATATTGCAATACAGAAGTATTGCAATATATGGTAGGAACGATCTGACCATCTAGGGTTAATGTACCCTAGATGGTCTAAGAATTAGTGAAAAAAAAAAGTTTAAAAAAAGTTTAAAAAATAAAAAAAAAATTATAAAATATTAAAAATTCAAATCACCCCCCTTTCGCTAGAACTGATATAAAACATAATAAACAGTAAAAATCACAGACACATTAGGTATCGCCGCGTCCCAAAATGCCCGATCTATCAAAATATAAAAACGGTTACGGCCGGCAGTGACCTCCGAGACAGGAAATGGCGCCCAAATGTCCGAAATGCGACTTTTACACCTTTTTACATCACATAAAAAATGGAATAAAAAATTATCAAAATGTCGCACAGACCTCAAAATGGTAGCAATGCAAATGTCGGCTCATTTCGCAAAAAAATGACACCTCACACAGCTCCGTGCACCAAAGTATGAAAAAGTTATTAGCTTCAAAAGATGGCAAAATTTTTTTTTCTTTTTTGTACTCATTCGTTTAATTTTTGAAAATGTATTAAAACACAATAAAACCTATATAAATTTGGTATCACCGCGATTGCACCGAACCAAAGAATAAAGCTGAGGTGTTATTTGGAGTGCACAGTCAAAGTCGTAAAAACTGAGCCCACAAGAACGTGACGTTTTTTTTTTCAATTTTTCCACATTTGGAATTTTTTTTGAGCTTTGCAGTACACGGCATGTTAAAATAAATAACATTACGGGAAAGTAAAATTTTTTACGCACAAAATAAGCCCTCACACAGGTCTGTACACGTAAAAATGTTATGGATTTTTGAAGGTGGAGAGCGAGAAATGAGCGGAAAAACCCTGCGTCCTTAAGGGGTTAAAAATGTTGAACCCCTTCCTGCCCTTTTTCGTTTTTTCATTTTCATTTTTCACTTCACACATTCAAAAATCTGTAACTTTTTTATTTTTCCATGTACAGAGCTGTGTGATGGCTTATTTTCTGCGTAACAAATTGCACTTCAAAATGGTGGTATTTAGTATTCCATGCCGTGTACTGGGAAGCAGGAAAAAAATTCCAAATGCAGTGAAATTGGTAGAAAAAGCATTTGTGCCATATTCTTGTGGGCTTGGATTTTATGGATTTCACTGTACGCCCCAAATGACATGTCTACTTTATTCTTTGGGTCGGTACGATCACGGGGATAACAAATTTATATAGGTTTTATAATGTTTTCATACATTTAAAAAAATGAAAACCTCCTGTGGGGATTTTGCCATCTTCTGGCACTAATAACTTTTTTATACTTTTGTGTATGGAGCTGTGGGTGGTGCCGTTTTTTGTGGATTTTGATGACGTTTACAATGTTATCATTGTTAGGACTGTACGTCCTTTTGATCACTTTTTATAGAATTTTTTTTTTTTTATACTACAGTATGGCAGTATATGTGTATTTTACTACTCATACATTACAATGTGCTAATAGAACATTGTAATGAATGGGTTAACCCGAAGTAGCTTCGGGTCTTCGTGAGACCCGAAGCTACCATGGCGACGGATCGCCGCTCCCCGATGTCGTCACAGGGAGTGACGATCCTCAGAAAGAAGGCGGCGACCATGCCCCGCCATCTTTTTGAAGCCGCCGGCACCTTTGCCGCCGGCGATCAGCAGGAAAACACCTGCGATCGGTGCCGGCACCGATCGCGGGTGTTACCGGTAAGCCTTTGCTGCAATATGCAGCAAAGACTTACCGGCTATGGAGAGGGCTTGGCCCGTGAGCCCTCTCCATGCACCGGAACCCGGCATGTAACGTACTAATACGTCACATGTCGGTAAGGGGTTAAATAAATATCATTTTCATGTGTCTTTACAGATTTTGGGTCTTTTAAATTCATTCATATATGACAGGATGACAGGATCACCAGAAACCTATTGGATAACAATTACAAACAAAACAACGTACAGAAAGACAGATAACAACTGGCTGCAGGAGAAAAAAATGTTTAAGTAATCGTCAGTAAAAAAAACACCTGAAAAAAAAAGCAGCCTATGTATGAAAATTTTTTTAGTGTTACAATGTTGCTCTTTACTACTTGTGTTTTTTTTTTACTTCTGTTTCTTGAAGACTGTAGATTGTGTATAGAATCAAAGTGTAACATTTTTTAATGCAAATAATAATTATTGAAATAATATAATGTATTAAGGAAAATGGCCATATTAAAAACCCTTTATATAACCCCAAATATCTATTTCTTATAAAAATATTAAGAGATCATTATTATTACTATTACTATTGTCAATATTATTTGTAAGGTGATTAATAATAATTATTGTTGTTATTTTGAATCATTACTATTATTTATATATATAAAAAAAAAATATATATACATATATATATATACCGTAATAATAAAAACATAAATTATGGATACTACTAATTAAAATAATAAATAATTGCAGTACTGTTTATGCAGAATATCAGTTGTAGTAATAATAACCATAATCATCATAAAAAATATTTTTATGTTATTTATAAATAAAAATTTTTATCTAAGATTAACAATGTGAAATTCATTAAAATTAGACAAGACAGTAAAACAGTAAAATTAAAAAGTTCGGTATCAAAAGGGTTTAAAGTGATAAATAATTGCCTTCTTTAGTTTCCAATCAGAACATTTATGAGAGATCAGAACTATTAAGCCACATTCTGCTGTAGATTTTGCATTTCAGCCTTATCTTATGTGCGGTTCATATTTTCTCCTAGACTATTCTTGCTTTGTATAATAAGCTTTTATCTGCCTGCAACATCTTTGCTGAATCCATTTCTGGTCTTATTCTGGAAATAAATGCAGACATGTGGGGGTTTATGAAAAATGGTCCAGCAAGTGACATGAAGCTTGATGAGTTACCAGTTTGATTCACATGTGGGGCAATCTACTACATGCCTTGCATTTATTAGATTTTCCTATTTTTTTCCTTGAATTTCATCAACCAGAGCTCGAATGGATTTTTAAAGATGTAAGCTTGTATTTACAATATGGTGAAACCGAGAAAGAAGGGGCAGAGAGAAATACTTTGTGAGATATTTCATTTTCTGCACTGTATTCATATATTTGCCTGTGCTGACGGCAGAAGAAAAAAATATAGCTTTTAAAGATTGATCAGATGTAATATTTACATTATGTTTGGAATCCTATTTATCTATCCAAATTGGATTTTCTACTAGTATAATAAAAAAAAACTGATCTTACTGGTTTGTAAATAAAATCCTTTTGCAATAATAATATCTAAATAACTTAGATATAATAAATAGATAGACCGAGACATATCAATAGCTGAAATAGCTGAAAGATAGATAATCAATGCATATGATGTGGATATGTAGAAAGATGATAGATAGAAAGATAAATAAATAGATAGATATGGGTTAGGGATGCATAGACAATTAAGATGTATCATAGACATAAGTATCAGGTTCTCTAGCATAAGATAGCACAATGGAGCGGGGGAAGGGGGGGTTGTTATCAGGGCTTGTGTGTTTTATGATGCGCCATCCCTGAATTAGGCAAAATTCCTAGGGTACAACCAGGAATTGCACTTATTTCACCACTTACATCACCTTTACGACAAGTAGACGAGGAGGTATGTGAAAGAAAGTGTGCTCCGCAGTGGAGTGGGCTTGCGCGGAACGTTCTACACAGCTCTGGGTTGTGGTGTTTCTTTATTATTCCTCATCTATCACCTCACCTACATCCTAAAGCGCTTTACCAGGTACTCAACCAGATGGTTGTCATAGCAACCGTGGGATCCGATGTAGGACCTGAGGGCTGCTTGCCCTCAGTAACTACCTGTTAAATTGAGCTTTCAGTCCCCTAATGCCCATCCAATGTATGAATTGTTATTGCCCCATCCAGATCAACCCTTAAAAAAAATGTTACTGAACCTGTACGGTGAATGTTGTAAAAAAAAAGGAAGAAAGCTTAAAAAAATTCAACATCCAACCTCATAAGAACAGGATAAAAAGTGATCTAAAAGTAACATTTACCCTGATACCAATAAAACGTACTTGTCCCACAAAATACAAGCCCTTAAACAGCTTTGTCAACAAATAAAATTATATGCTTCTTAGAACATGACAAGGAAAAAACAAGTCAAACATAGAAATGCTACATAGATAAAGTATTGGCAAAATCGTGGTGACCCATAGAATAACGAGAACATCTTATTTAAGCAATATGGTACAAAAAAAATTACAAAACTGCACATAATTCTAAAATTTCACCAAATTTTACATTTTTTAATAAATAAATGCAAAACATATCAATCAATATATATCACTATGAAGTACAAAATGGCATGAAAAAATCAATCTGAAAATCAGCTGGGTAAGTTAAAGAGAATATACATATTGCAAAAATATGGCTTAGTCACAAAGAGGTTAAACTTGCTTTACTCTTGCTTTATTTTGTGTCATAATTTTGCACCATAATGTTGTTCCGGTGTATTTGTATCTTTTATTACATCCTCAAACCACAGTTGCATGTTATACTGATACTTGAAACTTGACAATTGGAAAGGAAAAAGAAAAATTGTGTATATCAGGGACACTGGAGTGCAACTACTCTGCCCCTACTTATTCACACAATGGGGCAGATTTATCAAGTGTTTGAAAGTCAGAATATTTCCAATTGCCCATGGCAACCAATCACAGCTCCCCTTTAAAATATTCATGAGCACTGGTGATATGAAAGCTGAGCTGTGATTGGTTGCCATGGGCAACTGGAAATATTCTGACTTTCAGACTGCTTGATAAATCTGCCCCAATGACTCCACCCTTACCTTGTAGTGCCCACCAGCACCTCCCTTATGCATTTTGTTTAAAACTAGACTCCTCAGAGATATATGGTGAAGATGCAATTGTAAAAGGACAGGCCAAAAATGGAGAGAAAAACATAAATATCAGTCTCTCTGGGTACATGCCACAGTGGTGGCCATGTGTATATTGTGGAATGTAGAGTCTAGATGCCTTGTTACGCATCCAGCTCTGTTAGAATTATGGGAATAAGAAGGGACCAAAAGACCCCCTTCTGCATCATTGGGAACTCTTCCCTACACACTGAACATGAAAATAAGTGTTAAAATGTGAAATGGGCCTTAGACTTTTTGGTTAATGTCATTCATTCAACATTGAAAGATTTTCCAGGTCACCAGGAAATTTCTATACTAAGGACAGGCCAATAGTATCTGGCCTATAGGTGACAGAAGCTAAACAGTACAGAAGTATAAGGCTTCACTCACTGTATTGCGCTTGTGATGAGATCTAATCCTATTTACCACAACAGTAGTAGTGTATAATTGCACCTCGAGGATGAGTGTGCTCAGAATAGGGATCCAACTCCCATTTTTTATGTGGTCCACAAAAGCTATGACACAAGGAATTCACATGGGCCTCCTGTGCGACCATACAGTGGAGACACAGGAAATACTAATGACAAAGGGCCCCAGAGCCATTTTTTGCGGCCATAGGAAAAGATTATTGTGTGCAGGAGGCCTAAAGAACAGTATTATAACAATTTTGCATAAAAAACTTTAGTTACACTTTATTATGGCAATATTTCTTAGTTGTGTATATTGTTTTGGTCACTAGTGCTATCTCAAACACAGATAATGGGGGTCATTTACTAAGGGCCCAATTCGCGTTTTCCCAACGTGTTACCCGAATATTTCCAATTTGCGCCGATTTCCCCTGAATTGCTTCGGGATTTGGGCGCACGCGATCGGATTGTGGCGCATCGGCGCCGGCACGCACGCGACAGAAATCGGGGGGTGTGGCCGAACGAAAACTCCACGGATTAGGAAAAACCGCCGCATTTTTTTAAAAAATTGTGTCGCGAAAATTGCACTTACCTTCACTCAGACTGGCTCGGTGTATTCCAGTGCGTTCCGATGCTCTTCACCGCAGCAGCGCCACCTGGTGGACGGCGGAGGAACTACCTTAATAAATCCCGGCTGGACCCGAATCCAGCACAGAGAACGCCCCGCTGGATCGCGAATGGGCCGGGTAAGTAAATCTGCCCCTATGTGATAGCAGAAAGTGTGTAGTTGGCACTACTGACATATTCAGCAGAATTAGAGCTAAATGGCAGTTACTTGGAATGACCACTACAAAGTAGACTGAACCACGTTTATCATACCTTTCCCTGTATAGTTATGGGTGCCAATAGGTAGCTTTTGGTGCCATGAGCCAAAAGCGGTTGTAGGACCATCTGATTGCTACATAATCTCACTGTTGTACCACAAACGGTCAGCCACCTAGATAGGTCACAAGTATGAAAAATTTCTACAGGTCAAGGATGCATTCACACGTTTAGTTTTTCAAATGCAGTTTTTGATCTACAAACCAGGAGCAGAGTAGAAAAAAGAGGAAGAACAACTCCTCTCAATAATATGTTCTTACCCATTATGATCCACACCTGCTTTTGGCCTTCAAAAACTGCATCTGAAAAACAGAACGTGGGAATGCAGCCTTAAAAGAATAGTGATTATTGAACCCTTTCAATTAAATCAATCTTAACAAATTATTTTGTGGTTTTGAGGCCTTAAAACCTCATGTTCTTACCTGGATGAAGACATAGTGACTTTGTAAAGAGTGAATTATTTATTACAGTAGATCTCACCCCAGCTATACATGGCTGAGAAGACTTGTGAAGGAAAACGAGTGAGAGATAGAAATATACACTAAAGCAGAAAGCAGTTTATTGGTCTGGCTGCACTACAGAGCCGAGTGCATTTCAAGCATGACCAAGTCAAAACAGAACAGTAGCCAGAAAGGAAGAGGTAATTATTTCAGATTACAAAATGCCTCAGCGATTCACTTCATGAGACAACTGCATAGTCTACTTCAACTTGGATGCAATCAATACTAGATTTCGTCAAAATCTTGTAAGGTTCAAAACAAGATGATTCACATTGTTGCCGACAGTAGCTGGGGGCTATTTAGAAATACATTACAATGAGCAAAACCAAAAAATTCTACAAATAGAGTATTTTACAGATACAAATTTGTGAATGCATTTCGCACTCTTCGAAAGACGGAGGTGAAATTGGCAAACGAACCTCCAAAATTTATTTCATGATAAATTTATCTTGTATCAAATGGACCCATTAAGCTAATTGCTAAATATGTATTAAAAGTAAAGAGTCATGACAAGAATTATCAAAAAAAAAGATTCTTGGCAAATCTTTGGTGGGCTCATGCTGCCCCCCACAGCTCTGTCTCTGAACATTCATTATGTCATAATTATAAAGTCTCTTTGAAGTGGATAAAAATCCCTCGACTCTTCTCATCAATTATTTTCACCTGTTAATTCATTTTGTGTGAGGTAATAACCTCGGCATAATAACAAACGTGCAAGTACTCCGATTTTGCAATTAAAAGCAGCAGGACTCCTATTTTGATCATACAGACTGTGACATCCATCATAGAAAACAATTTGGGCCTAGCAGGATGACAGATGCCAAGCTGATGGCTCTACTAACTAACTGCTTGTCGCGGAGGAGAAAAAAAAAAAAAATCCCACATATAAGCTGGCTCCAGTCTGCAGCTGCAAGCTATCTGATAGCTCCTGACCATTCAGAAGGGGAAGCCTGCAGTGACTAAATTACCGAGAGGTAATTTGACTTCAGAAAATGTGGATTTTTTGATATATCTCCGTGCATGCATTCCACCGGCTGGTGTCATTCGGAAACAAATAGTCTTTCATTTGGAAATATCTGCAATCACTGTCAATGTTCGCCAAGCATTGTTTCCCCCGGTCCTTCCACATAAAAAAATAAAGCGTAATTCTCATTATTTTACCTTTTCACATCTTATTAGGTGCAGACGTCAAGTGGTTATCCCTCTGCTTTGTTTGACTAAATCAGAACAAGGAAGATTTCTTCAAACCTTTGGACAGGTGCCTAAATAATAGACGAGGACTCTTTTTTTTTTTGCTTTTCACTTTGCATCAAGGCTTAATGAATCCGTACTCGGGATTCATGCCACTGACTAGCAAGTTTTAAAGCGACATGTTTCTCAATTTTC
The DNA here is from genome assembly GCF_040894005.1 of Engystomops pustulosus. Classification (NCBI taxonomy): domain Eukaryota; kingdom Metazoa; phylum Chordata; class Amphibia; order Anura; family Leptodactylidae; genus Engystomops; species Engystomops pustulosus. The sequence continues at coordinate 37,620,853 of NC_092415.1, read as the reverse complement.
AGACAATTATTAGAGTAGCCCGCAAGCAAGAAACCCAATTAGTCATAAAATGGATTCACAAGAGAATATATCTACAGACTTTAAAGCATCAACATATCAGAGTATTTCAGATTTGCCGAGTGTATCCAGGGCTGTTCTATCTACCTTTATTTACATTTTGTCACTGTGGATTATAGTGCACACATGAAGGGGGGAAGGAGATCAGATGCCTTTCAGACACATCTTCTTCAATTTTATCAAGTGGAAAAAGAAACACAGGGAGTATTAGGCTATCAGTCCAAAGATTCTGAGAAAGCTTTCAAATCAGCAATCTGAGCGGCGCAGCTTGGTACAATGTGTACTGGGTCAAAAACCTGCGAATAAAGTTGACGATATTAGAAGTAAATGGGATTAGCTAAGCATTTGACTGGTGATTTGGTGTTGTATGAGCTTATTTAAAACTGGTCGTACAAATTAGATAGCTGTTTGGTTAACAGACTGCCCAGGCTTACAGATCTACAGTATCTATCCAAAGCTTAGCTCAAATTCTGTTTTTTTAATAAATGCGATTCAATGTGATATTGTAACATGCTAACGAAAGCCTTGAAAGACTGCAATCCACAACACAACCACTGGGTGGTCACACATAGACATACAGTAAATAACATTGTATAATAATACAGGCAGTCCCCGGGTTACTTACAAGATAGGTTCTGTAGGTTTATTCTTAAGTTGAATGTTGTATGTAAGTCGGAACTGTATATTTTATAATTGTAGATTTTTTTGGTCTCCTTGACAGTTGGATTTTAAAAATGTTGGGTTGTCATAAGAACCAGAAGTAACACTAAAGCTTCATTGCAGACACCAGTGATAACTGTTACAGCAGTTTATTGTAGTCTAAGGCTAAAATACAGTAAATTACCAATTACCAGAGGTCCGTTTGTAACTAGGGGTCGTCTGTAAGTCGGGTGTTCTTAAGTAGGGGACCGCCTGTACTGTAAAACAATGCGGCTCATTTACCTTATCTATGATTCTTTTGTCTTTTTTTTCCATCTGCTACTTTGGTAATTTATCAATCTCACATTTTCCTTGTGTTAAAAGTCTTTTTTTTTCCAATCTCCTTTTGAGACATTTGTTACAAATGTCTCAAAAATGTTGCACAAATGTCTCAAGTCACTTCTTTTCATTTTTTTAAGTTTTTCTTAAAGGGGTTATCCGGGTTTAAAAAATTTTTTATGGCCAGGCTGGGGAGGGCTAGTTAAACATAATAAACATGTACTTACCTCCTCCGGCGCCGCCGATGTCCCTTCGATCCGTGCCCCTGTTTGTTTACAGGGGCACGGAAGCCGTGCACAGGGAGCTTCCGGTCCACGATGTGGACGGCTCCTTCCATCCGTCCCTATCTCTCAGCGTTGTAAGCGCTGGGAGATGGTGCGCATGGGAGCTTCCGGCCGGCCAGAAGCTCCCTGTGCACCCTTGTACTAAAACCGGCGCACGGAGAAGACGGGCCGCGGCGCGGGACATTGGCAGCACCGGAGGAGGTAAGTACATGTTTATTGTGTTTAAATAGCCCTCCCCAGCCGGCCATAAGAAATTTTTTAAACCCGGATAACCCCTTTAAGTATGGTTTTGTCTAGAGTTTTCTTGTGCCAAAAAATGTCTCAAATCTTAGTCAATTTGAAATAATAAAAGTCTTTGCAACATTTAGCACATCTGGAATAGAAGAAAGATTTGTTTTACTGACGATAAACTAAAGTCCGGTGGACTTCCGTAGACATTTCGAATAGCCACCAAACTGGCGCCCAAAATTGCAATGCACCAAAAAAAAAAAGTCTCAAAAAAGACAGAAAGAAAAGGAAAAAAAATAAGGATAAATGACCCCCAATATGTTATTAAGAAACTGATTATCTCTTGATACACATATCTGAACCAAAGAAAAGAGCACACGGCTTGAGATGTTTTGACATCAGTTAGGCTACCATCCAGGCTCAGACTGGCCCATCGGTGTTTACGACACTTGCGCTTGTTCTGTGCCCCTGTGGTTGCAAAGTGCCTGGGAAACTTACATCTATCATGCTATAGCAGCAATAAGACAGGATAGAGAATGACAGAGCGCAGGCTTTGGTAAGCAAATTATTTCTTTTTAAAGCCACAATTCAATAGGTGGGTGACACAGTACATAAATGAAAGAGGTTAGGGCACAATATTTAAAGGAAACCTACCACCACGGATCTATCTATAAAAGGTAGATCAGGTGGTAGGTGCATCTATAGGATGCAGGATAGCCCTTTTAAGGGCTAATCCTCACATCCCCGTAATCCTTTAATAACTTTTAATTCCCTAATATGCAGATTTTCTAAAGAGGCTACTAGGGCGTGGAGTAGCCAGAGCTGAGGCTACATGGTGCGGCTACTCCACGCCCCAGTAGCCTCCTACCAGATATCTTCAGCGAACAGCTACAGAGCAGTGACTGCGCAGCCGCGGGCCTGTTGTTCTGCGCATGCGCAGACGGCAGGCTTTGCGGACGAGGGCGCGCAGCTCTTCGTAGCTGCACACCGAAGATATATGGTAGGAGGATCAAAGAGGCGACTAGGGCATGGAGTAGCCGCGCGGTGTAGCCTCAGCTCCGGCTACTCCGCGCCCCAGTAGCCTCTTTAGAAAATCTGCATATTAGGGAATTAAAAGTTATTAAAAGATTGTCGGGATGTGAGGATTAGCCCTTAAAGGGTTATCCTCACATCCTATAGATGCACCTACCACCTGATCTACCTTTATAGGTAGATCCCTGGTGGTAGGTTTCCTTTAAATGATATATGACACAAAGTATAAATTATAAAAGTGGGGGCACCATATAAAATAGAATTGTGGATAGTGCATAAAATGTGAGATGGAAGCACCATGTCAAATTTAAAAGGGGCACAGTATATAAAATGTAAGCAAGGCACTATGGGGCAAATTTACTTACCCGGTCCATTCGCGTTCCAGCGGCGGCTTCTCCGCTCTGGATTCGGGTCCGGCCGGGATTTAATAAGGTAGTTCTTCCGCCGTCCACCAGGTGGCGCTGCTGCGCTGAAAGTAAACTCATCGCGCCGGAATGCACCGAGCTGGACCAGGTGAAGGTAAGCGGTCCTTATGCGACACATTTTCGGTTTTTAAATGCGGCGGTTTTTCCGAATACGTCGGGTTTTCGTTCGGCCACGCCCCCCGATTTCCGTCGCGCGCATGCCAGCGCCGATGCGCCACAATCCGATCGCGTGCGCCAAAATCCCGGGGCAATTTAAGTACAGGCGGCGCAAAACGGAAATATTCGGGTAACACGTCGGGAAAACGCGAATCGGGCCCTTAATAAATGACCCCCTATATCTGAATAAAAAAAAACTGTCAGTACTTTGTAGAGAACTGGTTTGTCTGAGTGAGAGTCTTTTGACTATGGTCATGCAGACATGACGATCTACTAGGGGATTCTGGGAAAATATGCAAGTATGTTTTCCAGCATAGGATAGGAAAACCATGTTACAGATCTTTATCTAGGGCTCAAACAGCCCTTCTCAGTTGTAAGGTGACTTCTGAATTAACTGCCCTAACAAAAATGGCTACAGGTACTGGGATGAGAGCAGAAACCAAGACACACTCCAGTCTCTTAGAAAATGCAGACTCACAATGAAAATGATCTGCATAGGGGCGTGAAAAGGTCATAAAATACTGCAATGCTACAGGCTAGCTGAATATACCAGAACATCCCCTTTATGCCATTCTCCCAAAATGTAGATGAACTATGCGCCGTTTCTTCCAGTGGCCTTGTTCTCATATAAACAGAATGCTTGTATTATACCAGCTACAAAATGTACTGAGAACGGCTCCTTAGTAACCAAAAAATGATAAGGAGAAGAAGACAGAAGCATAATACATATTGTTAGATCACAGAACAGTGATAATACATGCAGTGATGTCACAGTACATGAATAATACACAAAAATGTTACAGTGCAAGCATAATACATACAGTGATATCATAGTACGGGGATATTACACACGTTGATGTTGGAAAACAGGGAACTACACATAGTGATGTCATAGTACAGAGATAACACACTATGTGCATCGGCGCTGGCATGCACGCGACGGAAATCGGGGGGCGTGGCCGAACGGTAACCCGACAGATTCGGAAAAACCGCCGCATTTTTTAAAAAAAATTGGTCGCAGGGGCCATACTCACATGCACCACGATGAAGACGATGAACTCCGGGGCACCTCGGCGGACTTCGGCGCAGCAGCGCCACCTGGTGGACATCGGGCGCAGGACCTTCATGAATCGCCGGAAGACCTGAACGCTCGTCAGAGAAGCCGCCGCTGGAACGCGAATGGACCGGGTAAGTAAATGTGCCCCATTGATGTCATATCAGGGGTGTAACTTTAGGGGGTGCAGAGGTTGCGATCGCACCTGGGCCCAAGAGGTTTAGGGTGCCCTTATGGTGTCACTTTCCCATGTAAGAAGACAATTACTATAAACCACACATAATAGTCAGGGGGCCTGGCACAGACTTTGCACTGGGGCCCATCAGCTTCTAATTACGCCACTGTGTCATATTATATTAATAATACACACATTGATGTCAAAGTACAGGGAAATTGCACACAAGGAAGTCACAGTGCAGGAATAATATACATAGTGATGTCATAGTACAAGGGATAATGCTCACAGTGTGTCACTGCATTAATAATGAATAATGCATTAAGTGATGTGATAATACAGAGATAATAAAAACAATGAAGCCACAATACAGGCGATAAAGCACACAGTGATGTCAAAAATGAAGTCATAGAAGAAGAATATTTCTTACAAGAAAGATCACTATGTGAGATGTAACGTCATATTATTGGGAAAAAACGCAGTGATATCAGAGACTTGATAGAAAATTAATACTACAGCTCAGCAGCAATCGGGTTTTGGACTATTTTACAATTAAAGTTACATAAGGAATTGAATGACTTTTGAGTTTGCCATTGGTGAATAAAGACAATGGCCCAGATTTATTAAAGGAAACCTACCACTTGAAGTGGCAGGTATAAGAGGGAACTACCAAGCACCAGCTCAGGGTGAGCTGGTGCCGGAGCTTATTTTTGTTTGTTGTTGTGTTTTAAACCGCAGTATCGAGGTTTAAAACACTTTTTAAACTTTATGGCTGAAGCTCCTTCGGCGCAGGGAGGTACGCGCTCGGCGCATCATGCGCGCGACTATGCGCACGGCTCTCCTTCACTTCCTATGTAGCCTCCGTGCGACGAAGCAGCTCCGGCCATAAAGTTTAAAAAGTGTTTTAAACCGCGATACTGCAGTTTAAAACACTAAAAAAAATAAGCTCCGCCACCAGCTCACCCTGAGCTGGTGCTCGGTAGTTCCCTCTTATACCTGCCACTTCAAGTGGTAGGTTTCCTTTAAAGTCCCTGCATCAGTTTTCTGTTGGATTTTGCCACGACCCTAAATTCTGCGCTGAATGGGACGGACTGTGCGTCACATGCAGAGTCCGGCAGAATTGTGTTGCACGCCCGATGTTAAAGGTGCACCAAAAAAAAGTTGGTGCACTCTGTGGGAGCAGTGCAGGGGGTGACAGATTCATAGATTCATGAAGAACGTGCGCCACAAATCTAAAATCTGGCACCCTCTCAACTACATGTAGAAAAACCACAAGTACAATTTGCTCTGTTTTTGATAAATGTGAGCCATTGTTCAGTCACAGATGGAAAATGATTTGATGATTCCATGCAATAATTTATAAAATATCTAAAGGTATAATCACTGGCCAGTGACCTCTGATTACTTGACACATCACTGGCTGTCCTAACCATGTACAACCTCTTAAATAGATTACATTAAGTTTTTCCTACTTCTAGAAAAAAAAAATTACCATGGGAAATTTTGGGCTAGCTTATACATTCTTATCCACATTGGGCACCTGGGATGGCATAGCCTCTCTTTCCCCATTTACTTGTACCATAGGTCCTATTTAGTCAATGTTTTGACTGTTGCCTTTAACTCCCTTCATATATTTTCTAATATATTTCCTAATTTTTCAGTTTTTCCTTATTCTTCTGCCATTTTCTCTTTCCTTTTCTTTCTCCTGATGTTGAGAGTAGATGTAATCCCTTGTGGCTACTTTAGGATTTACATTCACTATTATGTATTACTTTTAGTATCATCCCAGCTATGGAACATATACTTAGATTTTTTGTTTCGTTTTCTTATGCATGACTTGTCGGGTCATGAAATTTGACTCATGAATAAATTACAATAAATTATTAGCCGTTTTCCTTCCAATGTGGAAGTAATGAGTTTGTATTTACGGCTAACTTGAGCCGTGTGGTCGTGTTAATCAGTCGCTCCTGCGTGACTTCCTGCTGGGCTCGATGGATTAGCCACGCCGGCGCTTTGCTGGTTGTTTTGCCTGAGGTGGCGCTTGTATTGTCTCCCTCTCCTCCCACACTCCGGTCACCAGCTGCTCACTGAACACAGAGGAAAGAGACTGATATGATAAGTGATGACTGTCAGTCACCTTCATATAGTATTCCCTTAGCCTAACATTCTATAGCACAGGTAGATCCATGTGGTTCCAGTAACTATAATAAACACTGTTATTAGCACCTGCCTTTGGTTGCTTTTACAAGAGGAGAGGGAAGAAGAGTAACCTACTTGTATAAAAATACGCCATATGATAAAATTTTTCGATGATTCAATCAATGTGATATGGACATCTATAATGCCTTGTAAGGTAGTTGAGCACAGAAAGTAAATTGTGACTTTTTTCCCCTTATCCATCCATAATTAATAATGAGTGGACACATCAAAATTTGAAAGCCCTTTAGGTGCCTGAAACCGGACATCCCACCAATGACACCAGAATTGGTGCCAGTAAAGACTGCGTTGTTAATTGTTTAAATGGTGGAAGAAATGTGCTCCGCCATTTTTGGGAGGATTGTTGCTCCTGATGATATCATTGAGGAACTACGATCCTCCCAAAATTGGTGGTGTAAAGGGTTTAGCCATTGAAATTCTGCTGCGATTGGTTGTGGGCTTATATGGGGGAGGTGAGGTTTGAGCCACAAAGTTTGGTACAAACCCAGACTTTCCACCTCCAATTTATGACTGGCTAGAGGAGCAAATGTTAATTACTGTTACAGCTGGACTAGGTGGAACAAACACTACAGGGGGGTTCTCTGTTACCAGATCGCAAGTGCAGAAATTCACGCCTCAGCTCTGGAGACAAAGATATCAAAGGAATAGGGGACATGTGTGTGTGGTTTTGCCGCCAAAAAACCAACAGACAAAGTAAATACCATAACTGTCCATAACTGGGGCATAAGAGAGATAAAGAAACCTGATTAAGTGCCTAATGACTTAACTCTTTACAGACATTCGCTGGATAGCCCATTCTCAGAGAGGTGAACCATCAGGTAAAATATTCTGTAGGTATGGAATGAGCTGATCAATAGCCTGTGCATCTGTCTGATATGGACATATGGCTTTCACATTGCTCACTACAGGAGAAAGAACCAGAAAAAGAAAGAGACGCTGTTTTACTTAATGAAGTATATAATAACAGTCCTTTAGAGGTTTACATGCTCTACGTACGTAAACTAAGAGGAAAAGGGAGAAAAGTAGGAAATAACATGTATAAAAAACTAGTTTAAAAATGCTAGAAGTATCTCAATGTGCGCTTGGTAAATTGGCAATCTAAGTCGTTGCCACAACTTTGTGACTATTTCCATTGTATATTTATCACCTAGTATGGATAACCAAGGCTGGACAATTATCTTTTAGTGGTCTTACATTTGTTTTCTATCAATATTGTAAAAGTAGAAATTGTACCAATTCCAGTGAACCGCTGACCAGATGATGCCCCCCCCCAATGATTCAGGAACAATTCGCTGTCATATAAAGCTGTATTGTACATGGGTAGTTTCTGATCAATTAAAAAATTATGAATGTGTGGTTGTCAGCGTGTAATAGTCCACATTATTAGCTTGACCAGATTTGGTGATGCTTGTAAGTTTTACAAATACATTCACATGGAGAATCTTGGCGAATGAAACCTTGGGAGCCGGATAGCATGACAGCGTATGATACATAGGTGCATGGATGCTTTATGTGTCCATATCTCAATTTTTCAGAATCCTGATTTCTTGACACTTTACATCAACAATAACCTGAAGGGATGTTTCTCCATTTATTTCTGTGCCATTAAACACCAACATTTTAAACAGTCTTCTTTTCTACTTAAGTGAATTGCTTAAAATTTTACACGTTAATGCTCAGAAGCCATTTATCTTTGTGATTTTACATTATGTAGTTTTCTTCCCTTTTTCACCCCGCTTATTTTAGTCAATTGCAGAGAATCAACTACGGAAATTGGGACTTTGCTTTTAACCACTTCTTTGAAGGCTTTTTTGTCCCAAAGGGAGCTACATAATGATAAACATATTCAATTAATTTTTATTCAATGCTTTCTAAGCACAACCCAATTTACAGTGTATTCACATGCATCAAAGCGCCATTCATTTTGTAGCTGCGGTAGAGAATAATATCAGCACTATTTGTGAGGAAAGTATGCAAGTGCAAAAAAATACCTGTAAATCACATTCAAAGGACGGAGAAACAATAATTCTAACAATTCTAGACACACAAAAAGCATTTCACTGATTGTATACTAAAAAAAACTTCTAAATTAATAGCAGCAGGAATCTCAGAAAGTCATAGTATTCTCATCATGCATGAATGAAATTCATATTATACATGGCCCCTGAATGTAATCCACATTAACGACACAAACTGGAAATCAAAACCGTACATGGAACACCTGATTCTGCAAACCCAAACTTTTCTACCTTGTGGGAGGGGCAGAACTGTCCTGATGAGGTACATTGTGGCACCAATATATCATATTGCTGGTGTTAACCAGCTTATCCAGTCATCAGAGGGAACTTATTAAGACCAGCCTCTAAGTACCGTATTTTTCAGACTATAAGGCACACCGGATTATAAGGTGCACCATCAATAAATGCCTGCTAAAACGTCTAGGTTCATATATAAGGCGCACTGGATTATAAGGAACACCTGGTTATAAGGATGAATGACCAGCAGGTGGCAGACCTGTGCACAGTTCAAGGCAGCTGTTATCTGTAAGTACGGTTCATATATAAGGCGCATTGGAATTTAAGGCGCACCTTTGATTTCTGAGAAAACCAAATGATTTTTTGTGCGCCTTATAGTCCGCAAAATATGGTATATCTGGCGTGCAGTATGCAACCCAAATGCAATCTCTAGATGTAGTCTTCACCAGGAGGAGACAATAGTAATTTTCCAGCGGCAGGTAATGTAAGATTAACTTTTAGAAAGTACTGAAATAAGTCAGAATGCTGGAAAATACATTTTAAAATCAGCATAGCTTAGGCTATTGGAACCTGTCACCAGCTAAAAATGATATTCCTAATGACTGATTCGCTTTAAAGGGAACATGCAAGGGTGATTTGGAACACCAATCACCCACAGCTCCATATGGACTGTTGTTTTAGTGTCCTGAAAATCTCTCTCTGTCTGAGACCAAAAAAAAATACTTATCCTGGTCTGCAGTGTCCCTATTCTAGGACAGGACAATGTAATCTTTTTTCACGTAACCTTTCCTATACTTTGTAGGATAGTGGATATTTTTAGCATTTACCTCTTCTTTGGCAATAATTGGTGTAATTTTGGTTATGATGAGATCATTCAATGAGATCATTGAAAAGGCAATTAAGGGTTAGCACAAAACTAGCTAAAGGAAATTTGTTCATTGTGCTCCAGCTCCTGATGTTCTGCCTGCTGGTCATGTGATGCCACATATACTAAGGGGATCTGGTCCAGATTAATTCTATGCCAGTTACTGTTTGGCCTAGAATTGTGCCATAACTTGCTCCAGGAATGGTTATGCCCCTGCCCACTCCGTGCACCTCCCTGCCCAATTTGTTGGAGGTGGTGTAAAAGGAGTAAAAGAACACCAGTACAAGCCATAATAAATTACCAAATTTTTATATCAGAAAACTATTTAACAGTTTGGGTGCCAGAATTTAGGTCCCAAGTACGTCCATGCTTAGTACATAATTTGTTGTATAAGCTCATAAAATGAATACATCCTCCTAAAGCAGCACTGCTACATTCCAAATCCAGAATGACTTTCATTAAAGAATTAAAAAGGTCAACAAAAAAGTATCAAGAGACATAAACAATTCCGGGATGTCGCATGAGCCGCATTTTCGACAGCCATTCCCTTTAACAATGCACCACACAGACGACCTGGTATGAAGCGAAATGACTAAATTAAAATTCGATATTTTATGTCCTTTTTAATCACTGACAGTTCCACTTGGCCTTTGCATGTTTGCCAGTACTTAAGAAATTATGACACAAAGCATGTATTAAGCTCAAAGTCTTATGGAGAAAATATATGGTTTTTATTACCAAATTGTTCTTGTTTACAATTCTAATATTGCCTTCATTATCCCTTTTGCTAGACATTTTAGGCAGCGCTGAAGACCCGGGGCAGCTCTAGTCCTGTCATAAAGAGAAATTAATGCTGTTAAAGATGGCCTTGCTGCCCTGTGGGATAGCTAGAGATGTAAAAATATAGGGCTCTGTCTTAAAGGAGGAAATGATTAAAGGTGCAGGCACCTTACTCTCTATGTCGTACTAAAACTTTTAATAACATACTTCAGCACAAAAAAAAAGGCTTACTTGTTCCCGCTATACTTTCATTCCTTATTTTTTTAAGAGTACTTTGTTCTAGAAGAAAAGCTTTTCTTTAAAGATTAATAGGCGTAAAAAAGATCTCATCATTATAAAGAAGATATTCGCCTCGGCAACAGCTCACTTAATAAAGACTGGATGATAGGAAAGCCAGTAGTACTGTCTTCTATTAGCCGGTTAGCTAATTAGTTGCATTGTTAGACAGGGCCTTGGAAAAACTGACAAGCGTAAGCCATTTTGCCACACATACAGTAAATGAGAGCACTGTAACAGATGTAAAGTAGTTTTCTTCTACAAGGTGTCTTTGACTTGGAATATTACAAGAAAAAAAAAAACTGCATACCCCCATCTTTAGATATTGCAAGAACAGGTCTTATGACCCAGGCCCAAAAGCCTCGATTAAGTGGTTATGGACTATGTACCTCTCCATGATGTGATGGTTTAGATCATTAGCAGAAAATGGAAGGAGACAGAACACAAAGTGAGAGCATAACCTTTGTCTTCCGAGGGGTGGACCATGCTGCGAAGAGCTTCACCCTTGCAATTTCGCACACCTCAGTCGTTTTTGCCCATGGAGAAGTGTAAATCAACAGTAAAAGGGTGAAAGAAGAACTTTATTTGTTGGAAGATGATGTGTTTTTTTATGTTATATACATTTAAAAAACACAGAATCTAGAAACAAACTACAGGCGGAATAAATTGTTGCAGATCCTTTCCATTTTTTAGCGTGCGACTGGCATACAGGATGTAGCTTAGCCAAAGGGCAGAACCTAAAGGGAACCTGTCATCAGAAACTGGCTTAATAAACCACTACCAGTATGTTGTCAAGCAGATGAGCAGCTTCTAGATGATGTTTCTTTCATGCCCTGGTGTGTTGGCATCATCCAGAAAATCAAGTATGAAGTGGGATGTAAATTGGTTTAATAAAGTCAAGAAGCCAATCTTTCCCTGCCTTAAAATGCCCCCTTCACTGTTATGAATGGTCCTGCGTCCAGAGACATAATTCATGATGAACGTTGAATGCAGATGGTCTGGCAGGGTTCAATAACATATATGTGGTCACTGCTTGAAGAGCGCAGTGAAGGTTGTATCCAAGGATGACTATCTCATCTCTAAGGGACCATATCGCTACCTTTATGGGACATTATCTTGACACAGAAATTATTATTTTTTCATAACATGTAATTGAAGAAATTATATTGTATATATATATATATATATATGGTAGATGAATTACAGTAAATTAAATATCCAGGCCAGACTACCCCTTTAAACATTTAATTTTCCTTTAACTACAGAATAGGTAAAACTACAATGCGTATAATATATAGAGTTCATCATAACACAGAGGGTGCAAATTATATCAACTTCTGTTTTCATTGAAACAATAGCATACCAGTTGTGAATGGGTGCTACTATTATAAGTGTAGTAGCATGCAGCAGGCTTGTTTATGTGTTTGATGGATTTAGCCATTTGAGCCAATGCCGCCACTTTTTGCCATACATAGGATTACCCGGTGCAGTTACTTTTGAAACAATAACTATGCCAGATACAACAATCTGAACCGTGAGCTTCTGTGATTGTCCGTAAGCTATCCGAGCATTAAATGTGAAGAAAATGAGTCTCAGCAATGGATTGAAAATGGGGACAAAACATTTAAAGTTTTCTTCACCAAATCTGTGGACTTAGTGTGATTCTGGATGAGGGACAAAGCAAGGATTACAAGCTTAAGCTGTAAAAGGTAAAAAATAACATTGGAACAAAACTACGGGAAGAAAGAGAAGCAATTTAGTTTGACCTAACCATAGGGACGGACGTAGGTTTACTAAGGGGCTGAATGGAAAGTCGGTCACATTGCTTCTCTTATTTACAGGATACAGCACTGTCCTGACATATTAAAGGGAAAAAATTATCAAATTTTTGGATACAAGAATAACAGATTGGTACGAAATAGTGACCCATATAACAGTCTAGCAATTGTTATTGTCCTTTCTGCTGTTAATAGATTTCTATTCTGTAAACATGGACAATTACATGGGCGATGTATGTTCATATAATGTGAATAATCACCTAATGACACATTTCCAGGTGTTTTAATTTACTATGGAAGATATGCAAATACTTTTCTAGGGTGGGAAAAAGAAAGGTTGAGAAGGTGACACCATGAAAAGGTACATCCATGGCATCTCACCTAGCTGAACCAGTTCCCTCTGCTTTACTTACGAGGGATACGAGTGAGGAAAATGACCCTGAGGTGAAGTATAGAACGGTACCCCCTCCGCCCCATCTAGAAGAAATATTTCAGGTTATTTTTTTTAGTAAGCAGTTTCTCACAAGGATGCTGGCAAGGGTGTCACATTTTTAGGTGTCAGGTCCTGCTTTACAGCAGGTGATTGCACTCCTAATGTGGCCCCCCGTTTTGCTGCAGATGGTGCCGCCTGAGGCAAGAGGCTCAATTTTTGCAAAGCAATGCAGAAGAGACTTACTGGTTGGGCTTGAAATACTAGGTCACAAGCCGTCTATCCTGTATTTGTCTGTGGCGGACTCAAAGTTTCCATTCTGGTTCAGGTCTATCCCATGCAACCCGGACATATTGTCAGCTTGGCGACTAAACAGCTAATTGGGAAAATTGATGCCCCTAGCAACTAACCATGGTAAATTTAAACCCCTAGCAACTAGCCATGGCTATGATTGGCTAGGGGGGTTCTGCCGGCCAATCACAGCCATTGCTAGTAGCTGGAGACATACCCAAACTCATTTTGTGAAGAGCTGGAGACCATAAATAACTTCAAGCAAATGTAAAGGTGGGTGCCTCTATATGTTACCTTGAAAATTTGTGGATTTGAGGACAGACACTATCAGTTTCTTCTACAAAATTAAATCACGTCATGTCTTGGGGTCCGGTCAAATCAAGATGCCTCTATTATAATTTGATTCTCAGTTGTCTGGATGGTTGGATTTGGATGTTGGTATGTAAGCATGGTCTAGTGGTTTGGCAATTTTGGTTACAAAAGAATATTTTCCTGAACATCCAAAAAGTTTATCTTATTCTTGACTTAAAGTTTCAAGATATCACCTGTAAGTAATGTAATGCTCATTATAAGCGCACTGCAGTCTTATTATACATAGAGTGGTTTCCGGTAATGACCTTGCGCAGTACACTGCCGGGGAACTAACTAGATGGATGTTTTAGAAAATCATTAGGACGAATATGATAATACATTGTCTGCAGAGGAACTTATTAATTCATTGCTTGACATATACACTAAGTCACCATCACTCTCAAATCTCACTGTGTTTAGTGTATTCTACAATAGATACTGGACATAACAATCAGCTAAAATACCAGTATGGGAAACACTATAACTAGAGATGAGCGAGCACTAAAATGCTCGGGTGCTCGTTATTCGAGACGAACTTTTCCAGATGCTCGAGTGCTCGTCTCGAATAACGAGCCCCATTGAAGTCAATGGGAGACCCGAGCATTTTTCAAAGGGACCATGGTTCAGGAATAAAATGTGTTATTTAATTGAAAAAGAATGTCTTCTGATAAGTTAGCAGATGTATGCAAACATCTGCAATCTATTCTTCACTGTTCCGCGCGTATATTATCTCCCGACAAGTTAACAGATGTGAAGAACAGTGAAGAATAGAATAAAAACAGTGAACACAGGATTATTTAAGTGAAAAACGCATTGAAAAACACAGTGAAGAATAGATTACAGATGTTCGGCACATCTGCTTACTTGTCGGGGTGATACGCTGTCCCGGGATCGCTCCTCTTCTTCCACTGAACTCTCCCCGTGCTGCCCGATGTCTCCCCGTGCTGCCCGATGTCTCCCCCGTGCTGCCCGATGTCTCCCCCGTGCTGCCCGATGTCTCCCCCGTGCTGCCCGATGTCTGCCCCGTGCTGCCCGATGTCTCCCCGTGCTGCCCGATGTCTCCCCCGTGCTGCCCGATGTCTCCCCGCTGCCCGATGTCTCCCCGCTGCCCGATGTCTCCCCGTGCTGCTTGATGTCTCCCTGCTGCTTGATGTCTCCCTGCTGCCGTTCCGCACGTATCTTCCGACAAGTAAGCAGATGTGCCGAACATCTGTAATCTATTCTTCACTGTGTTCTTCACTGTCTTTTTCACTTAAATGATCCTGTGGTCACTGTGTTCACTGTTTTTATTCTATTCTTCATTGTTCTTCACTATGTTTTTTTAATTAAATGCTCGATCTCGAGCAGGGGAAATACTCGTCCGAGCAACGAGCCGTTTCGAGTACCTTAATACTCGAACGAGCATCAAGCTCGGACGAGTATACTCGCTCATCTCTAACTATAACCTAAGTTACATACAGTAGCCCAAGAAAAATAGCAATAATTAAAAAGTATATACAGTATATATGTTTATGGTTAAGGTGTAACTATACCCAGAGCTATATAAAGTATGTAGAAATAGAGTGTAGGGTAGTTTATTTTTAGATTTTATATCTGTTCCCACATCATAATGATGAATGTAAACCCATGTTCTCCAAAGTACTGCCAGGTGCCCTTGCTATATGGCATCAGTATACCTACAGTCGCACATATCTTCACAAGCAGGTGATGTACACCAGGGCAGTCCCTTAGTGACCCAGATATTACTGTTCATCTGTCATTTGGTAATGAGATATAGGAAAATTTAATTCTTGCTTATCTTGCATTAAAGGTGGTGGTGTTCTGCTACCAACAAGGCACATCAGCTTAATAGTTCTCATCTGTCAACGATCATGCTAAAAGGAACAGGGGATAAAAAAATCATTGTATCAGACCAGGGCTAGTGGGACCTCCCACAATTTACCATGTGGGCACCTGGCTTTGTTACACCTATCATGACATTACATGGTTAGCCTACAGATAGACAGACAGACAGACAGACAGACAGATAGATAGATAGATAGATAGCATGTCAAGTAAATAGAGCACTCCGTTATCCTATATTATGTCTCAAGGTTTCAACATAATTCACTTATAAAGACAAGTTATAGGTAATATATGATAAAGCCACTGGTAGCATGAGAGGAACTGGGGGCTAGGGGGTCTATGGACCTTTAAACCCTAGGTCTCCAGTAGTAGTTAGAGGAAAGAAAAAACAGAAAGACAGGCGCACTCACCTTGTGGCACAAAAGAATGTGCAAATAGACAGAGATTTCCGGCGCCCGTCTTCGTTCTACCTTTCTCCGCCCAGGGGTAGAATGGTAGGTAGCGTTGTGAAGTCGGCCATAGCTCTGAACTCCAGGACTGGACTGAATAAGAGTACCGCTCAAACAAAATCCACGATGCAGTATTTAAGAAACAATACTGGTTTATTATTTGCTACGTGATTTGGTGCAGGATGCGGACGTATGTAGGCCCCTCCATGGCAGTGTAATGTAGGATTGGACTGTACCTATTGCCAGTAGCAATCTACAATACAAAATGCCAACAAGTTATGTCTCCACAGTCAATATTAAAGCTGGTGGAGATTGTAAAAAATGGAAGTCTGTACCCTGTCTGTACCCTGACGGGTGTATTAGATTATAGTCTTTTATTTGACAGTAAAGATTCCAGTTTATTCCAGTTATAAACTGGGACACAGGCCTAGCACACCATAACGCCGCCTGTGACAGCGAGCCCTCGCACCATAACACCAAGTCCCCTCTGGGCACCACAAATACATGTGCAAGCAGTTTGTGCGTTCTTTCTAATGTAAAGTTAGACAGACAGTGGGTCATTACCTGTATTTATTGCACCTGTCCACACACTCAGCCTCCCCACTAAAGAGCTTGTCATCATCTGCTTATTCCTCGGTCACTCGCTTGTTTTCAGCAGTCTTAACAGCGTTCTAGCGCTGGACTGCTGAGGTTACCTATCACAACCGACTCTCTGCAGTTTGTTCCTGGACCACCTGGGGGTAATTCAATCTGCCTAGCAGAGTCCTGCCCCTTGCACCTAAAACAGGATCCCTGGCTAACACATAAGAATGTTCTGTTGTCCTTGCCGAAAATAAATTTTTGCCAGCTCTTTTATCTGTACTGTTATTGTTTGCCATTTCTATATTTCTGGTTACCATATCATATCATGCTCTGTGACCTAGACCTCTGACCTTGCTTTTGTGTTATTTATTTGAGAGTCTTGTTTCATGTCATCACATTGGGCGAGGAAGAGATCAAGTCCAGTTACTGGCCATTGGTTAGGGGGGGGACCCAGTAAGCTTGGTGAGAAGGCAATAACTCTAGACGCAATTGTTATAACTTGGCAGAAACACAAGACTATTAATCTTTCTAGGTCTGGGGCTCTTATGCAAGATCTTGCATTGTGGGATAAGGATGATTCTGAGAAAGGTCAGGAAGCAGCCCAAATCTACACAGGAGGACCTGGTTGATAACCGGAAGCAAGATGAGGCTGCAGTGCCAAAGTTTGTGGTCAATAACATACTAGGCCATCATGGATTATAATCCTGCAGGACATCCAAGGCCCCCCTGCTATCACCAGAACAATGTTCTGGCCCATATGAAATATGCTAATGACCATTTGGATGATGCAAAAGAGATATGAGAGAAGATAATGTGGTCAGATGAAACCACAATAGATATGAACTCCATCCGTGATATTTGAAGGAAGAGGAAGAATGAGTAAAACAATGGGGCTCATTTACTAAGGGCCCTGCGGACCGCACTTTCATCGGACATCCCGACGATTTCTATTTTGCGCCGCTGGGACAGGTATTTAAAAGGGGTTTTTGGTGCACGCGTCGGCTTTCATGCGACAGAAATCAAGGGGTGGGCCATCGGACGATCCGACGGATTCGGACAAACCGCGGAATTAAACTTCAAAATTGTGTAGCAAGCCAAGCACTTACATGCACCGGGAAGAAGATGGTGAACTCCGGAGGACTTGAGCTGGGAAGCAACACCTGCAGGAAATCGGGCGCACGATCTTAGTCAATCGCGGTACAGTGTATTCCGGACGAACAATGCACTTTCGGGATCTATGAGGGACCGGGTAAGTAAATGTGCCCCAATATCTCAAGTGTGAAGCATCACAGTTTGGGCTGCTTTTCTGCAGGGCAACTGCACCATATTAAAGGGCGGATGGAACCATGTACCAAGATTTTTCCTCAGTAAAGTTTCTGTACAAAATATAAAATTATGTTTTTCTGTTGTTTTAAATACTTCATGAAATAAGATACATTAAAAATAAAATGATTTAAAATTCAGATAATTATTTTCTGCATTTTTTTTCTAGAAGCTAATCTACGATAAAAATTACAGACTTCTACATTCTTTATAAGTGTTAAAACTTACAAAATCGTCATTGCATCAAGTATGTATAACGTACACCGGCATAATATTGGCATAACTAAAAATGTTTTAGAATTGGAATGCTTTATTTATCAATGTTTTATAAAGATATTTGCAATCTGTGGTTTATGCCGGTGAGAATTTACATGTGTTTTTAAAATTCTACACCGTCATCTACATCACATCTTAATTGATGTGACCTCTGTCTATTAAAAGTTAAACATTAATAATTTTAAGCATTAATATTGAACATATTGTAAATTATGCAAGACTCCAAGCTATAGAACAATGCTATCAGCTCCATCCAAGTGCCAAAAATAGAGCAATGCTGGGTAATGGATCAATAAGATCCAAACAATGACAGGAACCAAAATACCCTGGGAGATGTTTTGAAATATGAAATTCTTCTTTGAGATAATAGAGGGATTGTAACTAATGAAATCAGATGTCAGGTTTCCTTACTACAACTAATAACAATGAAGGTTTACTTGACACAATGGGGCAGATCTACTTACCCGGTCCTGTCGCGATCCCGGGGTGCGTTGTCCGACGAGGATTCTGGTCCAGCACGATTCACTAAGATCGTGCGGCCAAGTTCCTGCAGGTGTCGCTGCTGTGCCGAGGTCCCCCGGAGCTGGTCCCCTCGCTCTGGGCTGCTAATTGATCTCAGCGTCTCAAGACTAGCGACTGACAGCGTGGGGATAAAGATGAAGAGAAGCAGGGGTATTTGTAGGTTTTTAAATGCTTTTTGCATGCTTGATTTCCTTTAATACATGGCATTATACCATTGTTCCTAATCTACCCACAGGCTTGGGCTTGAGAAAGGCTCCAGTGTGTACAAGCTGAAATGTTGCATGAACACTTTGGAATAAAAAGGACTTTATTTTTTTTATTATGGAGTGCTCCCAATCTTTATTTTTTGTATATTGATAGGCTTAGTCTAAAGCTCATATACACGCGGTATGACCACCGTGCGGGCATACCTCCATGTGCTGGAGAGGATGAGGAGGTGGCCCTTCCTCCCTCCATAGAAAACGTCCGCAAGCGCTATCTTTTTGCGGTGTGCGCCCGGATCGGTGGCACAAATGTCATGTAAGCCACTGCACAGTCCGTAACGGCCTCTGTATATAAACAGCATCAGTATTGGTTCGGTATCGGTGAAGCATGGGAGTGGAATCATTGGGACACATTTACTTACCCGGTCCAGTCGCGATCCAGCGGCGGGTTCTGCCCCTCATAGACTGTAAGATCTTGTGTCACCCCCTCGTCCTAATAGACTGTAAGCACTTGTGTAACCCCCTTCATCCTCATAGACTGTAAACTCTTGTGTCACCCCCTCATCCTCATAGACTGCAAGCTCTTGTGTCACCTCCTCATCCTCATAGACTGTAAGCTCTTGTGTCACCTCCTCATCCTCATAGACTGTAAGCTCTTGTGTCACCCCCTCATCCTCATAGACTGTAAGCTCTTGTGTCACCTCCTCATCCTCATAGACTGTAAGCTCTTGTGTAACCCTTCATCCTCATAGACTGCAAGCTCTTGGGTCACCCCTCAACCTCATAGACTGTAAGCTCTTGTGTCACCCCCTCATCCTCATAGACAGTAAGCTCTTGTGTCACCCCCTCATCCTCATAGACTGTAAGCTCTTGTGTCACCCACTCATCCTCATGGATTGTAAGCTCTTGTGAGCAGGACCCTCACTCCTATTGTTTCATAAGACTGTTGTTACTCTGTACTGTCTTATTTTATTTGTATATGTTCTCCAGAATCTGTAAAGTGCTACGGAATTTGATGGCGCTATATAAATAAAGATTATTATCATGGAGCAGCTCTAAGAAAACACTTCCTAGATCCTAGAGTGGCCTATCCGGTCTCCAGGTCAAAAGCCACAGCTAAACGCCCTCTTCGGGATGTGTTTCATCAGCTATGGTCAGAACAGAACCACTGGCCACTGTATATAGAAACTTGCAGTCATAGGCCACGGATGAAATGGACCACTGGTGGAGGTGAGTTTAAGAGATTTATTATTTTTACAGCTCCCACCCATACAGAAAAACAATGTGTTACCAGAAAACCCCTTTTAAAAAATTAGCAATTTTTTATTTCTACAGAAGTGTTTTTGGCACATTGGTTTGGGCTCTCTTATGGTTTTAATCACCAGGTTTTCTTATGGTAAATGGCAAGTTATTCATAGTTAAATCAGGAAAATTATTCTAACTCTTATCTAATTTCTATATATTTATATACTTGTTTCTTTATCTACAACAAAATAATTAGGATAGTCAATTGTTTGCAAATGTTAGCAGACAAAGGAGTAGATTTGCCTAGATTATTCGGAAGCTGAGCCTGCCATATATCTGGATATGTACTTAACAAACCTTGGCGTGTAATTTCAAAGCAGAAGTCATCATGTTTTCTAGCTCGTAGTTTGTTCTGCAGGCTATTCCCTGTAGACACATCTGATTAGACCATTGTTTTATATTTAGAAAATATGGTTAATCCCTTCCATTCTCATTATCTTAATCATTTGTAATCTGTCTACCTCTTACCTGAGCGTTGCATAAAATCATGTCTTAGCAAAACGTCTTCTGAGGAAAAACCCAGAGCACCTTTATGCAACATGCATCTTAAAGATGATTCTGGCAGTCGGTTTAGTATATGCTTCAAAACCACTCAGACAGTGGGACCTTGGGGACGCGCGGCCTTGTAGCTGCCTGTCTTGTCAGATCACTGAAGACTTTCAGATATTCACATCCAATTGCATTCCATCTATAATTTCAGAATTTAATTGTTTGGCATAAATGTGTCCGCTACTGAAATATTTGAGCATTTTAAGAGATTTTTTTTTAAATATCCCTCTGGTTATACAAGTCATTTTGTAACTGGAAAAATATGTTGATGATACATATTCCAGACAACCTCTGCATGAAATCTAGTTGATGTGTACATAGTTCGGAAAAATATGTGTAAAGATATATTTTTATTTAAAGATTGAATCTTTCTGCTTTATGTATAATTTATCAAAATTAAATTACTATTTATTACATGATGTGGTATGGGATTTTTCACCTTTTTTTAATAAAGTTTTTGCAAAAAAAGTATATTTACTTTCCGTCTTGGTATGAGAAATCGTGGGAGGACTGAGATGAGCAGCTTTAAAAAAAAAAGTAGAATGTCAATGTAGAGTGTCAACTGGGCCTTTTTTTGCCCATCAGATAATATTCTTCGGTGGTCCCACACCTCATTCTCACCTTGGTAATAGATTTAACCTTAGAAACAGGTGGTCTTCCATCCCTAGGGTCCAGTATTGAGGTAGAGTTGAGGACCACTGGAGGATCCTTTGGTACTTTAATGGGCCAGACTGTTGCTATCAAGTGGTCCCAGCCAAGACTAACCATCCTTTTCTGAAGAATAATTTGGGCACTTTAGGAAGCTTAATCTGGTTGTGAGGCATTGTCCTTCCAGTTTCTTGCAGGGGTTGAAAAATTTATTTAAAAAGGGTTTTCCCATGAAACAAGTTAGGCAGGGCCTAACTTGCTGATCAGTAGGGGTCTCAGTGATGAGACCCCTACAGATCGTGAGAACGAGGGGTTTGATGGGGTCCCAGTTACCTCCGTCGTAGCCCTCAACGCTCCCCAAGACTAATGGAGCAGAAAGCCGCATATGACCATTGTACTCCATTCTGGTCAGTGTTTCATGGGAAAACCCCTTTAAAGGAAATCTACCATTAAAATCAAGCATGTTAAACCGAGGGCACTTACTCATAGATCCAAGCACTATGAGTGTGGTAATCTTTATACATTTATATCCATGGTCTCCTTCCTTCTAAAATCAACTTTGAAAATTATGCTAATGAGTCAGAACAACGTGTTATGAAAGCCTCTACATGCTCCAGATTTACAGGCTTAAATTTTGAAGGAGCACTTCCCCCCGCTCCCTGTATGCTAACTACTGCCGAAATTACAGGAATAGTAGGGGGGACGGGGAGACTGAGATGTGTTGTTGCACAATGTAAACAGCTTGTGCAGCAAAACTGCAAATTCCCAGAGTTTCCATGTAGTAATGGATCTCTAGGATGCCTCACTCTGAAAGCCTTCCCAGATTTTGTATAGAAGTCAGCAGAGTGCAGCATAAAAGTGGACTGACCAACAACAATCAGACATGAATCCCCTATCCTGTACATGGATGATAAGTGTCACTAATGAGGCAATCCCTTTAAGCTGTATTTAAATTAGAGGGAGACTTTGTCCTATTTTGGCATCCCATAAGCCTACATTACTTCATAGAATACAGTGTAATTACTTATAGGGGGTAATCATTAGACCGGCTCCTTCCGACAGTTCTATGTCTGTATTTGAAGCTCCACTGCCATCAGATTTATTAACCCCTTAACAGAGTGTGATTTATAGCTATGTCACACATCGGCTGCAGGTATTCGGGGAGGACTCATGACCTGCGGCCTCCCCATATCAGGTGAGTGTTCGCTGCATTTTGCTGCAAACACACACCGGTAACACTCGCGATCAGTGCAAGCTGATAAAAAGCACATTGGCACATTGTTATAAATGACTAATAAAATCCCCATATACTGCCATATCGTACTATGTAGGTATATGGTAGGATCAAGCATACAACCTAGGATTAAAGTACCTTAGGGGGGTCTTAAAAAATATTGGTAGCAAAAAAAATAAAATTAAAAAAAAGTAAAAAATAAATTAATAAAAAATAGGGTTGGGAAAGAAGAGATCTTCCTACAGAGGGGATTCTGGGAAAATATGCAAATAATGAGGAAAGGAAAGAAAGGAAAGGGATAAGGAAAACCATACGTCTTTATTTCAAGGTAGCAGAAAGTGAGTGGCTTTCCTTATCCCATCCTGAAAATCTTGTTTGCATATTTTCCTAAAAAAATCTAAAAAATTTTAATCACTCCCCTTTCCCTAGAACTGATAGAACAGTCAGGAGCACCAGACATCCTGTCCTTGTGCTCCAGGTTTTTATAACTCTTTTTTTCAGGCGATCCTGGAATGTCAAGTCTAAAGAAGACAAGTGCCAGGATCAAGATGAAGAGGAGCATAGGTGAGAATGGAAAGAAAATCTACCATTTGTTTTGGACCTTGGGAAAACTGGGTGCCTACATAAGCACATTACATGCAGAGCTTCCTGAAATGTTCAGGCAGGACAAATCAACCTGAGCTGATTCTGTACATAATGAGAGTGAAAGGAGAATCGCTGAGCCAGCCACAGGAGCAACAGAGCTTCCTTATCACAATGTTTTATTTTGTTTTTTCAGCAACACCACTCAATTTAGGGATTAACCGGCTTGCCCTCTGCGTCCAATATATTAGACGTTGAGCACAGTGACTTAGCACTCAGCATCTGTTATGTTGGATGCTTGCGCTTTCTGGTTCTGTGACAGGGTGGGTGGGAATCGCAAGGCGACAGCCACCCGCTGACATCACAGGACCAATTTGATTAGTTCTTCGATGTTGATCCCTGCAACTGGCCAGTCAATACAGATTGGCCAGTGACAGTGTTCTCAGTCATGACAGATCATGTCATATAAGTCAGGACAGATCCACAGCTCTCCACCATTCTGCATTTGGTGCTGTTGGAGAAATACGTGTAATTTGTCCTGTAGGTACTTTTACACAATCACTATTACACCCTACTCCCCCATCGCCCGTTGGTCCTTGTGTTATTCACACCAATGTCCATTTTTCCTTGTGTTATTTCCCCCTTGTCTATTTCCCTCCCCCCAACCACACTTATAAGTGCATTGTGATAGAAGAAATAGGAGTAGTGCATGTGGTGTGTGGAGAATGTAGTGGTGCACGCCGTGTGTGGAAGAAGTTGTAGTAGAGCAGACCTTGTGTGGAGAATGTAGTAGTGCACGCCGTGTGTGGAAGAAGTTGTAGTAGAGCAGGCCGTGTGTGGAGGATGTAGTAGTGCACACTGTGTGTAGAGGTGTTAGTAGTGCACACCGTGTGTAGAGGAATTTGGTAGTCGTGTGCGGAGGATGTAGTAGTGCACACTGTGTGTAGAGGTGTTAGTAGTGCACACCGTGTGTAGAGGAATTTGGTAGTTGTGTGCGGAGGATGTAGTAGTGTACGCTGTGTGTGGAGGAAGTTGTAGTAGTACATGCTGTGTGTGGAGAATGCAGTAGTTCACGCCGTGTGCGGAGGAAGTGGTTGTGCACGCCGTGTGTACAGTATGTAGTAGTGCACGTTGTGTGTGGAGGAAGTAGTACTGCATGCCATGTGTGGAGGATGTAGTAGTATACACCCTTTGTGTAGAGGAGGTGCTAGTGCACGCCATGTGCGAAGGATGTAGTAGTACATGCCGTGTGTGGAGGATGTAGTAGTGCACGCCGTGTGTGGAGGATGTAATAGTGCATGCTGTGTGTGGAAGAAGTAGTAGTGCACACTGTGTGTGGAGGAAGTAGTAATGCAGACTGTGTGTGGGGGTGGTAGTAGTACATGCCATGTGTGGAGGAAGTAGTAATGCAGACCATGTGTGGAGGATGTAGTAATGCACACCGTGTGTGGAGGAAGTAGTAGTGCATTCTGTATGTGGAGGAAGTAGTAGTGCACGCTGTGTGTGGAGGAGGTAGTAATGCAGACTGTGTGTGGAGGAGGTAGTAGTGCACACCGTGTGTGGAGGAGGTAGTAGTGCACACCGTGTGTGGAGGAGGTAGTAGTGCATGCCGTATGTGGAGGAGGTAGTAGTGCACGCCGTGTGTGGAGGAGGTAGTAATGCAGACTGTGTGTGGAGGAGGTAGCAGTGCACACCGTGTGTGGAGGAGGTAGTAATGCAGACTGTGTGTGGAGGAGGTAGTAGTGCACGCTGTGTGTGGAGGAAGCAGTAGTGCAAACCACGTGAAGAGGTGGTATTAGTGCAAGCTGTGCACCAACGCTCCCATTTTCCTGCACCTTCACCCACGGAGGTGCTTCTGTACACTCGCCCACCTGTACACTACCACTTACCGCACACAGCATTATTTTCAATGCTTTATCCAGCAACCTTAAGTCGTTGGATCGAAACGCCTACCTCTGTAAACAAGCAGAGGCCCAACATTGATGGGTGACTGCGCGGCAACAGGAGCGCAGGAGAAGATTAGTCCTTTTTTCTATCAGCCCCTCTCATCGGGTATTTATATGTATTTTTTGAACCCAGTCCGGGGCTGCCTATATTGTCAAGACGTGAAAGCTTTAACAGTGTCACACCTGTCAACAGGTAGTTTCTGGTATTGCAGCCATGCAACTCAACTGAAGAGCATTGGTCTGAACTCCAATACCACAGAAAAAAACAGATCCGGAAGAACATAATCCATTATTAAAAATGTGAGAAACATAGCACAGAGACCCCAAATCTGTCCATGTAATTTTAAATACATACAGTAGGTACTCGTAAAGTTACCGTAAATTGTAATAGCCTTGTAAAATAGAGGATACAGCCAAGATTACCATATTGTACAGAATAGATCATTTAATAGATGTACAGAAGGATCATTTAAAGTAAAGTAATATACAGAATAGTGAAGGTGCAGAAGTGTCAGCACCCCACAATTAAAAGGTGGGTAAGCATTAAGCCTGCTTCACTAAGCAATACACGGAAATGAGTTTAATCTTGGATAGTCAATCTGTCTTCAGCTTTCAAGACTTATGTAGAACTGCAAAGGTTATTCTTGGCACATTGCAGCATTTTCTGAGAGGTTAGCGGCACTGCCCTCTCTATAGGTTAACTCCAGCAGATTAGTGGATTTCGGCAGGTGCCCTGCTGCTTTTACTATTTGATTTTAATTAACTTACCACTGCTACATTTACTATGCACAGAGGAAGGGCATCAAAGCAGAACAACCTCTGCTTCTCTCAGGACTTCCATACACTTATGCCGGCCGATGGATTTTCAGCGTTCTGGCTGGAAATTCTGTATTTTATTGAACTTTAACACTTTGAACTAGATAATTACATTCACTGTGGCAATGTGAGGAATACTGAAAGTCATTCATATATTATAGGGGCTGTACAGTAACTCATTAATAACTATATATAGGCTACCATTGCGCTATATGAATTGGTCTGGTAAATGACACAAGGTCATTCCAGACTCTCTGAGGAGCTTAAATGAATGCATAGGAGTAAAGGGACTAAAGGACATGTATGAGTGTGCAGGGTTTGGTGTCTTAGACTCCTGGATTGTCCTTTACAGGGTGAATGATTAATCAAAGTCAGTAGTGGTTTATAATACAGGCAGTATGGGCAGTAGCTCGGGGCCCAAGCCTTCTAGGGGGCCCTGTTCTTTCTCTCAATACAGAAACACCCAAGAGCCAATTCAGGACCTAAAACTGCAGATTAAAATCGGGCAAAATGGAAAAAGGGAATCATCCTCCATTCACCAAAAATCTTGATTCTGGAACCATATGTGGGAAGTGAATTCAAGACTTGTAGTTTATAGTGCAATCCTTTAATAGGGCAAAGTGTCAACTAAGGGGCCACCTAAGCCTCTTGGGCCATGTTGGGACCGTACTCTCTCCACACCCTGAAGCTATCTTGGCCCCTGCCAACAACCAATGACAGCCTTAATCCACCACTGATCAAAGTACTACCTGATAACGTAGGATGGCTGCACATTTGGAAACAGGCCCATATGATTTCTGTAAACTATGGGCATGTTTCCACAAGTTCTCAGGTTTGATGGAAGAACTCCCATCCTGTGCGATGTGTGCAATCTTTGGGATGGGACAACATATGGGTGCATTTGCAGCCAGCACAGCACTGAGGGTATCAGAACTTTTTTAGGGTTAAGTCAGTACAAAGTACCTGTACTACTCTTGTCATAAACATTTGTTGACCTGAAAACTGAGGACAATTATGCTACATTATTAAAAATAATGAACTATTTGGTTTGCAAAGTCTGTGTAATGCCATTGCATAGTCATAGTAGAAGTCCCCTCCTGTCCTCCTAAATTACTGTATATTGAATCTACTACTTCCAATGAGTGAGCACTCCCAGCTGGTACAATAGCTAATACTACAAGCATCGTCATTATTAGGTTGGGGGTATGACCATGATTGTTTAACCAAAGTCTTGAGGCAATTATAAGGGGCAGAACTTTATTCAGATCTCATTTTGATCTACCAGGGAAAATAAACCTTTTAATGGTAATACTGGGGGATTTATTTTTTCTACATAATTGGTATTGTTGATAATCTAAGCAAATAGAAAAGTTAAAGGCGCTATATGAGATTAATAATATAAAAGAGGCCTCAAATAATGTAAAATAGCAGTTCATGCCCTCATCATCTCCCATTTGGACTACTGGAATATTCTTCTCTGTGGTCTAGCAGCTAACTCTCTAATGCCCATCCAATTCATGTTTAGCGCTTCTTCCCGGGTAATCCACCTGTCTCCTTGCTTCTCCTCTGCCTCTCCTCTCTGCTAGTCTCTCCACTGGTTACCCATTGCACAACAAATTCAATTAAAAATATTAACTACGACTTACAAAGCCATCCACAACCTGTCCCCTCCATATATATAACTCATCAGTCAATACCGCCCTGCACATAATCTTTGCTCCTCACAGGACCTTGAGCTTCACTCTATTACCATCCGCTCTTCGCACAACCATCTCCAGGACTACTCTTGCGCCTCTCCCATACTCCGGAATTCTCTACCAAAATGTGTCATATTGTCCCCCACTATCTAAACCTTCAAATGTAACCTGAAAACCCAGAACCCTACAACTCATTAACTGCTATGCTCCCTCAACTCCCATATACCTTCCCATATAGATAGTGAGCCCTCACAGGTAGGGCCCTACTCCCACTTGTTTCCTGATTACTGCAGCTTTGTATTTGTACTTGCCTATGTAATGTATGTGATTTCTTCAAATTAATGTAGCTCTATAAATAACAATACATAATACTTACCCCTCTCCTTACATACATAACCCCTGTGTTAGAGCAGGATACCTCTCATCACCACTGAGCTTTGTTGATATACAGAGGCATAGTATGACATCATGTCTACAACCTAATACAGTCCACAACCACAACTGGACCCAAGGTAAGGATAGAGTCAGCCCCTGAGCCCATTAAGATTTGGTTGACTTTGGAAACCGAACCCCAACAATCACCCCCACTGATAACACCATTAAAGAAGAAAGCTACCGACAACATTTAAAGGTATAAAGGTGGTCCAGAAAATGGTGGCGCACAAGCGCCTTTAGCATTTAAGTAGCGGTAAACCGCAGCGCTGTTCCAATACTGATTGCGGGTGTTGACCAAAACCAGACTTCTTGCTCAATTTTCAGCGCGGGCCTGAACATTGCAGGTTTGAGTCTGATCATCACTCATCATAGCACATATTTTCAGGGATTGAGATCTAGTTATGAAAGAATTAGGCAAAATACACAAGAGAGCACAAGACTAACACAGGATTTACAGTACAGAACATACCATCATATTATTCCTATTGGTCCTGCATTAGCAAATAAATATAACATGAGTGATAGAAAATAGCAGTATCGGTATAATTATTATGTAAGTTCATATTACATCCAATAATAATAATGATAATATTATGTTAACCATCCAGGTTTTTATCTTCATAAATTGAAATATGAAGCACGCAGTATAGGCGGTCCCCTAGAATGGGCATTCACATTCAGTTTCATTAATCTGCCATTTATAAACATTTCTTCAATAAGATGTTAGTAAAAAAATTTCCTGTGTGAAGGTAATTTCTCATAAATGATGTGATTTGGTCCCTTGGAAACAACACTGACTCCTCGGATACGACCACCTCTGCTGTAGTGATTGCACAAAGAAACAAAACGTTTTTGTATATAAAATGTCCGGGAGTTACTGCAGGTCCCACAGCCGTCCTCCGGTAATGAGCGCTGAATCCAGGAGGTCAGGCAGGGCTTTATAGCGCATGTCTGGCCACCACAATCAGAGTATGAGGTGGTCGTATCCGAGGAAGTCATCTCGTTTCTAAGGGACAACATGACTACATTTATGAGAAATTATCTTCACACAGGAACATTTTTTTTTATAACATCCAATTGAAGAAATGTTTACATATGGCAAATTAATTTCATTAAATGTGAATACCCAGATGGGAAAACCGCTTTAAGCTTTATTGTTATTCCTGGTTCTTAAGACAATCCAATATTTATAAAATCTAATTGTCACAGAGCTGGGGTCACAATTCTAAAATATACAGTTCCGACTTACATACAAATTCAACTTAATTCGTACTTAAATACTTAACCTGGGGACTGCCTGTATTTGTATATACATATATATAATAGATACATAGAGTTATATCCTTTTATATTACATTGTATCATTGTTTCTTCACTGTGTTTTACTGACAAACCTGAAAGCGTCCAGTGAAATAAACAGAAAAAACAAATCATTTATTTTAATTTTATTCATTCAAGGTTCCGAATATAACCTGATTCTATGACTTTTGTCTTGCTGTAGACTAACTTAATAGGTAACATGGTTTCCTGACTATTGCTGTAATTTATTACCCAAGCTAATCTGGAATATTGCCTCCTGGATGCAATAATTTGTTATTACTTTATTTGGGCCTTTTTCTGCATAACATGTTTATTATAAAGATGTCACCATTGTGATGCCTAGCAACCATTGGAATGTTCTAGAGTTGCTTTGCATACATTTTCCTAAGGGAAAGATCAGCCTGGTCCCTGCTTGGGAGAGCTGTCAGTGTATTCTGATATATGAGGGATAAAAGGGTCCCTGCTGCTGCCTCCAATAAGCTGGAGTCATGGCCCCAAAGCATTGACTTGAGCATCACTATACAGTGTTAGAAAATGTGTCAATTATCAGATGAACAGCCTGAGGGTAATGCCTGGGTCTAGGTCATAAAACCATCAGCAATGAGGAAGGGGAGAAATTGATGAGGAAGTTACTTGAATTAATTGATAACAAGAATGTCTGTATGCGGAATATTCATTATAACGAAAGAAGAGGAATGAATAATTTACGTGTTGGCTTTATTTTCCAGTGCCAGTGGTGGATAGTATTTGCAAGGAGATCAGCACCTCCTCTTGTCAGGCCTTTCGGTTTGTTTAATGAAATTGCATTTATCTGGTATACAAAAAAAACTGTAGTCAAAAGTGCAAGGAAACCATAAAGCCTATAATATGAAGAAAGCAATATAGTCTCAGACGTTATTACAATTTTTATATATTCTTTGCTTTGAATACAGAAGAGACCATGCAAAATAGATCATGACGATTGCATGCAAAGGTATAGCCGAAGAAGATGTAGTCGTGGTAAATCGTGGATTGGCTGCAGAGATTTAGTGATGGACAAAGTGTAACTGTTTAAAAAACACTTAACCACAAGTCGAAAGGGGTAAAAAAAAAAATCCTAAAAAAAATAAATAAAAGAATCCATTTGCCAGCATCCACATCACCTTACTAGAATAAACAGCAGTGTAATGCTCATTTTTTGACATTTAAAGGACATTTACCATCAGAATCCATCATGATAAACCAGGAGAACTTAACCACAGTCAAGGTGCCCGCATCTATGAGTATCTATTTATATTTGTTATCCATGTCCTCCTTCCTTTAGAAAACCAACTTTTAGAATTATGCTAATGAGCCTTAAGGGCTCTGGGGGCTGTACTCAAGCTCCTCCGTGCTGTAACTTCACAGGCTGTTAAACTAACCCCCTCAGCATTTTCCCCTCCCCTCTGCCTTTTGGCTCATTACCATCATTTTTAAAGTTGTTACCAGAGCCCCTCAGTGTTGCAACTTCATAGGCTCTAACACAGTTTTATCTTCCCCCATGGCCTCAGCACTCCCCTCTCCCTCTGCCTGCTGTAATCTCATACATTGGGAGGAGGAAGTTCTACTGCAGAGTGTAATAGAATGGAGGGGCTGATTTTGTAAGGAAGGATGCCATGGATAACAAATATAAGAAGATTATATTGGTGCACATGGCTGTACATTTCTATTTTCTTTCCAGAATTTTTCACCTTTAACCTCCTTGCCGCTATAGGCCTCATCCTATATTTGTGTATATATATGTGTGTGTGTTTTTTTGCATTCTAGGGGAAGAGTTTTTTTTTAACAGCCAATATTTCAGTCACAATGACTGTGCCAGGACCACTGGTGCTTTCTAGCTCTAGAGTTTTGGGACGAGACTAGAGGTAGTATCTTCCGGGTATTTGTAAGTTTTTCTCATGTTTGTGTTCATTTTATTACAATATGATGATTCCTAGTCTTTCTATGGTCTGTTTTTACCCATTTTTTGCATAATTGGCCACTATGGTTATCTCAGTTATGTTGACATGCTACTGGGGACCATTGAGGGGCTAAAAGCTCTGGCACACGGTCTGCAGGGAAATTAGTGGGGTAAAGGTTGGACAATATTTGATGGTTCGCTTGCAATAAAATGCCATGCCTATGTACTCTGTATGAAACTCAATGGGGCACATTTACTTACCAGTCCCTGGCGTGTTCCCTGATCCGGATTGTCCAACTGGAATGCACTGTGCCGCGATTCACTTAGATCGTACACCTGATTTCCTGCATGTGTCGCTTCCACGATCAGGTCCGCCAGAGTTCACCTTCTTCTTCCCGGTGTATGTAAGTGCACGTGCGCGTGCGACACAATCCCCTTCTAAATAGCTGTCACAGCGGTGCAAATCCCGAAAATTTATAAAAGCTGACGAAAGTGTGATCTGCAGGACCCATAGTAAATAAGTCCCAATGTTAACATTTACATAAAATTTCCATTCCCGTTTGATCTGCATTTTCTTTCTATGGATCCATGGAGACTCCATAGGCTGCTCTATGGTGCTTTTAGCAAAGAACATTTCTTTTTCAACCAACATGTGAAGGTATAGTATTGGCTTATGTTATAGACACAGGGGGAATTTATCATATGCTGATATGCAGCATGTAATGCAATCCACACACACCCCTGCCGTAGTAGATATATCAGGAGGCTTAGACCTTAGTTTAGGGTAAAAACGTGGGAACAATGGCCCACAATGGCTCCCCGCAGCTCCTTTTCTTTCTTCTCTCTGCTGTAACAGCCGGCAGAGACCCATCCATGCGCTCGGCGGCCAGCTCACACGGCCAACTCATGGACGCCTCTCTACCAGCTGTTACAACAGAGAGAAGAAAGAAAAGGAGGCGTGGGGACGGAGCATCGGGTAGCCGTGCCGAGCATCGGGGACTGCCCAAAGGTGAGTTTGTAAGTTTGTTTATGTGCTGGGCAAACTGGGGGCTGGCTACTAAAGGGGGCGGGCTGGCTGTATAGTAAAGAGGGCTGGCTGTATACTAAAGGGGACTGGCTGGCTGTATAGTAGAGGGGGCTGCCTGGCTGTATGCTACAGGGGGCTGGCTGGCTGAATACTACTGGGGGCTGGCTGGCTATATACTGAGAAGCTGTGACCAATGCATTTCCCACCCTCGGGTCTTGCCTTTTACTTGGGTCGGTAATACCCACAACCACCATCATTCAAACTTTGATAGAATTCAAAAATAACAAGAATTCTAAATTTACACTTAAATATGCACAAATCCATACAACGTGTACAAAGAAAATACAATTTCCTAAGCAAAGTAAGATGTGAGGAGTTCATACATACCCCATATATATATATATATATATATATATATACCATAATATGCAGCAATTTGCAGACAATCGCACTTAGCATCACAAAGATATATTATTGCAAATCCACTCACAAAACGATAACCCAAATAAAAAATTATACAAGGTGTAACAAAATGGTTGGGAAAGTGAGATATCTTGCAAAATACACAGATCAAAAAACTTAAAATGCAGGTGTCAAATATTTTTCAAAAATCTATCCAATGATACCAAATTCGGAGCCATGCCCTCACCCCCTAGGGTGACATAGGCGCATTTAAATGTTAGTAATAGTTGGCGCTGTAATCCCAAAAATTCAAAATGTGTGTAATAAAACGTTAAAAAAGAAGATATTTCTATATATCGTATATACTCGAGTATAAGCCGACCCGAGTATAAGCCGAGGCCCCTAATTTTACCACAAAATGCTGGGAAAACCTATTGACTCGAGTATAAGCCGAGAGTGGGAAATGCATTGGTCACAGCCTCCCCAGTATATAGCCAGCCAGCCCCTGCTCCAGTGTATATAGCCTGCCAGACCCTGCCCCAGTGTATATAGCCTGCCAGCCCCTGCCCCATTGTATATAGCCCGCCAGCCCCTGCCCCAGTGTATATAGCCTGCCGCCGCTGCCGGACAGATCGCACAGAAGATATACAGGGGTCGCCGGAAAGGTGAGTTTAGATATATTTATTTTTTTGACTCGAGTATAAGCCGAGTTTGGGTTTTTCAGCACATTTTTTGTGCTGAAAAACTAGGCTTATACTCGAGTATATAAGGTATATACTGTATATACTTGAGTATAAGTCTACCCGAGTATAAGACAAGGTAACTAATTTTAACACAAAGAAAAACTAGGAAAACATGCCGACGACGATGTTTGTAAGACCAGAAGAGGAGCCAAAGTGGAGCCGAAGGACCCGAAGATGCATTGGAGCATCCGAAGTAAGAAGAGGACCTGTGGGGGGCGTCGGAAAAGTGAGAACAGTGTAATTTTCTTTATAGACTGAAATATAAGCTGAGTTTGGGTTTTTCAGCACAATTTTGAAGGTGAAAAACTCGGCTTATACTCAAATATATATATGGTATATGGTATAGTATATACACATCAGATTTCAAATAATGAAAATACATGTATACATTATTTTTTCAAAAAGCTATCCAAAAACCAAATTTGTGAACTAAATATAGAGCATTAGATATTTTAAAACTTTGTATGCTATGAGAAAAATCTCAATCTTCAGACTTAAGTTAATCAAGTTGTGTGAGAGGAGAGGACTCACATTAAACCAGCCCCCGAAGAGAACAGAAAACTATTACAGCCTCATTGTTGTTGAGTGTAGTCTCAACATAAAAAAAAATTGATTGACCCCACCGGGAAATACAGGGTCAACTTTATTATCATTGGTTAGATTTTTAAGAAATATTTGTCACATTTATCATGAGTTGTATATTTCTCAAGGTATCCCCATTTTTGAACTTTTTCTACCTATTTGATTTTTGACAATTACAGCGCCATCTGTCAATAAAAATGACTTGAATCATAGATTGAATGTAATTTTTCCTGGGGAATCTGAATCTGCAATAAAAAATGGGGGCTCCCATTTAAGATTTTAAAGTTGCACCAGTCCCATCCCATCCAAGGGGGTGGGAGGCATCCAAGTTTGGTATCATTTAATAGATTTTTGAAAGATATTTGACACTTCTATCTTTAGTTTTTCAATCTGATGTGTATATGACGAACTATTCTACTGTGCCTAACTTATTGTTACACCTTGTATATCCATGAACCAAGCTAATGAGATGATGAAGGTCATGTCTAAATGGGTGTAATATCTGTGCCATTGTATTAATAGCGCAATCACAGAACCTCCCACAGTACATGAGAATTTCAGTAAGGACTCCATAATGTTGGAATATATAATGCATGGGTGGTGGGAAATAAAAACTTTATTCAGGAATGTGTGTGTGTTTTTTGTGTTACATGCAACTTTTTGGACAAGTTTTGGTTTGCAGCCTTAATATGTAGCCACATTAGGTGAAAAGGATCAAATGTTCATCCTCTACTTCAATTACATAAAAAATGATCACTCAGTATATGACAATCAGAGAATAGGGGGCACATTTACTTACCCGGTCCTGTCGCAATCCGGAGTGTCTGACGAGAATGAAGTCCAGTGCGATTCACCAAGATCGTTGCCCGATATCCTGCATGTGCCGCTTCCCCGCTGAGGTTCGCCGGAGTTCACCATCTTCTTCCCGGTGCAGGTAAGTGCATGGCTTGCAACACAGTTCTAATTTTAAATCCCACGCTTAGTCAAATCAGTCGGGTTGTCCAACGGCCCGCCCCTCGATTTATGTCACATGAAAGTTGCCGCGATTGTGCCAAAATACGGTCGTGTGCGCCAAAAACCCCAGTTAAATAGTCAGGAAACCCAACGGAAATGTGGTCCATGGACCCTTAGTAAATGTGCCCCTAAGTGTTCTCTCTGATTGCTCTGGGTAGGAAAGGGTTATAAGTTCATCTTATCCAAGTATTCAAAGTTATGTTTCCTAGAATCCAGAGCGTATCGCATACGTCCTTGGTCACTGAAACGCCCAACGTGTGAGGACAAATGAGATATGCCCTTGGCGAATTGCAACCCTGATTTAGTCCCAAACAAACCCAACCTGCGTGTAATGATATCCATGTATCATGTAAAAGACAAAAAAATAAAAAAAGAATTAAATGAATAAGTTTGTACCTTCTAGTGACGTAATCTTCTGACCCAACATCAAATCATGTAGGAATCCAAAATATAAGAGTCCCTTAGTGAGTGATCTTCAGTAACTGGACTGATCTGTACGACAGGGAACCTGCAGTAATCAAAGTTATTAAATTATTACTGTATTTAAAGGGATTTTCTAGGATGCGAACACAAGGGTCTTGTTTATGGAAAAATCTAAAAATAGGAAACTGCAAAACTTAACAGAGTAGATGAACAAAACCGGCATTCCCTTTGGGGAAACAAACTAATGGTCTTCTAGTCTTGTGTTTCCTCTTCTCTTGACTTGGTGCTGAGCTGTGGGTCCCCAACTTTCATTGATGAAAAATTGATGATCTGTCAGATCCTTAGAATCCATTAAAAGAGAATTTGTCGCAGTGGAAATGCCGAGCAATCAGCAGCAGCATGTTATAGAGCAGAATGAACTTCACAATTAGTACATAGTGTACATAGTACATAGTGTCCTATCTGCAAGCTGAATGTTACAGAGCAGACAGAGCTGAGCAGTTTGATCTATAAATGTATTCAATTTAATGTTACTTAATTAAATGAGTTTTTTAGTACATAGTCAAAATTGGAGGAATTTTATCATAGTCAATTTAACCATAAACTATTTGCTTACAAAAAAGATTGCTCACTGGTCATCCAGAGCTGCCTCCCCATCAGTCTTTCCAGTCAGTCTACATGAAGAAGTTATGTGACCATGGAATCATCATAGCTCCCATCACTGAGATACACTGCCAACATTTGCGAAAGTGCTACTGGAATATACATAATTATACTTCTTTATATGGAAATCTACCATCAAAATCTATCATAATAAACTAGGGACACTTACTCATAGATCCAGGCACTGGGACTGTGGTAATCTATCTATATTGTGTTATCCATGGCCTCCTTACTTCTAAAATCAACTTTTAAAATTATGCTAATGGTCCAGAAGGGCCCTCAGGGTGTTACTAGAGCTCCTCCATGTTGTATTTTCAGAGGCTGTTACATTGTGCAGGAGCACAATGTTACAGCCTGTGAAGCTAGAGCATGTAGGGGCACTGGTAAAGCCCACACGGAGCCATTCTGGCTCTTTAGAATACTTTTAAAAGAAAATTTTGGAAGGACAGAGGCCATGGATAACAAATTTAAGATTTAACAATCAATGAGCAAGTGTCCTTGGTTTATCATGATGGATTATGATGGTAGATTTGCTTTAATATCATGATGGGATGCCTCTTTAGTACTTGTCTAAATTTTTGTGGCAAATTTTTTTGTGGCTAAATTTCTTATTGTAAAATACCAGCTTAAAAAGTTCTTCAAGTTGTAATTTTTGGACCGATAAAACTTTTATCACCCAATGGACCTCATTAAAGCGAATGGAAACTTTTGACCTCTGTTTTCATCCCTTATTGAAAGTATTGCTATTGCAAGTGTGACTCTAGCATAAACCTTACACAACCCCTTTAACTGGGCAATCCAGGCCATAGGATAATATTATTTCAGAGTGCGTGACATTAAAATATTCACCAAAAACAGAAGTCAAAGTATTTATTCCACGTCTACCAACTCCATAACATTAACATTTTACGAGAATTCCAGCCTAAAATCAGCATCGAAACTTTACTCCCATAAAAGTTCTTTTCAGCTGCATCCACGGGATCGGTGAATTTGCAGTGCGCAGATATAAAGACTTTATTTTCCTTTTTATGATGATGATTATTATTTTACTTCCTCCCAGACTTCCAGTTTAATGCAAATAGCACATTCTGAAAATAGCTGCTAGTAAATATGGTAGCTGTTTCATAAAGCAGCGCTGTCATTTTCTTTCCGTAAATTTACTGAAATACTTTGAATTTAATATCGGGGACTTAATTCGTAATGGAAAATGATGTTTGATGGTGTTTAAATGCAAAGTAAGTCACTTTATAAAGCATAGGGCTCTTTTAAGTTTTTTTAACTTCTTGACATGTGTCACAATTTGGAATTCTGTTCTCATGGGATAAATGCCAGATTACATGGTGTAGTATTTTTATCCTCTGTACTTTCACTGTAGAAGCACACAACATCAAAGAGGAGGCAGATCACTCACATCAGCAGAAAATGGAATAGGTCTGTAATATGCCGGCTTTGATCTCCGGTTTTAATAATTATCTTGGCTACATGCATGCATTGAGAGTCAGATTTGGTATTAATAAGTCCAAAAGGCATCGAAAAATGTACAAAAACACTAAACTTTTTTTTTTCCCCCACTATCTCTACAAAGATAAACTACATCAACTAAGCCCCGCATGATTATAGCCTGCTCATTTACCGCATTCATCATGGAAGGTTATTCTTCAACTCTGCCCATTGTCGCCCTTCCGAACAGAGCAATGGATCTTATTATTCTATTAAGTCGCTCTTCATTTAAAGCAGAAGCTCACTTAAACTAACAAGTTACAATTTATCAGTCTTCGTATGGATTTTTAGAAAGAAGGCGCCGTAGGTAAAAATCATTACATTCCTATAAAAAATCAACAGCGCACAAATGTTATCATTAAAAAACTATTCTAATATCGCCCCAGGATAGATATTTCTTTTGATATGGAAAGTACAACAGATCTTCCACACACATGAAGGATTTACGCACTGCGCTTGGCAACAGCATATTAAATGATTGGTCAGTGAGATGTCGGGATGAGTTATGATATTCAGACACGCTGATTTATTATATAATGAGGGCTGCAGAATTAGATGATCAGAGTATTCTCATGGCAATGAGTAGGTATGGCCCTCATATTTGCCTTTATACAAGTCACCACCGGTATGTTCAGAAAGATCATAGGCAGCAAGGATCATTTGTCGTGAATGGATTATGTACATCAACCTGTTTTGATGTACCCATGGATATCCCGAGTTCGAACACAAATTTAAAGCTTCTGTTTGGGTCCAAACCCGGACACCAACCAGTAAACCAGGTGATCAGTGCTAGTACAGATGGTGAGAGTTAACTGTTTAATTGGCTCGGGCAAAGTCATCAGTAGCAAATAAACCACTGACGGAGGGCACTGGGTTCTCCCTAAAATACAGCACCCAGCACTACTGGCCGGTTAGTAGCAGTACACAACAGTCATTTTTAAAGAATTAACACCCACGATCGGCGCAGGTACCACGGGGGAAAAGTTGAGTTGAACCCAGCCCCAGTCCATGTGGACACGAACCTGCATAGTTTGGTACGGACTGGAACTTTGCGGTTCGCTCAACACTAGTCATTATTCTATATTATATGTGGAGGTTAAAATTTAAAGGTGTTTATCATTGTAGACAGTCAGGATGTCTGATTATTTAGTGTTCGTTGGTAGGGAACACTCACTGATCAACACTGATCAGATCAGAACAGGAGCACACAGGTGCCCATTGTAAGCAGTGGGGTAAATCCAGCACTCCATTCACTTCTATGAGACTCCTGGAACAACTCTCCCAATCCCCTATAGAAGTAAAGTTAGTGGCATCCAGCAGAGGCAGATAAACACCGGGTAATGTTAAATCGAGGGTCTCCCACTGAAATGTTTTCTATTTAAACGAACGTACATTTCTTGACTATATTAAACACCAGAACAAAACTGTGTTGTCCTGTGCACTCATTAAGCAAAAAAAAGTCATGTTAGTTTTTTGTAGTGCTTGTATACACAGGATACGAGTAATAGCACTGTACATTACTCATATATAAAGGATCAGAACTGTAGTAGTGTGCTGCACCACATATGCAGGTTAATAGTAGTAGTAGGTCTGTTCATTGCCTATTTATGCAGGATAAGAACAATAGTAATTTATAGTGTACATATATGCAGTAAAGAGTAATAATAATGTGCATTAAAGGGTAATATTTAATGTACATTGAAGGACATCTATCATCAGGTTATTGATGGTAGATGTGTCCTAGTAAGAAGTTCCTGAGGAACATTGTTTCTCTGTGATTGCGGAAATATAGAGCCTAGTATTTTAATCTTTGTACACCCCCCGTAGCGTAGCACTGGGGGAAGGGTGGAGCATAAAAGGTCATGGCCGCTAGCGCTATGGAGGAGTGTGGATAAACTAAGATACTAGGCTTCCTGAGGTGCTCGGGTGATGTAACCGTAGTACCCCAGGCTAATTTGCATAACCTTGATACCTCTATATTTCCGCGATCTAAGATATAGAGTTATCTATCTGAGATAAAGAATTATAATTAAAGAAGTCCTGAGGAACAACTTCTTACTAGGACACTGAGCTGATGGTAGATGTCCTTTACAAATTAGACTAAATCCCTGTAAGGCCTATATATAAACACTAATCTAATAACCAATTTCATCCCATTCACTGGATGGCAAATGGAGAATGAAGCATGTATACTGGTGCTGCTTTGGAAAATAAGAGGTGTGATGGATGAAGCACCATAACCAGGATCCTTGGCCGCTCCTTCAGTCAACATCTGCTCCTGTGGCACCACAGCTATATATAACACCCCTATACCACCCTAGACCCACCTTAAAAGCAACTGCCATAATCAACCACTTTCTTCCCCAGTCCCTGGGAAAATTTACATATACTCCACTAATTCCTTGGGCAAAAAAAATGGAAACACGGGATCAGTCTGCCTTCCACAAGTTTAGTGGTGAAGCATTGTGTAGTGTATGAAAGGATTTGCAGGTAGGGCAAGACTTGAAGAAATTCTGAACTTTTAGGTCATACTCTAACTAATCTAATGTTTTACTGTTAAGTAACCCCTTGTAAAACTATCAATATGTATCTGTCAATCAGAAAATAGATATTTCTCTGTATATTTCAATTCAGTTACGTTTCTTGGAATTTTATACATTTATTATTTTTAGTCTTACCTCATCCTCCTGCAAATATCCATTGTGGCACACGAGTTTTCTGAGCCTCCAGAGTTTAGTTTGTAGCGGTCAATATTCTTCACAACACTTTATCTGCTCCAGCAATTAGATCCTTTAATTACCTCAGTAGGGATAGAAAAGGATATGACTGCAACATAACATAAGTCTGGTCTATATTTTATTCCTACTTACACTGTGACAGCTAAGGATATACAGTACTTGGCAATTATACATATATACAATGTAGTTGATAATACAGATCATGTTTCATGGAACTAAGTTCAATTATTTCACCCACATTATTATAAATCCTAGACCAAGGGTAATGATTTTTAGTATATTTTGGTTTATAGAACTTTGTGGAAGTTTGTAATTGTATTTATTTTTATTGACACATTGATCATTTGTTTGTATTTGGACACATTTTTTGCTCTAAATCGTACAATTACGGTAAGTTATTATATTATATTTTTGTAATCTAAGGTATTTAGGGAATTTGCCTTGGGTCACTGGTTTTGTACTGGCTAAATATTGAAGGGGCAAAGAATTACATAAATCACTAAGACCCTTTCATTCTGTTAAGAATCAATATGTGATCCTTACGGGTCAAGTCTTTGAGACCCTGGGCAATACAAAAATAATCTGTTCTTTCACATTTTGACCATTACGGTACTATATAGTAACATTTTTCCATGTAATAGGACCTTAATAGCATATTAGTGGAGTCTAAATTTCAGCATCCACACAGATGTTCTCAGTGTGAATAAGTCTGGAAAAACTCTTTGCCCCCATTCGCACATTGGCCCACAGTGGTGCGATTCTTTTGTGGTGCACTAATCTCCACGCGACACAAATTTCTGCACTGTAGGGGGCATTCCAGTGCTCAGACGGACCCGGTGACACTTTTATCATGCAAAGTCCAACAGAGACTTTACATCGTGTCTCATATCTATTGTGGACGTCTTCAGTAATACAATCGATTTGGCATTAACTTTCTATAGGTTCCCGTTTTTGCATGTCTTAAAAAGAAGTGTTTTGATAAACCATGTAATAGGAAACCTTTTTTGATATTAGCCCGATGGCCATTTATTTGTTTATTAAGGGCCTGTGTTGTCCGCCCTATGTAATGGAGACCACATGGACACTCCAAGAGGTATATTACGTATTGTGTTTGACAAATCATAGGGTATCCAATCTGAAATTATTCAGCAGTGGTGTTCGAAATGTATTGGTGTTGTGTTTGATGTTATGGCAACAGAGACATAGTGGTTGGGCACATTTTTTGACTATTGCCCTAGTGGTTTCCTCCCTTTTGATATTGTGTTGTCTGATCTGGCTTAGAGCTAGAATATTTTTGAGGGTGGCAGCCTTCCTAAAGATGATCTTCGTTTGTTTAGGGATATTTCCCTTGAGCATGTGGTCCCCTATTAGGACTTGCCAAAGTCTAGATAGGATGTCACTGATTTGTTTGTGCTTGTCATTATATTGTGTTATAAAGGTCAGTGGTGGATCTGAAGGTTCCTTATTGGTTTTGACCATTAGTTGTTTGTTTTAGAGGTTTTGACTTCTTTTGAAGGCATTTTTCAGGATATAAGTTAGGTTAAAGCTTTCTCAAGATGGTCGCATGAGATCTAAAGGTGGTGATGTCCATACTGTTCTTGCAGATCTGCCTATATTGGATGTATGGTATATTATCTTTCCATTTTAGGAAATGGGAGCTGTCGTAACTGAGGTAGCTGTTTGTATCAAGATCTTTGAAGAATGTGGAAGTGATGATATGTCCTTGCCGGTTCTCCAATCTCAGGTCTAAAATGTGAATTTGGGAATGGTTATGCTCCATGGTGAATGATTCCCCAGGAGTTCTGATTCAAGAATAGAGTGGTGTTGCCATATGATCCTGTCCAAATAAAAACAAATCATCTATATATCTGCAGTAGGAGAATATAAATTGGTCTTTGAACAGCCCCATAAAGAGGTTTGCATAGGATGTGGCCACCCGAGTGCCCATGGCCGTGCAACGTTGATGTAGGTATAGGGAGAATCCATACAAGAAAAAGATATATTTTAGAATTATGGACAGGAGAGATAGTAAGAGATCTTTGAAATCTTCAGAGAGGTTTGGATTCTTCATCAGAAAGTGTGACGTGCATTCAATTCTTTTTCGTGGTTGATGTTAGAATACAGGGCACTGACGTCCATTGTGAGAAATGAAAAACCATGGCGTCCAGATCTCGAATGAGGTGGTCCAAACTTTTGAGAATAACTTTTTCACAAGAATCTTGTAGGTGTATAGCCAAAAAATGTGAGATGTTACTGGTCAGGGGACCTATAACTGGTACCTGATACCTGGTCAGGGAACCTGTCTTTTCCCTTTTCACCAATTTTCTGGAATTCTCTACCCTGTACTATCAGCGCATGTAACTTTCACTAACCAAACCTGTGTGTTCTTCCAGTCTATGTAATCTCTAAGCACTTGATAAGAATAAACAGGTTACTCTGCAGGAAGATTCAGCACCGTGTATTCTGCCAATATAGTGACTGGTCCCTTTATCATTATTTATTTATTTTTTAATTCTTTTTAAAGAATGACTGGAACATTATATAAACACTGTCACATCTTGTGTCACCCCTTTATCCACATAGATTGTAAGCTCTTGTTTCACTCTGACATTCCTGTTGTTTCAGCTGACAATGTGCCCTATGATCTATAAAGCTCTACAGAATATGATGGTGCTATATAAAAAAAAAAAGTACTATTTTCAAGAAGTGTTGATTGGGTAAACAAATTTGGTCTTAAACATTTAATGTATATAGTATCAAAAATATCTGATATTACTTCCATAAATATTAAAAATTTCCTGTAAGTAGAATGATGTGCATTTCACTCCTTTATGCAAGGGAATCTTAGGGGCAACAACGTAGATATGGATCACTAGGGAGACTGATGAGTCTGCCTCAAAATACACCCCCTAGCGGAGGGAAAAGAAAAAGAGGGAAAATCAGAAATTCCCAATAAGTGGTGGGGAAACAATATATTGAGCTAACACCATAAACAGACAATTCCTACATCTAAGTTGGCAAAACTCTTTATGATGAATGATATTACATTGGTAACATGACAATTAGAGATGAGCGAACATGCTCGTCCGAGCTTGATGCTCGGTCGAGCATTAGGGTACTCGAAACTGCTCGTTGCTCGGACGAATACTTTGCCCGCTCGAGAAAATGGCAGCTCCCGCCGTTTTGCTTTTTGGCGGCCAGAAACAGAGCCAATCACAAGCCAGGAGACTCTGCACTCCACCCAGCATGACGTGGTACCCTTACACGTCGATAGCAGTGGTTGGCTGGCCAGATCAGGTGACCCTGGGATAGACTAGCCGCTGGCCGCGCTGCTCGGATCATTCTGTCTCTGGATGCCGCTAGGGAGAGAGCTGCTGCTGGTCAGGGAAAGCGTTAGGGTGTTCTATTAGCTTACTGTTAGGCAGGAGTGATTCTCAAAGAACCCAACAGCCCTTCTTAGGGCTACAATAACGTTCTACTTTTTTTATTTTAATTTGCATCTTTTACCATTTTGTGAGGAATTAGCAGGGGGACTTGCTACCGTTGTGTTTAGCTCTTAGTGGCACACATATCCATAGCAAAGGCTGAAGTGGCAAAATTCAGTAGGGGTTGGATTTCTATTAGGCAATAACTCAGTGTCATCTCATCTGGCATAGTAGTGTGCTTCCTTTGATACTTGGCTAGAAAATAGCCATAGGAGAATACAAATAGCTTCTTGAAGCCTACAGTAGCGTTCTATATATTTGATTTCTGGTTGATCTGCTGGTGGCTGTAGTTTCTGCAGTGCATGTACTTGCCAATTCTGAGCAATTTGTAGTGAGACTTGCGACCGCTGTGTTCTGCGCTTAGTGGCGCACATATCCATAGCAAAGGC
This sequence comes from Engystomops pustulosus, assembly GCF_040894005.1. Classification (NCBI taxonomy): domain Eukaryota; kingdom Metazoa; phylum Chordata; class Amphibia; order Anura; family Leptodactylidae; genus Engystomops; species Engystomops pustulosus. The sequence goes on along the minus strand of NC_092415.1, from coordinate 37,576,605 downwards.
TGAAGTGGCAAAATTCAGTAGGGGTTGGATTTCTATTAGGCAATAACTCAGTGTCATCTCATCTGGCATAGTAGTGTGCTTCCTTTGATACTTGGCTAGAAAATAGCCATAGGAGAATACAAATAGCTTCTTGAAGCCTACAGTAGCGTTCTATATATTTGATTTCTGGTTGATCTGCTGGTGGCTGTAGTTTCTGCAGTGCATGTACTTGCCAATTCTGAGCAATTTGTAGTGAGACTTGCGACCGCTGTGTTCTGCGCTTAGTGGCGCACATATCCATAGCAAAGGCTGAAGTGGCAAAATTCAGTAGGGGTTGGATTTCTATTAGGCAATAACTCAGTGTCATCTCATCTGGCATAGTAGTGTGCTTCCTTTGATACTTGGCTAGAAAATAGCCATAGGAGAATACAAATAGCTTCTTGAAGCCTACAGTAGCGTTCTATATATTTGATTTCTGGTTGATCTGCTGGTGGCTGTAGTTTCTGCAGTGCATGTACTTGCCAATTCTGAGCAATTTGTAGTGAGACTTGCGACCGCTGTGTTCTGCGCTTAGTGGCGCACATATCCATAGCAAAGGCTGAAGTGGGAAAATTCAGTAGGGGTTGGATTTCTATTAGGCAATAACTCAGTGTCATCTCATCTGGCATAGTAGTGTGCTTCCTTTGATACTTGGCTAGAAAATAGCCATAGGAGAATACAAATAGCTTCTTGAAGCCTACAGTAGCGTTCTATATATTTGATTTCTGGTTGATCTGCTGGTGGCTGTAGTTTCTGCAGTGCATGTACTTGCCAATTCTGAGCAATTTGTAGTGAGACTTGCGACCGCTGTGTTCTGCGCTTAGTGGCGCACATATCCATAGCAAAGGCTGAAGTGGGAAAATTCAGTAGGGGTTGGATTTCTATTAGGCAATAACTCAGTGTCATCTCATCTGGCATAGTAGTGTGCTTCCTTTGATACTTGGCTAGAAAATAGCCATAGGAGAATACAAATAGCTTCTTGAAGCCTACAGTAGCGTTCTATATATTTGATTTCTGGTTGATCTGCTGGTGGCTGTAGTTTCTGCAGTGCATGTACTTGCCAATTCTGAGCAATTTGTAGTGAGACTTGCGACCGCTGTGTTCTGCGCTTAGTGGCGCACATATCCATAGCAAAGGCTGAAGTGGCAAAATTCAGTAGGGGTTGGATTTCTATTAGGCAATAACTCAGTGTCATCTCATCTGGCATAGTAGTGTGCTTCCTTTGATACTTGGCTAGAAAATAGCCATAGGAGAATACAAATAGCTTCTTGAAGCCTACAGTAGCGTTCTATATATTTGATTTCTGGTTGATCTGCTGGTGGCTGTAGTTTCTGCAGTGCATGTACTTGCCAATTCTGAGCAATTTGTAGTGAGACTTGCGACCGCTGTGTTCTGCGCTTAGTGGCGCACATATCCATAGCAAAGGCTGAAGTGGCAAAATTCAGTAGGGGTTGGATTTCTATTAGGCAATAACTCAGTGTCATCTCATCTGGCATAGTAGTGTGCTTCCTTTGATACTTGGCTAGAAAATAGCCATAGCAATAGGATAGGATTGTTTGGTTCTAAAAACTCAAAAAAAAACAAAAAACACAAAAAAAAACAAAAAACACAAAAAAACACAAAAAAAAAAAAAAAAAGTAAAAAAAAAAAAAAAGTTATAACTCTCATTTTAAAAATGTTTAACCCCAGGGCTAGGGGTAGAGGACGAGGGCGGGGACGTGGGCGTCCAACTACTGCAGGGGTCAGAGGCCGTGGTCCTGGGCGGGGTGAGACACCACCTGCTGATGAGGGAGCAGGGGAACGCCGCAGAGCTACACTCCCTAGGTTCATGTCTGAAGTTACTGGGACTCGTGGTAGAGCACTGTTGAGGCCAGAACAGTGCGAACAGGTGATGTCGTGGATTGCTGACAATGCTTCGAGCAATTTGTCCACCACCAGTCAGTCTTCCACGCAGTCCACCCATGTCACCGAAATCCCCACTCCTCCAGCTCCTGCACCTCAGCCTCCTCCCCCCCAGTCTGCCCCCTCCCAGGAAAATTTGCCATTTGAACCGGCATACTCTGAGGAACTGTTTTCTGGACCCTTCCCACAGTCACAAACCACTTGTCCGGTTGCTGCTGAGCAATTTTCCGATGCCCAGGTTTTCCACCAGTCACAGTCTGTGGGTGATGATGACCTTCTTGACGTAGTGGAAGTGTGTAAAGAGGTGTCCGACGATGAGGAGACACGGTTGTCAGACAGTGGGGAAGTTGTTGTCAGGGCAGGAAGTCCGAGGGGGGAGCAGACTGAGGGATCGGAGGATGATGAGGTGACAGACCCAAGCTGGGTTGAGAGGCCGGGTGAACACAGTGCTTCTGAGACGGAGGAGAGTCCTCGACCTGAACAGGTTGGAAGAGGCAGTGGTGGGGCCAGACGGAGAGGCAGGGCCAGAGCTGGTGCATCAGCGCCACTGTCAACTAGTGAAGCTCCCGTGGTGAGGGCTCTTGCGGCGAGGGCTAGATCTTCAGAAGTGTGGAGGTTCTTTAAGGAAACACCGGATGACCGACGGACTGTGGTGTGCAACATTTGCCAAACCAGGCTCAGCAGGGGTTCCACCACTACTAGCTTAACTACCACCAGTATGCGCAGGCATATGAATGCTAAGCACCCCACTCAGTGGCAACAAGCCCGTTCACCTCCGGCCGTGCACACCACTGCTCCTTCCCCTGTGTCAGCTGCTAGTCAGCCCCCTGCCCAGGACCCTGGCCCAAAAACCCCATCGTCGCCTCCACGATCCTCCACAGCATCCACCAGCGTTCAGCTCTCCATACCCCAGACGCTGGAGCGGAAACGCAAATATAGTGCAACCCACCCGCACGCCCAAGCCCTTAATGTGCACATCTCCAGATTGCTTAGCCTGGAGATGCTGCCCTATAGGCTAGTAGAGACCGAGGCCTTTCGCAACCTCATGGCGGCGGCCGCCCCTCGGTATTCGGTCCCCAGCCGCCACTACTTTTCCCGATGTGCCGTCCCAGCCCTGCACCAGCACGTGTCAGACAACATCATCCGTGCCCTGACCAACGCCGTTTCTGACAAGGTCCACCTGACCACGGACACGTGGACGAGTGCTGCCGGGCAGGGCCACTATATATCGCTGACGGCACATTGGGTTAACTTGGTGGAGGCTGGGACCGAGACTGACCCTGGGGCTGCTCATATACTGCCGACGCCGAGGATTGCGGGGCCTACCTCGGTCCAGGTGTTTCAGGCCTACTATGCCTCCTCCTCCTCCCACCCCTCCTCCACCTCCTCCTCCGAACTACCATCCGTGGGCACGGCGCCATCAGTCGGTAGCTCTAGGCACAGCAGCAGTGCCGTCGCTAAGCGACAGCAGGCGGTGCTCAAACTGCTGAGCCTAGGCGACAAAAGGCACACCGCCCAAGAGCTATTACAGGGCATCACGGCGCAGACTGATCTGTGGCTGGCACCGCTGAACCTCAAGCCGGGAATGGTTGTGTGTGACAACGGCCGTAACCTGGTGGCGGCTCTGCAACTCGGCAGACTGACACATGTGCCATGCCTGGCCCATGTGTTAAATCTGATAGTGCAGCGTTTCCTCAAGACATACCCCAATCTGTCTGATTTGCTCACGAAGGTGCGCCGCATCTGTGCGCATTTCAGGAAGTCCAGCCCAGATGCTGCCACTCTCAGGGCAGCGCAGCGCCGCCTCCAACTGCCCGCTCACCGACTGTTGTGCGACGTGCCCACGAGGTGGAATTCAACACTGACCATGTTATCCAGAGTTTACCAGCAGCGCAGAGCGATTGTAGACTGCCAGATGTCAACTTCCACCAGAACTGGTAGTCAGGTCAGTCAGCTTCCTCAAGTCTACAATGAGGAGTGGACGTGGATGTCTGATATCTGTCAGGTGCTGAGTAACTTTGAGGAGTCAACACAGATGGTCAGTGGCGATGCCGCCATCATCAGCCTCACCATCCCGCTGCTTGGCCTGTTGAAAAACTCTCTGGTCAGCATGAAGTCGGAAGCTTTGCGCTCGTCACAAGAGACGGGGGAAGAATATTCCCTTGTTGATAGCCAAAGCACCCTGAGGTCTGTTTCTCAGCGCATATCGGAGGAGGTGGAGGTGGAGGAGGATGAGGAGGAAGAGGAGGAGAATGTTGGCGAGACACAAGAGGGGACCATTGTTGAGTCCTTCACTGTTCAGCGTGTATGGGCAGAAGAAGAGGAGTTGGAGGAGTTGGAGGAGGAGGAAATGGACAGTCAGGCCAGTGAGGGGAGTGAATTCTTACGCGTTGGTACTCTGGCGCATATGGCAGATTTCATGCTAGGCTGCCTATCCCGTGACCCTCGCGTTCAAAGAATTTATTCCAGCACCGATTACTGGGTGTTCACTCTCCTGGACCCACGGTACAAGCAAAATCTTGCCACTCTCATCCCTGCAGAGGAAAGGAGTGTGAGAATGCATGAATACCAGCAGGCCCTGGTGCACAAGCTGAAACAGTATTTCCCTTCTGACAGCGCTAGCGGCAGAGTGCGTAGTTCTGCGGGACAAGTAGCGAGGGAGAGTAGGCGAGCAGGCAGCTTGTCCAGCACTGGCAAGGGTACGCTTTACAAGGCTTTTGCCAGCTTTATGTCACCCCAGCAAGACACTGTCACCTGTCCCCAGTCTCGGCAGAGTAGGGCTGATCTTTACAGAAAGATGGTGAGGGAGTACGTAGCTGACCATACCATCGTCCTAAATGATCACACAGCTCCCTACAACTACTGGGTTTCAAAGCTGGACATGTGGCACGAACTGGCGCTGTACGCCTTGGAGGTTCTTGCCTGCCCTGCCGCTAGCGTCTTGTCCGAGCGGGTTTTCAGTGCAGCTGGTGGCATCATCACCGATAAGCGTACACGCCTGTCGACTGACAGCGCTGACAGGCTGACGCTTATTAAAATGAATAAAGGCTGGATTTCTCAGAATTTCCAATCTCCACCAGGTGAAGGAAGCTCAACCTGAATAATTGATCCACTCCTCCTCCTCCTCCTCATTTTCCTCCTTCTCCTCCTCTTTGTACAGTAAAGCAGAGGAAAATGGCTATTTTTTGACAGGGCCCACTGGCTCTTGCTATACTTCATGCATTTAATTTTTCTGGAGGGCCACCTACCCGGTCCTCTGTTTGAAACAATTTTTGTGAGTGCCACATACAGGCACTCAATCTATTCCATTTTTCTGGAGGGCCACCTACCCGGTCCTCTGGTTTGAACAATTTTTGGGACTGCCACATACAGGCACTCAATCTATTCCATTTTACTGCAGGGCCACCTACCTGCTCCTCTGGTTTGAAGAATTTTTGGGACTGCCACATACAGGCACTCAATCTATTCCATTTTACTGGAGGGCCACCTACCTGCTCCTCTGGTTTGAAGAATTTTTGGGACTGCCACATACAGGCACTCAATCTATTCCATTTTACTGCAGGGCCACCTACCTGCTCCTCTGGTTTGAACAATTTTTGGGACTGCCACATACAGGCACTCAATCTATTCCATTTTACTGGAGGGCCACCTACCTGCTCCTCTGGTTTGAAACATTTTTGGGACTGCCACATACAGGCACTCAATCTATCCCATTTTACTGGAGGGCCACCTACCTGCTCCTCTGGTTTGAAACATTTTTGGGACTGCCACATACAGGCACTCAATCTATTCCATTTTACTGCAGGGCCACCTACCTGCTCCTCTGGTTTGAACAATTTTTGGGACTGCCACATACAGGCACTCAATCTATTCCATTTTACTGGAGGGCCACCTACCTGCTCCTCTGGTTTGAACAATTTTTGGGACTGCCACATACAGGCACTCAATCTATCCCATTTTACTGGAGGGCCACCTACCTGCTCCTCTGGTTTGAAAAATGTTTGGGACTGCCACATACAGGCACTATCCAAATTAAATTGTCTCCATAGCAGCCTCCACACGTTGTCTCCATTGCTACCTCCAAAAGTCGTCCATATAGCTGCCTCCATACATCGTCCCTTTATCAAACGAGGTGTGTCAGGCAGAAATTTGGGTTGTTTTCATGGATTCCACATCAAAGTTGTTAACTTTGTCGCCACCCTGCTGTGTAATCCACAAAATATACTTGCAAACTTTTACCATTTAGGGATATTATTTCAGCGCTTCTTGCGCATCTGTTTACATTCCCCTCACCCGCCATATCCTAAACTTATAAGAACGCTACTACACTTGATCTTATACAAAAGTGCTGTTTGGGGAGTAGCCTAGAGACAGGGGCTTGGATTTGCGAAAGCTCGCCTGGCAGCGGAGCGCCAGCTCCATGCGCATCATGCGCTTCTTGCGCATCTGTTTACATTCCCCTCACCCGGCATATCCTAAACTTATAAGAACGCTACTACACTTGATCTTATACAAAAGTGCTGTTTGGGGAGTAGCCTAGAGACAGGGGCTTGGATTTGCGAAAGCTCGCCTGGCAGCGGAGCGCCAGCTCCATGCGCATCATGCGCTTCTTGCGCATCTGTTTACATTCCCCTCACCCGGCATATCCTAAACTTATAAGAACGCTACTACACTTGATCTTATACAAAAGTGCTGTTTGGGGAGTAGCCTAGAGACAGGGGCTTGGATTGGCGAAAGCTCGCCTGGCAGCGGAGCGCCAGCTCCATGCGCATCATGCGCTTCTTGCGTATCTGTTTACATTCCCCTCACCCGGCATATCCTAAACTTATAAGAACGCTACTACACTTGATCTTATACAAAAGTGCTGTTTGGGGAGTAGCCTAGAGACAGGGGCTTGGATTGGCGAAAGCTCGCCTGGCAGCGGAGCGCCAGCTCCATGCCAAGATCCAACTAACATAGTTTTAACTGCAGCACCTTTAATCTACTACTAGTTCACTGCCTCCATACATGGTCCCCTTATCAAACGAGCTGTGTCAGGCAGAATTTTGGGTTGTTTTCATGGCTTCCATGTTAACTTTGTCGCCACCCTGCTGTGTAATCCACAAAATATACTGGCAAACTTTTATCATGTACCGATATTATTTGAGCACTTCTTGCTCACCTCCTTTGGTTCCTCTCTGCCACCCATTGGTTTGAAGCCTGAGTCCATTTAGGGTATGTCGCCATGACACTCTCTAGCCTGCTGCCGCTGCCTCTGCATGCCGTCCCCTATAGTGTCAGGGTCAATTATTGCATGTTTTAGATGCTATCTAGCTTCATTCTGTCACTCTGTCATGGCCATGCTGTTGCCCATAATTTTGGCATAATGGTGCGTTTAAGCAGCCTCAGAGGCATCCATGCATGCTGCCCCTGCTGTTTCCTGTCCATTTCCGTGGTGTTTCCATCCTTTTCTGAGGTTCCCAGGTGTTTGGCCAAGCTTCCCTGTGCAGAGCCTTGGTCCCCTTGAAAAATGCTCGAGTCTCCCATTGACTTCAATGGGGTTCGTTATTCGAGACGAGCACTCGAGCATCGGGAAAAGTTCGTCTCGAATAACGAGTACCCGAGCATTTTAGTGTTCGCTCATCTCTAATGACAATGTATTGTGACATCTGTGCCGGCTTCATCCTCTGTTCATAAAGTACGGCTGAGGATGCACTGATCAAGTCATTGGGGCACATTTACTTAGCCGGTCCTGTCGCAATCCCCAAGGTGCATTGTCCGACGAGGTGCATGAAGTCCGGCGCGATTCACTAAGACCATGCGCTCGATATCCTGCATGTGTTGCTTCCACGCTGAGGTCTGCTGGAGTTCACCTTCTTCTTCCCGATGCATGTGAGTGCATGTCTTGCGACACAATTTGAATTTTAAATTCTGCGCTGAGTCCGAATCAGTCGGGATGTCTGACGCCAACGCCCTCAGATTTGTGTCGAATGAAAGTCGGTGCGATTGTGCCAAAATCTGATCGCGTGCACCAAAAACCCATGTTACATGCATTGCAGATCGGAAATAGTCGGGCAACCCGACGGAAATGAGGTGTGCGGACCCTTAGTAAATGTGCCCCATTATGTTTCACTCTGACAATAGTTGCCAACAGTGTCAACAGTGGTCTATGCTTGCTGTTTACCTTGATTGATTGTTACCACAACCATCACATTTCTACACCTTTGCTTCAGTTCAGTTGAACGAAATCTACCATAAAAATACATCAAGATAAACCAGGAGCACTCTCTCATGCATCCAGGCACCTTGACTGTTGTTATCTTCTTAAATTTGTTATCCATGACTTCCTTCCTTCCAAAATCAACTTATAAAAGTTTGCTAATGAAGTGTTACCAGGGCCTGTCAGTCCTCTGGCTTCACATGCTTTCTTCACTCATCAGGTCTCATCCTCCCCCATGCTCCCTCTGCATTTTCCTCTCCATTTGCCTGATGTAATCTCACTGCAGCAAAGTCGGGGGGGGGGGGTTGCTCCTGCACAGTGTAACAGGCGGTGAATCTGGAGCATGAATGGGGTCTGGTAAATTCCCCAGGAGCCCTTCAGGCTCATTAGCAGCATTTGAAAAGTTGATTTAAAAGGAAAGAACCCTTTAATAACAAATATATGAAGATTTTCACAGTCATACGGCCAGGATCTTTGAGTTTTTTATGCCTGATTTTGATGGTAGATTTTCTTTAATCTGCTGCTACTGATTCTCCCTAACATTAAAATCACTTGCTGCTTTCTTTCTCGACCTGATGGATTTCTGCACCAATCGTTCCTGGGGCTGGAACTCTGACATCACATAAGAGGTCAGCTTGTCATAAGTTTTTTTCCTGCTATATAATAGTTTTTAATAAGCTCCTCATTAGCCTACTATTTCTGTACTCTTTATTCAGATATTTTGACTCTTTGGGGCATATTTATCAGGGCCTCTGTGCCACGTCACTTTGCTAGCACTTGCGATTATTTAGCCCTCTCCACAAGAGCGGAGGGCACGGAATGAGCTGTTGTGGGGCGTTACTGTCCCTGCGCCTGCGCACTCGCTTGCTGCCGGAGACTTTTCTCATGTGAAAAGACACTGGCTGTCACTGCGCAGCACCCTGCCCAATACATCAAGAGACTGAAGCACTGCAATACAACTATACCCCTTTGTCTCTATTCAGACTATCCTATTCTTCTGTGTTTGTATTTTCTTGTCTTTGTCTTTAAGTTTTTCACTTTGGAGCAGGAAGGGAATGTCGACAAGTTGTCTCTTACAACCTAGGGTAAATAAGACAAGTAGGAAGACACAGCTGGGAAGGGAGTTTAGCCTCAGGGCTTACTGTCTCTGCTACCAGAGCCTGCATTGTATGTATATTCTAGATAGTAGTTGTACTACTGGGGGGTATAAACTTAATGCCTAAAAGGCAATGCATTTTGTTATTGTTGTAATATTTGCCCGTAAAATGTATATCTACACTATATTATCTGAAAAAATCATTCAATCCATCTAATTATTTTGACAATACAGACTCTGTCTGTCGGTTAGGCTTACAACGAGAGTACCACTTTATTGCATTTAATATCTGATGATTGACTTGATAGGAAAAACACAGCACTAAGTATAATAAGATCTATTGTATTTAATTGAATGCGGTGACATCCATAACAAAATGGAAATGATCTCCCTAAATCGTCTCCATGTATTTGCTTTGCTCTTGTTAAAGTTAAGAAGTGCCTTTTTAATTTTCCTTCTTTTGACGAGAGAATACACTATGTGACAGATGACATTGTAATTCTCCTATCTCTCGCTGTTCATAAAACATCGCTAATACAATTTCTACCTTTTCCTTTGTTCCCAATTAAATTAAATGTTTCACTACAATTAATGTGTTCTTACACTTTAGGTTTTCATTAAAGCTTCCCTTACCCCTCTGTTTAACCACGTTTCATATCCTTTACCGAGAACCTCCGACTGCTCCGGCGCATATTTCATTATGCCTGGCAGCCATAAATATAATTGTGAACCAATATCATTTTAATTGTTTCACTTATAACTTGTTTTAAATGATTCAACAGTCATCAGGAAAGATAAGTGCCTCTTGTAGCCTGCAGGCTTTCCAGGCATAATAGCAAGAGGCGATGTAACAGAATATCGAAATAATGAAACCATATGCACGAGATAATGACAAAGCACTTGTATGGCTGCAAAGATAAATGAAAACTGTAGATCTTCTTTCCTCCGTAACATCACATCCATTTCCATCTACAGCGCCGTTTCAATCATTAGACATCCCAAACAAATTGATGTTGCAAGCCGCGTACGGAGCGAGAAGAGGAAGGAAAAAAATATATAAAAATAAAAAACCTTGGCGCAACGCAGATTTACAATATGGCTACAATAATTACTCGGGCTTCTATAGCTATCTGCCGAGATTGTAAATAATGAAACTAACAAGCTTTACAAGCATCCTTGTTAATGCACAAAAAATGGTATTTTCCAAAGACAGGGGAGTGGGGGGGGGGGGGTCGTGGATATAAATTAGAGTTAATTATAGGAGATAATTGCAGCAACCAGCTTTTGTGCATGTGTATGCGACCGGCGAATAAATTGAACTAATGTCTCTTTGTGTCTTTAAATTTAATAAGCAAACAGCCTTTTTATGTTAGCAGTTTACTGGCATCCATGGGTCTGGCAGAAGAAATATGCTGTGGGAGGGCTCGCTAATGGCACAACATAATCACATTAATTAAAATATAACTGCCATTAAAAGATTTGTAGTATGAAATTAGGGCATGTTGTGAACTGAGACGATCGGGCTTAGAGTGCATATTACAGCCATTACTCTGTGCACTCTGCACAGCGGTGAGTAACCTCACATGTCATAAAACCAATGGATTAGCCGTGTTTTCCTTGAAATCCATGGTTTTTAGTTTCCCTATTAAAATGTAAACATTTGCACTCACCGCTCCATGGGGTTCATTGTAACATCAGTGAAAACTTAAACCTACTATAAAGTATTAATATATCCTTTAAATTGATTTTCCGCTATCGTTAGTGGATATGCTCCTTGTTCACCGGCTCTTTGTATGGGAACTTTATACCATTAAGGCTTAACGTGAGACAAAACTGATGGGATATTTATGTATCCAAATGTATGAGAATATTCCAAGGTTGAATATTTTGTATCATCATGAATTATTTAATTTAAATATAATAGTGAGGTTTTACTCGACTTTTGAACATCTTAAACTCTATAATGTTGTGTAATATTATGTAGATCGTAGATATCTACTACCAGATTTACTGATGGTAGTGCACTATTATGAACTCTGTACTTTCCAGCCTGTCGCCAATCATTTGAGCTGACAGTCGGTGATGTCACAAATGCTGGGTGGGACCAGGCTGCAAAGTACCTGAAGATAAGAAAGTTCACTGGAGTTCACCAAGCTATGCTGGGTGCAGATAAGTGCGTGTCGAGTAACACATTTTTTTTTAAATACGGCGGTTTTTCAGAACCCGTCGGGTTTCCCGACGGCCCCCGATTTCCGTCGCGAACATGCTGGCGCCGATGCACCACAATTCGATCACGTGCGCCAAAAACCCGGGGCAATTCAGCGCAAATCGGTAATTTTCGGGCAACCCGATAAAAAAACGTGATTCGGGCCCTTAGTAAATGACCCCCATTGTATCCATATTCACCTACAGATGGAAAGATTATTATACCCCAAAAATTGTATAAAAGCCACTAGAAATAACCCTACACATTGCATTCATGTGACTAACAACCAATTAAGGCTAAGTTCACACTACCGTTCTTTCCCTCCATTCCTTACCTCCGTCAAAAAAGTAAATTAATGGAGGCTTAACCTATCAATGAAAAAATCCCATTGACATCAATGTAAATTTTATATACCGTATATACTCGAGTATAAGCCGACCCAAGTATAAGCCGAGACCCCTAATTTTACCACCCAAAACTGGGAAAACCTATTGACCCGAGTATAAGCCGAGGGTGTAATATACAGCAAGCCCCAAGTGGTATACAGCCAGCCAGCCCCCCTAATGTATACAGCCAGCCAGCCCCCCTAAGTATACAGCCAGCCTGCCCCTCTAATGTATACAGCCAGCCTGCCCCCAAATGTATACAGCCAGCCTGCCCCCCTAATGTATACAGCCAGCCAGCCCCCCTAATGTATACAGCCAGCCTGCCCCCCTAATGTATACAGCCAGCCTGCACTTCATGTATACAGCCTGCCCCTTCATGTATACAGCCTGCCCCTTCATGTATACAGCCTGCCCCTCAAGTATACAGCCTGCCTCCTCATGTATACAGCCTGCCTCCTCATGTATACAGCCTGCCTCCTCATGTATACAGCCTGCCTCCTCATGTATACAGTCTGCCCCCTGTATGTTGAGCATATTAAAAAAAATAAACTTAATTCTCACCTTCCGGCGATACTTACCCCCGATCCTCGGCGCCGGCTTCCGATCCTCGGCTGTGCCCTCAATCCTCGGCTGTGCTCTCGATCTTCGGCTGTGCTCTCGATCCCCGGCTGTCTTCTTTCTTCTTTTGCCGGGGGAGTCGCGTCCATGCGATCTCCCCGCCGGCGCTCACTATGATGCGGCGGTGTCGCCGCTGATGACGTCACACCGCCACATCATAGTGAGCGCCGGAGGGGAGATCGCATGGACGCGACTCCCCCGGCAAAAGAAGAAAGAAGACAGCCGCCGGGGATCGAGAGCCACCGCCGAGGATCGGAAGCCGGCGCGGAGGATCGGGGGTGAGTATCGCCGGAAGGTGAGAACTAAGTTTATTTATTTAATGTTTGATTGTTTAATGAACTTTGGGAGCCGCCGCCGGGTATCGGGAGCCGCCACCGGTGGATCCGGGCACCGGAGGGTGAGTATTAATTTTTTTTTTTTAATTGACTCGTGTATAAGACGAGGCGAGGTTTTTCAGCACATTTTTTGTGCTGAAAAACTCGGCTTATACACGAGTATATACGGTAATCTGTTATGGCATGGATTCGTAATCCAGGCATTTTTTTCAAATGGAGGAAAAGTACTGCAGTCTCTGTCATTTTTTCCGTACACAAATCGCTTGGATAACGGATCCCTGCCTAAATGGAACATAACAGATGACATTGAATTTACATTGATGTAAATGGAATTTTTTTCAATTGATTCATTAAACCACCATACTTTACTTTTGTTACCGTGGTAAGGAACGGAAGTAAGGAACGGTAGTGTGAAATGAGCCTAATCAAGTTATTAACCAAAGAAAAACGGTCCGGTTTTTGGTACCACTGCAAAAAGAAAATTGCAAAATGAAGTAGCATAACATCCCAATGCAGATCTGTTAGACACCTGCAGCACATCCAGGCCTTGGATTTCTGCCATGGCTCATGGAGTAAAATATGTGTCAGATTTACAACATGCAAATCTGACACATGGGAACATAGCCTTAGGGGAAAGTCACACACTGCAGATTTGTTGTGAAAATGTCTGTGACCGAAAATCAATGCTAAGCACATGGATTTCTGGTAGTACCATCCAGATGAATAGGAGAATCAAAGCATTTTTTAAAAAAAATTTTGCTGCATATAATTTTTTATACTACTGGATGATTTTTTTTTTTTAAACTGAGTGTAATAATTTTTAATGGATTAGTATCTTGTCTGCTATGTGTACGTTAAATTAAAAAGAAGAATAGTTGCTATCTGAACCATTTTTTCATGGGTCACTCTTAGGCTGCATTCACACTGCCGCAAGGGGGACGTATATACGGTCGATACACGTCCCCCGTAGACGGCAATGGGCGCACGATGCCCAACAAGAGCGGTACGGTGCCGCACATGTGCGGCACCGTACCGCTCCGTACCCGGTAGAAGGATAGGACATGTCCTATCTTTCTCTGTAGTACGGCGCCGTGCTCCATATGTTCCTATGGAGAGGGGCGGGGGTGAGCTGCGCTCACCTCCTCCTCCTCTCCCCGAGCACCACTGTTGCCCGCCGTGCTACGGTACGACGGGCAACGGCAGTGTGAATGTAGCCTTAGATATTTATAAGCAGGGACATCAAAAGTTTGGTTTGGGTACCCGAACAACCCCCGGTTACACCTGCAATCGGTGCTGGTAGCCTTTAAATACGTACACACCAGGAAGTAGCGACAATCATAGGGAAAACGCCACCAGCATTTAAATGCCACAACAGCTTTTAAAGCGTTTAAAAGGTTGACCGGTGGTGGTGAATCTGAATGCTGAAAATTGCAGTTCGGGACCTTACTCCTAGACTTTAGTTCATGAGGATATGTGAAAATTGGATGTCAAACAGATGCAAAAAGAAAAGATGTTAATGGTCAGAAGTCAAGGTGTAAGGACCCGTGCTCTGCACAGACCAAAAAGTTGTAGTTCGAATCTGCTTATCCTACCCTGGATATCAAAAAGATGCAAATTTCTTATAAAAACAGATATTAATGGTCATGAGGATTTAACCTGATTTGGATTAATTGGATTATTCCACTGACAAACTGTCTACAGTAAACTGTCTACCCATGGTCTTTATATTGAATCACCATTACTCTTATATACTCTTAAAATGAAGATCAGAAATTAATATGTCCACATATGGTCCCTATTTACTAAGCAGTTTGCGCCTGTATTCTGCATATAATACATGTACAACACTGCTGGCACATAAATATATTAAGTGTTTCCGACAGTATTGTGTTGTACCTGCACTATGCACGCTACAACACATTACTGTGCACCTAAAGTGGCAATCCAGTACGTATTCGCACCAGGCACCACATGTCGGAAGTCTGACATAATTGTGGCGCACGCCCATTAAGCTGAGTGCACCAGAAAAAACTAGTGCACTCAGTTCATTCACTTTAGTGGCACACAGGGTGTGAAGGATTCATGAAGACTCTGCATAATAGTGATTGCCTCAATAATAACTAATGTGGCCCATTGTATTTTTAATCAAATCAAAGTGATCAGGGATGTAACTTTATAGGATGCAGAAGGTTTGCTCTGATCCAAGTTCAAGAGCTTTAGGGGGTACAAAATATTTAGGGGACCGTGTAGCAATATTACATTCAGGTCAAGTCTCACAATTTATGATCTCATGATTACTCTATTCAGTGTAGTAGATATATTAGATGAAGCACCACAACATAGAGAATTTTTGTACCTTTGTTGCAGTGGAGAATGTTAAAGTGTAACTGTAAAGCTAGAGTGATTTTATCAAATTATTATATGTGATTCCCCCTTTAAAAACAAACCAAATGATGCCTACTTTGTTCTGCTCATCCTTTTCTTTCCAAAGTTATGGTATTCTCTGTTCTGAAAGTCTTTGACAAAAATCTCTCACCAGAGGTGAAGTGGGTAGAGACTAACGTCTGTTTGTCTGTCTATGCCCTCAAGCTGAGGTCAGTTAGCTTGCCCACCGATCCCATGCTGACTTATGTTCTCTCTCAAAGTAATTTAGCATTAAATCAACTTAGTTTTCCACAAGTAAATACACTAAACACTGCACAATGCACATACAGGATGTATGGTGATAGTTTCCGTCACATGGAGGGGCAGGGGACATGTAATAAGTGGTAGAAATCATAAGTTAACCAGTTACATGAAGTCTAAAGCCTGGGTTAATAGCTTATCTGCACAAAATGTTGATGATTAGATGGGGGAAGGGCTTCAGCTTGAGGTGCATAGAGAGATAGAGAATCACAGAATGGGGTGGAGGGACTGAGGGAATAGGGGAGATCTTGTACCTCCCTATTCTGTGCAAGAGACATCTGTATCCACAGTCTTTAAGCACATCCAGATCTGCTTCATACACAGAGAGAGCTCTGTCACATGACCACCTCCTCTATTAGCAGGGAAGAGCAGCCCCTCCCCTCCCATGAAACTAACAGATAAACAAACTATAAACAAACTGCAGACTCCAGGACTTATCAGCACAGGGAGAGGAAGCAGCTCCTGCAGCAATGTGGTAATTTGAGGGGTATAGCAAGGAAACTGCTGCATGTACTGTAGGTAACTAAGATAATAGGCAATATTTTACATCCCAAGAGCTTTTGATTTGTGGAAAAAAACTAAGGATGATTTTCTTATCTACTTTTTGTCCTCTCTAGTTGGTTTTCTATCAACATTTGAGAAAAAAAGACAGATCATTTGTATGCCGTCCGTTTTGTTTGCGGATCCTTGGGCTTTATGGGGGTCCATGGTCTACATGTGAGACAAAAATAATGCATGTTGCAATTTTTTTCTCACTTTTTGCACATCCGTGAAAAAACTGACCAATACTAGGAATAGGAATCAATGGGTAATAGTAATCAATAGTAATCTACAGATAGCAAACAGGCCTCAAAAATGCTGTCTGAATGAACCCTTAGAGGGGTTTGCCCATGAATGAAAGTTCTTACATTTTTACACCCTAGTGATTTTATCCCCTTATTTTATAATTGTACTCAGTTTTATTGCTGTTTTAACCCCTATCACTCAGTGATGGTCATTGTAAGATTCCAGAGTGTGAGTGTTGACTCTCTTTGCAGAAACTGCATGATTGCTGTGTGCTGTAGGATCATGTGTGCTGACAATCTAATTATATTATCAGGGTACAGATTTATCTACACTTTTATTTAGCTTCTGAACATTCTACTATTTTTTAGCTAAAGAGAGATGAGACTAATCAGATATGAGAGATGATGAGATCTATGAGATGTTTATAACACACAATGACACTCTCCAGCATTGCCAACTCAGCTCTACTGTGCCTCCTTCCCCTGATACAAAGATCTTGTCTGTCCTGTAGCTTGTAGATTTAGTCTCCTCACGCTGCTGTTTGTGTCTGTGTGTCCGCTCGTTTTGGAATGCAGGTGGGAGGTGCTGATGCCAAGACACAGCAGTGTGAGACAGGAGAAGATTTGCGTGAGAAGAATTTGTCCTGCTCAACCCTAAGTGAGAAAATGTATGGTTGGATCAAAATTACCAGAATTGTGTACTCCAGGATTGATAGAGACAGGTTGGAATTAAATCTGTGAAATGCTGTATGAATGTGAATTAGAGAATGTGTTATTTTGTTATCCTGAGTATATTTAAGAATCTTGTCTTCGTGGGAAAACCCCTTTAATAATTTCTCTTATTCCCTCTAAATTTATTGACGTGCAGAAAATAGACAGGTATTTTTTGGAGAATACAAACTTTGCACACAAATGACAAAATAGAAGTTTTGCTCTCATTATTATAGTCCCTTACTTAAAGAGAACCCGTCAGGCAAAATAACCCCCTAAACTAAATATATTTTCATTAGAAAGCATTGCCTCTATCCCTTCATTGTCCCTCTACATGCCTGTAAACTCAAGCAATGAAGCCCTAAAGCTATATGCAAATGACCTGGCATGGGTCCAAAGAGTCATTATCATATTCCAGTGTCCAGCTTAATCATGAGTGGGAAATACAGCCACACCCCCCAGTGCATGACTGAAAGCCTGTATAATGATGTCTGGCATAATGGTGTAATGGCTCCTCCATGTGCTTCCTGGTGCTGGCGGCCCCTGCAGTCTGTGTGTATATAGGAGAGATACAACAGCTCCAGGCAGCCATGTTATAGCAGAACATGTCAGGTACTTGTGCAGCTGTTGTCTGTGTCTCACATGAGTATTAGGAGGGAGAGCATGTCAGGAGATAAAACACAGACACTAGCAATGCTTTACAATACATTACACACAGACATGAGCATGGGGAGGAGAAGGGAGGGGGAACAGGTGTGACATCACTGCCTCTGACCATGTGACCAGCCTCATTTACATAATAAAGAAAAGATGAGTTTAGAATGATTAATGTATGAATTGAGTAGATAAAGGCTGGGATGGATGCTCCAACAGGTAGAGGTGATAGAAATAGTGACAGAGATCTGTTGACAGGTGTCCTATAAAGGGGTATTCCCACCTCACCTAATACAGGTAGTTCAATCCCTAACCTCCCAAAAAAAGTTTCCACAATACATTGTTATTAAAAAAAAATTACATACCGTATATTCCCATAACATACTGTAAATGGGGCTTACCTCTGACTAGTAACAGCCAACTGTTGACACTAAATATGGCCACAACCGCTGGTCGGTAGCGGTGGCCGCACAGGCGCTTAGAATGAGGTTTCTCTGAACCTGCCAGGAATATGTGAACGTGCCTAACTAGCGCATGGACAGCTCCCATATACCTCGCTCGCTAGATCAGGATGGCTGCCTGCATGCGCAGTAGCTTCACAGCTGTCCTGATAGATCAAGCCTTACTGCGGGACAGCTGTGAACTGCAGCAAGCCAGCACTAGTAGATGAAGAGGACTTACTAGTGTCAGCTTGCTGCTGGACACAGCTGTCCTGTGGTAAGGCTCAAACAATTAAGACAGCTGTAAAGCTACTGCGCATGACTTGCTGCTGTCCTGATCTAACAAATGAGGAGGCAAGGAATATTTGAACTGCGCATGCAGTCTATCTAGCGCTTACCGCATCTAGTATCAAAAGAGGGCCGTTACTAGGGGGCAGGTAAGCCCCATTTACAGTATATTAGGGGAATAAAAGTAATTTTTTTAAACTAACAATGCATTAAAGAAGTGTTTTTTTGGCGTTAGGGATTAAATTAACTGTAGTAAGTGAGATGGAGACTGTCTGTATAATTATTATTATTGATTCTCTGCATATCTGTAGACTTTTTTTTCGGTGCGGTCCAGTCACTTATAGCATACAGTTTGTGTTTGATCCATATACATACATGTCTTGCTATGATGTGTCATCTACAGTCCTTTGCTATTATTTCTATCCCATATTTGTGGATATCATCAAAGCAGCAAATAATTCCAGTCAAGCTATTTTGTTTTATAAGCTGCTATGACTTCAGGAGTCTTAACTTTCGAGACAGCAAAGGACTTAGCGTTTAATGCTGCAGAGGTGTTAACTTTGAGGTCCTGGATATTCCACTTTTTTCGCGGCCTTAGCTCCCAGACTGTGGGGATTTGAGTTTTTCGGTCTGCAGAGATCTTTTATTTCAGATTACAGACCTTATCTGACCTTTGGCTAAAATGATATACCCTACACTAGAGAAGACGCTTACTTCTTTGTCTGGGATGTGAGTTGAAGCTGGATAGTAAAGGTGACAGCTCTGAGATGCAGAGAGTACAATTTTTTTGTGTGAAGTCTGCTGTAATATTACAGAAGTGACAGAGATGAAAAACGAAATAAGTCGCAGTTGTACCATTGCCAAGTTCTACTTATATGAAATATGACAATAACAGATTAGTAGTTTTCTATGTTTAATAATACTATAGCTCTTGAAAAGTAATGCCACATGATTTACTCATTTAAAGAGGCTTTACCAGTGCATCACATAACTGAGTATGGTTTAAAATAAGAAAAAAAATTGTAAATAATTGTACTCAACATGTTAATTTAAAATATTACACTATATATGTGCTTGCATATAGATTTCTGTGTATATAGTGCTTTGGCTATGTAATGGAATTAGTTGGGTATTATAGGGCTATATTATATGTTCTCTATATTGGGGCTATATCTCATCACAGTATACGGGTACTGCCCATAAGTAAAAGTCTTATAGAAGAGTGTATATAGGGGCACATGAACCATAAGTCTGACTATGTCCGTCTGTTATTTGGGACCTTTCTTGGCTTTCCTGCTGGTCAGATGTATCTAACAGTTTCCCTTACTGATACATGCAGTGTCTGGTCTTTAGTGAATTTGCAACCTTTTAACCCCTTAACGACTTGGCCCTTTTTAGTTTTTTCACTTCTATTTTTCACTCCCCACCTTCAAAAATCTATAACTTTTTTATTTTTCCACATAAAGAGCTGTGTTATGGCTTATTTTTTGCATAACAAATTGCACTTCAAAGTGACAGTATTTGATATTTCATGTCGTGTACTGGGAAGCGGGAAAAAATTCCAAATGCAGTGAAAATGGTGAAAAAATGCATTTGCGCCATATATGGGGATTATACTCCCCATTCATTACAATGTGCTGATAGCATATTGTAATGAATGAGTTAAAACGAAGTAACCTCGGGTCTTCGGAAGACCTGAGGTTACCATGGCGATGGATCGCCGCTCCCAGATGACGTCACGGGGAGCGACGATCCCAACAAGATGGCGGCACCCAGGAGAGCCAGTACTACCTTCGCCATAGACAGGGGACACCCTCTACACCTAGAGGAGAGGCAATTCTACCATCACCATAGACAAGGGCATCCTTTACACCTAGAGGAGAGGCAATTCTACTATCACCATAGACAGGGGCCTCCTCTACACCTAGAAGAGAGGCGATTCTACCATCACCATAGACAGGGGGCATCCTCTACACCTAGAGGAGAGGCAATTCTACTATCACCACAGACAGGGGGCATCCTCTACACCTAGAGGAGAGGCAATTCTACTATCACCACAGACAGGGGGCATCCTCTACACCGAGAGGAGAGGCAATTCTACTATCACCACAGACAGGGGGCATCCTCTACACCGAGAGGAGAGGCAATTCTACTATCACCATAGACAGGGATTGTTTACTGTAAGAGCAGGCAGACTGTGGAACTCTCTGCCTCAAGATGTTGTGATGGTGGATACTTTGTACATGTTCAATAGAGGATTGGATAATTTTTTGGAGAGCAAAAATATCACATTGTATGGGGATAAAACTTTTTTCCCTGCTTTGGGCTAAATGTCATCAGCCTTGCAGGAGTTTTGCCATATTTTGGATCAACATGGTATAGTTTAATAGTTTGGAAAGATGTTTTTTTAACCTTATTTTCTATGATATTATGAATATCAATAACCGTTGTCAACTGGAGGATCTGTAAGTTGCCTAAAGAACAGAACTGCACAAAATTTCGAGCTATAAGGTCATTTTCTACGCTTAAACAGATATTCAGCATCAAGTTTCTGTTGAACTATACATAAAATAATTGACAAGCAGAATGTTTTCATTTGAAACATAAGCTGCTTTGCCCCTGGTTTATAATCTTAAAGAAGTCATTTTGACATTATAATATCACTGGTTATGTCAATGTCCTTGGTATTAAGGTTCCATCATATTCATTCTATTGAATAATATACCCTGTAATGATTAAAGACATTTATTATAGAAATAACAGAGAATTTCTGAATATTTTAAGATGCACTTGAACAAAAGGCAGCTTACTTATTATAATGCAAGATGCTTTTAAAGTCTACTGTATATTGTGGTAGTAACTCATGCATACAAGATATAAAAGGATCAGTCAAGCTTGTTGGGAAAAACAGATTACATCTTTGTAGAATGTGTGACAAAAATGCTAAGAACCATAATTATAAATAACAAAGAATATTACATGAATACAACAAAAAGTGCTCTTAGAGAAGTTGGGAGAAACTTCTAAGAGTTCTGATCCATTAAAATGTTAGCGGTGACAGCAAAAGCGGATCTGGAAGCACAACAATTATGCTGGCAAATTAAGACAAACTGCAGCACTTCACCACGTTTGATAAAAATGAACATAATGACTATAAATATTATCTGTTTCTTTGTGTTTCCAGAGACAATATGACAAAGTGATAGTTGTGCTAAAAGTTGTTGTTCTAGAACGGGAAAAGAAGTTGAAAAGAACAGATTTACTTGCAAAATATCCTCAAAATCAGGGATTAAATGATTAAAAGTACATTGTCAGAAAGATAAAGGAAGTCAAAAGTTTTGTGAGAGCAAATCATTTTAATGTTAGATGTTTATAAAGCATTTGACACATTAGAGTGGGACTACCTATGGCTGATTTTAGAGGCTATGGGTTTTGGCGATAGATTTTTAGCATTAGTAAAAATGTTGTATACTGATCCTTCTGCAAGGATATTAGTTAATGGCGAGATATCAAGGGAGTTGAAACTGATTAGAGGCTCTAGATAGGGCTGTCCACTATCTCCCGTCTTGTTCGCCATCGCCTTCGAACCACTGGCATGTAGGATTCATCAGTCGTCGGAAATACTGGGTTTTAGGTACGGTGAGGCTCATGAAAAAATATCATTATACACGGACGACATTTTACTTTTTTGCGGCTCCCATGAAACCATTCTCAGTTTTTTGCGAGTTTGGGAAGAGGTCTGGGCTAACTATGAATTGACAGAAGTCTGCCTGTCTTCCAGGGGATCCCTTAAATGGTTTCATACCCAGGGATATAAAAATTATAGGATTGGACAGCTTCATAGAATATCTGGGGATAAAGATAAATCTACATATACTGAGCTTAATATAACACCAGTATTAGGACACATTAGGAATAAAATTAAAATGTGGAAAACACTACCTATTAATATGTTGGGCAGAATCGCTCTGATTAAAATGCAGTTACTCTCAAAAATCCTGTACCTGTTATCCGCATCCCCAATATGGATCCCCCAGAAGATCTTTAGGATAGTTGAGAGTCTCTTTAGGGAATTGGTGAGGAGGGGAAGACAACCCTGTAATAAACTGGAGATACTGATGCTCCCTTATGAAAAGGGAGGTTATGGTCTACCAGATATGAAAATATATATCCTGGCATGGGACTGTCTGCATCTGGCAGTCTTACCTGCTACCTGCTAAGATATTACGGGCAGGTGATTGCATAACAAAGCTCAATACACTGGAAACTCTAGAGATTGGCATATGGGATGGGCAAAACAGAAGGAAATCTTTTCCAACTCTATCCCTTATGTCTCAGGTGTGGAGAGAGATGAAGTCCATCTGGAATTTTGTGGACCTACTTCAGTTTACCCCAATATGGAGGAACCAGAATTTGAGGATGCCTGGGGTTTTGGCCTTGCCATGGATTGAAAAGGGGGTAATATATTTCCACCAAATAATAAGGAATGGTAAGATGAAATTCTTCCTCACTATCCAAGAGGAATTTGGGATTCCTCAAGTCTGTTACTTTTCGTATATACAACTGGCTCATTGGTGGTCCACCTCCAATAGGGCTTTAATGGATTGTGATAGATCACCATCGGTGATAAATGTAATGTGGGCCTCAATGAATAAAAACATTAACAACAAAAAACTGTACAACACATTGGCAATACAAAGACATTACAGATATTCTAATAGAGTGGCTGAAAAATGGATAGAGGAAGTGGGGGTACTGGAGGACCAGGTGTGGTTAAATTCCTGTAGAGATATCTGTAAGATACTTAAAATTCCTGCACACCGATGGGTATTTGGCAAGGGGCAAGGGGGGCCAAAAAATTGTTGTTCCTCGCTAGATTTTGCATCATAAAGAATTGGTCCTCTCCGGATCCACCCTCACTTGCTCTCTGAAAACAAGTAACTAACAAGTTCTGGCCGAGGGTTGTGGAAATAGAGGAATGGGTTCCAAATCAAAACCAGCTTATTTTAAGCTATGGTCTAAATGGTTAGAGTTGTTTTTTTCATCGGAAGAAAAAAGGGTGCTAAGGATCACAGCAGAATTGGATTAGTTGGGGCATGGGCACGGGGGAGGGAGAGAATCCTATGTGTTTTTTTTTGTTTTTTGGAGGGGGGGTGATACACCAAGTGAAGTTATCAGCTGAGAGTGGGTGGGAGCGGGGGTAAAGGTATTATGTGTTATAATCTTTGCTGTACTGATATCTAGTGTAAAACTGTGTAAGTGATTATGAATATCTTTGTATTGCATATTTTGTATAATAAAAAGTTTTGTGAGAGCAGTGTATGAACATAAAGATAAGCAAAAAGTGCTGGAGATCTGTATGAAAAAATGGCACTTGAAGTTTAAATGGAACCTGTCACTGCATTTTTCACAAATACAGTTTGCATACAGGTTCCCATAGAGCTATATTAAGAAAATCACACCCTTTGTTTAGCTAAAATTGTTTTTTTTCACCTCTCCATAAAAATAACTTTGATATCTTAACTGGTCTACAGTCAGATGGAGCAGGAAATTAGAGGGAGAGTGCCCAGCCAAATCCAGCTCCTCCCCCATATCCCATGTTTCCTTCTCATCATTCAGCAGTACATGTCATGTAACCAGGGTGGTATCACATAAGATGCTTTTCCCACTAACAGTTGCAAAATCTACCTCCGGTATCTATCTGATCAAATGAAATCACAGCATGCTTCCATGGGGAGAAGTCCATGGAGACATGCTGTGATTTCCTTTGATCAGATACATACATGGGGAAGATTTTACAAATGTTCCTGAATCTAGCTCTTGGTCTGAACCTACTGTCTGTACCTTTAAGTCTAGCTCCTGGTATCCTCCTGCTACCTGTGCTGCTAAGACCAGTTATTGGTCTGCTCCTGCTCTCTGTGCTCCTAAATACAGCTCTTGGTCTGCTCCTGCACTCTGTGCTCCTAACACCAGTTCTTGGTCTGCTCCTGCTTTCTCTGCTCCTAAGTACAGCTCTTGGTCTGCTCCTGATGTTTATGCTCCTTAATCAAGTTCTTGTCTGCTCCTGCTGTCTGTGCTCCTAAGCCCAGCTGGTCTTCTCCTGCTGTTTATGCTCTTAAGTCCAGTCCTTGGTCTGCTCATGCAAATATACAAATACATGGACATATGCAGACAGATGCACTTTGATGCATTTGAAAACATGTGCATGCACGGATAAATGCACGCACAGACACATGCATGGACGGACACATCCTTGCACAGACAAATGCATGCATGCATGATACTTTAACATAGAGGCACACAGACATACATTGATATACACACTTGCAGACATACATGCAGACACATGCATAAAGATACACAAATGCACATCAGCACACTTACACGTGTATTTAATAAAGGTAATATACATTTATTTTCACACACATATTTCTCACATATACTCACAGTTAAATCTGTCATACAGTCGTTTCAGATGGCAGAGAGTTACACATTGATCACTGCTTCCTCCTGTGCAGTCTGAGGTCACACACTCTCCCGCTGTGGCCCGCCCCCTTTCTGATTGACGCGACTGCTGGTGCCTCCACCACATTGGTTGCCCCATACGGTTCTTAAAATGGCTCTAGACCAATCAGGAGCCAGATAAGCTGTGCTGGAAAGGCAGAGGTTGTCTTCAGTAGTAGACCTTTTTTTCAAACTCAAAATAATTACCTACACGTTTTTGATACTGTTAAAGCAAAAAAATATTGAATATTGAATGTAGAATAATACTGAATATCCCAAATTTTTAACATATCACCACAGCACAGGCAACAAATATATATATATATATATATATATATATATATATATATATATATATATATATCAATGCTATACATTCTTTGATGGCAAGTAAAGACAGTTACAGTTTACAGATGTTGGGGCCCATTCTTGACCTATCTATAAATTCTTAATAACTCTGTATAGGATTTTAGTGTTCAAAGGAAATCCAGACAGAACTCTATGATGTTCTCACTATCAGACCTATAACACGACAAAAAGAGCCAAAAGGCAAATAGTAACCAGCAAATGTCCACCTTCTGGTCATTCGTCATTTCCAGAGGAATCTTTCTTTTCTCACCTTCTGCTTGTGATTCTCAGAGAAGTAGATTGATCTTGTCAGTTCAGAAGAGCAAAGAGTCTTCTATTTTCCAGTAGTCAATCACGTGTATTCCCTCACACATCCATGCACACAGCTCCAGTGATAGACATTGAGAGACATCCCCAGGAGTTTGTATCTTTAATTCATTCACGCTACACCTGAACAATTCCTGCCATTTCATTACGGTAGAATATGCTGTTTACTACTAACCCCAGACACCAATAAATTGCTTATATCTAATATTCACAGACTAGTTGGCTGCTCGGGCTCATCTTGTTTCGCTACTGTGTAACACTGAGTTTTAAGTGAATAAAAGATTTGCACACAATTCTTTATCCAACAATTCTGCTACTTTTAAAGCTTAGTTAGTTTTAAGATGCCCTGCCAAAAATATGGGATATATCAAATTTTACTTACTATCTTGTTTTTTTGTTGGTTGTAGCTCAAACAGAGAATTAATAACAACACAACACATAATACAGTCAGGGGTGTATCAATCAGTGCAGCCCCTCGAGTGGTGGAGGGGACCTGCATCTGCCGTGGGTCCTTGAGGAGGGATAGACAATAAAATGTAGGTGCGTCTTTAAAAATGTAAAATTCTTTTTAACATACTGGGGCGCATTTACTAAGGGTCCTGCACCATTTGCTCCATTTTGCGCTGAATTGCCCCGGGTTTTGGCGCACTCGATCGGATTGTGGCGCATCGGCTCAGAAATCGGGGGCGTGGCCGTCGGACCTAAGAAGAAGGTGAACTCCGGCGGACCTCAGCAGCGGCACCTGCTGGATATCGAGCGCACAACCTTAGTGAATCCTGGCAGACCCGAATCCTCGTTGGACAAAGCGCCGCGGGATCACGACTGAAGTAAATGTGCCCCACTGAGATGGTATAGATGTGTCAATCCATGGGTTGCACTAATGTTTTCCATCAGTGACAGGCAGCTGCTGCTAAAGCCAAATAGATACGGACTTAGTTTTGTTCTTATAATAATTAGTCAGATCGCGCATGGAATATTGTGTACAAGACACCAGAAAGATGGAATTGGAGCAGAGGAGAGCAACCAATATTAGTAAAGGAATGGGTGGACTATAATATAAGACACTGTACTAAACTTAAGCATATTTAGCTTAGAAGTAGGAGGGCTAAGGAGTGAGGAGGGAAGGAGCTGGATGAGTGTGGAGGAGAGGAGACTGACACAGGCAAACACAGGCTGCAGCTGCCTCCCACCCGGGACTCACCACATACTGCTGGTAGGGAGCCAGGTAATGCAAAATAAACTATTATAAACTGCTGAAATGATACAGAATGCTAACAAAAGTATTTTTAAAATCAACATAGCATAGGTTATTGGAAACAGGTAAAAATGACATTCCTGGTGACAGGTTTGCTTCAATGTGCAGATGTAGCGCTGGTTAATAAGACTTGCTTAACCCAGTAAAGATAAGACAGTCTGTAGTGTTAGTCAATACAAGGATCTGCCCCTGATCTGTGATAACAAATTGTGTTTACACACTTACAATCATGTGCTGTATATGTAGATAAACTTAGTTCAAATAATAATAATCTTAATATGGCACCATCAAAATCCATAGCGATTATGAGGTACATATACAAATAAAACATCAAACATAAAACATAAAAAATAAAACATATACAAATAGTGGTGGAGGCTGCTGGACAGTTCATTGGGGAGGGTAGTGACTAAGTCAATAAGTTTCCCAGTTTTTTGTTGTAAAATTAGGTGCACTGCCTGCTGTCCATTCCTGATGACATTGTGTGCATGGTGTAGCCATTTAAATGCTGCAGGTGACTTTGCATATGTCCCTGACCTAAGCCAGATGTGAAACTTTGCTCTTACCTTTTAAAGTAAATGGAGTGAAAATTATTTGGAACTCCTTCCATATAAAAATGTATATCCTTTCATATTTATTTTGTATATTATTTAAAGCATAGCTTTGAAGTTATAATGATTATACCAAATTGTCATATGTGATTTCCCCTTTGAGAACCATGCCCATATTGTGTTTCTCACCTTTTTTTTCCCAAAGGTATTGCATATTCTGTTCTGTAAGTGTTTGACAACAATCTATAGTTAATAACTTCTATTCCCTGTGCACAAAGTGCTGACTACAAGGTGGGGGAGGCGTGAGGTGAAGAGAGAGACAGAGAAACTTCTGTGGAATCACAGACTGGGATGAGGGACTGATAGGGAACAGGGCAGATCTTGTACCTCACTAGCTTTGTCACGGGTGTTCCCGCGACCCACGTCTCGGGTCGCGGGCTCACCCATGAGTCCCGTCTCCTAGGGTGCGGGCACGCCAGCTTCAGAAGATTTAAAGGGCTAGCATACCGCTAATTGGTGCTAGCTCTTTTCAGGAAATGGATAAAGGCCGGCATCTCCTAGCATTCCCTGCCAAATCTTTCTGAAAAAATGATGCGAGGGACATATTGGGGCAGATTTACTTACCCGGTCCGTTCGCGATCCAGCGGCGCGTTCTCTGCGCTGGATTCGGGTCCGGCCGGGATTCACTAAGGTAGTTCCTCCGCCGTCCACCAGGTGGCGCTGCTGCGCTGAAGTTCCCCGGAGGCGCGCTGGAATGCCCTGAAATTCACCGGCCTATACCTGGTGAAGGTAAGTGTAATTTTCGTGACACATTTTTTGTCTTAAATGCGGCGGTTTTTCCGAATCCGTCGGGTTTTCGTTCGGCCACTCCCCCCGATTTCCGTTGCGTGCATGCCAGCGCCGATGCGCCACAATCCGATCGCGTGCGCCAAAATCCCGGGGCAATTCAGGTACAATCGGCGCAAATCGGAAATATTCGGGTAACACGTCGGGAAAACGCGAATTGGGCCCTTAGTAAATGACCCCCATTGACTTACATGCATGAGGTTCTGTGAAGAGGAAGCCCCAAAGATGTTTCGGCATTGGGTGCCAGTGAGCACGCCGCACCTGCGCGGTGAGAAGAAAATGAGCACACTAGAGATAAGCGAGCACTAAAATGCTCGAGTGCTCGTTATTCGAGATGAACTTTTCCTGATGCTCGAGTGCTCATGTCGAATAACGAACCCCATTGAAGTCAATGGGAGACTCGAGCATTTTTCAAAGGGACCATGGTTTGGGAATAAAATGTGTTATTTAATTGAAAAAGAATGTCTTCTGATAAGTTAGCAGATGTATACTAACATCTGCAATCTATTCTTCACTGTTCTGCGCGTATATTATCTCCCGACAAGTTAGCAGATGTGAAGAACAGTGAAGAATGGAATAAAAACAGTGAACACAGGATCATTTAAGTGAAAAACACAGTGAAGAATAGATTGCAGATGTTCGGCACATCTGCTTACTTGTCGGGATCCGTGCTGCTGCTCCCCAGTGTCTCCGTGCTGCTGCTCCCCGGTGTCTCCGTGCTGCTGCTCCCCAGTGTCTCCATGCTGCTGCTCCCTGGTGTCTCCGTGCTGCTGCTCCCCGATGTCTCGGTGCTGCTGCTCCCCGGTGTCTCCGTGCTGCTGCTCCCCAGTGTCTCCGTGCTGCTGCTCCCCGGTGTCTCCGTGCTGCTGCTCCCCGGTGTCTCCGTGCTGCCCCGGTGTCTCCGTTCTGCCCCTGCCCCGATGTCTCTGTGCTGCCCCAGTGTCTCCGTTCTGCCCCAGTGTCTCCGTTCTGCCCCTGCCCCGATGTCTCTGTGCTGCTCCAGTGTCTCCGTGCTGCC
This sequence comes from Engystomops pustulosus, assembly GCF_040894005.1. Taxonomy (NCBI): domain Eukaryota; kingdom Metazoa; phylum Chordata; class Amphibia; order Anura; family Leptodactylidae; genus Engystomops; species Engystomops pustulosus. The sequence goes on along the minus strand of NC_092415.1, from coordinate 37,547,433 downwards.
CCAGTGTCTCCGTGCTGCCCCAGTGTCTCCGTTCTGCCCCTGCCCGATGTCTCCGTGCTGCCCGATGTCTCCGTGCTACCCCAGTGCCTCCGTTCTGCCCCAGTGTCTCTGTTCTGCCCCTGCCCGATGTCTCCGTGCTGCCCCAGTGTCTCCGTGCTGCCCCAGTGTCTCCGTGCTGCCCCTGCCAGATGTCTCCGTGCTGCCCCAGTGTCTCCGTGCTGCCCGGTGTCTCCGTTCTGCCCCTGCCCGATGTCTCCGTGCTGCCCCAGTGTCTCCGTTCTGCCCCTGCCCGATGTCTCCGTGCTGCCCCAGTGTCTCCGTGCTGCCCCAGTGTCTCCGTGCTGCCCCAGTGTCTCCGTGCTGCCCCTCTGTCTCCGTTCTGCCCCTGCCCCGATGTCTCCGTGCTGCCCCAGTGTCTCTGTGCTGCCCCAGTGTCTCCGTGCTGCCCGATGTCTCCGTGCTGCCCGATGTCTCCGTGCTGCCCCAGTGTCTCCATGCTGCCCGATGTCTCCGTGCTGCCCCAGTGTCTCCGTGCTGCCCCAGTGTCCCTGCCCCGATGTCTCGGTGCTGCTGTTCCCCCGATGTCTCGGTGCTGCTCCCCGGTGTCTCTGTGCTGCTCCCCAGTGTCTCTGTGCTGCTCCTTGGTGTCTCTGTCCTGCTCCCCGTGTTCTTCAATGTGTTCTTCACACATATATATTGTTCTTCACATACTATTTTGTTCCGCGCGTATCTTCCGACAAGTAAGCAGATGTGCCGAACATCTGTAATCTATTCTTCACTGCGTTTTTCACTGTGTTTTTCACTTAAATGATCCTGTGTTCACTGTTTTTATTCTATTCTTCATTGTTCTTCACTGTGTTTTTTTAATTAAATGCTCGATCTCGAGCAGGGGAAATACTCGTCTCCGTTCTGCCCCTGCCCGATGTCTCCGTGCTGCCCCAGTGTCTCCGTGCTGCCCCAGTGTCTCCGTGCTGCCCCAGTGTCTCCGTGCTGCCCCTCTGTCTCCGTTCTGCCCCTGCCCCGATGTCTCCGTGCTGCCCCAGTGTCTCTGTGCTGCCCCAGTGTCTCCGTGCTGCCCGATGTCTCCGTGCTGCCCGATGTCTCCGTGCTGCCCCAGTGTCTCCATGCTGCCTGATGTCTCCGTGCTGCCCTTAAATTAGAGCTATATGTAAATTTTCTTATGCGACCCATGCCTGTGCAGCTCCGGCTTCGGAGCTTTGACCGCGCAGGCGCTGGCCTGCTGTTCTGTGCATGCGCAGACGGCAGGATCGTCGGACGAGGGCTGCGCGCCGAAGATTGTGAGTAGGAGGAGAAAAGAGGCTACTGGGGCATGGAGTAGCCGTCCCGTGTAACCTCAGATGCGGCTACTCCACGCCCCAGTAGCCGCATAAGAAAATTTACATATAAGTCTAATAAAATATTACAAAAAAGTGCAGGGACATGAGGATTAGCCCTTAAAAGGGCTATCCTCACGTCCTATTGATCCACCTACCACCTGATCTACCTTTATAGGTAGATTCGTGGTGGTAGGTTCCCTTTAAAGGGGTATTATGACTTCTATCTCAAACACCAGGATTCAAAATCATCCTTTCTGAATCCAGGCCCAAAGGAAAGTTGGCCTTACATGATCTCCATCCAGATCAATGGGTGCATCAATTATAGCTGAGTTCATTTGCTCAGGTATTTTGGGGTCTCTCATGGTCTTCAAATGATAGTAGGCATACATAGCTAGCCAACTTACCTTTAAGCCCAGATGTGGGAAGGAGGTCAGCAGCAAAGTTAAAAACAGGCCAGTAATAATTGGCATGGAATTTTTATAATAGGCATGTTTTTAACTCTGTTTGTGAGTATATATTAATACATTTTATTCTTGAACTTACACTTCTTGATTTGCACTATGCATGCACCTAAAAGGAAATCGACCACTTAAAAAAAAACCTGAAAAACAGCTAAGGATACTCAACTGCGCTCCTCTAGTCTTGACACACCAGTAGTAGCACGGAGAGCCGGGGCAAGATGTCCGGTGGTTCGGTTTGCTAATTATGAACCCCCGCACCTTCCCTCCCCTTCGTAATGCATAAGGTGTTAATTTGCGCCTCTTGCGTGACTTCACCACCCTCTCCCACGTTGGACATCTTGTCCCTGCTCTCAGTGCTGCAAATTCTAAGTTTCTTTTCCTGGCGTGTCAAGCTTAGCGGAGGACAGCGCTGGAATCAATATAATCCTAGATGTTTTTTGTTTTTTTTAAGTGGTTGATTTTCTTTAATTTCATTCAGAGATCCAATGAATCAAACAACAGTGGAGCACTATAATTGAGGAGTGGATCCCGGAGATTTTTTCAGAGAGATCTTTGTGTTTTTGGTGTGAATTTAGCCTTACCATTATCCTTCACTATTCTGTATATGGAGACTTGAGTGGAGTTTTCTAGACATTATTCCGTATTTTTTTTCAAGAAATGTAAGAGTTTAAATGCAACCGAAATGATAGCAATATCGGCTCACATTTGTTAAAGCTTCTGCACTAGGTTTTTGTGGGATTTTGCATGTTCTTTCTAGTGCAAACTGCTTGCAGATGTATTTAAAGTGTTTGCGGCACATATGTATTTCACATGACTCATATGTGTGCGAGGCTGCACTATTCCTTGCATGTCACAAATTTCTGCACTTAAAGGAGTGTTCCGGAGCACCAAAAAAAAGTCTATCGGAGCACTGCAAGGAGCGCCAGATTCATGTAGAACGGGCGCTACAATTCATCATTCTAGCGTAAACTGTACATGGTGAAGTTTGGATTGTTTTTAGTAAATGTGGGCCATCATGTATTAAAGACATTTCCTGTGGATATGTCATATCCACTATTCATGAGAATTCCCCTGTTACAGACAAAAAATGGTTAATATAGTCTACGGCTCTGTAGTTCAGCTATCTGTTCAGGTAGGACATGATAAAAATTTGCACACAGGGACAGATAGGGGCAAAGCTGTGTAACCTCTGTTTAATTATTGACATTCTGCTTAATGACACTGTGTCCATAGACCAGTACAGGATATAACCCTGGGTACTGCCGAGGACAAGGAGGAACACTGATATTCAGGACATACATTCTATCCTTTCAAAATGTGTTCTATAGTATAGGAAAGAGTCACTGAAGATATTCCTCTTTTCAGTGAACAGAGCTTTTTCTAGTAGTGTGAACTTGTAGGTTATTAGGTCGCGCTGCTAGCTCACAGGACTTCCCGAGGTCACGCGTTGTCCTCCATGTGGTTCACAACCTTTTCTTTTATACAATGAACTCCACTTCATTTTTGTCTCTTTGAAGGTTGAAATTTATTACTTCATTGTACTGAAGGTCAAGCATAGAGGATTGTCAGGCAAATCTCTGCATTATAGTTGGACATTCCATTTTGGTTACACATACATTATTGATTTAAATTAGGTTCATGGTGGTTTCAAAATTGCAGAAAAAATATACTATATATAGAGAATTTGTTGATTAACTACTTAAATCTTACTGTTAGCCCTATGTTCGTACTTTTAATTGCATGCCTGATGGAAGTGACACAGGGGGACGAATATGTCACTTATTCCTGTTTGTAAGTTTTTTTACAATAGGAAGGAAAGAATCTTTGGCTAATTCATATAATGTTTTGTATGTTTTCCCCAGACCTGAATCCAATTGAGCACATCTGGGACATCCGGTCTCGCTGCATCCACCAAAGTATTGAATGAGAATATTTCATTCATTCAAATCTAGGATGTGTTATTTGAGTGGTCCCTTTATTTTTTTGAACAGTGTATAATAAAGCTTCCACCTACCATGTGCAATTTATACATTGAGCTCATCTTATAGTTGGGGTCCAATCGGGCACCACGATGTGACTTCAATCTCTACAACTCTTATTGACATTCTTCTGACATTTCCAATATGGAAACCAACAAGAATAAGCTGAGAATTAAACTTGGGATCCAGAATAGGTAAAAACCATGCAAAAAACCCTGAACACAGAAATACATAAAATTTTTTCAGGACACTGACATCCGGAGTTGTCAGCTACAATATTGGTGCTGGGGTACATAGACAGGTGGCCTAGTTTTTGGCATTCGATGAGTTAATTTACATTGGCCCATTATTATTGAACATTAGGGGACATTGGTAATATTGGTAATACTCCAACCTTATAAACACCCAGTATACGTATAATGACCATGAAATACACTTATATAGTCATATAACTGATAGAAAATGTGTTCTGAGGTCTCACTGGCATTTTGTGACAGCAATGTCCTTACATTATGTATTATTACTGTCCATTAACATAAAATACATCAATGCAATGTTCTGATTGAACATGATCGCGTACAAAGTAACAGATCAACATGATCAGCCAGCATCTGCAAAGTGTCCTACCATAATTCATCACTATGTAACTAAGTTCTAACATTGTGGATAATGGTGCAGGTACATCAAAATTTCCCATTCCTAATTCTATGTATAGTCTTTTACCCTCAGGCATACCCTCGTTTCATTTAACCATGGATACAGGTGATAAACCCAAGTTGTCAGTGATGAAGCTGCCCAAAGGCATCATGTGTATTTAATGAACACTGTTAGCTGTGAAAATATCATACAGTACCAGATAATTCTTGTATAATGATGACTCATAGGAGTTTATGTCTGTAATTATCCTAATGATATGTAACGGGAATGCTCAACGCAAAGTTCCAATAAAATAACCCAAAAGCAAGTCTGTTATATATCATGATATGGAGCGTATAGTTAATGAAGAATGTGTACATTATGGAGATTAGTGTATAGAAAGTTAATTAGTATCCTGGAGTAAAAACCACATTGTAATGAGGGTAGATTAATCTAGTTTAATTAAAGATGTACACATTGTTAATTGTGAAATATGACACAATGAAAAGAAAATCAGAAGTAATATAATTTCTCGGCTTATTTTTCCACTGCTGCTTAATTGTTTTCTATAGGGACCTCACCAACAGGGACATGGGGAGACTCCTCTCGATGTGAAGAGGACCTTAAAGGGATTTTCTAGCTTATACTGTATTTATATTTTGATTATTTATTGGACAGGTCCTGAAAAGGACGTTAGGAAGATATCAAGATGGCTCCATTATCTGTACAGTGCTTCCATTCTCTGACCAACCACTTTACCTGGAAGGGAACTGCACCTCTGACTCTTTTTTGGGATTTTCTTACAGATATGTAACAAATGTGGAGGTTTGTAAGACAATGTGGAGGTTGGTGTCAGATCTCCATAATTGATCCCCTCAACCAATCTCACACTGATAAAAAGGCTCCTTTAGAGACACCTCCATGACGTGTTGTCCATGGTGCTGAACACAGAGCTGAGGGCACTTGATCCACTTGTTATGAAGCCACATGTGAATCTTTATTGATAACTTTTGAACTACAAGAGTTATGTTAAAGTTGATGGAATTCTGAGACAATGGGGCACATTTACTTACCCGGTCCAGTGAGTTCCCTGAAAGTGCATTGTGGACGAGAAAGCACCATGCAGTGATTCACTAAGATTGTGCGTCCGATATTCTGCACGTGTCGCTTCCTGGCTCAGGTCCGCCGGAGTTCACCTTCTTCTTCCTGGTGCATGTAAGTGCTTGGTCTTGCGACCCAATTTAAAAGGTAAATCCCGCACTCAGTTCGAATACGTCGGATCATCTAACGGCACGCCCCCGATTTCTGTTGCATGAAAGCCAGCGCAGCTGCGCCACAATCCCAGCACAGACCCCTGTTAAATACCTGTCAAAGCCGCACAACACCTGAAAACGGTGCAAAGTCAGGCGATAGTGCAGCACGAGACCCTTAGTAAATAAGTCCCAATAACTCTTCGATATGCTACATGACGTCTTCTCAATGAAAAAACTTGCCCTTGTTAAAATATGGCGGCTTTCAAGATGGTGGCCACCTTTAAGACATAACCCAAATGATAGGCCCTAGCACCTATTACTTGCTGGGGTATCAGATATGTCATTTTTTTCTTTCATTTCTGAAATATAAAGTTGTCTTGTTACTCATCTTGTATAAATATAAACATATATAAATATACAGTATAAAATCTTTCTCTTGTGTCCATCAAGTTGCCTTATGTTTCAATTCTGATAAAATAGCGGAAAAAAAGATGCAAGCTGCTGCGCTATTTAGGGGGACTGGAACTTGCCGAACAAAGGTGTAAACTGAGCCTAAGATGCCCTCCATGTAAACCATAGTATACAGGGCTACTGTATATGGATAATTTTTAAATAAATGAATAAACACATTAGCTGTCCCACCATACTCATACAGAAATTACTGCCCCATGCAGGGAACGCAATAGGAGGGAAAAGACATCCAAATGTCTACATTTTTCACCATTTTTCCACCCATAAAAAGTTGAATGAAAAGTGATCAAAAGGTCATACAGACCCGAAAATCAATGAAAACATCAGCAGAAAAATGAAACTCCTGCGAAAACAAATTACATTCTGTACACAAAAGTATAAGGTCTGAAAAAGTTACAGGGGTCAGAACATGATACAGGGAGTCCCCGGGTTACATACAAGATAGGGTCTGTAGGTTTGTTCTTAAGTTGAATTTGTATGTAAGTCGGAACTGTATATTTTATCATTGTAACCCCAGCCAGAATTTTTCTGGTTTCTGTGACAATTGGATTTTAAAAATGTTGGGTTGTCATAAGAATCAGGAGCAACAATAAAGCTTCATTACAGACACCTGTGATAACTGTTATAGCTATTTATTGTAGCCTAGGACTAAAGTACAATAAATTACCAATATCCAGTGGTCTGTTTGTAACTAGGGGTCGTATGTAAGTCGACCCTTAAGTACTTAAGTAGGGGACCGCCTGTAATACAAAGAAATGTTTTCTGTGGAGTTTTTACATTTAAATGTGGTATCTCTGTGATGGTACTGGCCTAAACAATAAAGGCGGATGTGGCATTTGAACCTCACAGTGAAAGTTATAAGAACAAAGCTCACAAAAAATGGTGCAACTGTATTTTTTGTTAATTCCATTACACAGCAATTTTTCCCCAGATTTCCACTACATTGCACCTAATATTAAATGGGGCCATTAGGAAGTAGAATTTGTTAGGCAGGTAGTAATCCTTCATACTGTTCTGTAATTGAAAGGATAAAAAAGTTATGCCTTTTGGAAATAAAGTCGCAATGCAAAAACCGAACAGGGTGTGGTCCTGAAGGGTTAAATGTGGCTTTCACGTTACAAAAAAAACTGCACCACGCATGTACATTTTACGGTATAACTGACCATACAGCCATCCAGCAATTTCTACTGAATTGACTTACATGAGCTCTACTTTACTAAATTATTTTTTCCCACGAACTACAGTTAGGCCCTATCCACTGGATTTGGCTTAAATTGCTGATCAGTGGAGGTCTCAGTGCTGAGACCCCCACAGATCGCAAAAACAATCGGACCCCTCGCCACTCTGCCATACTAATGGAGCAGATGGCCGCACATGACGGTTCTGCTCCATTAACCTCTATGGAGCAGATGGAAATTGCCAAGCGCAAATCTCAACAATCTCCATCAGCACCATAGAGATTAACCCCTTAAGGACGCAGGGTTTTTCCGCTCATTTCTCGCTCTCCAACTTAAAAAATCCATAACTTTTTAATTTTTACGTGTACAGACCTGTGTGAGGGCTTTTTTTGTGCGTAACAAATTTTACTTTACCGCAATGTTATTTATTTTAACATGCCGTGTACTGCGAAGCTGAAAAAAAATTCCAAATGTGGAAAAACTGAAAAAAAAACGCATGTTCTTGTGGGCTCAGTTTTTTCGACTTTGACTGTGCACTCAAAAAAACACCTCAGCTTTATTCTTTGGTTTGGTGCGATTGCGGTGATACCAAATTTATACAGGTTTTATTGTGTTTTAATACATTTTCAAAAATTAAACGAATGTGTACAAAAAAGAAAAAAAAAATTTTGCCATCTTCTGACGCTAATAACTTTTTCATACTTTGGCGCACGGAAATGTGTGAGGAGTCATTTTTTGTGAAATAATGCGACGTTTTCATTGCTACCATTTTGAGGTCTGTGCGACATTTTGATCATTTTTTATTTCATTTTTTATGTTATGTAAAAAGGTGTAAAAGTCGCATTTCGGACATTTGGGCGCCATTTCCCGCCTCGGAGGTCACCGCCGGCCGTAACCATTTTTATATTTTAATATATCGGGCGTTTTGGGACGCGGCGATACCTAATATGTTTGTGATTTTTACTCTTTATTATGTTTTATATCCGTTCTAGGGAAAGGGGGGTGATTTGAACCCTAGATGGTCAGATCGTTCCTACCATATACTGCAATACTTCTGTATTGCAATATATGGCATTTTTGCACACTATACCCTTTTGCCACAGGCTCATTGTAATGGATATGCAGAAGCCATGTATCCTCGGGTCAAACCATGGCGCCCGCGCGCCGCCGTCTTTTAAATGCCGCCGGCGACTTTACCGGCGGCTACGGAGGGGTTAATAGCCGCGATCGGTGCAAGCACCGACCGCGGATATTAGCGGTGGGGGTTTTATGCAATATGCAAAAACCCCCACCTTTGTATGAAGAGGACACAGCCCGTGAGCCATTAGTCTGATGGAGCGACGAACAGGTACTGTTAAGGAAGTATGAAAAGTGCTCATGCGGTGATATCTCGTCATACAGACACGGTGTTTGCTGCATATTGTAAGCACTGCTAAAGGGTGTTAACCCTTTCATGGCCGCCGGCCACATTTAAATCGTGATGTTGCCAAACTATCTATTGCAATTTGCACATGGTAGGATCAATCAGACAACCTGAAGTAGGTTTAAAGTAGTTAAAATAGTAAAAATAGTAAAACTGCGAAAATCAATAATACTAAAACCTAAAAGTAGTAATCATCCCCCCTTTCCCTGGAACTAATAAAAAATAAACAAACAAGTTAATCATAAACATGTTAGGTATCACCGTGTGCCAAAATGTCAGTCCTATCAAAATATAATAGTGGTTATTCCTGGCGTTGAACCCCATAAATTAGCGCCCAAATGTCTGAAAATGTATGAAAAATGTAACAATAAATCCAACAGTCCTCATAATGGTAGCAACGAAAACATCATCTCATCTTACAAAAAAATGACACCTTACAAAGCTCCGTACACCGAAGTATGAAAAAGTTATTAGTGTCAGAAGATGGCAAAATCTTTTTTTATTGTACATTTTTTAAATATATTAAAACACAATAAAACCTGTATAAATGTAGCATCCCTGGTGATCGTACTGAACCAAATAATAAATTATAAATGTTTAGAGCCCTAAAAATCCGAGGCCACAAGAAAACGGTGCAAAAGCGTTTTTTTTACTGATTTCACTACATTTGGAATTTTTTTCACCGCTTTTGGGTGGCATGGAATAATAAATCCCATTACTGCAAAGTGGAATTTGTTAAGCTGAAATTAGCCCGCACATAGCTCTGTACATTGAAAAATGAAAACATTTTAGATTTTTTTTCCTTAACGAAACTTGGTATTTTTCTATAAGTTTATATAATTTCTTAAAAAACCACATATTAAAAATGCAAAAATTATATTAACAGTAGTGTATATACTGTATATACATATATATATATATATATATATATATATATATATATATATATATATATATATATATATATATATAAAACTCAGACACATAAAACCATTTCCAGAGGACATCTAGAGACATCTAGTGGCTGCTTAAACACTAGATAATCCATTTTGCCAGAAAGTCTGTGTACTGATTTTCATAGCGAAATTTAGTTTTCTTCCTTCATTCCAAACAGAGAAAAACATCCATGATGAACATATACTGAAGCTGAATTGTACAGCCAAGATATTGTGATTGTGTACATGTTTCATAGGTTTTTAATGGACCATTTGTTAATGGCAATACAGGCAGTCCCCGGGTTACATACAAGATAGGGTCTGGAGGTTTGTTCTTAAGTTGAATTTGTATGTAAGTCGAAACTGTATATTTTATAATGGAAGTTCTAGAAAAATGTTTTTCTTTTGCCCCAGTGACAATTGGAGTTTCAAAATTTTTGCTGTAATGGGACCAAGGATTATCAATAAAGCTTCATTACAGACACCTTACAGCTGATCATTGCAGTCTGGGACTATAGTAAAGCATCCAGAGAGCTTCACCAGAGGTCACAGTGGGCAGAGGGGTCCGTCTGTAACTATGGGTTGTCTGTAAGTCGGGTGTCCTTAAGTAGGGGACCGCCTGTAGTGTAATAGTGTCTGTTATATATTTGACAAGCAAACATTTGGATTCCGCTTTGTGATCATATAGAAAGGTGTAGACTGCCATGGTATTTTTTTATATTTTCTTCCAAATCAAGTCAAAGGCAGACAAATGCAACTTCAATGCCGTACAGAGTAAATAATAATATAACATATCAAAACATAACAAAAAAATAATAAAATAAAAATAATAAAATATCCACTTGTGATTTAGATTTTTAAAGGGAACCTGTCACCAGGAATGCGATTTTTAGTGGGTGACAGGTTCCAGTATGTTATGCTATGCTGATTTTAAAAATGCCTTTGTCAGTATTCTGAATTATTTCAGTAGTTTATAATAGTTTATTTTACATTACCTGTCTCCCTGCCAGCAGCATGTGGTGAGTCCCAGGGGAGGGGGAAGCTTCAGCCTGCGTGTGCCTTTGTCTACTTATTCGTCTACTCCACACCATTCCCCGCCTCCCCCTCCTGCTCAATGCCAATTACAGGAAGTGGGGAGGGAGCTGCATGAGTGAGGAGGAGAGGAGACTGACACAGCCACACGCAGGCTGCAGCTGCCCCTCCACCCCAGGACTCACTACACGCTGCTGGCAGGGAGCCAGGTAATGTGAATTAAACTTATATAAACTATAGAAAGGATTCAGAATGCCGACAAAGGCATTTTTTAAAATGAGCATAGCTTAAGTTATTGGAACCTGTCACCAGCTTAAATTGACATTCATGGTAACAGATTCGCTTTAAAGGACATCAGCCACCAATAGCAATGATTGTAAACCAGGTATGCTTACATACTGGTATCTGCTTTTCTTTTAGATTCTTATTTAAAAAAAAGGTTTTTAAAACTATGCAAATGCACCATAGGGGCTCCAGGTTCCATAAGTTTTCATTCAGCCTGGAGCCGCTCAGAGGGGACACACAGCACTATCTCAGTGTGCTTGGTTGACAATCCTTCATCCTGGTGGTAGATTTTCTTTAAGTGGTGATAAGGGGAGGTTGTGACTGCCCTCAAGGAATTGTGCACTTGTATGGAAATTAAAATGCTGTAATGCAAATCTTTTCAATCAAAATATAGCATTGGCATGGAGACCAAGATACAATGGGAGCCTACCCACACATCAATTTTCTAAAAAGAGGGGACATTAGTGGTAGTGCTTGTTGGGAGAAGTGAGGACACTTTTTTTACATTTTCACCAGAATCTCTAAACATAAATATAGCTCAGATCAGCACACCAGCATCTCCTAGTCAACACAGATTGTAGATTCCGACACATGAAGCTCATGAGATGTACCCAAATTATTAAGAGACATGAGCTTTTCAAAATATTAATCCTTACAGGACCAAGCCCTTCAGTTTTGTTTTTTTTACTAATTTCTACTAACTTTTTTCAGTTAACAGATATATATATATATGGGCTTGTTATCTGAGGGACAAATTGTAATTTTTAGTGGTGCCATTAAATATTCCATGCAATGCACTGGAAAGCTGGAAAAAATTTGCGGTTAAATTGACTCTGAAATAGTTTTTTGCAGCCTTTTTTTGGAGTTTTCTTGTGTGCCAGCACCAACCGCTATAGTTACAGGAAGGTGACAGCTCAGCTCATTTCATACACCCCTGCTGCATCAGGACATAATAGCATGTGATGGTGCGCAAAGTGGTTAAATTAATTTTACACCAGCCTAGGGTCAAACTAGCATGGGAAACATCAACCTTGAGAAAGCTCCGGCAATGGTTTAAATGCTCAAACAAAGACAAATGTATTATAAAAACATTTTAATTGACCACAAATCACATTATAAACTATAATAACAGCCATAAGACCAGTTTAACCAAAGTTTGATTTAAAAAATCTGATCAAAATCGATGTCAGAACCCAAGAATTAAACAAGCATCACACAATCGCAAAAAAACAGGACCCATCACCTAAAAGGCCCCCTCGTGAATGCCACAGACCAACCCCTATGACTAATTCAAAACCCACTAAGAAATGGAGTTACCATCAGGTTCTCAAAACATAGTCTTCATTTTACATAAAAAACAGAACATTTGATAAAATTGGTGTCAACACTTATTCATCATGGATATTTACATGGGAACCACATTAAACCTCAGATCTACGCAAGGCAGGAGCTCACCTCCGTCCTCGCGGGTCTAGAAGAAAATGGGACTATTTCAAAGGCGCTCTCCAATCCAAAGATAGGAAGTATAAAATAAACTATTTTATTGTTACTGGTAAAACCAAAATATCAAATAAAACAAAGAATAAAATTAATATTACCGTATTTTCCGGGCCATTAGGCGCACCGGAATATAAGGCGCAACAGTCCGATGCGCCTTATATATGTAATAATTCCATATATAAGGCGCATCGGACTATAAGGCGCAGGGTCGGGGGCGTGGCGGAGGTCCGGGGGCGGAGCGGAGACCCGACGGGACGCGACGCCCAGAAGAGACGCGGAACGCGGGGAAGGTGAGCGGGGAAGGTGGAGAATGGAATACTTACATAGGTCCCCGCTACCGGAGACAGCAGATCTCCAGCGGGAACTGCAGACCACGCGGCACGAACAACTTCTGCCGCGTGGTCTGCAGTTCCTGCTGGAGATCTGCTGTCTCCGGTAGCGGGGACCTATGTAAGTAGGGTCCGCTGCCCTCCTTTAGGGCGCACCGGACTATAAGGCGCACTTTGGATTTCCAAGGAAATCCAAGGCTTTTAAGTGCGCCTTATAGTCCGGAAAATACGGTAAGACAACGCGTTTTGCGTCCTATGCACTGCATGCATTTTGCATATTCACACTTCCTCATCCCCTTGAGGATTTTACTTCATCTATATTGTACTTCATATTAGTTGAAACATTTAGGTGATATGGTAGGCATTTATTTATGGAAAAAAAAACAATATAAGGCAAAAATTTGAAAAAATTCTCGATTTTCGAAATTCTGAATTTTCCACTTTTTTGACATATAGTCATAACACCAAAACAACTTGATACATTTACCATGTTGACATGGTCGTTTTATGCATGCTCTCATTTTTGTAGGAGGTTATGAGACTTAGGCGCAAAATCATACTTTTGAAGGACCTGCTCATAGGACGTTCGCAAGTCCATTACACACCGCTTTTATGCGTGGACTGTGTAAGGGGTTAACGCCCACATCGGGGAAACCTCTGACCACAGGTGATAAAGGTAATATACAGCCAACACCTGTGGCTTCTGGTGCCGGCTCTGTTCTGGAGCCAGTGAAAGAAGCTTGATGTAATAGTACTTTCCAATGCGGTAAATCCCTGCCGTCCATTACGTACTATGATGTTAAATATCGGGAAGGGCTTAGAATTGGGGAACATATTTTAGGCCTCTTGCCCACAACTCCCTGTGCCGAGAGATCCGATCATTCCTATGGCAACTTTGGGGTCTGACCAAGGAATCCAGGACTGCTCAAAGTCTGTGTCTTGTTCCGGCAAGACTGACACTGTAACTTTCTGTGTCTGAACGTGGAGGGCCACCAGGATGCGTACATTGGAGTTGATGAAGCTGAAGAGATGTCTTTAATATTTAGATGTTGTTTAAACTAGGTGTATTTTTCTGAAACATACAAACTTTTATAACATACATGTACAGATTTTTCATATACATATGCAACACCCCTGCCGATGCAAGGCAGAGCGGTTGTTGCGAATATGTCCCTATATGTAGCTCGCAACCTGTGTGGAGTATGATCAACCCCACAGCAGGTCACAACACGGGGAACACTGCAGCAGTAGATCCTGCCTGGTAAGGCAGGAGTTAATTGTTTAATGTGATGTCTTTCCATCAGCCAATCACATCGGTTCTAATGTTGTATTGTAAGCTGGGATGCAATTGGAGGAGTAACCACCACCTGACCAGTGGGAGTGATAAAACCCTTGGTCAGGAAAGTTCTAGACACAGAAGGAGACCCAGCTCTCCACAGAGAGAGAGGCTAGTTAGTCTGAAAAGAGTCAGTCAGAAAGACTAGTCAGAGCAGTCAGAGCAGTAAGACAGTAGAGCTCTGAGGAGTTAGTGAGAGTAAAGGGGTATCATCCTACCTTCAAGGGTGATATCTGAAGTAACCCAGGACAAGCTGAAGCATCCTACTAGGACATCCAGGCTGGTGATCAATCCCTGTGGTTTCCTCTCCAAGTGCACCCCCAGCCTTCTACCATTGTCAAGATTCGTTTGTCACGTTGTCTATTGTTCCTGTCGGTTCCAATAAAGAACTGTAAGTTACTTTTGTACAATATCTGCCTCTATCTGATCCCTGCTACTATGGCTGTCACCATCACGGCTACCCTATCCACTACATATGGACTAATACTCCATACCCCAAAGGGTTGCCCCAGGGAGAACTACCATAACAGCCTCTCCCTCATCATTTCTTGCCCACACCACCTGCTGGAGACCTGTCAGGCTGTAGGACAGCTCTCCGGTCCCCATACCCAGCACCACGACACTAGCGTACCTAGGCCGCAACTGCCAGCCACTCCGGTATTCTGGGCCCTGGCTGTCTCCAGGCCCCAAGAAAAGGCTAGGCCCCGGTGGGGGATGTTGCACATACATACCTAGATGGATTTGTACTTCCATGTACGGTGCTTATAATAAAAATTCTATAAATAATATACATAAGTACTCGAACTATACATCAATACAGCATGGTGACAGTAGTAACTTACTAGGTCACTGCGTTAAAGGAATTTACCAGGAATTCTGGAAAACTCCTTAAGAGCCAAGTCAACGATGGCAAGAAAACCCAAATCCCTTAATCAGTAGCAGTGTCCACCTTACAGCGGTGTCACAGACTAGAAGTATCGGCACAATGCTAGGGCCACGTGCCGGAGCAGGGTAAGTACACTTAGTTTCTTTTTCCTAACTACTACTGACTAGTATACTACTGTATATACTGCTGCTAAAGCTCCCAAGTTCCCTGAAAGTCGAGATAAAGCAAACTTGACTTGATTTACTTTAGAATAAAATTAGCAAATTCATAATAAATAGAACAACAATGAATTAAGACTGGTAATTAGTCATGAGAAACCCATTAAAATTCATGTGGAACCCAAATTTAAAAATTCTGGGGCTTGTTTACTAAGGGTCCGCGGATTGCACTTTTGTCAGATTTTAGAAATTTTTGGGATTTGCGCCGCTGTGAGAGGTATTTTACATGGGATTGTGTCCCACGCATTCGGATTGTGGCGCAATTGCGCTGGCTTTCATGCAAGAGAAATCGAGGGGGTGGGCCATCGGACTGATTCGGACTGAGCGCAGGATTTAATATTCAAATTGTGTCGCAACCAATGCACTTACATACACCAGGAAGAAGAAGGTGAACTCCGGCGCACCTGAGTGGGGAATAGACAGATGCAGGAAATTTTGGTCAGAACCCGAACTTAGCGGTACAGGTCAACTTAACACTACTAGTAATGTTTATAATACAGTATATTGCAGGATTATGTCCAAAGAACAGCAGTCTTGTGAGTGTGTGTGTATATATATATATATTAAAAAAACTGCTTCATACATAAATTTATATTTTACTGCGTGAAATGTTTAATTTTAACTAAATAAAATATTAAAATAATATATGGTATAAAATAATTTTTATGAGTCTGGCTTCTAAGGCAAGCAAGACTGGAATGTATAAATAGAGTAGTAGCTATAGGGGGCACTGTGGAGACACTGTGCTACAATACTGGCAGGTTAAAAGGTAAAATCAGACATTATTCATAAGCAGAAAAGAGCCTTAGGATACCAACATGACATTTGAAAATCTTGAAGTTACTTGACTGGGAATTGTTGTACCATATATTATAAAAGTTTTCTTTATGTGAAGGGTTTTTATTGTGAAGCTACAGGAACTGCTCAAGGCTGTGCCGAGAGATACCTCACTAAAACTGTGAAAGGAAACTTAAAGAATGGTTGGAAAAGCAACATTTTTAATAAATAACGCATCCATTTTTCTTTAAAAGACCTTGTAGATTTTTTTTTTTTTGCCTTGTTAGTTTTGTGAAGATCTGTTTGTTGGTCTTTGGAATACAATGAGCAATAAACAGGAATGTCATATTAAAAACATTGAAATGGACCCGGCTGAAGAAAAATGCAGGTATTAGTCAAAAGGGAAGCAACATTTGTCTAGAAACAGAACTGAATGGTAAGAAAAGAGGGAATTGGAAGAAAGCCTCTTTGTGCACAATGTTTCTGTGTAATTTCCTTTCTGAGGACAAGACCTGAAATGTCACTATGGAAATTAGCCCCAATAGGTCAAGTGGTGGTAGTCATCACAATTCAATGGGGTCTCTCTAAGATTAGATATGTTCCATGGTTCCATTCTGGATAATTGCAGTGATGTAAATAGAACCTTACAAGTATCTGGCTCTCCTTGGTTATGACCATTTTATGACTCTGTCTTGGATACTGCCAAATTTTTGTCTATTGAGAATTGTTGAAAATTGTCAGGTTGCCTCCCAACCCTAATTCAAAAATTACCCATGTGTAAGATAAATACCTAAATCTTCTATTGTTTTCTACAATGTTCCCATTTATTTTGTAATAAAGGAAACACCTCCAGAGCTCCTCAGGTGCATTATTTTCAAAGTTGATTTTACAACGAATGAAGCCATTAAGAAGATTACCACAGTCACACTGTTTCTTGTTTATTATGGTTGATTGTGATTGGAAATTGGTAGATTTCTTTCAAAAACACCTTATAATAATTACCACTTTCCATAATGTACGTGGCTCAGTCAAGGCTCTGATGTGTAAAGGTGGAGTAGCTCAGTGGGAGTATGACTGATAGGACACTGCTTAGTGGCTTGTGGGTTCATCACCAAATGTGATTAAAAGGGGTATTCCAGGAATAATAATAATTCATATACAAATGGGTCCTTAAAATATAAACTAATTCATAATTAGTTGTTATTTAAAAAAAAATGCTTTCTTTAGCAGAAAATGCTGCTGACATACACTGTAATGGAGAATTAAAATGCTACTGGCCCTTTAATCAGTCCATTGATTTTCTCCGCATGGAGCAGACACAGGACAGAAGATGGCCGCTGGTCACATGTTCACATCACATATCCTGCACCTGCCTGGTCAGATCATGTCATCAGCACTACGTTTGGCTGTTTGGCTGTTGGTTGCAATGCATCCAGTATGGCCGGTGTTGTGGTGAGACGTCATGTCAGTCAGGTAATGTGCGGTGATGGCAGTTACACATCATTACTATGGCAAAAGAGCAGGACAGTCTGTTACATCATCACTGGGAACAGAGCATAAGAGGGAGGAGGGGTTACTGGGAACTGAGGGATAATGGGACTAGTAGTTTCCACTGGCGGTCACCTTGGTCATAACCCTAGTTTAGAAAGAACATAACATTTTGTGAATAGTAAAATCAAACTTTTTATGAACTGTTTTTGACTAATAACATTGAGTTTTGTTATATTCATTTTTTATAGCATAATGGTTTAATGTATCAGACATTCATATATGTAGTCTCTAATAGAAATGATAACCATTAAAGTAGCTTTTTTGGACTTTGGGACAAAGGAAGTGACAGAACAAGTGAGGTCTGGTGGTCTAACAACTTTCCTTCAGGCCTCCCGAAAACTTTGTTGGGCGCAGTGCTGAAATACATAAGTACTTAGGGGGGAAACATGAACTGGAAGCTTTTTTTTATACTTCTTCCCCAACTTCCACTGGGTTTTCCATAATTTCCAGAAATGTGAACTTACATTAGTATATGAGGACAACCACCTAAAGATCTCCAAAAAATATCCCTCTACGGTTATTGTCATGAGTGGGAATCATTATCATATTCATTTCTCTGCAATCCAATAAATAATAGAAAGTGCTATTATTGTGTTCCAAACAAAGAGCCTGACTTGTAGTCTTGCTATAGCACTGTTTGCCCTCATTTACATGTGTACTTAATCCGTATGAATCTAATCATGCCTTTTTGCTGTATGTATAACAAAACAGCTTTATTGTATCTGAATGTCAATGATCTTTTTCCTTTTTCTTTTTCTTAGTCAAAGACAGAAAGAAACAGCTACTGTTTCTCGTATAAATATTCATGCTCTTGCCCAATGTGCTTCCAAGTCTGTGCCAGAACTTTTTGTCTGAAGTAGACATTGAAATTCATATCCATTGAGTGTTTATGGAAATGTATATTTGTTGGAAATAACATGCATAAACCATTTGGTCTAGGAAAGCCCCATCCAAGAATGAACAACTATCAATAATTTTCTGTAGCTTTCCTTCTCCTTAAATTCTCAGGAAATGTTTGAAGATGTCATGAATACACAAAAACAGATTATTCTGATCGGAATCATTTTAGACTCCTCTTCCATGTTGTATTCTATTGAAGAAAGAGGAAACCCTGGCTGATTTTAGAGAAGAAGGAGCCCTGAACTTCTAGTTTTTACCATATATTCAAAAAATTCATAATACCAAAACAGGTATTATACTTCACCGCCATGTTACATTTTGTATGCAGCACAGTAGCCACTCATTGACTTGATAGAATGCCACGAGAGTGCCAAACGTGTCAGCTAACTTAAGGAAGTGAAGACCTATAGTAGCTCCAAGTAAAAGAGAGAGGGTACATGCTATAGTATAGTTAGTATATGTTACTCTTAACCCTTTCTGTAGAGCCGAAAATAAACATTTACTAAATGGAGTTTTGAGAGACGAGACATAACTCCCGGGACAGCTGGTTGCTCATACTGGTGAAGCCTAAAGATAAAGGATAATCGTAAGTTACCGTATTTATTGGACTATAAGACGCTCCTTACTATAAAAAAACGCCCCAGATTTAGAACTTTTACTAAAGTAAAAAGATATTTTACACAATTAAAATATCCCTTTTGGATGCAAAACAGCACAGTAAACACAGTTCTTCTACACCCATGCATTCACACACATAGAACTGCTACATCCATACTTTACATAAATAGCTCTGCTACATGCATACATTTATATGCACAGCTCTGATACATACATTCATTCAAACACACAGCTAAGCTATATGCACTTACGAACAGAAATAGGAGCATACTCTGCACTGCTATACACTCCCATAGGAACACACAGTGCACTGCTACATACAATGTGCACTGCTATACACATTGGGCACTGCTACATACACTGGATTCTACTATGCATGCACAAACACACCCAAACACACTGACTGGGCACTGCTATACACAGAAAGACACGTAGCTCTGCTATACACACACACAAAGAACATATTGGGTACTGCTATATGCAGAAACACACACACTAAAAAAACTACCCAACCTCCTCTTCATACCCTCTCCCAGTAATTAACTTTTTTAGTTCTCTGCCCCTCTGCAGAATGAGGACCATGCAGTGATGTAGGAAGTAGGAAGTGATCAGTTACATGCTTGTGACATCACGCCAGGTCCTGTAGGCAGTGACCTTGTCGGGACACCCAGAAGAAGAAGAGGGCAGAGTGGAGGCTCTCCTCTCTAGGAGGTCGCGTGATTATCCAAATCTTCTACAATCAAAAGAGTACCAAAAGAACCAGAGCGGCAAAAAACACTAATGTATAAAAAGTAATATTCTTTATTTAGAAGTAAATACATCAATTCAACATATATAACCCTCAAATGGGAAAAGAATATAAATGCAATGTATGGGGGACACAAGTAGCCCAAGATGGAAAAAAGGGGCAACACAGGAGACCAATGGCTACCCCTATTTAGCCCAGAGTCCAAATAATGTAATTGATAATGACAGTAACGTGGTCAAAATATTTGACTCAAATACATAGGGGAAAAGTGGCAATAGTGCAGTGAGGATAAACCATGCACAACACTGGAGGTACCGTCCAGTGTTGAAAAAGTGTCAAATTACCATTGCACACTTACCCGAAAACATGGTGGACAGACGCTGGGCAGATCAGGGGAAAGCCAAAGGATACACCCCGACGCGCGTTTCACACAAATGCTTCGAAGCATTTGAGAGCCTTAAATGAGGATTTCCATGTCGAGATCCCCATTTTAGAATCCAGTTACCATCTTGTTTAGTTGTTGGTGTATAGAGTATAAACATCTACACTTTCCAATGTAACGCATGACCATGTCCTTCCTTAATCATACACATGGTAATTCTGCTCTCTAGCTAATAGATGGTTCACAATTTTTTTCTCTAAAGCTTTTTAAAGGAAATCTACCATTTGGCAAGGGCCTTTTTTTATCCAGACATACTTTTAGACAGCATTTGTTAGGCTGATCCAGGTACTTTTCTTGACCTGTACTGTACATAAGCGTTTTCTGCAAAAATGTGGTTCTAATATGTAAATTATCCTCTGGCGCTCTTCATTCTATTACACAGATGGCTGAGTGCTCTGGTATGCATGCCTCCAGCATGCATGTCATAGCACCGCCCTCCATCCCTCTCCCCATTCCCAATCGCTGGTGACATCAACAACCTCTCCGGAACTATAGCTCTTGCATGTTAGTTCTACCCTCACAGTGTAATAATATTTTTAGGAGAGGCAGCGGTTCCATGTAGAACACAGCAGGGAGGGGTCTTTTCAGTCCTCACACATACGCAGGCCATAGCAGGCCAGGGCTGAAGCTGTAGTGCAAGCTCTGCTCCAGCAGAGGGCAGAGCTTCTCCCGGCTTTTGAGCACATGAGCAGTGCACAGAACACAAGTTTTTCAGAGCTGCAGACCATGGCATGGTCCTGGGCTGTGCGGCCACCAGCGGCCTCTGGAGAGCACCTGCAGACTCTTGTGCTCCCAAGGTCAGTGTCCCATTCCTGGCTTTAAGACATTTTCAGAAACTCTTGCCCGGATTTGTGACATCACCAGCTCTCGGAAAAGGGGAAAGAGAGGGCAGGCCCTGCTATGACACACCAGCTCGAGGCGTGCATATTTAGGATAATACCAGAGCACTAAGCCATCTGTGTGACGGCATTAGGAGTTCCATAGGAAAATTTGCATAATTTTAGAACTGAATTTTTGCTGAAAATGCTGATTGTCACAGTACAAACCAAGGTCAGTTCATGGATCAGCATAACAAATGCTGTCTAAAGGTACGTTTGGTTCAAGTGGTAGATTTCCTTTAACTCAGTAATCTAATATTTTATAATATTTTAACATTACTTTCTTGGATATGAAAAGATTTATAAAATATAAAAATATTCATTTATAATCATTTATAAATACTAACCTTTCAATTTTCATTCTATGGAAATACAACGATTAGCATTCCATCCTATAAACAAGAGTACAGAGTACAGTACAGTTATCCTCATCAGTACCAAGCTGCTGTACTTTGTACACAGGGAGCCAGTATCTTTCCACTAGTTTTTTTTTTTTTTATGTTAACTTTGTCCCATAACATTTAATGAATGAAAACAATCGTCCTTGTTAGTATCCCATCACTTGGCATCTGTCCATTATGTAGTAGCTTTTAGCACTTGGTTCATCATTAGTTTGAGTGGAATTAGACTGTTTTGCAATTCTGATGCCTCCATTAGGATATTGTAGTGTACAAAAATAAACTTTTAGCGGACAGGGCGCAGTGTTTGTCCTATTTGGCTCAGTGTGACACAGGTCAACTAAAGTCATTTAAGCTCATTAACATTTAGAGAACACTTTATCTGCAATACTTTGATAAACTTATATAGGTGACCACTGATAGTGGTTGAATGTTTATACTATGAAGACAAGGGTGGCTACAGGTTTTAGTAGGCCCCTGGGCAGCAGAGCCTCAGTGGGCCCCTTTGCAGTGAACTCACATGGCAGCATTAAAAATTCAGAAGCTAAAACAGTTTCCGATTCCATAAAATATTCTGTAGTTTATAATACCAAACAGCCCCCTCATGTTTATTTTATACAAGCCCCCCCTCCCATGGATTCCTTATGTACAGCCCTATGTGGCCCCCCCAGCAGCTCTGGGCCCGGCACTTGCCCAGGTATGCCCAGTGATGACGCCGGCCCTGTGTGTAGGCTTTTATATTCTATGATATATTTTTGGTTTTTGTAAATAATTGTTTGAGTCTGAGATTCATTTTTGTTGGACATGTCTTTGTGGGACTACTGTATAACTGTAGGGTCAGAAAGTAGTGGTTCTCCTTACAGAAACTTTGCCGATAAAGGCCACCTTGCAGGCTTGAGGAAACTTATAGCCATTGATGCCCCAATAGGGGATATTCCAGGATGGGACAAGGAAAATCATGCCTCTTTTACTTCCTGTAAAACCTATTTGCTTACAACTGTAGCATTGTGACAGTAATGATGTTGTTACTAATCCAAACCTGCATGACTAGCCTGTAGTTTGGAGCCGGAAGAAACAGCCGTCGCTCCCACACAAGTGAGGTGTTGTTTTTGTTCTCCCTCCACTATGTAATGCTTGTATGTAAGCATGTTTAAATAAATTTAAAGAAAGATGTTTATGATGTTTATTTATGAATAGAACACAACCCCTGAAGCCCCCAGACTCCAAGTTTGAACTAAAGTGTTTTTTTTTAATTGCAGTCCAGGGCCTAAGCAGTGCCGTCCATGTGATTTTCTTGCATATATGAAACCTGAATCGGTATTACCCCTGCAGTCACTAAACTCGACCCCTCTCATGTGAAAATGGGGGGAGAAGAGTCATATTTGAAAGAGTTTTGATATAGGCAAATGGGTATACTTACAACCATACAAGAACCCCCCCCCCATGCTTCTACTAGGATCAGTTGGTCCTTAATCTCCTACCGTGAACATATCATCTGTTTTATTATTTCATCAAGGATAATTGATATTCTAGGCTTGTTCTGATTCTAAGAAGGGCTGCCGATGGTAGTCCAGGAGTATCCATCCACCTCCCCCATATTTTCTCGAAGTTTGGAATGCTATTCCTCTTTACATAAGTGCCATATTCTAATCGTATAGCTGCATTCACACAGTCTATATATGCCTTCCTGTATGGAGGCCTAGGCCTTATCCAATGAGCTGCTATGGCCTTTCTGGCTTGATACAAAGTTCTCCAAATTGCATTATTATGAGGCCCTGTGAAATCATGCCCATTGAGCACTCCTAGGAGTCTTGCCAATGGGGTTACATCAATAACGATGGAGTAAGCTGTGCGTATTACCTCTACGACTGCTTTCCATAAGGCTCCAAGTTCCCTACAGCACCACATCATGAGCTGCTTCTGTACCACACCTGGGACACTCAGAGTTAGGTATGATACCTATCTGAAGCAATAATTGGGGGGATTTGTATGCCCTGTGCAAAAGGAGTACGTGGGACATCCTTAAAGCTTCGCTAGTGGAAAAGATAGATACTCTAAAGCTATATCCCACTGCTCATCCCCTATAGGACTCACCTCTCTGTCCCATTTAGCACAACATTTCAGCAGTGTATCCTTTACTGAGTCATTGAGTAATACCATATATGAATACGAAATTAGTCCTCTGGTAGAGTTTGCTCCCCACTGGAGCCCGCCTCAATAGATTCCTCCCTTGCCTGTGCATCAAAGGCATGATAGAGTTGTAGGTACTGGTAAAACCATGCATGCGGCAGATGAAATTCTGCTTGTAAATGGTCAAACGCCTTGCATCTACTCTCCAAACATAGATGTTTTAATGTCCTTACCCCTTTCAACTCCAATAGAGTGAATCCTTCTAGACGAAATATTTCTGGTAGGGTTGGGTTTCGCCATAAAGGAGTGTCAGTGGTGAATTTGGGGATTGATCACACCTTAGTCATGAGGGACGGTGTAGGTTTCAATGGGTGAGATTTTCCATAAAAAAGGGATTTATAGAAAGAACGTTTCATAACCTACCTGAGGTTGCTGGTAGGTAAATGTGGTTAATGTGGTATACCCAGGTGAAAGGTTGTCTTTAAAGAGAACCCGTCATGCAAAATAACCCCCCTAATCTAAATAGATTTTCATAAACTGCCATTAGAGAGCATTGCCTCTATCCCTTCATTGTCCCTCTACATGCCTGTAAACCTAAGCAATGAGGTCCTAAAGCTGTATGCAAATGACCTGTGAAATGTCCAATGTGTCATTAGCATATGCAAGCTGTCCAGCTTATTCATGAGTGGGAGGCACAGCCACACCCCCAGTGCATGACTGACAGCCTGTATAATGGTGTAATGGCTGCTCCATGTGCTTGCTGGTGGCCACGCCTCCTGCAGCCTGTGTGTGTATGTGAAAGATCCAGGCAGCCATGATATAGCAGAACATGTCAGGTACTTGTGTAGCTGATGTCTGTGTCTATCACATGTCAGGAGGTAAAGCACACACACTAGCAATGCTTTACTATACAGTTCACACAGACATGAGCAGGGGGAGGAGAGGTCAGAGGTAACAGGGGTGACATCACTGCCTCTGACCATGTGACCAGCCTCATTTACATAATAAAGAAAAGATGATTTCACAATGATTAATGTATGAATTGACTAGATAAAGGCTGGGATGGATCTATGTGAACTGCTCCAACAGGTAGAGGTGACAGGACCAGTGACAGAGACCTGATGACAGGTGTCCTTTAAAATGAAGCATCCTGCTCTACCCGAAACTGTATGAAAATAGAATTGGAGTGGGAAGGGTCACATTATCATTGGTGCCGTAAGTGCTCCTGCTATGGGCCCCCCAAGTCTTCTAGTTTTGGGGGGCTCTTGAGTGGAGCTCACTATCAAAAACTGCATACAATTTATAAAGACTGAACAGAAAGAGATTAAAGGGGTTGGCCACTTTACCTCATATTTTGTAATGTGTGTAAGTTTGGGAGCAGGATATGAGGTAATTTACTGATATACATATTAAAGCTCTTCACTGCTTTCCTGATATATAAAGTGAAGCCTCCTGTCTATTACCTTCTCAGACAGAAATTCCTGACCATAAAATGGCTGCAGATGGAGGGTCATGGGATCTTTACCTGTACATGAAGACTCGTCCTGCCAGGACCTTATGATAGTATTTATGAATATAAGATCAAGGTCCTGGCAGGGCGATTGCTCATGGACAGATGGAAATCACATGACCCTCCATCTGCAGTCATTTTATGGACAGGAATGTCTGGCTAATGAGGTATCAGACAGGAGGCTTCACTTTCCATATCAAGAGGAAAGAATAATAGCTGTACATTGGTAAATTACCAAATATTCTGCCCCCAACATTTACACACACACTCCAAAAAATGAGGTAAAGTGGCCAACTCCATTAATAGCGGGAAGTGGATGTGTGACATGGAGGACTCAAGTCTGGACATAAATACTCTTGGCAAAGCCCACAGGTTCAGTATAGCCCCCCCTCTTCCAGAAATGGAAGGCGCAATGTACTGAATGAACATTGAGGAAATGTAACTGATGGACAAAGTACATTTTCTCCTCATGTTATTGCTGTTCTGCTAATAATGGTGGTTTACCAGCTGCACTGGCACCAGGGGTGGGCATAGATAGATATTTTCGGGTCTACCATACACTTTGTGCACCACAGCTATTTTGCTTTTCAGGCTTATAAAGTAGAAAGATAATTGTAAAGTTAATGGGGCAGATTTACTTACCCGGTCCATTTACGATCCAGCGGCGCGTTCTCTGCGCTGGATTCGGGTCCGGCCGGGATTTATTAAAGTAGTTCCTCCGCCGTCCACCAGGTGGTGCTGCTGCGCTGAAAAGCATCGGAACGTGCTGGAGTTCACCGGCTCGGGCTGAGTGAGGGTAAGTGCAAGCTCCGCGACAGATTTTTTGTTTTAAATGCGGCGTTTTTTCCGAATCCATCGGGTTTTCGTTCGGCCACGGCTGGGGCACTTCAGGGAGAAATCGGCGCAAATCTGAAATATTCGGGTAACACGTCGGGAAACCGCGAATCGGGCCCTTAGTAAATGACCCCCAATGAGTTGATCTTGAATATCTTTTAGCTCTTCCATACAAAGGTTAGCAGCCATTCCCTAATTACTGTACATCACAACCATCTCCTTTTTGTTCTTGTGTAATGCTAGTATTTAGGATGCAGTGGAAGAGGAATATGAAGGCCATGATACAGTGATACATTATCCCATTGCTGGTGTCCTCCCTATTCTATTATGTGTATGAGGAAGGATCAGTCTGAGATCTGCTTGGTGTAGGGATCTGTATGGACGTATAATGGTTTCCTTATACACCTTCTTGGTGCCGCCTATGGGCGTAGTGCTGGATAGGAGTCAGTCCCCCAATACCACAATGATTTTCAATTCTCGTCACCTGTCATCAATCTCTGTGACACACAACCCTTCTACATCTGGAGACACAAAGTAACTACAGCCATGTATACAAATATACTTTCTCTATGTTGTATTTTGTTGTTGGACATTCATGGAGGATCCAAATCTAAGGCTACATTCACACTAACGTATGGGGGACATATATATAAGGCCGACGTATATACGGCCGATATACGTCCCCCATAGGCAGCAATGGGCGCACGGCACCCTACGGGAGCGGCACCGTACCGTTCCGTACCCGGGAAAAAGATAGGACCTGTCCTATCTTTTCCCGTAATACGGCGCCGTGCTCCATAGGTTGCTTTGGAGAGGGGCGGGGGTGAGCTGCGCTCACCTCCTCCGCCTCTCCCCGTGCACTGCCATTGCCCGCTACGGTACGGGCGGGCAACGGCAGTGTGAATATAGCTTTAAAATGTTTTCACTGCAGATTGAATGAAATCTCAATAAACATGAAATATTTACAAAGTCTATACATAAAGTTACTGCTGAGGCTCTGCCTCTTATCTATAAGACATATCACAGGGAAACTGTATTTATCAAAACTGTCTTAAAGAAAATCTGTCTGTTGCCCACAGAAGCCAATCACAGCACGGCTTTCACCTTACTACAGCAGCTTGAAGAATAAAAACTGAGATTTGATTGGTTACTTACTAGGTGCAAGAGTCACAGGATTTTACAGTTTTAATAAATGCTGCATAGTCTATGCTGCAAGTGCTGGAGAATTATCAAATGATTATTGAATTATCAAATGAGTGTTCTAGTTAAACATGGCAACCAATCACATCTCCGCTTTTATAAACTGCTGTGGGAACTTTAAAGTCGAGTTTTGATTGGTTGCCATTAGCAACTAGAACAATCATGCTCTCAGACACTTTCGATAAATCTGCCCCAGTGAGTACATCATGTATATCCAGTATCTGCCCCATCAGAAGAGAAGAATG
This sequence comes from Engystomops pustulosus, assembly GCF_040894005.1. NCBI lineage: Eukaryota > Metazoa > Chordata > Amphibia > Anura > Leptodactylidae > Engystomops > Engystomops pustulosus. The sequence continues at coordinate 37,519,943 of NC_092415.1, read as the reverse complement.
AGCTATATAGTGCAATTTACAGGGACAACTACTAAAATGTTGCATATAAACCGTGCCAGGAATGAAAGCTCCTACATTGTTTATCTTTGTAATAATGAAGCTTATCCATTATTTGGCCGTGTTATTATAACACAGTTTTTTTCTATGGTAAAGTGTCAAAAAGTAACCCAATCATTGCTGGTTATATGTATACATATACACACACAATATATTAAAGGAGCATGATATCCCTTTAAGACTTGCTGCTGTGTCAGTTATTGTGGCAGGTGCCACACTCAGCAGCCAATAGGATTGCAGGACATCACTTCAAGGCAGGGAAAAAAACGTCGGTTGGTGCCAGTCAGTGAAAGCTCTCAGAGTGACAAGACCGGCTCCCGTTACTGCTCCCAGTGAGTTTGGATTTGTTTCATTTTAGCCAAAACCCGGATCTAGAAGAAGCTCTACTGCCCACGTTGAGTAAAGACATGAAGATAAAGAGAGGGGAGACTTCACCAGCAGATCCCCTGGAGCCTGCCCCCAAGAGGAGGAAGATGGCGGCCTTCCTCACACACCTGGAGGATAAATACACAGAAGATCTGCCGCCCTCATCAAATGGAGACAGAAGAAAAGACCTAAAGAGGAAGAGGCAGGAGACTTCACCACCAGAGCACCAGGAGCCTGCCCTAAAAAAGAGGAAGACAGACCTGGCACAGCAGCAGGAAGAGATGGCAGCCTTCCTCAGCCTCCTGGAGGATGAATACATCACAGAGTTCCTTTCCAGTGACAGCGGCAGGACCTCTTCAGACAAGTACCACCTAGCCACTGCCTGCGAGTATTTCAGAAGAGCAAGACTTCCCACTCACCACTACAGAAACTACTTCTTCCCAGCACTCTACCTGGCCAGTCAGTTTGAGGAGCAAGATTCAGACATCCGCACAGAGATCCTCTTCTGGGCCTTGGAAGGATTCTGGTTTCTGGAGATCGAACATTTTCTCCATTATTGCAACCTGCTGTTCAAGAAAATTGGCTTCAAAGCTTGGGTAGACCTGGACACCTGTCATCAGATAATGGCCGAGGACCCCACACATTGGGCATGGAGAAGAGAAAGACCAACATGACCAACCTACCCGCGCCCAGCTGTTCCAGCACCCAGGGAAGATTAGAGTCTACCAGCTATGGCTTCCCCTGTGTCTTCATCATCTAATTTCAGCTAAGTAAGCAGGAGGTCTGCAAGGAAGCCCGAAATATCATCTATACCTACCTCTGCCAGGATGTAAGATGACAACTGCAAGACCATCATGGAGAAGAAGACCAGAAAAGCAACATGGAGGAAGCCATCTGTCCATTGGTAAGGCCCAGAAACCACCTCACAGCACATAACATTCAGCACATCACTGTAGGTAGCCACATGCAGTCACTGTAGGTAGGTCCATACAGAAATGTTATAGCGTTACCTCCCTTAGTATGCCCAGAGGAAGGGCAGTACAGCGGCCATGGTTTCCCTGCAGGTTTCCTCCACAGGGGGTTTTTCCTGTCCTGAGCGCCGCTGTACACTCCCTGTGAGTGACAGGAGGTAACAACCAATTACATTAAAAAAAATATATATATTTATAATAAAATGTCACATTATTTTACTTACTATTCTGTGTCATGATGTTTATTCCTTGTGTCATGTGTGTCGTTTATTTGTGTCGTTTATTTCTTACGATAGATGTAGACATTATACATATACATTAAATACTATTAATTTTAAAATGTATTTGCATAGAAACCATTAATTATTCAGCTAATATATATACTATTGCTACACAAGCTTTTATATATATATATATATTATCTGTCCTTGAATAGTCATTTGCTCCAGCTTCTAGCACTGCTGTAATGACATCAGGCCATGATAAGCGTAGGGGAAGATTTATCAAAACAGTCTGAGAACAAAACTGTTCTTCTTGCTCTTTGCAGCCAATCATAGCGAAGATTCATTTTATAAACTGCTGTTTAGAAACTGGAATAGTTTTCTCTCAGACGCTTTTTATAAATCTATAGTATAAAATGTATGTATACCCCTTTAAGCAATATATGGTTTGCAAGGAAAGCATTACATGCCTTAAAGGACATCTACCACCAGGATGAAAGGATTGTATGCAAATGAGCGTGAGGGGCTCCAGGCTCAATAGGTGTTAATGGAGCCTGGAGCCCCTCAGGCTCATTTACATACAGTCCTTCATTCTGGTGGTAGATGTCCTTTAAATTACTTTAGTAAATGGCTCTCATCCTCAGTGTGTGAGAGTCTCCATCAATAAAAAGAAACCCCTGCAGAAATGATCAGGAGGTTTTATAGCAGGGTTGCACAACCCCATGATGATGGCAGCGCTCATTGGAGGCAGAGTAGTGAGAGGGAACCTGTCAGCCGTTCTGTAGCCACCGCTCGCTTCTCTCCTGCTCCGGGCGCTGCACTGACCTGGGTCTGAACACCAGCACATAGAACCAGGGTCAGGACCCTGAGCAGTGCGTCTGGAAAGAGCAGAGGAGCCTGGAGAAGGGAGGATTTGTTTACTTAATTTTAATTTTTTTTTTTTTTCGTCGGACTCCACTATTCTTCTGTGCTTTGAGGGTCTTATAGGACGTCTACCTGAAGGAAACCAAGCACACTGACATACTGGCGTGTGCCCCCTCTGGCAGGATCTGCACATTTTTGAGCTGCTTTGCTTTTATGAAAAAAAAAAGTTTTTTAAAAATGTGCAAATGAGCCTGAGGGGCTCCAGGCTCCACTGACATCTATTGAGCCTGGAGCCACTCAGGCTAATTTGCACAATTTTTAAAACTTTTCTTTGTAAAAGCAAGGGCTAAAGAGGCTAAAAGAAGAGCGGATCCTGACTGAGAAGGCATATACCAGCATGTTAGTGTGCCTGGTTTACAATCCTTTATCCTGGTGGAAGGTGTCATTTAATAAGTAGTAAAACTGAACAAACCTTTCCCAAAATATGTTCATTCCATCACCCTTTCCCCGGTTCAGCTACAGATGCAGTGGGTGCATGTACTTCTGCAAACTGTAAGGTCATTCTTTGCTGCGGATGTTGGCTGTATAATACAGCTGACGCACGGTCGGTGCTGGCAACGATCGCGGCAACCTGTTAAGTGCTCCGGGCGAACCTGACCGCGGCACCCCACTTACCATTACATGGGATTGGTTGCCATGGCAGCACACAGTCTCACTGAGACTTGTAGGATTGCCATGTGCAATGATCTCTAGTAGCCAGCAGATGGCAGACTATTAGGAATCATCAGTAATATTGCTATATACTGCAATATAGTAATATTGCAGTACAGGCAGTCCCCAGGTTACGTACAAGATAGGTTCCATAGGTTTGTACTTAAGTTGAATTTGTATGCAAGTCGAAACTGTATAATTGTAGATCCAGACAAAATTTTTTATTGCCCCAATGACAATTGTAGTTTCACAATTTTTTGCTGTAATTGGACAAAGGATTATCAATAAAGCTTCATTACAGACACCTTGCAGATGAATATTGCAGACACAAGAAAAATATCACAGAGGTAACAGGTGCCTTCACGCCCAGCTCTCACCCAAATAGGATCCTTATCAGCCTCTAGTGGTGCACATGGACAGGTCCGGAGCGTGACACGAAGTAGGTATATGTGAGGAAATGATCCAGCACGACACAATGTAAGCTTTAAAATCCCATGCGTTTATTCTTCATATAAAATAACACTCATAGTATACAGCTTAAACGTCATGTCTTTCTCAAGGTCTAAATAGCATATGCAAGCACAGATTTAAACATACCTGGGTAAATGGCTCCATCCCCAGCCTCCCACAGCCCGAAGTTTAATTAATCGATCACATGAACTAAAGTGCAGTTCAGGGCCTAAGCAGTGCCGTCCATGTGTTTTTCTTGCATACATGAAACCTGAATCGGTATTACCCCTGCAGCCACTAAACTCGACCCCTCTCATGTGAAATGGGGGGAGAAGAGTCATATTTGAAAGAGTTTTGATATAGGCAAATGGGTATACTTACAACCATACAAGAACCTCCCCCCCCATGCTTCTACTAGGATTGGTTGGTCCCTAATCTCCTACCGTGAACATATCATCTGTGGTATTATTTCATCAAGGATAATTGATATTCTAGGCATGTTCTGATTCTTTGAAGGGCTGCCGATGGTAGTCCAGGAGTATCCATCCACCTCTCCCATATTTTCTCGAACTTTGGAATGCTATTCCTCTTTACATAAGTGCCATATTCTAATTGTATAGCTGCATTCACACAGTCTATATATGACTTCCTGTATGGAGGCCTAGGCCTTATCCAATGAGCTGCTATGGCTTGATACAAAGTTCTCCGAATTGCATTATTATGAGGCCCTGTGAAATCATGCCCATTGAGCACTCCTAGGAGTCTTGCCAATGGGGTTACATCAATAACGATGGAGTAAGCTGTGCGTATTACCTCTAGGACTGCTTTCCATAAGGCTCCAAGTTCCCTACAGCACCACATCATGAGCTGCTTCTGTACCACACCTGGGACACTCAGAGTTAGGTATGATACCTACCTGAAGCAATAATTGGGGGGATTTGTATGCCCTGTGCAAAAGGAGTACGTGGGACATCCTTAAAGCTTCGCTAGTGGAAAAGATAGATACTCTAAAGCTATATCCCACTGCTCATCTCCTATAGGACTCACCTCTCTGTCCCATTTAGCACAACATTTCAGCAGTGTATCCTTTACTGAGTCATTGAGTAATACCATATATGAATACGAAATTAGTCCTCTGGTAGAGTTTGCTCCCCACTGGAGTCCACCTCGATAGGTTCCTCCCTTGCCTGTGCATCAAAGGCATGATAGAGTTGTAGGTACTGGTAAAACCATGCATGCGGCAGATGAAATTCTGCTTGTAAATGGTCAAACGCCTTGCATCTACTCTCCAAACATAGATGTTTTAATGTCCTTACCCCTTTCAACTCCAATAGAGTGAATCCTTCTAGATGAAATATTTCTGGTAGGGTTGGGTTTCGCCATAAAGGAGTGACAGTGGTGAATTTGGGGATTGATCACACCTTAGTCATGAGGGACGGTGTAGGTTTCAATGGGTGAGATTTTCCATAAAAAAGGGATTTATAGAAAGAACGTTTCATAACCTACCTGAGGTTGCTGGTAGGTAAATGTGGTTAATGTGGTATACCCAGGTGAAAGGTTGTCTTTAAAGAGAACCCGTCATGCAAAATAACCCCCCTAATCTAAATAGATTTTCATAAACTGCCATTAGAGAGCATTGCCTCTATCCCTTCATTGTCCCTCTACATGCCTGTATCCCTAAGCAATGAGGTCCTAAAGCTGTATGCAAATTACCTGTGAAATGTCCAATGAGTCATTAGCATATTCAAGCTGTCCAGCTTATTCATGAGTGGGAGGCACAGCCACACCCCCAGTGCATGACTGACAGCCTGTATAATGGTGTAATGGCTGCTCCATGTGCTTGCTGGTGGCCACGCCTCCTGCAGCCTGTGTGTGTGTATGTGAAAGATCCAGGCAGCCATGATATAGCAGAACATGTCAGGTACTTGTGTAGCTGATGTCTGTGTCTATCACATGTCAGGAGGTAAAGCACACACACTAGCAATGCTTTACTATACAGTACACACAGACATGAGCAGGGGGAGGAGAGGTCAGAGGTAACAGGGGTGACATCACTGCCTCTGACCATGTGACCAGCCTCATTTACATAATAAAGAAAATATTATTTTACAATGATTAATGTATGAATTGACTAGATAAAGGCTGGGATGGATCTATGTGAGCTGCTCCAATAGGTAGAGGTGACAGGACTAGTGACAGAGACCTGATGACAGGTGTCCTTTAAAATGAAGCATCCTGCTCTACCCGAAACTGTATGAAAATAGAATAGGAGTGGGAAGGGTCACATTATCATTGGTGCCGTAAGTGCTCCTGCTATGGGCCCCCCAAGTCTTCTAGTTTTGGGGGGCTCTTGAGTGGAGCACACTATCAAAAACTGCATACAATTTATAAAGGCTGAACAGAAAAAGATTAAAGGGGTTGGCCACTTTACCTCATATTTTGTAATGTGTGTAAGTTTGGGAGCAGGATATGAGGTAATTTACCGATATACATATTAAAGCTCTGCACTGCTTTCCTGATATATAAAGTGAAGCCTCCTGTCTATTACCTTCTCAGCCAGAAATTCCTGACCATAAAATGGCTGCAGATGGACGGTCATGGGATCTTTACCTGTACATGAAGACTTGTCCTGCCAGGACCCTATTATAGTATTTATGAATATAAGATCAAGGTCCTGGCAGGGCGATTGCTCATGGACAGATGGAAATCACATGACCCTCCATCTGCAGCGATTTTATTGACAGGAATGTCTGGCTAATGAGGTATCAGACAGGAGGCTTCACTTTCCATATCAAGAGGAAAGAATAATAGCTGTATATTGGTAAATTACCAAATATTCTGCCCCCAACATTTACACACACACTCCAAAAAATGAGGTAAAGTGGCCAACTCCATTAATAGCGGGAAGTGGACGTGTGACATGGAGGACTCAAGTCTGGACATAAATACTCTTGGCAAAGCCCACAGGTTCAGTATAGCCCCCCCTCTTCCAGAAATGGAAGGCGCAATGTACTGAATGAACATTGAGGAAATGTAACTGATGGACAAAGTACATTTTCTCCTCATGTTATTGCTGTTCTGCTAATAATGGTGGTTTACCAGCTGCGCTGGCACCAGGGGTGGGCATAGATAGATATTTCCGGATCTACCATACACCTTGTGCACCACAGCTATTTTGCTTTTCAGGCTTATAAAGTAGAAAGATTATTGTAAAGTTAATGGGGCAGATTTACTTACCCGGTCCATTCGCGATGCAGCGGCGCGTTCTCTGCGCTGGATTCGGGTCCGGACGGGATTTATTAAAGTAGTTCCTCCGCTGTCCACCAGGTGGCGCTGCTGCTCTGAAAAGCATCAGAACGCGCTGAAGTTCACCGGCTCGGGCTGAGTGAAGGTAAGTGCAAGCTCCGCGACAGATTTTTTGTTTTAAATGCGGCGGTTTTACCGAATCCGTTGGGTTTTCGTTCGGCCACGCCCCCTGATTTCTGTCTCGTGCATGCCAGCGCCAATGCGCCACAATACGATCGCGTGTGCGCCAAAATCCCGGGGCACTTCAGGGAGAATCGGCGCAAATCTGAAATATTCAGGTAACACGTCGGGAAACTGCGAATCGGACCCCCAATGAGTTGATCTTGAATATCTTTTAGCTCTTCCATACAAAGGTTACCAGCCATTCCCTAATTACTGTACATCACAGCCATCTCCTTTTGTTCTTGTGTAATGCTAGTATTTAGGATGCAGTGGAAGAGGAATATGAAGGCCATGATACAGCGATACATTATCCCATTGCTGGTATCCTCCCTATTGTATTATGTGTATGACGAAGGGTCAGTCTGAGATCTGCTTGGTGTAGGGATCTGTATGGACGTATAATGGTTTCCTTATACACCTTTATGGTGCCTCCTATGGGCGTAGTGCTGGATAGGAGTCAGTCCCCTAATACCACAATGATTTTCATTTCTCGCCACCTGTCATCAATCTCTGTGACACACAACCCTTATACATCTGGAGACACAAAGTAACTACAGCCTTGTATACAAATATACTTTCCCTATGTTGTGTTTTGTTGTTGTACATTCATGGAGGATCCAAATCTAAAAATGTTTTCACTGCAGATTTGATGAAATCTCAATAAACATGAAATATTTACAATGTCTATACATAAAGTGACTGCTGAGGCTCTGCCTCTTATCTATAGGACATATCACAGGGAAACTGTATTTATCAAAACTGTCTTAAAGAAAATCTGTCTGTTGCCCACAGAAGCCAATCACAGCACGGCTTTCACCTTACTACAGCAGCTCGAAGAATAAAAACTGAGATTTGATTGGTTACTTACTAGGTGCAAGAGTCACAGGATTTTACAGTTTTAATAAATGAGACCTGCTGCATAGTCTATGCTGAAAGTGCTGGAGAATTATCAAATGATTATTGAATTATCAAATGAGTGTTCTAGTTAAACAAGGCAACCAATCACAGCTCAGCTTTCATTTTATAAACTGCTGTGGGAACTTGAAAGCCGAGTTTTGATTGGTTGGCATTAGCAACTAGAACATTTCTAGCTATATAGTGCAATGTACAGGGACAACTACTAAAATGTTGCATATAAACCGTGCCAGGAATGAAAGCTCCTAGGGGTTGCGATGCACATTGTTTATCTTTGTAATAATGAAGCTTATCCATTATTTGGCCGTGTTATTATAAAACAGTTTTTTCTATGGTAAAGTGTCAAAAAGTAACCCAATCATTGCTGCTTATATGTATACATATACACACACAATATATTAAAGGAGCATGATATCCCTTTAAGACTTGCTGCTGTGTCAGTTATTGTGGCAGGTGCCACACTCAGCAGCCAATAGGATTGCAGGACATCACTTCAATGCAGGGAAAAAAACGTCGGTTGGTGCCAGTCAGTGAAAGCTCTCAGAGTGACAAGACCGGCTCCCGTTACTGCACCCAGCGAGTTTGGATTTGTTTCATTTTAGCCAAAACCCGGATCTAGAAGAAGCTCTACTGCCCACGTTGAGTAAAGACATGAAGATAAAGAGAGGGGAGACTTCACCATCAGATCCCCTGGAGCCTGCCCCCAAGAGGAGGAAGATGGTGGCCTTCCTCACACACCTGGAGGATAAATACACAGAAGATCTGCCGCCCTCATCAAATGGAGACAGAAGAAAAGACCTAAAGAGGAAGAGGCAGGAGACTTCACCACCAGAGCACCAGGAGCCTGCCCTAAAAAAGAGGAAGACAGACCTGGCACAGCAGCAGGAAGAGATGGCAGCCTTCCTCAGCCTCCTGGAGGATGAATACATCACAGAGTTCCTTTCCAGTGACAGCGGCAGGACCTCTTCAGACAAGTACCACCTAGCCACTGCCTGCGAGTATTTCAGAAGAGCAAGACTTCCCACTCACCACTACAGGAACTACTTCTTCCCAGCACTCTACCTGGCCAGTCAGTTTGAGGAGCAAGATGCAGACATTCGCACAGAGATCCTCTTCTGGGCCTTGGAAGGATTCTGGTTTCTGGAGATCGAACATTTTCTCCATTATTGCAACCTGCTGTTCAAGAAAATTGGCTTCAAAGCTTGGGTAGACCTGGACACCTGTCATCAGATAATGGCCGAGGACCCCACACATTGGGCGTGGACAAGAGAAAGACCAACATGAACAACCTACCCGCGCCCAGCTGTTCCAGCACCCAGGGAAGATTACAGAGTCTACCAGCTATGGCTTCCCCTGTGTCTTCATCATCTAATTTCAGCTATGCAAGCAGGAGGTCTGCAAGAAAGCCCTAAATATCATCTATACCTACCTCTGCCAGGATGTAAGATGACAACTGCAAGACCATCATGGAGAAGAAGACCAGAAAAGCAACATGGATGAAGCCATCTGTCCATTGGTAAGGCCCAGAAACCACCTCACAGCACATAACCTTCAGCACATCACTGTAGGTAGCCACATGCAGTCACTGTAGGTAGGTACATACAGAAATGTTATAGCGTTACCTCCCTTAGTATGCCCAGAGGAAGGGCAGTACAGCGGCCATGGTTTCCCTGCAGGTTTCCTCCACAGGGGGTTTTTCCTGTCCTGAGCGCCGCTGTACACTCCCTGTGAGTGACAGGAGGTAACAACCACTTACATTAAAAAATATATATATATTTATAATAAAATGTCACATTATTTTACTTACTATTCTGTGTCATGATGTTTATTCCTTGTGTCATGTGTGTCGTTTATTTGTGTCGTTTATTTCTAACAATAGATGTAGACATTATAAATACTATTAATTTTAAAATGTATTTGCATAGAAACCATTAATTATTCAGCTAATATATATACTATTGCTACACAAGCTTATATATATATATATTATCTGTCCTTGAATAGTCATTTGCTCCAGCTTCTAGCACTGCTGTCATGACATCAGGCCATGATAATCGTAGGGGAGATTTATCAAAACAGTCTGAGAACAAAACTGTTCTACTTGCTCTTTGCAGCCAATCATAGCGAAGATTCATTTTATAAACTGCTGTTTAGAAACTGGAATAGTTTTCTCTCAGACGCTTTTGATAAATCTATAGTATAAAATGTATGTATACCCCTTTAAGCAATATATGGTTTACAAGGAAAGCATTACATGCCTTAAAGGACATCTACCACCAGGATGAAGGACTGTATGTAAATGAGCGTGAGGGGCTCCAGGCCCCATAGGTGTTAATGGAGCCTGGAGCCCCTCAGGCTCATTTACATACAGTCCTTCATTCTGGTGGTAAATGTCCTTTAAATTACTTCAGTAAATGGCTCTGATCCTCAGTGTGTGAGAGTCTCCATCAATAAAAAGAAACCCCTGCAGAAATGATCAGGAGGTTTTAAAGCAGGGTTGTACAACCCCATGATGATGGCAGCGCTCATTGGAGGCAGAGTAGCGAGAGGGGACCTGTCAGCCGTTCTGCAGCCACCGCTACATACCACCAGTATGAAGGAAACCAAGCACACTGACATACTGGTGTGTGCCCCCTCTGGCAGGATCTGCACATTTTTGAGCTGCTTTGTTTTTATGAGAAAAAAAGTTTTAAAAAAATGTGCAAATGAGCCTGATGGGCTCCAGGCTCCACTGACATCTATTGAGCCTGGAGCCACTCAGGCTAATTTGCACAATTTTTAAAACTTTTCTTTGTAAAAGCAAGGGCTAAAGAAGCTAAAAGAAGAGCGGATCCTGACTGAGAAGGCATATTCCAGCATGTTAGTGTGCTTGGTTTACAATCCTTTATCCTGGTGGAAGGTGTCATTTAATAAGTAGTAAAACTGAACAAACCTTTCCAAAAATATGTTCATTCCATCACCCTTTCCCCGGTTCAGCTACAGATGCAGTGGGTGCATGTACTTCTGCAAACTGTAAGGTAATTCTTTGCTGCGGATATTGGCTGTATAATACAGCTGACGCACGCCGGTTACTGCCACAGTCGGTGCTGGCAACGATCGCGGCAACCTGTTAAGTGCTCCGGGCGAACCTGACCGCGGCACCCCACTTACCATTACATGGGATTGGTTGCCATGGCAGCACACAGTCTCACTGAGACTTGTAGGATTGCCATGTGCAATGATCTCTAGTAGCCAGCAGATGGCAGACTATTAGGAATCATCAGTAATATTGCTATATACTGCAATATAGTAATATTGCAGTACAGGCAGTCCCCAGGTTACGTACAAGATAGGTTCCATAGGTTTGTACTTAAGTTGAATTTGTATGCAAGTCGAAACTGTATAATTGTAGATCCAGACAAAAATTTTTATTGCCCCAATGACAATTGTAGTTTCACAATTTTTTGCTGTAATTGGACAAAGGATTATCAATAAAGCTTCGTTACAGACACCTTACAGCTGAATATTGCAGACACAAGAAAAATATCACGGAGGTAACAGGTGCCTCCACGCCCAGCTCTCACCCAAATAGGATCCTTATCAGCCTCTAGTGGTGCACATGGACAGGTCCGGAGCGTGACACGAAGTAGGTATATGTGAGGAAATGATCCAGCACGACACAATGTAAGCTTTAAAATCTCATGCGTTTATTCTTCATATAAAATAACACTCATAGTATACAGCTTAAACGTCACGTCTTTCTCAAGGTCTAAATAGCATATGCAAGCACAGATTTAAACATAGCTGGGTAAATGGCTCCATCCCCAGCCTCCCACAGCCGGAATTTTAATTAATCGATCACATGATTGGAGGTGAAAGCACACAGTTTACATATACAACTTAACCCATAACATAAAGTGCATATATTCTATTGTAAACATGACATTAAAGTTTAAATAAAAACCTATACCTATACTGTAGTGTGTTAGGGCAACTCCATACTGTTCTAAATAGGTCTAAATAGCATATGCAAGCACAGATTTAAACATACCTGGGTAAATAACTCCATCCCCAGCCTCCCACAGCCGGAAGTTTAACCCCTTCACGCTCTGTGGCAGATATATCCGCCTTGGAGCTATGAAGGGTGTATGAAGAGGGCTCACAGCCGGGGGAGCCCTATTTATACAGAGATGGGCTTTTCTGCCTATCGCAGCAAAGACCCATCGCTAACACACGCGGTTGGTGCTTGCACCGATCGCGGGTGTTTACCTTTTCTTTGCCGCCGGCAAAGTCAGCGGCGGCACTGAAAGCATGGAATGAATGGCTTCTGCCTATCCATTAGAATGAGCCTGCGGCTCATTGTAATGTATAGTGTGCAGAAATGCCATATACTGCGATACAGTTGTATAGCGGGGTATACTAGACATCAGGGGTAAGCAATGTCCTCTCCGTCTTTTTTATTGAACTATGACCTAAGTGTGGAGAGATATGTCCAAATTGTTTTGATATGCACTAGCACTTTGACATACAGGTTGAGGCATTGTGGCACTTTAAAGATACAGAGTGACTGGGCTATATGCCGTACCAAGAACAAAAAGTGCAATATATTGTGTATTTATAAATTTGATACCCCCACCCCTTACTAATGTTCCTACAGTGATTTGATATGATCTAATGTGATGGTTTTCCATCTTTGCCCCCATGGATACCTGCACTCCCCCCCCCTTATTCTGAATTTTAATGTATTGATGGTGTAAAAATTTCAAATAAAGATTGCATTATTTTAGTTGGTGTGTAAATTGGCCTAATTTCTAAATAGGTGTTTGTTTTAGTTACATTGCAGTATATGGTAGGAAAGATCTGACCATCTAGGGTAATGTACCCTAAAGTTCATGTCACCCCCCTTTCCCTAGAACGGATATAAAACATAATAAACAGTAAAAATTACAGACACATTAGGTATCGCCGCGTCCCAAAATGCCCGATCTATCAAAATATAAAAACGGTTACAGCTGGCGGTGACCTCCGAGACAGGAAATGGCGCCCAAATGTCCAAAACACGACTTTTACAACTTTTTACATGACATAAAAAATGTAGTAAAAAATTATCAAAATGTCGCACAGACCTCAAAATGGTAGCAATGAAAACTTCGGCTCATTTTGCAAAAAAATGACTCCTCACACATCTCCGTACACCAAAGTATGAAAAAGTTATTAGCGTCAGAAGATGGCAAAATTTTTTTTCTTTTTTGTACACATTCATTTAATTTTTGAAAATGTATTAAAACACAATAAAACCTGTATAAATTTGGTATCACCGCGATCGCACCGAACCAAAGAATAAAGTAGAGGTGTTATTTGGAGCGCAGAGTGAAAGTCATAAAAACTGAGCCCACAAGAACGCGACGCACACACGTTTTTTTTCAATTTTTCCACATTTGGAATTTTTAATAATTAATAGATCACATGATTGGAGGTGATAGCACACAGATTACATATACAACTTAACCCATAACATAAAACACATATATTCTATTGTAAACATGACACTAAACTATAAAAACCTAGAACTATAGTGCGTTTTGACATATCGTAAGACAAATGCAGGTAACTCCATACTGTTGGCCTCTTCCTGTCCCCTATTCATGTTAAGGATAATATTCCTTATGGTGAATTGGTTAGAATAAAACGCAACTGCACGGAAGATCAACAATTTTCTAGGGAAATGCAGTCCCTATCAACCAGACTTCAGAAAAGAGGTTACAGTCGGGATGTCATCAGGAGGACGGAGAAAAGAATTACTAATATTAACCCCTTCGTGTCTAAGCCATTTTAGACCTTAAGGACCAGGCCTGATTTTTAAAATTTGCCCTGTGTCATTATATGAGGTTATAACTTTGTGACGCTTTAACTTAACCAGGGGATTTTGAGATTGTTTTACCGTCACACATTGTACTTCAAAGTAATATAAAAATTTTGATGCTATCTTTTGTGTTTAGTTATGAAAAAAATAGAAATTTGGCAAAAATTTCTTAAAATTATTCATTTTCAAAGTTCAAAATTTTCTGCTTTTCAGGCAGATAGTCATAGCACCCAAGTAACTTCATAACTAACATTTCCCGAATGTCAGCTTCATATCGGCATAGGGTTTTATACCTCCTCTCTCTTTTCTAGGTTGTTAGGAGGTTCAGAATTTTTAGGTGCAATTTTTCTCATTTTTATGAAAATCGCCAAAACCCTTATTTAGAGGCAGCTGCTCAGCTTTAACTGACTTTGAGAGGCCTAAACAGCAGTAAAACCCCATATATCATGCCATTTTAGAAACTACACCCCTCAATGTGTAAAAAATCAACTTTAAAAAGTGTGTTAACCCTTTAGATGCTTCACATGGGTTAAAACAATATGGAGGTGTAATTTACAAGCTGTATTTTTTTTAGACAATATATTAATTTTGGCCAAAAATTAAACCGTTACAAAGTATTAAATGACAAAAAACTCCACAAAGTTTGATACCCAATTTCTCCTGAGTATGAGGATGCCCCATATGTGGTGGTGACTGCTGTATGGGCGCACGGCCGGGCATAGAAGGGAAGCAGCGCCATTCAGAGCAGATCTGCAATGTCACATTTTACAGGCTATAAAATGTTTCTTTTTTTGTAATTTGGACATATGGGTGATTATTTTTTTTTGTGGATGAGATCCACTTTTCAGGTACATCATTTACGGGGGGCTCAATAGCTAATAATCAGATTTTATTAACTCTTTCTTGGTGGTGGTTAAAAAAATCATTAATTCTTGTTTATGGTTTTTATCATTTTTTTCGCCGGACGTTCACCATACCATAAAAATAATGGGGCACATTTACTAAGGGTCCGCAGCCGCGAATCCGTCGGGTTTTTCCCGAATATTTCCTCTTTGCGCTGTATTTCACGGGATTGTGGCGCACGCGATCGATTTTTGGCGCAATCGCGCCGACTTTCGTGCGACAGAAATTGGGGGGCGTGGCCACCAGACAACCCGAAGGATTCGGAAAAACCGCAGAATTTAAAAAGCCATTTGTGTCGCAAGATCAAGCACTCACATACACCAGAAAAAAGCAGGTGAACTCCAGCGGACCTCGGCGCAGCGACACCTGGTGAATATCGGCGCACGGACCTTAGTGAATCCCGGCAGAACCTGAATCAGCGTCGGAGAACCCGCCGCTGGATCGCGACTGAACCGGGTAAGTAATTGTGCCCCATTGTGTTATCTTTATTCTCCGGGTCATCACAATTACGGTGATACCCCATTTATATGGCTTTTTTATGGTTAACTTGTTTTGCAGAATATAGAACTCATTTTGTGAGAAATTTGCTTGTTTTTGTATCGCCATGTAACAATGGGCAGAACATTTATATTTTTTGTTTACAGAGCTGTTTTATAGCTTATTTTTTGCGGGACAAGCTGTACTTATTTTTGGTATCATGTCGGGTAAATGTTACTTTTTGATTACTTTTTATGCGCTTTTTATGAGGTCAGATGTGAAAATTTCATAATTTTTGCAAGTTTTTTTGTGTTTTTTTTACGCCGTTCATCGCACGGGTTCAGTGACGATTTTATTTTATTGTACGGGTTGTAACGGACGTTGTGATGCCCAATATGTTGTGGTTTTTTGGGTGATTTTCACTTTTTTATGTTTTATTGGATTATTGCATAGGATAGGACTTCAAGGGACTTTTATTCTTTTTTAATAATTTTTTTTAATTGCACTTATTTTTTATACTTTTTCTTACTGTTTTATTTTGTCCCAGGGTGGGTCATGAACAAGTGATCATTTGATCACTTGTTCATTGTAATATACTGCAATACTAATGTATTGCAGCATATTACATAGTCAGCCTATGCATTCTGCATAGGTTGACATCAGCACTGTTAGATCGTGCTGTAAGCACGATCCTAACAGGCTTCTAGTGAAGGCAACCCTGGGGTCCTTATCGGGCTTATCATGGCAACGATCGGCACCTCCGTGCATGGCGATTCACCATAGACGCTGCGGTCACAATGCGGGTGATCGCCATGACGTGATACTACGTCAAGGTGCGGGAAGGACCCGCATCCTATAACGTAGTATCACGTCAAGGTGCAGGAAGGGGTTAATAGGAGCGACTTATTAAAGGACACCTGTCATCAGGTCTGTGTCACTATTTCTTTCACCTCTACCTTTTGGAACAGCTCACAAGGATCCATCCCAGCCTTTATCTAGTTATTTCATACATTAATCATTGTAAAATCATCTTTTCTTTATTATGTAAATGAGGCTGGTCACATGGTCAGAGGCAGTGATGTCACCCCTGTTCCCCCTCCCCTCTCCTCCCCCTGCTCATGTCTGTGTGCAATGTATAGTAAAGCACTGCTAGTGTGTGTGCTGTATCTGCTAATACACGCTGCATCCTCCTAATACACAGACACAGACATCAGCTACACAAGTACCTGACATGTTCTGCTATAACATGGCTGCAGACTGGAGTTGTTGTATCTTTCACATACACATACACATCCACACGCTGCAGGGGGCGTGCCCACCAGCAAGCACATGGAGGAGCCATAAGACCATTATACAGGCGGTCAGTCATGTGTATAGGAGTATCTCATACACACAGGCTGCCGGGGACACCAGAACCAGGAAGCACATGGAGCAGCCATTACACCATTATACAGGCTATCAGTCAAGCACTGGGGGGTGTGGCTGTACCTCCCACTCATGCATAAGCTGGACAGCTTGAATATGCTAATGACCCATTTGACATTTCACAGGTCATTTGCATACAGCCCTTTGCTTAGGCTTACAGGCATGTAGAGGGACAATGAAGGGATAGAGGCAATGCTTTCTAATGGCAGTTCATGAAAAAATATTTAGTTTAGGAGGGTTATTTTGCATGACGGGTTCTCTTTAAGTACTGTTCAGGGCCCCTCCTCCATATGACGCCGGATACGGATTCCGTCCAATCCAGGAGCAGGTCACGTGACTCAGTGTGACAGGTCTCACAGCGATGACATCACGGGAGACCATCACCTGATCGGTGGATCATGTGCATGTTACCAAGAAGAGGAAACAATAGGATTTCTCAATCTGGCAGGTGTATAATAATGAGAAAGCAAGATACGAAGTGGCATTGTATACTATAAGAAGATAGATGAGGTATATTTATTATGGAAAGGGCTCCCCAGATGGAAAATAGGGTTAGATCGTCAAAATAAACTATTGGATAACGTTACTTAGTTATAGTTTATCAAGGTGCGCTAGATTAGGTAAAATGATCATGCTTATTAATTAGTGTCTTTTGGATCATATGACATTAGTAGTGTGGTAACCTGTAAATCCGCATGAACCAACTTTCACCTATATGACAGAGATTATTTGAGGTTTTTTAACCAGTTAATAGGTCGCGTTGCCTATAGGAGGTATCTTATGATAGACTTATTGTTATAGGTGGTAGGCAATTATACTGTGTACAAATGTGGATTTCTGATAAACAACATTTATTACATCATGATTTTAAGTAAAAATATATATCGAGTTAGACGGACAACGCGTTTCGGGGCGGGAATGGCCCCTTCTTCAGGTCCAGATGATTCTGAAATACGTAGAGGTGGTGGGTAGTAAGAGGCGTCGTTCAAATCATAATACAATAATACAATAAACACAATAATGATAACCATGAGTGCTATACATATCATGGATCTAATGGTAATAAACATGTAGAGACAACAACCATAATACAATTACCTTGGTATTGGAACTATGATTAGTATGGAATTAGTAAGATTTAAAACATAAAGCTTCATAATTGGTAAGAGTATAATAGAAGGAATTCATAAAAAATCCTTTTTGTACAAAGGAATGTCTTTTTGAAACAGTATAAAATACAATATGATATATAAAAATATAGTATATAAAAACATAGATCAATCGATAAATAAATAATTAAATAATTAATTAATTAAATAAATAAATAATTGGATGAATGGAGAATGACATGATGTATCAAAGGTACTAACCTCTTGTTGCTTGGGCGTTGGAATAGGAGTGTTAGCTGGTTACTATTAGGGGGGAGGGAAGAAATGACTTGTAAAAAAAGGGGGGAGTGGTGCGGGGTTAATTAGTTATGAGAAGAGGAATGTGTTAACTGACCTCTAGGAGATGGAGAGCAAGGGTAACATGCCGGGTTAGGAGTTGGCGATGAGATGAAGTGCCTCTTTCACTGGGAATTAAACTGAAAGATACGAGTGGAGGTACATGATAACACTGAAGGGGGACTGTATGAGTAGCGTAGGGAGAGAGAGACTTACTCCGTATAGCGTCCTGTTCCGGCTAGCAGCAGCTTACAACACCCAATGTCTGACGGTGGCCGGACGGAGGTTTATATAGTACTTGGGGGAGGGCGCGCATGCGTAGTGTGTGGGAAATTCAGTGGTTCACTGCGCTTGCGTGGATAGCGGGGCTGCGGGACATACAGCGGAATGTTGGATCGGAGGCGGCCGGTGATTGAAGGAAGGATAGATGAAGAGGTACATAGAATAACTGATGGGCCTAGGGCTTCGTTTAGGGAATAGTAGAGCTTGGTGTTTAGGGTTGTATCTAGATCGAGGTAGCAGCACTGGAAATAGAAGGAGAAGGGAATTAGGCGTGGTAAGAATAAGTCTTATTATGTAGAGCATATGTAAAGAGAGGTGGGTTAGAGTTATCCTTGTAGAAACCTTCATATTTTTTCTAATAGTTCATTCAGGCCAAAGGGGTTCATAGTGTTCAGTTTGAATATCCAGAAGTTCTCTCTTTTGATAAGTTGATTGAATCTGTTCGGATGGTGTTTAGGAATCTGTTCAATTATGCTAACCTTTGCCTGAGAGAAGTCCTTATTATGGTGAAATTTAAAATGCCTGGAAACACTGTGTAATAGGTATCCCGCTTTGGTCTTGCTGCGGTGGGCATTCATTCTCTCTCTGAAGGGTTGGATTGTGCGGCCAACATATTGGAGAGAACAGGGGCATTCTAACAGATAAATGACGAAATCTGAGGTGCAGTTAACAAAGGACTGTATCGAAAAGGTTTCAGATGTGGTGTTAGACCGGAATGTTTGTGTCTTATGTTGCATAATTCCGCAAGTAAGACATCTGGGGCCGTTACATCTGAAGGTGCCCTTTAGTGGTGTGGACAGGGTGTCCTGTTGGGAGTTCTGAATAGCGTTCTTCGTGGTAGAGCGCATCTTGGTCGGTGCCAGGAGTGTTTTTAGCGTTGGGGCTCGTTTGAAAGTGAGCATGGGATTCTTAGAGAGGGTCTTGGCCAAGTAGGGATCTTGTAGAAGTATTGGCCAATGTTTTTTCAAAACTGAACGGATAGTTGTGTGGTCAGATGAATAAGTAGTAATGAAATTCAGGTTTCGGTTTGTCTCTGAGTTAGAGTGTTTCGTGGAAGGGAGTAGGCAATCCTCCTGAGTGAGGTGGTTTGATCTCTGATAGGCATCCTTTATGATTTTGGGGGGGTAGCCTTTCTGTATAAAGCGTTCTCTTAGAATTCCTGCTTGTTTTTTGTAGGTTGGTTTGTAAGAACAATTTTTTCTTATACATTTAAACTGGCTATACGGGATGTTATTAAGCCATTTCTTATGGTGGGAGCTAGAGAACTCTAAAAAACTGTTAACGTCAACAGATTTGAAGTATATTTCTGTTATCAGTCGTAGTTCGGTGGGGTCTATTGAAATTAATAGATCCAAGTATTCAATACGGACAGGTGAAATGTTCAGAGTGAGGGTGATACCCCATGGGTTGGTGTTAATGTTATGCAGAAAGTCATGGGCTTCTTGCTCTGTACCGTCCCAAATCAAAAAGAGGTCGTCGATGTAGCGTTTAAACATCTTTATCTTTTTTTGGTACTCTGATTTGCCCATGATAAAACATCTGTCGAATTCCCCCATAAAGAGGTTTGCATAACTAGGGGCGAACTTCGTCCCCATAGCTGTGCCCCTTTTTTGGGAGTAAATGGAGGTCTGGAATATGAAGGTTTTATTGTGGTTTAGTATAAAATGAATGCTTTGTAGGAGGAAGTCGACTTGTCGAGTTGGCATTTTTTGATCTCTCTGTAGGACTTGTAAAATTGCTTGTAGACCTAGGGTATGGGAGATATTGGTATAGAGAGAGGTTACATCCATGGTTATCAGATAGTATGTTGGTTCCCATTTGAAACCTTTCAGTTGCAGGATCAGGTTGGTAGAATCTCTCAGATAGGTTGGTAAGAGTTTGACATAATCCTGAAGCAATATGTCAACATATTGAGAGAGATTGGAAGTTAGGGAGTCCACACCCGAAATGATTGGACGTCCAGGAGGGTGGGTAGGATTTTTGTGAATCTTTGGTAGGTAGTAAAAAACTGCTGTCCTCGGATTCTTAGGTAGGAGGTATTGGTGTTCCTTTTTGTTTAAGATGCCTGACTCATGGGCTCTATTCAGTATGTCAGTGAGCCTTATCATGTGGTCTTGCTTAGGATCTTCCCTTAGGAGAGTGTAGTATTCATTATCTGATAGGATTTTTAGGGATTCCTGGATGTAATCGTCCCTTTTTAGTAGGACTGTGCCGCCCCCCTTATCGGCGGGTTTTATGATGATTCCCGGATTGTTCATAAGGTTCTTAAGGGCTTCTCTTTCTTTTCTACTCAGGTTTGATATTTGTTTATGTGGCCTTTTTATGGTTCTGAGATCTGAGGAGACCAATGCGTAAAAGGTATCAATGAAGGGGCCTCGGCTTTGAGTTGGGTTAAAGTTGGATTTGGGCTTAAGATGAGTATGGATGATGTCCGTAACTTGTTCGGTATCTTGAGTGGGTTCAGTTGGGGACACCGTGTCCATTTGACTTTTATTTTCTTTGATGGTGAAATGTCGTTTGAGGGTAACCTTTCTTATGAAATTATTGAGATCCATAAAGAGATCTAACTCTTTAGATCTGTTGGAGGGGCAAAAGGATAGACCTTTGCTAAGAACGCTCTGTTCCTCGGTGGTTAGTTGGTAGTCGGACAGATTAAAGATTTTTACTGGCTTTTTGGTGTTACTGGTAGATTGGTTTTCTTTTTTGTTGATGGTGCTTCTTCTTCCTCCTCTTTTTCCCCTGGTCTTTCTTTTCTTTTTAGGGCGGTAAGTGGTTGACTGAATATTTAGTATGTGGCTTTGGGGCTCTCTAGTCGGGGTACAAGGGCTTCTGGTGTTGGGGCAAGGGGTGGTTCCTTTGGGGCAGGGGGAAGGTCTAAAAAAGAGGGGAGGAGACTACTGGAAAGGTCTTGACTAAGGTTAAGGTTAAGGTTAAGATTGAAAAATTCTAGACTTTGTTGTTGGAGGACTTGAGTAGTGTCTTGAGTGTTATCATGTACCTCCACTCGTATCTTTCAGTTTAATTCCCAGTGAAAGAGGCACTTCATCTCATCGCCAACTCCTAACCCGGCATGTTACCCTTGCTCTCAATCTCCTAGAGGTCAGTTAACACATTCCTCTTCTCATAACTAATTAACCCCGCACCACTCCCCCCTTTTTTTACAAGTCATTTCTTCCCTCCCCCCTAATAGTAACCAGCTAACACTCCTATTCCAACGCCCAAGCAACAAGAGGTTAGTACCTTTGATACATCATGTCATTCTCCATTCATCCAATTATTTATTTATTTATTTAATTAATTATTTAATTATTTATTTATCGATTGATCTATGTTTTTATATACTATATTTTTATATATCATATTGTATTTTATACTGTTTCAAAAAGACATTCCTTTGTACAAAAAGGATTTTTTATGAATTCCTTCTATTATACTCTTACCAATTATGAAGCTTTTTGTTTTAAATCTTACTAATTCCATACTAATCATAGTTCCAATACCAAGGTAATTGTATTATGGTTGTTACTCTACATGTTTATTACCATTAGATCCATGATATGTATAGCACTCATGGTTATCATTATTGTGTTTATTGTATTATTGTATTATGATTTGAACGACGCCTCTTACTACTCACCACCTCTACGTATTTCAGAATCATCTGGACCTGAAGAAGGGGCCATTCCCGACCCGAAACGCGTTGTCCGTCTAACTCAATATATATTTTTACTTAAAATCATGATGTAATAAATGTTGTTTATCAGAAATCCACATTTGTACACAGTATAATTGCCTACCACCTATAACAATAAGTCTATCATAAGATACCTCCTATAGGCAGCGCGACCTATTAACTGGTTAAAAAACCTCAAATAATCTCTGCCATATACATCAGGCTATACTGCCTGACTACCAGAGGACGCAGCAGCTTACGATTTAGACATTTTTACATCCACACCATCTCTAGTTTAAATTGTCTAATCTGTATTTGACTATATCTTCCAATCAAGGAGCGCAGTGCCCCCCCCCCCTTAAATAATTGTTTTCACCTATATGAAGCAGGCATAGGGGACATAGTCATTTAGTTTCACTGTACCAAGGGTGAATATCGAGCGTGATTCTCTTTGACAAACCACTCTGTCATAATCACCACCCCTTATTAAAGGGGGCACCGCTTCTATACCTTGGAAGCTAATCACTTCGGGACGTCCTTGGTGGCAGTCCCAGACGTGTCGCGCAACTAGGGTATCTTGTTTGTTCATCACATCTCTGATATGTTCTCCTATCCTTGTCCGTAGTTCACGGATTGTCTTGCCGACATATTGGATGGAGCAGCTACAGGTAAGCAAATAAATGACTCCTTGCTCCTACAGGAGGATTTGTTGGTGCTGGAACTCTGGAACCTCGATCCCTCCTGAATATATTTGCAGTTCTGGCACCTTTTGCATCTGAAAGTGCCCGGTAAGGGTTTGGGGAGCCAGGTTGATTTTTGAATTGGCATAAGGTGGCTATGCACCAAGCTGTCACCTATATTTCTCCCACTGCGAAAGGTAATTTGCGATACATCACCCACCAGGTCACCAATGTCCGGATCTCGTTGGAGCATACTCCAGAATGTTTGAAGAGTCTGTCAACCACATTGTGTACCGCATCATAGGTCCCTATTATTCGGGTTTGAGTCTCCGTACTATTTCTAGGGCGAGGATGCAAGAGCTCATTTCTATCTGAACAGAGCGCATGTTGATATGCGTTCCGTAGCACCCAATCTGGGTATCCCCGTTGGTGGAATCGTCTATGTAAATCGTTGGAAGAAGAAATGAAATCTGGAAGGAGAGTATTATTCCTTCTAGCTCTCAGAAATTGCCCTTTAGGTACACCTTTTAATAGGGATCTGGGGTGGTGACTTTGCCACCGCAGCAGATTATTCATTTGTGTTGGTTTTCTGTACATGTGGGTAGTCAGTTGGCCTGCATCTGTTTTTTTTAATGATGAGATCCAGAAAGGTGATCTGGTCTCTTTGAAATTCATAAGTGAAATAGAGCCCTATTTCGTTGATGTTGAGACAGGCCACAAATTCTTTATATTCGTCTGCTGTGCCCTTCCAAGGGATGAGTACATCATCTATAAATCGTAGCCATTGTGTGATGTTGTGTACCCATTTTCCCATAGGCTCACTGAACATCAGTTCCTTCTCCCTCCAGCCCAGGAAGAGGTTTGCATATGTGGGAGCACGTGGGCTCCCCATTGCAACCCCCCTGAGCTGGTGGAAGTATCTGCCGTCGAACACAAAGGTGTTGTGTTCTAGGACAAAACGGAGAAGTTCCATTGTGAACTTATTATGCCTCTGACATTGGATATCCCTGGTGTTCAGGAAGGACTCGACTGCCTGGTATCCCTTTTCATGTGGGATGGAACTGTATAAAGCTTCCACGTCCAAGCTAGCCAAGTGTACATCGGAATCCAACTCCAGGCCCTCCAGGCGTCGCAAGACGTCCATAGTATCCTTAATGTACGATGGCAAGGTGGCCACAAAGGGGCGTAGAATGTGGTCAACATACACACTGATATTTTGAGTGACACTATTGATGCCTCTCACAATGGGTCTACCTTTTAGAGGATTGAGACCTTTGTGTATTTTTGGAATACTGTAAAACGTGGCAGTAGTTGGATGTGAGGGGAGGTGAAATTGGTATTCTGTTTTTGTGATCAATTTGTTTTTGAGAGAAACATTGAGTATTCCCTCCAGTTTGCATTTTTAGGTTTGATGGTAAGATTTTGTAACACGATTTGTCATTTAGTATTTTCTTACTCATCAAAGTATATTGCTCCCTATCTAAAATAACCAGATTTCCGCCTTTATCCAAAGGCTTTATTATAATTGATTCATCTCTCTCAAGATTTTTCAAAGCGCACCATTCATCACGTGAGAGGTTAAGGCATTGGTCTTGATTGACATGTTGCTTTTGTAAGTGGTCAGTTACCACTTTCAAAAAGGTGTCAATTTAGTTAGAGAGGGGAATTTCTTTAATTTTGGTCTGAAATCAAAAAACGGACCTTCTCCCAATTGTCTATTTCCTTCTTCTTGAAGGCTGCCCAACATCCTTAGGCACTCAAGGTCTGTGAATTCTAGACCTAATTCCTGGCATTGGCATCTGTCATGTTGTAGAAAGAACTTTTTCCATTTTAACTTTTTACAAAAAAGATTTAGGTCCTTAATCCAAATAAATAAATCAAATGATGGTGTTGGCACATAAGATAAGCCTCTAGTGAGTAGTCTATGCTCCATTGCTGTTAATACCCTAGTTGATAGGTTTATGACTTGCATTGCGTCACTCTGTGCTTCTGTTGAAATTGTTAATTTTCCTTCCGCCCCCGAAGTTGGTATTCTAGGGGTGGTGGGTCGTGGGATAACCCCCCCCCCCCTTACTCTTTGGGATCCGCCTCTATCACCTCTACCAGTGCCTCTTGTTCCTCTACCTCTGCCTCTCTTAGTGGTCCTCCCACGTCCTCCTCTTCCCCTAGAGTTTCCTCTACCTGAGGCATCACTATCGTAATTTTCATTTTCTGAGGAGGTAATGTTGATTTCCGACTCCGGGATCCTACTGCCCCCCTTGGGATACAGATCCAGAATATTACCTTCCTTGCAATCTATAGTGTCTCTACAAAATGGGAAATGCTTCCTTTCCTTAATTTGGGCAGTAAAGCGTTCAATTGTGTTCTGCAATATTTGTTCTTTGCGTTCAAACTCAGGATCATTTGAGAATTTTTTTGTGTTATCAATACTTATTTTCAACTGTGTATCAGAGGACACAAGTTTGATCTTTTCTTCCTCTAGTAGTAGATTCATAAAGCGGAGAGAGGAGTCAATAGATTTCCTTTCCCACTTTTTCAATAGGGCTTGGGATCTTATTCTGGCAGATGGTATGAGGTTAATGCGGAGGCCCCTTGGAACAATGTTGTTTTTGAGATATGTTTCCAAGGATTGGACCTCCCACCAGCCTCTGAGGTGGTCTTTATATGCTTTAGTCAATTGTCTAATTGACCAATATTTCCAATACCTGTGCAGACCCATTCCATCCTTGTTATAGGTTACATAGACTGTATCCGTCAAGATTATCTTCTGGTGTTTGCTTTTTCATCCATACTTTGCCAATTTTTCCTCACAGGAAGGAAGGTCTGAGGAAGTTACTTAGTCCTATCACTCTTAGTTTTCTTTTTTAATTATACTGTTCCTTTCTGTAATATACTCAGAACTGCCATTACACCAACTTTTCTCAAAAGGTAAGGAAATGGCCAACAAAGGGACACCTCCACCCACAAGAAATTCAAGGATCTACAATCCAACCGAAACTGCATGGCATGTTCTGGCAATCGGTTCTTTTATAAACGTACCATCTTTAATAAAAAGGCAGCAATTCTATTTTAAAGACTTTTTAAAAAAATATTAGATGGGATTATGAGGTAGCTGGGAGGGACTGATAACAAAAAATGGAATTAATTCATTAAGACTGGTGTTTTGAAGTGGCTTCAGCCTAATTCTGGGCACAAACTTCTCCATTTCAGACCTGTAGACCAGATCTAAAGCAGCTTTTGTGCAGGCTACTCTATTCCGGCAACCACACATACTGTAACCTCACAGGAAAGTGTTAGGACACTTTATGTAATTTTTGAGTTGATTTATGTGTAATGGTGGCTTGTGCCACCCAGCATTAATGGGGTTGACCACTTTTTTACATAAGTTTCCCATGTGCCTTTACTGCCTTAATAATAACCCCTGAATATTCAAATGATTTAGTTATTTACATCTCTAAGCACAGATGAATAGAAGGATCAGTAGCAGGAGAATTATGACTCATCTAGCCCCCACCCCCTTTTTGTGCCTGTCAAAAGAGAGACACAGTGAGTGATGCCACAATGAGGACAGGCTGGAGAAGTGAGAGAGAAGTAGCAAAGGGGGCTGCATGATGAGAACAGGGAAATGCTGAAGGTCTCAAATGAGGCAAAAACATAGGAACATCTACATGCAGAGACATGTCTAATGGAACAGATTTATTGAAAAGTGTACAGCCCCTTTAATTCCTTTCTCGGGAATTTGTCTTTCAGGTTCCCTTTATCAGCTTGTATTTTCTATTCCTCCTACAAATGCTGCATAGCACGATTAGGAATGAAGTCATTTATGATAATTATCCACTGCACGCCTTTATGTTAAATGATGTATTTCTACCTTTTTCATTCATTGTACAATTAAATTACAATAATGGGAAAGGGCTGATATGGTTACAGTTAATGAAGCAATTTATTTTTAGGCTCCGGCACAGCGCTTGTGTGGAGTACGGCTTTCTGTAACTTGATTATGTTTAAAAATAACAAGTCTTCATTTTTTCTCTTATCGATGGTTACAGTTGTATAACATGTTCAGGTTATGAATATTCATTGATTGACTATTACTGCTGTGGTTTTATTGTAATTTAGTAATGTAGCAAGGTACAAGACAGTAAATCTCAATAACAATCTGATACTAAAATCCATATAGTCTCTTCATTTATCATCATAATTACAAATAGGATATTAAGCCAACAATCATAGCACAGCGAAATTTGCATTTAAAAGTAATTCATAGAAAATAAAGGAGTAATAGTTTCTTGGTTTGTGGCAATACTTTCCCTTTATAACTAACACTTGTCTAACTAAAAAATACTCATTACTGTTAATAACTGTTTTTAGAAGAAGGTTTATAAGGGATCTGAACCTGTTGCCACTTACAGTTGGCTTGTATCTGCCAAATATTTGCTGTTATGCTGATCTCCGAGAATTTCTCCCTAAGGACTCGTTCACACTGCCCTTGTTTTTGATATCCCTGGTTCAGTCATTCTTTGCTGATGCCTCACTGATCCATTGATTTCTACAGGTGTTTTCAAATTGGCTTCTTTTTTCACTGATTTGTGGTCCATGGAAAAAATTGTGAAACCAGTCCGTTGTTTTTCACTGATGAAGTCTATGGGTCTGCAAGAAAAAACCAATGACAAGTGTTATGTTTTCAAAGCAATGTTAAATCTCCAGGGGATTTTTGTGGAGACAGGCAAAAAGGAAGCAACACAGAGACAAAACGGAGACAAAATGCAACGTATGCACAAAACAGACATCAATGTGAAACCACCCCAAAGGTAAGAATAAATGGTGATAAGTGATTTAAATTCCTAGATGAGCAGGCTCATTAAAACGAGTGATGAGTGGTTCCGAAAATCTCTTTGGGTCCAGGTAAGAAAGGTGCCAGGTCCGGATGGCCTAGCACCTTTGGTATTAATATATTGTGCTAAGGAGCTTTGTTGAATATTTTTGTAATTATTTAGCAGAGGTATCAGGGAGAGTAATGTCCATAAATTATAGAAAAAATTAGTAATTTCCCCAGTTCAGAAAGTGTCCTTTCCAAAAGATTTGAGGGATTATTGTCCATTTGCACTGACACTGCATGATATGAAAACGCTGGATTGTTTGCTGTTAAGACATCTAAATCGGTTACATAGAATAAATGGGATCCCCTGCAATTTGCTTACCAGGAGCACCAGGAAGTAGAGGACTCGGGGGCACATTTACTTAGAACAATGCAAACAGTGCAAAGATTCAGAATTTCTGGCGCCTGTTCCTCATGAATCTGGTTCCCTTTGCATAGCTCCGACACAGTGCACAACTTTTTACCATGGGGCGTGCAACACAATTTCTTTGGACGTGCATGTTAAATCTGGTGCACAGGAATGCCCCTTTATGTGTCAGATTTGTGTCATATTGGCTAAAGTGCAGCCGCACCACAAAGGGTTGTGTGCAACACATATGTGGCGCAAACACTTCTTAAATACCTATGCAAGCAGTTTGCACTAGAGAGTATGTACGGCGCAGGGGCTTTAGTAAATGTGCCCCACAGTCATTTACTTGCTCCATCGTGTATATAAATATCTGGAGGAGAGTATTTGTAGGCTTAGGTTTTTTATTTTAATTCAGCATTTAACACCGTGCACCTACAACTTCTATCCTCTAAACTCATGGCACTGGATGGGGGTTTGATCACCTAGATCATGGATTACCTCACGGATCGTCCTAAAGTAGTCCGTATGGGCAGTGAGCTTCCCCGGGCACTCTTTTTCACCGTTTACACCCCTGACTTCTGACATGCAGATCTATGTCACCTACAGAAATTCTTAGATGACTCTGTGATTGTTGAGTGTATCAGAAGTAACAATGATTAACACTATAGGGAGGCCATCGATAACTTTCTACAATAGAATGAGAGCAACAACCTCATCCTTAAACAAAAAAGATTATCATAGATCTGCAAAGGAACAAGCCCGGCTGTAATCCCATCAAAGGCCACAAAATAGAATAGTTGAGCACCTACAACTACCTGGGTGTAATCATAGACAACAAATAAGAGTGGGAGGAGAACAGTGACAAAGTATCCAAAAAGGTCCGGTCTCGTTTATACTTTCTCAGGAAACTCAAATCCTTCCATATCTGCAACAACTTCCTGAGAACAATTCCGCAAAAGCCACCAATTTATTTTTTACAATTGTGTGCTTGGGTAGAAGCATAAATAGAAAGAGACAATAATAAACTAACCAAAATCACCAAAAAGGCACATAG
This sequence comes from Engystomops pustulosus, assembly GCF_040894005.1. Classification (NCBI taxonomy): domain Eukaryota; kingdom Metazoa; phylum Chordata; class Amphibia; order Anura; family Leptodactylidae; genus Engystomops; species Engystomops pustulosus. Next base: position 37,490,911 of record NC_092415.1, on the reverse strand, counting down.
TATCATAAACAAGCTGCCAATACCATTCAACTTGATCTGGTAAGAAAGATGGCTGCACAACTTTGAGGTACCGCATCAAATAAACACACCCGATTTTCCCGACATTGCTCCACCAACATCAACAATTGATACCATCAGTTATGTTTTTGTACTGCCAGATTCCATAACTTTTATCCCCAGAGGAATTGAACTGTGCAACAGAATATTGGCAACTAGGACAAAGAGCATGGGTAGCCCCCCCTACTAGCTCCTCCATGCATGTTCAGTATTCTTGTCTCCCATGGACTTATTGGGGGTTATTAATCATTGGTTTTCCTGGGCTCCATGATGATTTTTAGTAATTGTGGGACATTCTTTACATCTGCTCTATCTGGAAACCAACAGGTTACCTAGTGAGTTCAGTGGAAGGTATCAGCTGCCCAGAATAAAGAGTCAGAGATTAAACTGTCATGTGTACCATAAGCTTTTTCTACAAGACACAAGGTTTTAGATAACAATGGGGCTCATTTACTAAGGGTCCGACTTTAGTCGGGTTTCCCGAATATTTCCGTTTTGCGCCGAATTTCCCCGGGATTTTGGCGCACGTTATCGGATTGTGGCATCGGTGCCGGCTTTCACGCGACAGAAATCGGGGGGCGGGCCGCCGGACAACCCGACAGATTCGGAAAAACCTCGGAATTTAAAAAATTATTTGTGTCAAATTGTGTCGCAAGATCAAGCACTCACATGCACCAGGAAGAAGAAGTTGAACTCCGGCGGACCTCGGCACAGCAGCGACACCTGCTGGATATCGGGCGCATGACCTTATTAAATCCCGGCAGACCCAAATACTCGTCAGACAACGCGCCGCGGGATCTCGACTGGACCGGGTAAGTAAATGTGCCCCAATGTCTTTTATGCATAATGTCTGTTGACATATGTTTTGCCTGTACGCATTGAATTGATGTTTGTACTTTTGTGTTTTATGTTCTTCTATTATTTTTTTTATTTGTGCTGCTATGATGGAATTAAATTAGTTTCCTCTGGATAAATAAAGTTTTTATTTATATTTTCGTACCGAACGTGGACCTGAACTCACCAATTGCTCCTGCTTGAATCTCTGTGCTCGCGGCAGCCGGAGCTGTCACCCCATTTGTGCAATCAGTACATGTTCATCTGGATGCACTAAGGCACCACATTTCCAGACATGTATGTATGTCTGATTGCACTATGGCAGTGGGGGCTAACCTAAGGCACGGGTGCCAGTGGTGGCACTCAGAGCCATTTTTGTGGGCACTCAGACCATCGTCCCAGGACAGAGTTCACCAAACAGTTCACCAAATCGTCCTACAGTTTCAGGCAACTTAAGCAACACTTCATTGGCTGTTTGGTGTTGACAAAACTGCATTACCTATGGAGCTCATCCTGCTGGCCCCACCATTCTTCCCCTACAGAGAGACCCTGGAGAGAAGCTACAATGATAGTCCGAATTTGCCCTCCTTCTTTCAACTGTATTGGTGGCCTCAGGGGGCTGATACGATTTGAAGGTGTGGAAGAACAGGTAGCAATAAGATACTGCTTAAAATGCCATGTTGGTACTATAGGGTAAATAAGTGGGTTTTGGTTGCAGTTGGGGCATTCTGTCTCTAAAAGCTCACCATCACTGCGCTATGGGGTTAATGTTAAGGGTACTGCTTTACAAGGTAGCTAAGAGGCAATGTATTCCTTGTTCCATTCTGGAAAACGTATTTGAAGATAACCCTGGTGAAGCATCAATTGTGTAAGTCTCCCCATGCCTGCAGATATGTCCTTAAATGACAAAGTCTACAATAAGGAGTCTTCTTACTTCCTAAATGAAAAAAAAGTATTATGTTCAGTATTATCTGATCAGGTAAACAGCAGAAAAATGATAATAAAATATTTTTTAGCAGCATAAATAGATCACCACGAAAAAGTATAACCTGTCTGACAAAAAAATAAGCCCTCAACCAGCTACATACACTGAAAAAATATGTTATGGTGTTTAGGACATGGTGTGAAAAAACTAAAAAGTGGCCGCATCCTGAAGAACAAAAAGGAAAAGAAGTAGAAAAAAGTAGAAGTAGAAAGAAGTAGAAAAAACCTTATGTGCCATTTTTATCATATATCAGTGCCACAATATTGCTGCTTTTCCGACATGTTTTTCTTTTTACCCTCTCAGTTTAGAATCCTGAAACTTTTCCTGCACTTCTAGGTTCCAGACACTTTTTTTGGCACAATTGAATTACATTCATTGACCGTGGAGTTATTTCAGACCCAGTTGCCAATTCCTTAAGCCCTTGAGCCACAATCTAACATCCCAGTGTAAGTTATCGCGACATTTGTGTGCCAAAAAATTAACACTATTAACAGACGCCCCCCCATAGTTATTGTAAATATTTTGTATATATTGTATATTATGTTTGGTTTATGTTATATATTGTTATGTTTTATACTATATATTTTAATAAAAGATCTACAGAATTGTTTAGTTACAAATCTAGAAAACGCTAAAATTCTAAAAGATTCTTCACATTTCAATAATAATAATAATTAGATTGATCAATTAATTTTGCTATAACATCTGAGCCATAGACAGATGAGACACAGTACATATGTTGATATGTGATATTGAAGTGTGTTTACTGGACTCTCATACTGTACTTGACTATGAAATCTACTTTGGAATCTCAAATAACTATTACTCAATTTCCTGCAATCCATAATTGCGCTTTAAAATATAAAGCCTTCATTGATCTTTTGCACAAATAGCGGAATATTTCGAGAGTTGCCAAGGTCACAGTTCTTTCACGTGAATATTCTGCCATATTTGTCCAACAGGCCAGTCTTTGTGTTTCCTCATTGTTATCAAATACTCGTTCCATTTTCATGGTTGCTACAAATGTGTATGGTTTTACAAGATGAATTCAATTATGCAATGTTTAAATGTATCAAAGAGACACTATGTCCCAAGATTTGACATTGGATCCAGCAAGTCTTTATCTGGCAAGAGAAGGTGGTAAAAATTGGATTTATAATTAATAACATTCTAAAAGCATTTACGCAAAACTGCCTACTCCAAGTGCCTTTCATTTACTCTCTATTTGTTCCGAAGTGCATTATTCTAAAGAATTTCCTTTTAACATTGGCAGAAAGACTATTGACCATGATGACATGTGTAAAGCATTAGAGGAAGGCAGAGCATAAAATATGAAAGGGTATTTCAAGGTTCTTTGTTCTAAGTAAAATGTATATGTCTCAATCCGCTATCTCTGGCTCGGCTGCTTGGTAAATGGATACAATTGTAATGTAATTCATGCTAATATAGACATTTCATTGTCAAAACAAACCGAGGAACTTAAGGGTGATAAGCAGTGTGGTCACAAAGAATGGGCCGCGCCATTGTATCAAGAAGTATTCTGTAAACTGTCACAAATGTATTTATAGGCACTGCCAGTCCCTCCACTACAATTTAAGGCAAGTGAGATGAATGGACTCTTTTTTTTACAAGGAGGTGAATTTGACACTACAATCATGCTACACCAATCTGACCACTGTTCTTATTAATGCTCATAATGTTAGAATTGGCTCTTTTTCAGTGTAACTGTTTCTACCTCAGACTTGCCGACACATTGACATGCAGTAGTTGGTTGACCTGAATTACTCTGTGTAATTGTTAGTCTCCTATTATTCTCGGGGGCCTGGAGGCTCTCATCTCGCCTTGTTAGCTTCAAAATGGGTTACATACACTCTACCAATATCCAAAAAAATATGATACATTTAAAGGTCCTGCTTTTATAATTTAAAAGAAATCTACCATTAAAATCCATCATGATCAACCAGGGACAATTACTCATAGATCCAGGCACCGTGACTGTGGTAATCTTATATTTGTTATCCATGGTTCTTTCCTTCTACAATCAACTTTTAAAATTATGCTTATAAGCATGAAGGAAGGAGGATAATAACAAATATAAGAAGATTACCATAGTTGTGGTGCCTGGATCTTTGAGTAAGTGCCCCTTGTTTATCACAATCGATTGCTGGTAGATTTCTTTTAAGGAATTGCCCACTTATTTATTTTTTTATTATGAATAAGCTTACCTCACAAAACTCACTCTTTCAGGTCAACTGCAAGAGCAGCTCTTAACTTCTCATGATTAGCTTAATGGTTAGTCCACACCAGTTGTTTTGCTCTGCACAGGACTTACTATTCATCTTCATGCATCTTTGAGTGGGAGGGGGTGGTGTCTCAGGTGCATTTGGAGTGACAGTTGGCCAAACCAATAAGCTGCTTGGGTGGCATCCAGGAAATCCATTACTCTTCACAATGTTCCATGCTGGTTAAACTTGGCTCATGTCCTAGCTCTACTCTTTTGTGTTTTTTGCTGTGTTCTGACCCGTGATTGACTTTCCTATTGCCTCACAATACTGTGTCTCAACACCATCTAGGTTTTGACCTAGTTAGCCTGACCTCGTTTGTCTCTTTGTTTCTTTAACTGTTCTCTGCATGTGCCTAGAGTAGGGATGTTGTCCAGTTGTCTCCTGTGTTCACTAGAAGTCAGGGACAGAGGTTGTAGGACAGGGCTTGTACATCTTCTCTGTCTTTACACATTGAAGATGAGCTGTACAAATTCTTTACTACATGCTTCTTCTGGACATCCAGTGAATCTGATTCACAATATCCTGGTAGGACAGGACAGGTGAATATGTTCAGAAGAACACTTATTTGAGACAGGAGCAAAGGAATTGGGAGAACAGTTTAAGGAATGGGGCTATTGCTTTGAAATGATTAGGAGAGGATATCAGCTGGCAAAGAACACCCAAAGTGAGAGAATGTTCAGTAACGGATGACCCATGTCAAAAGGGAAGTCCTACAGAAGCATTGGGATTTGCTGAAGATTGATCCATTACCAAAGAAGTACTTAACAGAAAGAACTTCCATCATGTTTCAATGTTCACATAACAAATTGGAGTGTAAACCATGTTGGTCCTGTAGGTCTTGTAGCATAGCCAAATCAACCTTTGTAAATTCTTCAAATAGAATGGAATTTAAGTTCACACAGACGATTTGGGGTAATTTGTCTCCAATGGCCATTTTGGAAGACCGTGTGTCAGCAGTATTTCCCCCTTGTCTCCACTGTGTAGCCGCAAAGTAGGTCTGTGTGTATTCCTTGTGTCATCTGTTTCTGTGGACCGCATAAAAAAAGGGTTTGTCACCTAACAACCCACCGCTCTATTAGAGTTCTATTAGAGCTATAAACATTACCAAGCATAGTCATTTAGGCTTTATTGTTGTTGCCAGTTTGGATAAGTTTGGCAAAATAGATGCATCCACAAATTTTCAGCAATAGCAAGCAAAAAATCGCATCCCCTGTTCGGAATCATTGCAAATCAATTGAGTACAATTAGTGATTGTCACCACCAACTAAAATGCTGCTCCACAAGGTTAAAAATTCCTTTGTTCCAAATGTGATAGAAATATTTAAGAAATCGATCAACGCTCACAAAAATTAAGATAAACATATGCCAAACTGACATCAAGCTCACCGCTCACTGCCCCTCCCCCACAATCAATATCCCTCATTCGAATATGTCTCCTAGTGTTTTTTTTTTAGTTTGTGTTGCTGTAAGCTGTATTACTTCTTCCGTGTGACTTCCTTGTGGCTCCAACAGGGTGTACAAAACAATTTCCTGAACTGAAATCAATAAAAATGTTTAGCATTATAATAATTTCATGGATCACTTGGTAAATGTGCCCAAAACTGATGATTAGTCAAATATTTTAGTTGAAAATGGCTCAACCCAATTGAGTGAATTAAAATAAGCTGCAATACCATAAACTACCAAAGGGCAAGTGTAGGACTGTTACAGAAAGAAAAGATAGATTTCTTTCTTAGTCAAAGAATCTATAATATGAAATAATCTGGATGAAAAATGATTTGTTAAACCCTTGTCTACATTTTTGACACAACATTCAATAGCAGCACATTCTCATTGGACTTTAGTTTCCTGCTTGTACAAGAAGGATATTGTAGAGAAAAAAATTGAGGTCAAGCCAATATAATATTGTACATATTCATTATGAGCAATAGTAAAGAATACACTTACGGAAATTCTTATGGGAAACATAATAAATGCAAATTGGAACCAAAAATTCTTGTCTTATCTTATAGCCAAAGGGAGATGTTCATATAATCCTAGGGAAAGGGGGGTATTTAGTAGTTTAGTAGTTGGCCTACCTAATTATTACCAGTAAGTTGTCAACCAGCTGAACAGCTTCTCGATCATGTTCCCTTTATGTTCCAGCTTGGAGGCATCATCGAGAAAATCAACTTTGAAGTCAGGTGTTAATAGGTTGTATAAAGTCAAGGAGGCGGAGAGTTTAATATTGAGCTCTCCCTGCCTCTGACACCTCCTCCCCTGTGATTGACATCATGCGCCAGACATCAGGAGATCTGGTCAATGATGTCCCTGGATGCAAGACCATTAATTCCAGTGAAGGAGGCATTCTGAGGCAGGGAAAGCTTAACTTCAGTGTTAAACTCTCCGTCTCCTTGACTTCATAAAACCGATTTACACCTCACATCAAAGTTGATCTTCTGAATGATGTCACCACACCAGTCCAAGAAAGAAACTGGATCTAGAAGCTGGTCAGCTGCTTCAGAACACCCTGGTAGTGGTTTATTTGGCTAATTTCTGATGACGGGTTCACTTTAAAGACTCATAAGAACATAATAAATATAAGAACAATACACTTTATTCCTTCTTCAGGAAATCAATGTAGTTTCTTATGTCAGCCTCACATTCATAACTTCATAAAAGACATTCAAATAGTGAATACCTAAAAGCATACAGTTTCTACAATACTGTACCTTCCAACAAATAGTAACTTTTCCCAATCCCATCGTACATTCCCATAAGCTAAACATGACCATTTCATATATTTTCATATGGAACATAATAACAATTGTACTCATTGAAGTAAATAGTTGTTTCCTGGAACACAAAATCTCAATAAAACCTCCCAGACAACCACGCTATGGAAATGTATAAAAATATAAAGTGGTCAGGATGTTTGATCCCTTATGAAAGTGAAATACGTAATTAGCAGCAACCACCACAGATCAGGTTTCTGTATTAAAGGAGTGTAATTTAGTGAAATGCATGTGGTTGGGAACACTGGCCAGAGGAACAAATACTGTACTTGTTTGAGATCCACCCTAAGGTTGTTTAGAGGTCAAATCAATTAACATAATGAATGTGTATTACTAGGAAAGTAAAATCATTGAAGCCAAGGTCGTCGCCAATTAAAGTGATATTTGAAGTGGGATTACATTAGAACATTGCTATGCTAGAGCTTTTCCTTCCAGAGTCTGCTTTTGCTTCCAGAAAGGAGAATTAAACTGATGTGGCAAGTATGACACCTGGTTCCACTACCGTTTCTATCGAGAGCGCGGCGTACACGCTATCAGCGCCAACAAGACTGATCGCTGTGACTTCAAATGTGCGGAGGAACTCCTCTCCCCTCTTCCCACCGCATTAAACATTTTTGCATTATTTAGTATGATTGCTATTTAAAGTAACTTCATTACACATATTTTCAATTATTACACATTAATTTCAGCAGTGCCGCACATTATTATGGGAAGAAATGAATAGTTAATAATGCAATTTAATTTAAGCATTATTAACTACATGTTAATGCGGCTTTATTGGCTCTACATCAAGAGTAACTTGTTTAATTTTAATGCAGTTTTAAGTAAAAAGTTTTTTTGCCGGTACATTCTGTTTTACGTATAAATGTTTCCATCAAGGAAATCATCTTTTAAAGTGAAACAACTACATTAGAATCTTATTGTCTATGTATGTAAGAATTGGAAGAGGGTGATTCTTATCCTTTACAGCCCCCCGCAAGTCCTATACTTTTAAAGCAATATAGTTTTTTGTATAAGCTCAGCCTATCCACGGGAAAGGTTCCTACATGTCTACTGAGTGTATCAATGGACATTAGCTGGCAGTCGGAGGAATATTTTGCCTTTGCATAGTAAATTACGTAGCAAGTAGCAAGCTGCATCTTTCCATCCTATAGCCCCCTGCTGAGATGCATATATGCTCAGCAAAGTTTAGGGGCAATAATGAAATAGTATGGGTTCCCCCCACCCCCCGTTGAGCATGTATGGCACCCTAAACATTGGCAGTAGGCTGTTATCCTTTTATTCTTTTGGGCCCTGTTTTTATGGCTTCCACTTTGAGCTATAAATGACACTTCCCCTTTATTCTTTGGGTTGGCACAATCATAGAGATACCAAAATTATATTGGTTTAATTCTGTTTTAGCAGATTTAAAAAAATTAATCCTGAAAATGTGAAGTCTACCTGACTTCCCTGCGCCTGCATGTGCCATGAGCTACAGTGTGATAATCCAGGGTCATTTATCTGTTTATTTTTTAAAAATGCAACTTTTGTTCAAAAACTGAATGATACCAAAAATGTAATTCTTTTGTTCATAAAAAAATCTTCATATTGCCATTTTTGAGGCCAATTACTGTTCCATACTTCAGTGTACAGAGCGGTATAAGTTGTCATTTTTTGCTAACATTTTAGGGACTATATGAGCTTTTGATCACTTTTTATTAAAATTTGTATGTGTTGCAAAATGGCAAAATAGTGGCGATAGTGGACTATTTTCTTTATTGCTGGCATAGGTCAGGCATTTTGGGGCGTGATGGGATGTAGCGTAATATTGGATACTGCTACTTTGCCACCTGTCCTGACTACAGGCTGTTACTTGTTATTTGTATTGTATGCCTGATCCCACACACCAGTGTCTCTAGGCCGGCCTGGCCAACTGTTTTCCTCAACCGCACCACCACAAGAGGTAGTCACTTCGCTATCCAAAGTCCAAACCACTGCATAGGAGCGAAAGGATGAAAAACAGAGAGGTCATGAATAATACCCTTATTGTGTGGCCTAAATTCAAACTGGTTAGATACTACAATGGGTCCACAACATGCTGGTCATTACACAAAGTTTGTAGTGTTAGTAAATAAAGGGAACTGCACCATTTGTGTGGTAACTTATTTAGTTCACTCAGTTTCAGTCATGTTAACCATTGGGACATCTGTATGTAATTATTTAATTGGTTCTTGTAGACTGATTTGGTGTTACCATTATCTAAAATATCCTAATCTACTTCCAAGACGTCATTGTCTATAAAACACATTGGGGCACATTTACTTACCTGTCCGTCCAGAATGCACTGTGCCGTGATTCACTAAGATCGTGCGCCCAATATCCTGCATGCCTCGATTCCCCGCTCAGGTCCGACGGAGATCACTTTCTTCTTCCTGGTGCATGTGAGTGCTTGGTCTTGCGACACAATTTTAAAGTTAAATCCCGCCTCCCCCCCCCCATTTTTGTTGCATGAGAGCCAGTGCGGCTGCGGCCAAAATACAATCACGTGCGTCAAAATCTCCAGTTAAATACCTGTCCCAGCGGCGTAATCCCAAGTCCACTAACACTAGTCACAACCTATCCAAAAGGTTTATATGAATACACATTCCGTTTTTTTTAATAACTTTTCATATCAATGGTGAAAAAGAACATTAGAAAAAAATATATATTTTTTGATAAAAAAGAGAAATTGTAGTACTTATTGATACAGCAAAGGTCCAAATTATGTTTGCATCAATCAAGAGTAAAATTTTTGCTAAAGCCCAGTGAACTTCACTCATGATTAATCATGATGAGTTGCGAGTGCAAATCTGCACGCATTACCACGTAATTTCTCTGCTAATTTTCCTTCATTAAGTTGTCTTTTGCTTACTTGATATATTCCTCAGTGTAGTGAAATTGCTTTAAAACAGTTTTTAGTTTAATTACTGAACTTGTAGATTTTCCCACAAACAGGATCTGCATGAAGATTATCTCATGACCTTTCTTCAATGCTTGATGTTGAAGTCATCCTCCATCTGTATTTACTTAATACACATTAAAATATACTGTCAGTTCTCCCTTTATTAGAGTCCACAACGTAGTCTGAGTTACATATCAGAGCTTCTAAATAAATAGTCAATGATTTGTCATTTCCCCACTTTTTGCATGATTTACACCAACGGCCCTTGTATAAATGGGTGTCATATTTTCCCATGGAGGAACAGTTGGTGCCAAGATTACTAATCCAATATATTATTTAAAATTTCCAGTCTTCTTTTGTTTATACCGTACATGTGAAAACTTTATTATTCTACTGTACTCATTATTCTATTTTTTTTTTTTTTTGAGAAAACCACCCCTTTATGTAAGCAAATGGACAAGTGTAAGAATTTGACCTGGATAATGGCTTACGGTTTGTTCCAGTATAAATTGACTACTATTAACCAAAAACTTGCAAAGAAAGTCACTAGAAAGCTAGTAACAAGGTAATGGTTGCCCAAGGCTCACTTATGCATGTAGTGGAAAGGATAGCCCATCTGGTCCAGTCCTACAAACGAGCTACTGTTGCTAAATTTGTGCCTCAGTTACTTGGTAGACCATTGTAGGAGGTGTGATGCCTTAGCTTGTTACATGATTCGGAACTTTTTCAGGTTAAATGTGTTGTCCAGAAGTCACAATCTCACTTCCAGTACGATGAAACTGCATGGATGGTAATGTATGGTAGGAAGGCTCCTCACAGAAGGGCTTGTACAAACTCTTATGAATAAGCCACATGATTATGCAGTTTCCTGCCGCACAAAGAATATGTCTGTGCAGCCTAAGTGACTGTAAGCTCAGGGTTTGTTAAATAGTTTAGGGGAAAATATAAAAGAGTCAGAGCTCACTGACCTGACCAGCTTTCATCACTAAGGAGTAATTTTTTCCGGATGTGGGTTCTCTAGGTTTAGAAAGGCGGATAAGGGGAGACCAAATAGCGCCCATAGAGTAGTAAGGTTGTGAATTGCGGTGATGGTTACAACAGTTGAAGAGAGGCTCACCGGGTTTGGTTGTGCTCGGTTAGGTATGAAAAATTGGATGTATGGTGTTTCCTGGTGCTGCCTGTGGACAAGGGTTGTCAAGACGCGGTTGCCAAACTGGTCTGGAATCTAATTTGGTATAGCAGGAGTGGTACTTGTCACGGTCGGCACACACGGAATTCTCACATGCACAGCATATCAGGTGAAGGATTTTTATTCAGTATCTCGGGTACACAACACATTTCAGAGCCTAATATGACTCCTTTATCAAGTGGGTAGATACTGCAGCGTGGGTGAACAGCTGGTTACCCAGAGCTGTTCTCTAGGTTTGTGACCACACCTTGGTGAGGTGTTCTGCTAGAGATTTTTAAGAGACAGACAAGCAGCCTCTCTGAGCAGGTCATGTATCACAGGGGACAATAGGAGTGCTGGTAGGCCCCCTTAATCTGCTTCAGGGGTAGAGACTGGGCACTTCATTTAATTCCTGCCTGTGTCCTTAATCCTTGCCTGTGATTGTCTATTTTGGTTACCTGTGTACTTTATGGAATAACACTTCCGGTTATTCAGATTTTTGTCTGTACTGTTTGCTATTCGTTTGCCTCTTATATTTGTACTCTGCTAAACTCTAGGTTTTGACCTGGTTTGTCCGGACCCATGTTCTGAGTAGTTTATCTTTTGATTTTTTTTGTGTATGCATCTAGTATGGGACTGTCACAAAGTTGTGCTTGCGCTTTAGTGCAAAACTGGAAAGTAGGCAGGGATAGAGGTTGTGGGACACTTTACTGCTCCCTGTTCACTCTTTAAGTGGTACTTTTTATTTGCTTTCGTTATGTCCTGCAGTACTTGGACTTCCTCCAGTTCTACTAAACCTAATTTAGGATGAACAACGTTTGGTTTTACTGCCTTAAACTTTAAAAAATTTGTCAGAATGATATATTTGTTAACTTTAAAGATTATGCTAACTTCCTATTACCAACACCTGTAAGAATTTCTAAATGTACAATATACTGGATCCATTCTTCTCATTTCCTGAGAAATTCTTCTAATGATGTGCAGTTTTGGAAGAATATAGCTGGAGCCTAACTGAAGCTTTTCAATACATTAGCATGAACCCACAATGTCACCCTCGCTATAATTACTACGCTACTGGATTTTGCACAAAGCAATCACTCAAAGTTCTAAGTTATTTCACATAATGTTATTGTTTGGAACACAGGATTTTTCTGTCTATTTCTAAAATGAAATGTTGTCTCTGTATTAGGAAAAAATACGGACTATAAATATAAAGGGTATTGAATATACCAGCTCCTAAATGTCAAAGATCTTCGACAGCGATGCAATCGGAAATAATAATTGTGATCAAACAGTGTGTGAGATCCTTAGATGTGTATTTATCTGATGGATTTTTTGAGGCCTTCATGTTCTCATCTCTATGAATAATACTGTGAAACATATCCATCAACCCGCCTGGATGTCATGAAATAAAAATTCATTTTATACACAGTAAATGTTTGCACAATCCACGTTTGATACCTGAACTGCCCGGCCTCATTATATCCATTCTTGAGGTTGCAAAGTTTTAATGGTGAAAGGTAATCTTTGAGATTCATTTGCCTAGCATATTTTTTTTTTTGATCAAATGAATACTTTTTTTTCCCTCCGTTTTCAAAATACGTCTTCTGTAAGAGCCAATGTAAGCTCTTAATCATGGCTCGATTCCTTTTATCCATGTCCTTTTTCTAGAAGCAAGACGGAGGTTTAGAATCAGACCAAGAAGATCTGAGCTCCAGTCCATATTTGAATGTCATGATTCCACAGACGTTACCTCATTTGATTCGAGTTCACAGGTGGCCTATTTAAAATGTCTCTTCATGTATTCTAAATTCCAAGATAAAATGTTATTTCAACTTATAATAATAATAGGCTCAAAGGGAAAAAAATTCACGAAACATTTGTACTTAATAAGGCGAGAAGTAGGCGTCCATTTTATTCCTAACCAACCTCATAAAAATCTACGTGGAGGTGTCTCTATTTTTATATACCAGTTTCATATTCATTACTCTTTGATAGATAAGATATCTTCCTTACCCCAACAAACCTGAACAGTCACCCCATGAATAACAATGAAATCTTTTATAGTGGCATGACTTATATATATATATTCAACACACTGTATTGTAGCGTATATCATTCAAAAGGTGGCCTTTTGTACCAAAAAAAAATATTAACCAAATTATGGCCAAATTGTGTTGTGTAGAGGATATTGTATTTTCTTAAAAGTGAATGTTATCTTTTCATCAAGCTATGACAGCTGGTACAGCGGGCATCATTCAAAGAGTGCCGTCTCTTAAATCTTCGCTCGTCTTGAAGGTGTCTTCGACTATCAGTTTTCAAACTTCTGTTCTACAAGTATTTGAGGTCCAAACTTTTTTAGTGCTGGCATAACAATGTAAAGTAAAGATTTTCTTTAGAGTACAGTTCTTGAGAGGGTCATTTAGTACTCAATGGCAGAAAGGGACCTGTCATTCTCTCCCAACGGAAGGGTTACCATATCATTGAGAATTGTTTTGTGTGATGATGTGCTGTGCTTTTTGTACTATTTGATATAATTTAACGCTACTGCATTGAATTTTGAATTTTTTTTCTCATATACTCTACGACCAGAAACTTAGTAGAGAATAGCAGTAGATAATAGATATAGCTATATAGATTAATTACTAAGACCATTGCCAAACAAGTGTGCATGGTATTTTATTTGAGTGAGGGGGATTGGACCAAAAAAATGGGCCGACTTCCAACTACCTTCCTCATGTAGTCCCTGGGCCAACCTCCCGACCCCCAACCACCTGCTATATGAACTAACCTGGCCAAAAAAAGAGGCCATAATGGTGAAACACAAGAACATAAAAAAATCTAACTTGACACAAAATACCTTACTGACCATCACCTTGTGACATAAACTACACCAACTAATAGGTGCAATGTGTCAAACTTTGCCAGATTTATCATCTAGTAACAGACACTTTTGTAACTCTACCATAGTGTAAGTCTGTCTAGTCTAACTGTGCATGGTTTTATTTTGCGAAACTTTTTATATATCTTCCCCAATTTATCAACGTATGTGGGACCTTCTTGCTCCGTTGTTGATCCATTTTCTTAAAGTCCGGTCACGTGATTGTGCTGCCATGTGACGCGGCGTGGTCATGTGGCATGGCATGGCTTTTAATGCCACAGAACCGGCGCAATAATAATGTAAACCGGATAACAGTTCTTCCAAGAGGGGTTTTTTACATTATGTAATTGGCCACTGAGTGATTTTTATATTTATATTTATTCTCATTCTGATGTAATCTTTTGCAAGGATAATATGTTAATGACCAGTGTGAAGGGCATGATCGGAAGTGACCTCCCGGTCTAGGGGAGGGTCATGTAGGCTCTTTTTACTATAACTGTTTGTCAATGTAATTTGTGTATTAGCCATGACTAAGGACAGGTTTACTGTCTGAAACGCGTTGGCCACACATGTCTGTCGGAGTTGAAACCATGTAATGCTATTTATGCGTCAATAAAGAAATTATCGTGTTTGGAGCCTAACTGGACCGTGGATTTATTACCTCAAGTTTGTTATGCCCTTGCAGAGGGGTGCCTCACTCAACATGACTGATGAGAGGTGAGCTGGTATCTATCTACAATTCCATCAACCTATATGTGACTGTTCATAAACAATAGTGTGGCATGGGCACTGCCAATGTCTAGGTCATTTTAATTCAGCCATGGGTAGGGTAGTGGAAGCGGAGAATGCTGTACACCCCTGATGGTGATCGGCTATACAAAGAAGAACTGCACTATCCAATCAACGGGGAAAAAAAAGAGCGGCACTCACCAGGATATTAAAAATCTTCTTTATTTCATCATGGAACACACAGGGAGGTGCAAAATATTACAACAACAGGCCGTTACTCAACAGATGGCGCATTCTCAAGCCTACATGTGACTGTTCCAAACAGTAACTAGATGCGATGATAAAAGAACCATGTTCACATATAACTGGGAAGAGCAGAACTACTCCATGCTCAAACTGATGTTCTATTCCCAGTGGTGAAACCCCCATTAATCAATAAGTTATCCTCTATCTAGTGTATAAATAAAAACATTACAACTTTTGCCAAGCCATGTAACAAGGAGACAAGTGTTGAACCAGCCTCAAGTCTGGGCTCAACGAGTTTGGCTAAACTCAAACAAATATTTGGTTTGTCTAGACAGCACCCCACTGTAATCCAAAAGTGTCTGGAAAATGAGGGTAGTAAGGGGGAGAGGATTGAAAATGGAAGGGGGGTATAACAGGGAAATTTCTTTACAAACACACAGTTAATGTCCCCCCGCTATAAGGTGCTATTCATATCCACATGCAAATACTGTCGCTGCACTAAAAGATAGTATCCAAATACACACAAAGTTTCTGTTACTGCCCTGAAAGGGGCAATTATTTAAAATTTCTAGCTGTCCCTCCATATAGCTTCCTCCCTACCTACCTTCCCTGAAAAAGGCAATATTACATGTTTCTCTGTCGGACTGCCCCTATGTCCAGCTGCAGCTTCCTAGCTTACTTCTAGCTGTAATGGTGCTGGGAAAATGTGACCCCCACCTCCTAGACATGCTGGATATGGCTCTTTACTGGGGGTGAAAAGCTGGGTAATTGGCTGCTCAACACCTCATAAATCAGCTTTTCTGGGTGAGTCGAATACTGAACCAGGACTTCTGGCTGAAGTTCAGGTTCGGGTCCCCGATTCACAATGGTTGGCACAAACCCAAACTGGCTGGTTCGGGTTCACTCATCACTTAAGGAAACCAAAAGGCCAAAGTCAATCATAATGAAAGCAAATGTAAAGTTCTATCTACATTGCAGTTATCTGTCCCTTAATACACAATACACACAGAATTACTGATAATGACTACTTCATACTGTATATATATTACACCATCATATTCAGCAGCGATCATATACAAACAAAATAAGACAAAATGGAGCAAAAATGAAACAATAGGTCCCTGTGTGCAAGAGATTACAATTTATTTTTAATATAATTTTTTCATTTAATAATGAATAAATTAATAATGAATTTTCAATAATCTTTCTAATTTGCTGCATTTGCTTTTAAAAAATGAATGCACACAAGAATATTGATTATCTATCCCATCCGTATTACATGATATGATGCGAGATTAAACAAAGACATTAGTATTTTTTAATTACAAGCTCTTCTTTACATTCTGACCTTCGAAAATAACAAGCCCGCTAATCTTGATGTTGTTGAAATTTCACAAGTCAAATATAGTGGAAAGTAAAATGCTGTCTGCGTAAGTGGAGGATGACATTGAGAAATGATGGTATTAATATTTTGGCAGACACAGCAAAGAGTGTTTAGATTAAAATTAAGGGCAAGGAGTCAGGATGGTAACAAAACGCTTGGCTTTTTCAAGGATTGTCCCAATGATATGTTCAAATACTGATGATGGGACAATTTAATCAGGGAAACGATATTGTTGAGGTTTGGTATATAAGGATATTATAGAAAATGTCTTGCTTATAGAGGTGCACTTGAAAGCCAGTGTGCATCCAGTGCCACCGACTATACTATGGCCGCTTTCGGGTGGCAGTGCTTGGTCCATAAAAATTTACCATATGATAATTGTGTTTCCCCATTGAAACAATGTAGACTCTCCATGCTCCATGAGCAGCATGTCTTCCTGGAGGACTACAATCCCCTTCAGACTAGATGATTAAAGGGGTTGGCCACTTTACCTCATGTTTTTTAATGTGGTATATGTAAGGGAGGCAAGATATTAGGTAATTTACCAATATACATCTATCTAAAGTTTTGCTCCGCTTTCATGATATGTGAAGTGAAGCCTCCTGGCCGCAGATGGAGGGTCATGTGACCTCTAACTGGCGATTGTTCATAGACTGTTAGAGATCACATGACCTACCATCTGCGGCCATTTTATGGTCAGGAATCTCCGGCTGATGAGGTAAAAGACAGGAGGCTGCACTTTACATATCAAGAAAGCAGAGCAGAACTATTACTAGATGTACATTGGTAAATTACCTAATATCCTGCTCCCCACACTTACACACATTACAAAATACATGAGGTAAAGTTGCCAACCCCTTTAAAGTACAAGAACAGTGTTAACTGACCCACCAGAGCACTAATGGAGCCTAGGCTCTCAACACTAGACCTCAGAGGTACAGCAGAAGTCAACCCACTGAAGAGGTTTTTAGGGTTTATTTGGGCCACAGAGTAACCTTTACCCATCCAACCCCAGTCCAACACTATAAAAGCTAGCCCAAAGCCAATAGCCCAAGGTTTGCTGAAGGCTAAGCTCCCTGTTCTTTCAATGGAGGCCAAGTCTACAGTTGTTCTGAACCTTTGCTACACAACTGCACACATCTGTTGCCAACTCCATCCAGTCTGAAGCACAGCTTTAATTATTCATACATCCAACTTCTTTATGTCTCCTCATCTGAATTAGCAGTCCCGAGTCTTACATATTGTTTGCTGAGTAAATATAAAAAAGACACGGCCGCAGATTGGGCTCCACTGAGATTGCAACAACATTGTGAGGGATTCACTAGATACAAGTTAGAAGGCCTGATCTTCCTGTTATTCCTGTTATTGCACTGACGCTTACATGGCATGCTACAATTTGTGGAAAATAAATAAAAGCAGGGTGGAAAATAAAAAAATACAAGCTATATAGAATCCCCCCACCCAACAAAGCTGAAAATTAATATTGTCCTCCTACATAACCTGCCTCCCGCAAATTAGAGATTGTGTAAAACTCAGCTCCTCCTGCTTTATAACATTCTGACTAAAGATAGGACACTATGCACAATCTGCTCCATATACTGCCAGCAGGGACTGTAAGATGCTAGAAACAATCTGCTTAAGTCCTACTGCTCTATAAACTGCCTTCAGATTGTAAATTGTGGTTATACTCTGGCGTGCAGCGAGACTCACACCCCATATTCCACCAGCGATCGGCCTCTCTCCTGCCTCACTACAGTGCCGCAGCCCTTCTAACCGGCTCACCCACTACTTAAGGCATTTTTTCCAAGACCACAGGACTAGGTCTATTAGATCCCACCCCAGCCGAGCATATGTGAGTCTCTACATTGCATCCAGTGTATGTTGCCTTTTGGACCAGAGGAAGGGGACAATTCATCCTCGAAACGCGTCGTCCATAAAAATAAAGCCTTTAACACACATCTTGGACTTTACTGTTACATTTTAGCTCTAGGGGCAGCGCGCACCTATATACCTGTGTTTTTTGCACTTACATTTCTATTGTTCAGATTGTAAAGTGAAATAATTGGCCACAAATATAGTGCCGCACGTCAAGACAGAACCAAGAAAAAAGTATGACGTGTTATAGGTACTTGAATAAATCTGCAATAAATCAATAAATAATTGAAAAACTGTGTTGTTATTATTGATAATTCATGTAACAATATTAGCCAAACATTTAAAAAACATTTAAAAGCACAATCATGTGCATCGCGTTCTGAAAGGCTACAAGAAATATAAATGCATAAATGAGCACTGGTAGCGATAGCCAAACAATACTGTGGAAAATGGGCAAAGGGAGCCATTTTTTTATATATATCTGTTACCTTTTCAAATTGGATATGCTACATTTTGTTAAGACTGTTGGCATCGTACCATAGCTCCGGAAGATTTAGGAGCCAGTATACATTGACGGTTAAGTAGGAGCGGGGATCATAGCAACCTTTGCCTATTTTCCACAGTATTGTTTGGCTGCTATCGCTACCAGTGCTCATTTATGCATTTATATTTCTTGTAGCCTTTCAGAACACGATGCACATGATTGTGCTTTGAAATGTTTTTAAATATTTGGCTAATATTGTTACATGAATTATCAATAATAAAAACACAATTTTTTGATTATTGATTTATTGCAGTATTATTCAAGTACCTATAACACTTTTTTCTTGGTTCTGTATAGTCTGCCTTGAGATAGGACACTGCACAACTTGCTCATCTTCTCCTACAATATAACATGCTCCCTGCGTGGGTTTCCTCCTGCTCCTCCGGTTTCCTTCCATGCTCCAAAACATACTGGTGGGTTGATTCAATTGTGAGCCTCATAGGGACAAGGACTGATTTGGCAAGCTCTGTGCAGCAATTGTAGCCCCTCTTATTGTGCCGCCCCCAGCAGGTCCCCCGCACATTGTGCCCCCAAAAGCTCCCACTCTTATTTTGCCGCCTTTATTGTGCCCACCCCCAGATGCTCTCCCTGTTATATATGTCACCCCAGCAGCTACCCCTATTATTTGCCCCCCACAAGCTCCCCCTGCTTTTGTGCCCCTGTTAGAGAGTTTTATCCAGGGATCCAACAACCCTCCTACAATTGTAAGGTGATCTCCAAATTAATAGGTCTTTGTTCCCAGTGCTGGGATATGCAGCACAGAAAAGTCACAGACACCTGGTCATAAGCTACACTCAAAATCGCCCTTTATTAGTGTGCACAGCCCTGTTTATAGGAAAACAGAAATATTCTGCATAGGGGCGTGAAAAGTGATACAATACTGAAATGCTATAGGTTAGCTTGAATATACCAGAACCTCCCAGAAACACCCTTAAGCTCCTTTTCCCAAACTGTTGATGAACTCTATGCATCATTTCTTGCAAAAAGTACTACTTTTCAAGGGAAATGGAATGTTATCAGTAAATGTTATTGTGAAGGCTCCCACTCGACAAAACATGACCCTCAAGCAGAGAAAGACAAGACTCAGGGACAAATACTATTTCTAAGCAGATTACACAGTATTATGTCTGAATCATGAGATGGCTGATGGTGAACAAGATGGCGTCTGGCTGAACAAGATGGCATCTGAAGAGAAATATGATATCTCTCACAGCCTACCTCCCCAGCAGCTCACCATATTATTTTGTCATCCTCCCCAGCAGCTCCCCATTTTATTGTGCCACATCTGTTATTGTGCCCCCAACAGTAAAATAAAAAACACACTTACCTTTTCACATTCCCCCGCAGCAGCTCCTTTTTCCTCTGCTCTGTGTCGCAGGCAGGTAGAGATGACATCATCACATGCTACATACAGCAGAAGCAGAGAGAAGCTGCTGCGGGGGGATGTGGAAAGGTGATTGTGTTTTCTATTGTAGCAGATGAACAGTGATAGTGAAGGGTTCAGACGGCTCTCTGCACTATCCCTGTAATCAGCTCCGTTGGCTTCTGGAGGATGCCCGCAGAGCTGATGTCCTGGCACATACCTACCACTAGGCGGGACAGAGGACAAAAATTGTGACTGTTCCGCTGTATCCTAGACGTTTGGGAGGTATAAATAACCCAAAGTTTCAGCTAAACCTACAGTACATCAAAATTGATGACTTTCTTTTCAATGTGTCCAGATTTTTTTTTGTAATCTGGTGGTAGATTAACATATTTGCATAATTGCAGTTATCATTATTTTAAGGCTCATGGTAAATACTGGCACATTTTTAGACTCAAACATTATTAAACAATAGTTATCCAATTGTCTGTAAAAACAAAAAGTCATTTTAGATAAATTGGCCAGAAAAATATAGAAAAAAAAAATGATCTTGGCAAGCCAGCCCCGCTCTGTGGCAATCCTGACACATTCTTCCAGCAGACACTTCCATTTAGACACCGTTGTTTTATAGGTATCATGAAACGTTTTAAATTACAAGTCAGTGCAGATTTTATGATCATATTAAGCAATTTATACAGAAAAGGTAGAACTTGAAGCAATATCGTTTGCTCTTGTAACATATGATTTCAATTTGCTTTTCCTTTTGAAGTTAACACTTGAACTATTTTTCCTTCGAAATGTTACAGTCACTCACATTTGGTAATTCGTACCAGGTATGTCAGGGCATTATGTTACAAGACAGTAAACGTTTCCAGATAATCGGGGAAGGACAGTTATCTTGTTATAAGTCATTGTTAAACTATGTGTACTCAGATAGTAAGATATAATGGCAATTAGACCACAGCTGCAAATGACTTCTTCTAACTCCACGTTATTACTATAGTATTTACAGCACTCCATCCATTCTCTTTTACTTCCAATCAGACAAACATTAGTTTTTCATTTTAAGCATATATATCCGAAAAGAGGTTAGACAATCATTATCCATGTGTCCTTTACATGTTCCATAAATATGTAACTCAGGCTACGTTCACATCTCGTTATTTTTGGATGCTTTTAACATATATGCCAGGAAAGCTCCCAAATAGTGTTGAGCGGACCAGAATCGCAAAGTTTGGTTCATAACTAACTTTGCAGGTTAGGGTCACCGCTGACCTGACCAAGAATTTAATTAGAAGTTTGGGTCCCAGTTTGGCTCAACCCTTTAAATGCCACAAAGTCTCTGGTGGCATATAAATGGCTGCGGCTGTGCCGGCACTAAGAATCATCAGGAGCGCTAAGCCCCTGATGACTTTTCCAGCCGCAATGAAAAAGTTGGCCAAACCCAAATTCTAAGGTCGCTTTCTTTTGGCATTACTGAGACATCACTGCATTTTTTATATCAGTACTGTAAGGCCCCTTTTACACTTGCGTTTTTCATGCACGTGTTCTGCATGTGCTTTTGACCCGCAGAACTTGCATTGCACTCTGACCGATTGTAATCAATGTGCTTTTTCAGACTTCCATTTTTTTTCACGCACAAACGCACATTTTTTTTAACGGCAGTTTAAATCTCAGCATCCTCTACTTTTGTAAGACACCCGCGTGCAAATCGCACCATACAAGTCTATGGAGACGCATCAAAAACGTATTGCACTCTGAGACACATGCAAGTCCAATGCAAGTGCAATTTCATGCTTCAGTTACCATAGAAAAGATAGAGCTCAGTCCTGAGTCCTTTTCACGCGCATTACCTGTGCGTGAAAAACGCATTGAAATTGCATTGAAAACGTGTGTAAAAAACTGAGACACTGAACAAACTCTGACTGCAAACTGTCAGTTTTTCACTGACCAAACCCTGATCGCGCCCTGATCAGACTCTGACTTGGTCTGCTACGCAAGAGTGGGAGGGGCCTAACATAACTGTGTGCATTGTTCCACTATTTTGACATTGTTTTATTTCCTATTGTGACTTCCCACTAATTGGGGTAAAATCATTGGGATATTTAAAAGGCTTGTAGAGAGACGGCGGCTCGGTAGACCGGGATGGACCGCAGAGATAAGTACAGGTTTTGTTTTTTTAAGCACCCCCCCAGCCACATGGAAGTTTTTGAAAAGTCTCTGAGAAGATTCCAAAATATTAGTCACATCAATAAAAAAAATAAATAACTACTTTACATAAAATATTGTTGATCGGTAGAGATTGTTTTCTTCTCTATTGGAAATATTAAGAGGAATATGTCAACTCTATTAAAGAATAAACTTATATCAGACGATGGACATGGTAATGATGTGCTATCTTATTACGTTAATGCCATTCATTATCACATTTTCACATTTGTCATATGTAATGTTTTCCAGCTCACTGGAATGACCTTCATCATAGCCTTGAGGTTACAAAGAGCAAGAAGTCATTTTGTTACAACAAACGTCTGTGTGTAATGGATGACAATGGGGACAGCAGGGGTCCAGGGATGACAAGGTCTGGGTCATTATATTTCCTTTATCTATCACTTTTCATCTTCGTCTTTACAATAGTCAGGGTACTTATAGCCCCGACACTTTTCATCCATTGTCTAATCTGATTCTGAAGTTATCAGTTATATTAGAGATCTATTATACTCCAAAAATCTTTATTTCCAGGTTTTGAAGTTATTCCATAAAGCCAAAAATGAAGACATACGGTATCCATTGTGGCTGAAAGTACCCATATTGTTATCATGTGAAGTGCACAAGATCCCGAATCAACATTGGAAACCTTGAAATATATGAAAACTATATGAATTTTTTCAAAGAATGATCTTCAGCATAGATGAGCGAATCTATTCATTGCTTCACAGATTCAGCATAAATCTGACATTCTAGCGGCACTGAATAAAATCTGACCAACAGACGTCATGAGCAATAGTACACATCTGCTCCATGGTAGCTAATCATATAAACCAGAAAACAGTAATAATAACCATTATACCTAAACAAAATACACATCTATTCTTAACCAGGCTTTTTGCGTTCATGGGCAGGTGGATGGGTGTGGAAGGTGAAATAAGGAAAAAAAATGGGTGTGGGGGAAGGGGGGGGAGCCATTTCCTCATAGGAGCCAAGTATCTCATCTCCAGCTCTTGATCTGTCACCTTTAACGTAAGCATTTATCCCAGATCCTCAGGAATTTTTCTGTTTCCTTATCCCTAGCTCACCATTTCTTCTAGCCTATATATCTTGTGCACCTTAGATTTCCGGTGTGCTATCTGTGGGGGGTGTCTTTCTTCCACAGCTTTGGAATAAGTAATCTGTCCGCCATCAGCAATTACGTGGGTAGGTCATCCTTTTTAGGTTGAAAAATAGCAGTGGTGCGCCAGAAGAGTATCGGCCATGGGTCTCCAGGTATACTGACCCCACATATTTATCAGGACTGACTTGGTGCAGAGGCATTGAAATAATCGCAAATGTTTGCTTATTTCTAGCACTTGCAATTATTTGCCCCAATCCGTCACCTTAACGCCAGTCGGGCGTGGAGGGGTGTGAAGGGGGGGGGGGGTGCGGCCGGCTCGGTGTTTGAAAAGTTCTGGCTGTGTTTATTTCTACCCCAGGCACTGCCTGGCAAAGAATAAATGTCGCGTGGTGGCCTCTCGATGTATCCCGCTATGAATATGCAGCGGCAGGCATACATGCACCGGCATATGATGTATGTCCCCCATTGACTCTATCTTAGCAAGCATTATATACCAAAATGTCTCTATATTGGGGCATGTCCACCATAAGTGTAAAAAAGGCCCGCAGACAGAATTGTGGTGCACAGTCTGACTAAGCACTAAGCCCCTTATGGTGGTCTTGTTGGACACAGAACTGGCAAGACATTTCATAAATACATTTGTAAGCAGTTTTCACAATCTTTTAAGTGCGAAGTCAGACAGAAAACTGGTAACCCCTTAACGACCTTTCCCTTTTTTTAATTTCCATTTTTCACTCCCCTTCTTCAAAAATCTATAACTTTAGTATTTTTACAAGTAAAGAGCTCTGTGATGGCTTGTTTTCTGTGTAACAAGTTACACTTCATAGTGATGGTATTGAATATTCCATGCCATGTACTGGGAAGCGAGAAAAAATTTCCAAATGCAGTAAAAATGGTGAAAAAATCCATTTGCGTTGTTTTCTTGTGGGCTTGGATTTTACGGCTTTCATTGTGCACCCCAAATGACATGTCTGCTTTATTCTTTGGGTCGGTTTGATCACGGGGATACCAAATTTGTATAGGTTTTATAATGTTTTCATACATTTACAGAAATTAAAACTTCCTGTACAAAAACAATATTTTTTGCCATTTTCTGGCGCTAATAACTTTTTTTTTGCAATATGCAGCAAAGACTTACCGGCTATGGAAAGGGCTCAGCCCGTGAGTCCTCTCCGTGAACCTGCACCTGACGTGCCCGGTACTATTACAACACTTGCCAGTAAGGGGGTTAATAAAGAAGGCCAAAAAGTCTAATTCTGAGGAGAAGGGTCATAGTTCTTTCTAGACTGTCAGTGAACCATGCCTCCTTCTGTTGATTGATAGCTCAGTGTCTGTTTAGATCTCAGCCTGAGCTTACAGGAAGTTCTCTTCCTGACCACTTCCTGTCCCTTCAGAATGCTGTCCCTGTCATTGCATGGTCAATTTAGCAGTAAGCTCTAAGAGGGAAACTACAGATCCTCTGACCATTTCATGCCCCCTGTGATGGGAGGAGCCAAGCTGCTATTGGCAAAGTCAACATAGACAAAGACAGATAAAGTTTGCAGAACGATTTTTTTGGTGGGAGGAGGCAGATTTAAGCCGGGACGCCTCCACTGCACTTTTCAACATAAACACAGTGGGGATGGGGGGTTGAGTAGTGTTTCTTTGTGACAGGTTCCCTTTAAACTATGTTAGAAATATTTTTTCTTCACTGGACAACTGCCCTTGTCATTACATGACATTCTCTGAAGACTAATATTCCCTCTGGTGTTTGTTTCTGTAAATTAACCACATTATTGATATTTAATTTAACACTTTTATGATATTATATGCATTTTGTTGGTGTCATAAAATCTGATTATCTGAAGATGATAGAATTCTAATTTTACAGACCATTAACTACGAAATTAGAAAGACACTGTATATTAAACCTGTCTACTAAAAAGACATGAAATAGCCATGTCGCGGGGAATCGCTTTCCACGTGCTGTATTACATCGTATCCTGTGTTGGTACTTCCATACGTGATTGACAGTATAATATATGTTCATTTACATGCGAAGCGTAATAAACTCCATATGAGGAGCCGTAAGCAAACAGCAGATGATCATACACTACATATCTTTTTATGTTAGGCTCTTTACATCATTTTTATTACCCTTCCAATAACCACTTTGGATTGATCTAGTTAGAGGTCTATAGATGATAATCTGCTCGGAATATACAGGGAAAACAACGCTTCTAGAATAAAAAGTGCTGCGATGGTTATTAATGGAGGGCTCTATTGGAGCCCATCAACGTCGTAAGCGTGTAGTAACCGCGCTAAAAGAATATCATTAACAGAATATTGTGCCGTTTAACTACTCACTTGCCAAAGACGTCATTCGCTGGCATCTCGGAAGCGTTTGCATGGCGGCGGCATTGGTTGACAAGTAGAAGTACCCATCTTTGTTAAATAGAAGCGTAACCATGTAACTGATGCAATTGATGGAAGCTGAAACCTATTTGTCAAATTAAGGCCGATTCCCAGAATTCTTAATGCATGTAAAGCCGTGTTGTGTTCCATGCAATGAAAACATACATTAGCAAAGTCACAATTGAGATGCTTAGGCCATGCGGCTGTTTAAAATCAATCTGTAAGGACCTTAATGTGACAGAAACCTCGAAAAGATATCATTATAACAGAATTGTGCAAATGGGTGAGATTGTGTGTAGGCAGATGCCGGAGAGAGGGAGAGGCATTTTAGTACATTACCATCGGCATTACCATTGATTGCCAATGCTGTGTGCAACTATTACTCAGAAGCATTAGTCCTCGCCCTAATCTTATTTTAAGTCTCAGGACTATGTTTTTCATCCGCATGTATTAGATGCCAGGTTGACAAGTTTATTGTCTGCATCTTTATTTAAATTCCTGTTTCTAGAAAGTATCTTATATCAGATTAAGGAGGATCTATTAATATTATGTAGGCAATGTATGTCAAAGAATGTACAGTATAACACGCACAAGTATGAGACCATTCAGTATCTAACACAAGGGGCAGAGCAGCAATGCAAATAGCGATCCAGTCCCGATGTAGCTATGTGCTTCAACCAGGCTCCATTACAAGGTCTGTACTACCACTCTGGATATCCTACATAGAAGCTACACTATAGAAAATATTCCAGTTTTAAAAGAAATCTACCTTTTGCTTTCATGCATTATGAAGCAAACATACCTTGAGAATGCTATAGCTACACTGATGTAGAAATATATCTTGTTTAATCCCTGAACTGGTGGTTTTGTAGAAAAAAACAAATATAAATTAAAAATAATGAGGCTCTGTTGCTCCTTTGGCTGCCTTGGCACTTTTCCTTACCCTAATTATGCACTGCTCCAGTCTTGTCCTGCCCAGCATAAGCAGATTACTTCATCACTGTGCTGTACCTGACAGACAGAAGTAATCAATCGCTGCACCATACCCAAGCTGCTGTGTCTGAGTCATCCAGCTCAGGTTGATTACTCCTGGACAGTTCAGGAAGGTCTGTGTGTAATGTGTTTATGTAGGCACCCAGATTTCCTAACGTCCTGAATTTTATAATTATTTTTTCAGCTAAAACACACAGTGATATGTTTTGGTTCACAATGCATAAAAACAAATGGTAGGTTTCCTTTAAGTGCTTACTCACTTGTGTAACTTGTAAGTGAAAAAATACTTAAATCAAGAATTTTCTGGAGTGCAACTTCCATTCAGCATGTTTACTGTATACTCTCTACAGAGTACACTACACTGAATGGTGGTTATGCCATTAATTGTAAGATTAAAGGAAACTTACCACCAAAAGCCATCATAACTAACCGAGGACAGTTATTCACAGATCCAGGCACTGTGACTGTGGTAATCTTCTTATATTTGTTATCCATGGCCTCCCCCCTTCTAAAATCAACTTTAAGAATTATGCTAATGGAGATACCATTGCTATCTCCATCAGAAGCACAGCCGTTATCTCAGTTGCTCTCTCTTTGTGTAGGGTATATGAGACACCTTGCTTACTCCATAGAATAGAGATTCTCCCTGACTCTTGTCCGAAATGTTCAGTACTGGATGCAAAACTGCTGTGGGAATGTAGGGAGTTAGGAGAATTTTGGGAGCACCTGACACCTGATCTGCAGGGTGCTTTTGGTGGATCTTGAACCTGCCTACTGGGCATTATAGGAATAGATGCTATAGAGGGTGTCATTTTATTATGTGTACACGACTGATTTTATTTGGCACCCAAATATGTTGTATGTCTGTATTTTACTGCTGCTCGTGTACTTGAGTGTTTGTGTGTGTACAAGAAAAATGTTAAAGAAAACCTCACAAAAATGTTTTTTTGATTATGATGCTAATGAGCCTGAAGGGTTCTGCAGGGACATTACCAGAGACGCTCAGTGATGTAGATTCACAGGCTGTTACAATGTTATATCCAACCTCTTGCACCCTCCCTCCTTCCTCTGCCTGTGTAATCTAGCAGCAGCAGGAAGTGCAGCTCTGCTTATTGCAACAGCCTGTGAATCTACAGCACAGAGGTACTCTGGAAACACCCCAAATAGCCCTTTGGACTCATTAGCATAATTGTAAAAGTTGATTTTAGAAAGAGGGAGGCCATGGATAACAACTAGAAGATTACCACAGTCACGGTGCCTGGATCTATGAGAAAGTTTCCCTGGTTTATCATGATGGATTTTGATGGTAGATTTCCTTAAGCAAGTACTGTAAAATTTTCAGCAGAATACAGTCATAGTACAGTCACTGTACAGTCAATACAGTGATTTCTACTGCAGGCCAGGGTTCGCAATCAGGCTCAACCTTTGAATTGCAATTCAAGATTGCAAGATTTTACCCCATTAAATATCTTGAAATGTATTTCTAGAATTACCTCTTTAATGTAAAAGGGAACCTGTCACCACAATTTTTTGCCAATACAGCCAGTGACAGGTTTCCATGATATAATGTAATATGGAATTACTGATATATATATTTTATTCATAATTTATTATGTATAAACTATTAATAAGCTTGTTATGTATATAACACTGTAGAAGCATATCTTATGTGAAATACATCCACATAAAATAATTTTGTTATCCTACCTGGCATACAGCCACATCCTGAGCGAGTCAAAGGGGAAGTGTCCTCATTCATTTCTACTCCTCCCCGTGCCCTGTTCGGGACTTCATGTCATGTGACCAGAGTGAAGTTATTCTAGGTTGTTAACCCACTAACATTTGCAAAATCTACCCCATATCTGCTTACATGTAATCAGACCAGTGAGGAGGCATGCTGTGATTTCATGTGATCAGATACATACATGAGGAAGATTTTGCAAATATTAGTGGAAATGAGTGGGAGTGACAGGACATGCCCTCTATGACTCACAGCTGTAAGCCAGGTAAGATATCAAAGTTGATTTTATGGGAATGCGAGGGAAACAATTTTTAGCTAAAAGAAGGGTGGCATTTAGTTAACAGGACTCTATGGGAACCAGTCACTAGCTGCATTTTTGAAAGATGTGGTGAGGTTCAGCTATAGAGAAAAACAGATGTCTTCCAAACTCAGATGCAAATAAACTGAAAACTGTAGTTTTTGCCTGAGATTCGGTCTGAGAGGCTGGAAGGGGAGCATCAATTAAGACACCTATATCTAGATCAACAGTTCTGGCATCATATAAAAAAGGAAGAATCTTATATTTTAAATCAAGCCTGTGCTTCTGTGAGCCACACAATTGTACGTACAGGCAATTGAACAAATAGTTGGTAATGTGAGCTACAGAGAAAGATTCCATGCCATGTCTTTACCCTCCTGCCTGTGTCTCCAGTTTGGCAGAAAATAGAAGTATAAGCCTGGTGCAAATTTAAAGATGATTTCCTTTTCTTTAATCTGATAACATTTGCATGGTTTAAAGGGGTTGGCCATTTTTCAATAAATTTCTTCCATTAGACATGTCTCTGCAGGTGTCTTTGTCTCCCCTGAGAGCTTTAGCCTTTCCCTGTTATCCACATGCTGCCCTCTGCCTATATACACAACTTCCTCTCTCTCACTCTATCAGTCCATCCACATGGTGTCACCCAATGTTTCTTTTTTTTCTCACAATCCTTCTCACCGACAGACACAGGGAGGTGGAAGGGGGAACAGCAGGATGAGTCATCATCTCCTGCTGCAGGTCCCTCCTATTTATCAGTGTCCTGACAGGTAACAAAGATCCCACAGAGTGACCAGAGAGTCTGCACAAAGCAATAAAGGAAGCATCAGGGATGATGAATCAATTGAAGAACATTCAGGGATTATTATTAAGGCAGTAAAGGGACATGGTCAATTTATGTAAAATAGTGGCCAACCCCAGTACTATAAAGTTCAATATATGGACAACTAAAATTATGTTCCTCTCTAGTCTCTCATTCTGAATCAAATATGAGCTAGGCTTCATGCACGCAACTGTAAATGGCAGCCGTGAGCTAGTTGGTATTTTTTGCGGCTTTCCGCTCACTATTTCCCCCACATATTTACCCGCCTGAAACCACTGTAAAGGGGCATTCCAGCAAAATGAGCTTCTGATTCAAAAACTAATCATGCTATAAATAAATGAATACAACAAAACTCAATGTCAGTCACAAATGGAGCTTAGTTTGTTTTTATGATTCACCAAATGGTCTTTCTAAAGCAGTGGAGTTATCTCCAAGGTGGCCGCCACTGGAAACTACAAGTCCCATGATGCTGCATTTCTCAGTAACAGCTCCTCTCTCTTATGCTCTGCTCCCAGCGATGATGTAACAGACTTGTCCTACTCTGTTACCATAGTAATGATGTGTAACTGGTATGACTGAGATGGCTCTCACCACAACACTGGCCATACAGGATGCACTGCAACCAACTGACTGCCGCCAAAACTAGTGGTGATCACATGACCTGCCCAAGTAGGTGCCAAACATGTGATGTTGACATGTGACCAGCAGCCATATTGGGGCAGATTTACTTACCCGGTCCCATTGCGATCCCGTGGTGCGTTGTCCAACAAGGATTCGGGTCCGGCACGATTCACTAACATCGTGCGTCCTAGTTCCTTCCTTTGTCGCTGCTCCGCTGAGGTCCGCCGGAGTTCACCTGCTTCTTCCTAGTGCATGTGAGTGTTTGATCTTGCAACACAAATCCTTTTTTAAATTCCGCGGTTTGTCAGAATCCATCGGTTGTCTGATGGCCACGCCCTCCGACTTCTGTTGCGTGCAAGCCGGCACCAATGCGTTAAAATCCGATCGTGTGCGCCAAAAACCCAGGGCAATTAGGCGCAAAATGGAAATATTCGGGAAACCCGAAGAAAGTGCAGCGTGCGGACCCTTAGTAAATGAGACCCATCTGTGTCCTGTGTCTCTTCCACAGGCACAAAATTCATGGACTGATTAAAGGGCCAGTAAATTTTAATTCTTCATTATAGTGTATGTCCACAAGATTTCTCTGCTAAGGAGGGCAAAATTCTAATTACAAATTAGAAAAACTAATTACATATTAGCTAATATTTTAATGACTCATTGAATATGAATTATTCTTATTCCTGGAATACCCCTTTAAATACAGTCATGTACATGAGGACTTAGGTTGAGAAGCTGGAAGTGGAGCATCACTTTCGATGCCTATATTTTGGGTTCATTACCTATACCAAATTTTGGATTCATATGTTGAAACGTTGGATTGTTTTATGAATGAAGGACACCACTTTTTTAATTGCAACCAAAGTGACTGCTTTATTTTTTATGGTCAATGGCATGGATCCTGGCAACTAAGATCGACAGCAGCTGGTACCCGAACACAGTATATGTATTACTATCTCAGTGTATGTCTTCTTGCTGTATATAATCAAACGAGACAACAAAAATAGGTTAAAATTTGTGGAAATCTAGCAATACACTTGAATTATAGGTAGATGATATGGGCCATGCACCCTAGACCAAGAATTAGGGAAACAAGAAAAGCATAAATATTAGCATTCTCATTTTAGCTCCTTGAAATGAAAACTGATGATGAGAAATTTCAGAAAGGCTAATCCCATACATTCTAAATGAAAAATTTCCAACATATTTTATCATGAGCACCCTTCAAAAATCCCCTTTTTGAAAACCCTAGAATAACCTAATACTGAAAAGCTATAGCCTAATATTGTCCAGATGTAAAAATTTGGTGGACATGATAAGCCACAAAAGATATACTAGATGTATATAGATTTGATATGAATGTAAAGTCAAGTCTGGCTCCTTCTTTAGAATTTATTTGATGATATGTATTATTAAATATCATCAAAACTAAAAAACATTAAAAAAAAATCCCATTAACATATTGGGGCACATTTACTTACCCGGTCCTGTCGCGATTCAGTGGAGCATACTCCGTCGAAGATTCGGGTTTTCAGGCAATTCACTAAGGCCATGCGCCCAATGTCCACCATGTGTAGCTGCGCCGAGGTCCACCGAGGTCCGCCGGAGTTCACCATCCTATTCCTGGTGCAGTGTGTGTCAAGCGACCCTTTTTTTTAAAATAGCGCAATTTTTCCGAATCCGTCTGGTTTTCCGACGGCCTCGCCCCCCCCCCCCCACCCCGGTTTTTGTCGCATGCAAGCCGGCGCCGATGCGTCACAATCCGATCGCGTGCGCAAAAAACGGGGGCAATTTGTAAAAATTGTAAAATTCAGAAAACCCCGCGGAAATATGTGATTCGGACCCTTAGTAAATGTGCCCCATTCTGACGGATTTCATATACAAAACCTTATAGAGGCCCTTTTCTGTAAAGTGATATATATGTCAAAACGCTCCGGTATTTATAAACAGAGTGTGGACACTGGTCTAGTCAACCAAGCCTCTCCCACTTGGGGTATATGCAAACTTTAGAAAATATCACTCAGACCATATATAGTAGCAAATAACTCTTTAGTTTTTAAATATTGACATTAGGCATAGGTACATCACCATTTTTCGGCTAGCATGCCGTAGTCCATTATAGCGAGTCCACGCTCAAACTTTCTGCTTACTGCCTTTTCTGTAAAGCCCATATTTGAAAACACCTATGGGCTTATGTAGCGTGACGGGAGGGACAGTTTTCTTGAATGCGAGACATGAAAAAGTCACTTGGAGAGATGTATTTATGTTTCCGGGTTTAGACCAGTGCAGAGTACAACTAGACAGTTCTCTGCTGCTCAATATCATTGGTCCACCTTTATAAGTGCAAAATGCACTAGGTGCAGTTTGCCTGTAGAGGGTGCAGTGTACGCCAGAGGCATGAAATGTGGCGCATGTTCTTCATGAATCTGGTGCCCCTTGCACTGCTCCGACAGAGTGCACCAACCTTTATTTTTACTGCACCTTAGAATCCTCCTCCATTTGGGTTGATACAGGTTTTATCTCTGGGGTCCAGTACTGGGTTAGAGCCTGGGCCCATTGGAGGATCCTCTGGTAGGCCAGTCCAACACTGATAAGGTCTGATAAATGTGGAGCATGGTCCAACTATGCACAGGAAGGCCCTTTCAGTGCAGCGTATTGCAGCCATGGCACAAATGTTTTGCGGACACTCATTGGTGTAAATTAAAGCTGATGGGCCCTGGTGCGAAGTCTGTGCCAGGTCCCCTGACTATAATGTATAGTTTATAGTACCAGTCTTCTCATATGCGAAAGTGACACCTTATGGGCCCCCTAAGCTTCTTGGGCCTGGTTGCAACTGCACTCTCTGCACCCCCTCAAGTTACGCTCCTGCGGACACTTCTTACATACATGGACCAGTTGGTTGCACTGAAAAGAACATGCTAAGTCAGACAAAAAACTGACGCAGGGGTTTTAAAATATCTGGCCTATTGTGTCTGATGCTGAACGATTATCTGGTGCGGTATAAACTAGTGACTTGTACTTTGCACCTCCTACTAGTTTGGTCTAGTTTGCTGCACCACAATAGTTGGTTTTTCATGCGCACAGGTTATTTTTGGACCGGTCATGCCCCCTAGTTACCGAGGACACGAGGAAAACTGCCTAAAATAGTCTATAGAACCTTCAATGAATGTTTCACGCAGCATTTCAGATGCAAATTACTCCGGTTTTCTGGTTTATACAGAATGATAAATCCCCCCACTATTTCTGTATCACTCTGTAACACCGAAACTGCAATTTTTTTGCCCATTTGCACCATGTTCACCACTTTAAAGCTAGGCAAATTTACTATATCCTGAGCCAGAGAGCTTGGCTGGCTTTACAGACCACTGAGTGATTAATTGTTCATTAACTCTCTCAAATCGCAGACTTGTCAATCAATTGGAAGTGGGAGCACATGGCAGTAGAACCAGACATCTGGGCATTTACATTCAATTTAATTAATCTGCCATCTATAAATATTTCTTCAGATAGATGTTATTAAATAAAATTTACCTGGGTGAAGATAATTTCTCATAAATGTAATCATTCTGTCCCTTAGAAACAAGACTGTGTCCTTGGATACGACCACCTCTGCTGCAATGATTGCACAAACAAACAAAAAGCTTTTGTAAATGAAATGTCCAGGAGTTACTGCATGTCCTACAACCATCCTTTGGTAAAGAACGTTGAAGCCAGGTGGTCAGGCTGGGCTCAGTAGCTCATGTCTTGCCACCGCTGCCAAAGTGCGAGGTGGTCGTATCCGAGGAAGCCATCTCGTTTCTAAGAGACAACATGGCAACATTTATGAGAAATTATCTTCACACAGGAACATCCAATTGAAGAAATGTTTACATACAGTAAATTAATTACATGAAATGCGGAAGCCCAGAGGGGAATACCCCTTTAAGGACACTTAAAGGAACACTCCAGTCAAAACTAATTCAGTGAATAATGCATGGGACAGAGCCTGAAGGGAGGAGCAGGACTCATTTCATTATATTTCTAAAACCTGGAGTCCTGCTCCTCCCTTCAGGCCTTGTACAAGGTATAATTCAATTATCCAGCTGTGACTGGAGTGTTCCTTTAACCTACAAGGTCAAGTGTATACTTTGTATGAGACCCAGATTCCCATTGAATAGAAGAGTAGGAAACAAGACCAAAACCTGTGGTACTTACGTGTTATTTAACAAAACTATGCTGTATCTATGACCCCCAAATACCCCAAGTTTTTCTGAAAAAAAAAAAGACGTCTTGAACTTTTGAAAAACTTTTGTAAATGAATCCAGTGTAGATAATAATAGTACACTTTGTAATATACTTTATTATTGAAATATGTTCGTGTACTCTTCTTTTCTTCTTCTTTTCTCCCTTCCTTTGTTCCGTACATATTCAGTTGATGTAGTAGTTCCTGCATCCACTGACATTTGAGAGATAAACGGGCAGGATAAGGTGTCTAATGACTTAAAGGAAATTTACCTTTAAGATCAAAAATGATAAAACAGGAACACTTACCCATAGATCCAGGCACTGTCACTGTGGTAATCTTCTTATATTTGTTATCCATGGCTTCCTTCTTCTAAAATTAACTTTTAAAATTATGTTAATGAGTCTGAAGCCTACCCTAACTGTGATCTGTGATCTGGCTTTCACAACTGCTACACTGTCTAACCTTTCCCTTTCCCCCGGGGGAGAGAGTTAGACTAGCAGCCTCCACTAAGTGTTGAGAGATGCTTCTGTCTTCTCTCCAGGGTTTCTGGCAGTTTTGGACTATAGGGATCCAAATTTGGCTGCCTGAATGCAGAGTCTGACATTTTAAACCTGGGGTGTAAACACATCGAACAATACAGGAGTCTAGTAGAAGAGCTTCAGATTACTTTTTGAGACTTAACCAGACATAGAAACGTTACCAGATTTGTAAAGAGTCACATTAAAACAATTGAGATTGATTTAAGGAGAATAAAATTGAGTATAAATCAATATATCAATATATGTATGGGTAGATATCTAATCATCACAAATGTCACATCTCCCTCTCAGGCACGCCATATTTCTTCTGAAATGGTTACAATTGATTTTAGGCATCAACCATTGTGTAATCATTGACTATACACTCACCGGCCACTTTATTAGGTACACCATGCTAGTAACGGGTTGGACCCCCTTTTGCCTTCAGAACGGCCTCAATTCTTTGTGGCATAGATTCAACAAGGTGCTGGAAGCATTCCTCAGAGATTTTGGTCCATATTGACATGATGGCATCACACAGTTACCGCAGATTTGTCAGCTGCACATCCATGATGCGAATCTCCCGTTTCACCACATCCCAAAGATGCTCTATTGGATTGAGATCTGGTGACTGTGGAGGCCATTTGAGTACAGTGAACTCATTGTCATGTTCAACAAACCAGTCTGAGATGATTCCAGCTTTATGACATGGCGCATTATCCTGCTGAAAGTAGCCATCAGATTTTGGGTACATTGTGGTCATAAAGGGATGGACATGGTCAGCAACAATACTCAGGTAGGCTGTGGCATTGCAACGATGCTCAATTGGTACCAAGGGGCCCAAAGAGTGCCAAGAAAATATTCCCCACACCATGACACCACCACCACCAGCCTGAACCGTTGATACAAGGCAGGATGGATCCATGCTTTCATGTTGTTGACGCCAAATTCTGACCCTACCCTCCGAATGTCGCACAGAAATCGAGACTCATCAGACCAGGCAACGTTTTTCCAATCCTCTACTGTCCAATTTCGATGAGCTTGTGCAAATTGTAGCCTCAGTTTCCTGTTCTTAGCTGAAAGGAGTGGCACCCGGTGTGGTCTTCTGCTGCTGTAGCCCATCTGCCTCAAAGTTTGACGTACTGTGTGTTCAGAGATGCTCTTCTGCCTACCTTGGTTGTAATGGGTGGCGATTTGAGTCACTGTTGCCTTTCTATCAGCTCGAACCAGTCTGCCCATTCTCCTCTGGCCTCTGGCATCAACAAGGCATCTCCGCCCACAGAACTGCCGCTCACTGGATGTTTTTTCTTTTTCGGACCATTCTCTGTAAACCCTAGAGGTGGTTGTGTGTGAAAATCCCAGTAGATCAGCAGTTTCTGAAATACTCAGACCAGCCCTTCTGGCACCAACAACCATGCCACGTTCAAAGGCACTCAAATCACCTTTCTTCCCCATACTGATGCTCGGTTTGAACTGCAGGAGATTGTTTTGGCCATGTCTACATGCCTAAATGCACTGAGTTGCCGCCATGTGATTGGCTGATTAGAAAGTTAATAAAGTGGCCGGTGAGTGTAGGTGACTATTGTTAATCCCTCTTCAGGGCACAGCAAAGGCAGACACCAACAGTAAACCTTATGGGGGAGATTTATCAGAAGTGTATGAGAGCACAACTGTTCTAGTTGCACATAGCAACCAATCAGAGCTCAGCTTTCATTTTCCCACAGCTGTTTATAACATTAAAGCTGATCTCTTATTGCTTTCCATGGGCAACAAGAACAGTTTTGCTCCCAGACACTTTTGGTAAATCCTCTCATATAGGAGAGATTTATTAGTGCTTTTATACCAGTTTTCTTGTGTAGAAGCACTGAAATACAGGCAGTCCCCGGGTTATATACAGGATAGGGTCTGTAGGTTTGTTCTTAAGTTGAGTTTGTATGTAAGTCGGAACTGTATATTTTATCATTGTAATCCCAGCCAGAACTTTTTTGGTCTCTATGACAATTGGATTTAAAAAATGTTGGGTTGTCACAAGAATCAATATTAACAATAAAGCTTCATTACAGACACCTGTGATAACTGTTATAGCTGATCATTGTAGCCTAGGACTAAAGTACAAGAAATTACCAATATCCAGAGGTCCGTTTGTAACTATGGGTCGTATGTAAGTTGAGTGTTCTTAAGTAGGGGACCGCCTGTAATCTTAAGTTCTTGTCCACTGCAGGAAATTTAAATTTCCAATTTGGCGTCACCTCAACGCCATGTGGGCATAAAGGGGAATGGCTGCCAGCACAGGGGGCCGACATAGATAGTTCTTGACCCGTACCTGTGAAAAGCTATTATATATTCACCACTGAACATCCACGAAGCAGAGCCTTGCGTAGTTTTGCCTGGTGGAGCGGCCACCCGACAAATACTTCAAGAGGTCTAAGCCTCTTCATGTATGCACCATGACAGGGACTGGAGGCGTGGCTTGTATCACACGATCATATGATATATTCTGCCCTATGTTGCTTCTTCCTGGAAGGCACGGCTATGGGTAAAGTTAGTCAGCATCTTGGCCAGTATGGACATGTGGTCCAAAAAGAAAACATGTCACATGAAATCTACCTGGAATTAGGGGAAGATCTTCCTAAAGAGGTAAGTTTTTGGGAAGCTTTGCCTTTTGTCACATTTATAAAGGGTTTAAGACAATTTTGAGACGCTTTTACATCAAAAACATCACCTTGAAAAAAGGAATGTGACTTTGGGGGAAAAGCCTGTTTTCCAAAAATTATGCAAAAGTCCTTGCCATGCTGTCTCAGTGCACTGTGAGCGAGCCTGGAGAACGCACGGAGCACTTTAGGACGTGTACTATATTTTGCTGTATTATAGCTCCGGCTGCTTAGCTTTCAATGGGAAAGGGAAGGGTGAGGAGCGCTCACCCCTCTTCTCTCCTGCACCCGTTTATCTGCATGAGGCCTTAATGTATGAAATTGTACTTCATGTATTAAAGCAGAAGTCCAATTGTGTTTTATGCTGACTGTGCTGCACACAGGAGGCCTAAAAAATGACACGCACCTAACCTGCTCCACTTTCTTCAGTGCCGGATGCTTTTACATGAACCTGGCTGACTACTAAAACGACATTACCGTCCTGTCAGGTGACCACGGCAGCCAATCTCTGACACATGGGCCTGATCGGAGAGGCGTCCGAGTCTGAACAAGACATCACCGCGGCAGGCAGCCAGAGAATGAGCAGTACCTCTTCTCTTTGAGCTTCTAAATGTGGTTGATAAAAGTAGTGCTGCCTGTTTCCTCCAGGATGTCCTGTCTCACCCGTGGTCCAGCTACTGGAAACCTTGGCTGCCCCTTTAAAGCTGTTATCATAGATTGTATTATACTAAAATAACATTTATCATTAGTATAACTTCTTTATATATGTATCGGAATCATCATAGATGAACCATAGGGAAGTAATAGACTTGTTGGAGGATAACAGTACAATAGATGTTGAATGTAACACGTTCCTGTTTTACTTAATAAATAATTCCGCAAAAACCAACAAAGGCCTCGGCCACTTGTCCATCGTAGCATATTTTCTGTTCAAAGGTTTAGCCTCCAGATCTCTATCTATATAAAAATAGATTTGATGTTGTTTTTTTGGAGGTTAAGTTTCACTGCATCCTGCATGCGGAAGGACCACTGCCAGCCTTGGAAACAGCGACAATACGTATTTTTCTCTAAAGTAGACCCCCTGCATCTTCTAGAAACAAACAAAAAAATCCTTATGCTTCCTTTGCATGTTTACAGGAGACCTTAAAAGAACTGAATGTAAAAAAGAAAACAGAAAAAAAAAATGAAAATTGTCCCTACATGTGAGAAAAATAAAATGTTTCTTCATGCCAGTCTTCCAATCTTGGTCTCATACTTCAGCTGTTAGTAGAAAAAGAAATCATAAAATAGAACTGCTCAGCATGCTGCTACTATGCATGGCTAATGTTCTGTTTGTTTGTTTTGCTTTTTTTACTTGGTGCAATAGTGCTCCCTAGTGGTGGAATCGGGAAGTAACTTGTCATAGTATAAAATCATCCTACTTCTGCATATACTGTATATATATACATAAATCACGAGAAAACATGAAAAAAAACATATGATCTTTATTAAAAAAAAAAAGTAAAATATTTTTGAATATTTTTTTTTAAAACCATTTACCATTTTTAAAATTCTGTGCCAATGTTTATGCAGTGAATTATCTCAATTTTATTTATGCATATACTTATACATGGTCTCAATGAAACTAACAACATTAAGTGTAGTAATATATATTTATGGTCACCATCATTTCGCTGTAAACTTCTTGTTAAGAAAAAATCTCAATGGCACAAATAATTTACAGTTCACACAACTGTTATGGCAATCGTATGTATATTTACGCCCAGCAGATTGGTTGCAAAAAAAAAATTTGAGCTTGAAAATCAGATTCAGGTTTCTAAATGAAGATTTTTTTTTTATCGGGGGTTGGATTTCGGGAGTAAATGGGACAGTCATAGAAATTTTTGCAATAAATGTATTTTTTCAAAATAGGGAAATTAAAATCTCTATTATATCTCTATTTATAGAGAAATAGTAGATGAAATATATTCAGACAGTACAATGCAGCAGTTCACTGGATTTTAAGGGGTTTTAGGTTGTTTTTAGAATATTGGACTGAATTCCTCAATTCTGGAGGCTTTTTATATCAAACGTATGCAAATATTTTATTCTGAATATAAAAGAAAGAAATAAAGTTTTGTGGTTGTACAGTGAGTAATAAACCAAAAAGTTCCTTCCTTTGCCCTTCCACCCTCGATGAGACAATCTGACGGTGGCTTCTATGAACAAAATATGAATAAAATATAATGCAGCACAGTAGCCATTGCCATTGTAGACAATTTACTGCCTTTACTTTCGGTGCAGATATTTCTACAGTAACTGCACATACTGTAGACGAGTGTTTTATTTCATGATACACACTTTTATCAAATATTAGTAAAATAACAAAATCATTACAAAATAGATTTAAATATTTGCATATTTTGCATAAATTACAATGTGTTAGGAAATATCATATCTACAAAAATTTACAAATAGTATTTAGTCATCTTGAAGAGAAATCAAGAAATTATCTATTTTTTAAATCATTAAAGAAATGTTGATTTGACATTTAACATATCATTAAAATAAATTACTGTTACTGTTACTATGTTTGAAAATGTTTCATTATCTAAGTTTTTTTTTCTTATTTGATAACTTTCTAAATTGAAAGGGAGTTACAATTGACTAAAACAGGCCTTGACAAGGGTTAGTCCGTTATTTTACATTTTTGTATGGATTTACAGTATCTGGGTAGTACATTGTAACAGTTTTGACTTACTGTAGATATTCTTATTATTATTTTATGTGAAATGTTGTGATCTATTATAAGACATAAACATTTTTTTCTGAAACAATTAAACATATTATTACATTATTCACCAATCTAAATTTTAAGTTCCTATAAAGTCTAACAATACAATTAGTTATATTTTTAATTATATATGAATGATATATTATAATGTGTATTATATATAAATGTGCATTTAAAAGGAACCTATTTCATGTCAAATTATTTACGAAATAGGAATTTTGAGAACTATTTTTATTTACATTTTTTTTTACCTTTTTTGCCCCTAGTTCCCTTCCTCAGCCAATCCCTTCCCTTCCTTGGTTGGACTTGATGGACATGTGTCTTTTTACAACCATATTAACTAAGTAACTATGTAAATTAAGATTAAATATGTTACAATCTAAATTCCTTTAGCATTTAGGTCTAATGCGTGATAGAACAGATAGAATCTTAGAAACATTTATTTTAATAATTACAATATTATTTATTGTATCCCTGAATTTTTTTTCATTATTATTTTGTTTAATCATTAATGCCATTTTTTTTACAAAAAAATTTACTGAAATACTTGACCAATTTGGTAATTTTGGGAAGGAGTGAGGAATTTTTGGAATGCACATTATGCAAATTCTGACCCCCAAATGAATTTATATTGAATACTTTGTCTACGGTTTTGAAGAGGACAGGCCCTTACAACAATTATATCTTGTTAGTATCAGTTTTTCTGGATTTTTGATTTATGTACTTTTGTGAGAGATGACAGATAAGGAAGAAAAATTGACATATTATAAGCTAATAAAAATAAATAAGGCTTGAGTCTGCCCCGAAGCGACTTGCATTGGTAAGCAAAATCAATGCATTAATCAAGGATGTTTCGGAGTAAAATATACTTAATGATGCAATGAGAAAAGCAGCATTAAAGAGAACACCATACATTGTTTTCTATTACTGTATTATGGTAATGCTGCTGAACTGAGCTAAACCTATTTAGATGACATTTTTACAAAGCAGCATTCACGTGTTTGTAGGCATTAAAGATGTCAGATGTACTTTGAAAAATTGCATTCAAATACATATCTTTTATCATTTCATATTCCACAGATTGCACCAATAATGCACTGACATGGAAAACAGGTTCATATATTGTATTAAGTAAGTCTCGTATTCTTTATTTCATTCACTGTTGTAGCACTTGTCTCATGAAGGCGACCCCCTTCTATAGGCTCTGTTATTGGGAATTTCATAAAGAAGACCCCCCCCCCCCCCGATCCACCACTTTAAGAGATGGAGTGGCAGAATTTACCCATTGACTCATAGTCATATTTTGTCTTCCATGGTCATGATTGTCAGTAGGGTTAAAGGTCACTGGGGCCCAACATCAGCTTTTAACGGGTGCTTATAAACAGAGAATAAAACAGGAAGAAGTCAGCTCCCTTCACTTTGTAGTGGTCAGACAAGGTCACTGCAGATTTGCTCCCAAATGGGTTGGTTGTCCAGGCACATCAGGTTTTCCGCTATCCACAGCATAAGGGATAGCTTGTTGATCACCA
The DNA here is from genome assembly GCF_040894005.1 of Engystomops pustulosus. NCBI lineage: Eukaryota > Metazoa > Chordata > Amphibia > Anura > Leptodactylidae > Engystomops > Engystomops pustulosus. The sequence goes on along the minus strand of NC_092415.1, from coordinate 37,448,975 downwards.
GGGGTCCTGTTGTACCCTTAAATGGACAGAGCAGCTGGTTGGATGTGTCCCTGCTGCTCTTTTCATCTCTATGGCGCTGACATAGATGGATCTGCACAGTACTCTGCTAATTCTTTCAGTACTCTAGACAGTGAATAGGGCGGTAATGTGCATGGCCAAGCTGCTGCTGTACTCAACTGGGGGCCAACAGCCTCCGAGTTCTCTTTATCCATGGAGTCCCACTACACAGGGGCGTTAACAACAAGGGTAGCAGCCATGGGGCCCACAGTGTCAAGGGGACCCTATCATCCGACCTGACACTAAAGAATGTAGGATGTGCACCATAATATTGTACAGCATAATATGTATCTAACATATATGTTATGTATATATGATGGATATATGTATCTGGGATGTGTATATGCTGTGTGTGTATATGGTGTGTATATACTGTATGTGTGTGTATATATATATGTGGTACGTCTGTATATGGCACTGTATGTGTGAATATGTGATGTGTATATACTGTATATCCTTAAGCCGGATTCAGAAGTCTGTTATGGAGCCCTGGCTCTCATAGTTCTGCCCCGCCACCTATTCTGCCAATAGGGCAAAACTTTATGCAGCTGGACAAACCCCTTTAAGATCAAGTTGTCTGTTTCCTTACCAAATGACGGAGCTGAATGGCATCTATTGTCAACAACACTAAAAGTTCAGTGAAATGAGGACCAGATATGGAAACCCCTTTAGTATTTTAGTTCTCTTGGATAAACTGAAGATTCCCGTACTAATAAATATGTGGTGAGTGAAATTTTAAATAACTAATATTGTTAGTTTTAGTCATGTATGGAGGGTGGGTATTAAGTTGGAAAATCTGAGGATTTTTCAACAGGATATAGTAGTAGTAGTATTCTATGGGTAGTAGTAAATAGGGAATCACACTACAAATACACAAGCAATCTACTTGTTCCTACTAGGATTTAAAATGTTTGGGGTTTTTTTGTGATGAAATGAATTAAATTATTGCTTGTTAATATGATTTTTTTTATAAAATAAAGTTGTTACAAAAAAATAAATAAATACATTTTTCTCATAATGGACTCACAGCCTATTCAGGGAATAAACTGATGGATTCCATGTACGGTAGGTGTGATGTGTAGGAGTTTTATTCTCCTGGAAACATTAAGCTGAACTGCTGTATTTTGGTGTTATATCTCTTTGATCGGGGACCCCATTGCATTAGGGAAGTTTTGGCCCTGGATCCTGGGTGTGGATAGTAATTTCATGCCTGTTCCTACGAGAGGATGTTTTCAGCTTTACAATCATATAGGGGCCAGAGTGGGGACATGAAAAAAAGTTACTAATCTCTCTCCGGTTCTGCATTCATGTGATGCGGCTCTCCACTGCCTACTAGGCCATCGATCTGTGAGCTTTGTGGTCAATCGGGAGTCTGTATAATTTGGCCTATACGGCATGTTAACTGCAAACAGTCCTGTGAGTGATCCAAACAAGTAAGGAGAGATACTCTCTGTCCCAGTAGTTAAAAGCTACTAGTCTTGTTTTTGATTTTTTTTTCATCCATATTTTATGAAAATAAATTTGCCAATTCTTTAAATACTTTAATAATCCTGTGCACTGTGACTGTGACCTTTCACTTCAAAATGATCTTTTTGTATGTACTGTGAATTCTCTTTTATTTCTGAATTGTGACATTAATGTATTAATTATGTCACAATATGTAATTTAAATGTTTATTACCTTTGTATTGTGACATCACTGTGTGTACTATTCCTGTACTGTGACATCACTGTGTGTACTATTCCTGTATTGTGACATCACTGTGTGTATTATCCCTGTACTGTGACATCACTGTGTGTATTATCCCTGTACTGTGACATCACTGTGTGTATTATCTCTGTACTGTGACATCACTGTGTGTATTATCTCTGTACTGTGACATCACTGTGTGTATTATCCATGTACTGTGACATCACTGTGTGTATTATCCCTGTACTGTGACATCACGGTGTGTATTATCCATGTACTGTGACATCACTGTGTGTATTATCCCTGTACTGTGACATCACTGTGTGTATTATCTCTGTACTGTGACATCACTGTGTGTATTATCTCTGTACTGTGACATCACTGTGTGTATTATCCATGTACTGTGACATCACTGTGTGTATTATCCCTGTACTGTGACATCACGGTGTGTACTATTCCTGTACTGTGACATCACTGTGTGTACTATTCCTGTATTGTGACATCACTGTGTGTATTATCCCTGTACTGTGACATCACTGTGTGTATTATCCCTGTACTGTGACATCACTGTGTGTATTATCTCTGTACTGTGACATCACTGTGTGTATTATCTCTGTACTGTGACATCACTGTGTGTATTATCCATGTACTGTGACATCACTGTGTGTATTATCCCTGTACTGTGACATCACGGTGTGTATTATCCATGTACTGTGACATCACTGTGTGTATTATCCCTGTACTGTGACATCACTGTGTGTATTATCTCTGTACTGTGACATCACTGTGTGTATTATCTCTGTACTGTGACATCACTGTGTGTATTATCCATGTACTGTGACATCACTGTGTGTATTATCCCTGTACTGTGACATCACGGTGTGTACTATTCCTGTACTGTGACATCTCTGTGTGTATTATCTCTGCACTGTGATATCACTGTGTGCATTATCCCTGTACTGTGACATCACTGTGTGTATTATCCCTGTACTGTGACATCACTGTGTGTATTATTCCTTTACTGTGACATCACTGTGTGTATTATCTCTGTACTGTGACATCACTGTGTGTATTATTCCTGTACTGTGATATCACTGTGTGTATTATCCCTGTACTGTGACATCACTGTGTGTATTATCACTGTGCTGTGACATCTCTGTGTGTATTATCCATGTACTGTGACATCACTGTGTGTATTATCCATGTACTGTGACATCACTGTGTGTATTATCCATGTACTGTGACATCACTGTGTGCATTATCCCTGTACTGTGACATCACTGTGTGTATTATCCCTGTACTGTGACATCACTGTGTGTATTATCCCTGTACTGTGACATCACTGTGTGTATTATCCATGTACTGTGACATCACTGTGTGTATTATCCCTGTACTGTGACATCACTGTGTGTATTATCCCTGTACTGTGACATCACTGTGTGTATTATCCCTGTACTGTGACATCACTGTGTGTATTATTCCTGTACTGTGACATCTCTGTGTGTATTATCCCTGTACTGTGACATCACTGTGTGTATTATCTCTGTACTGTGACATCACTGTGTGTATTATCCCTGTACTGTGACATCACTTTATGTATTATCCCTGTACTGTGACATCACTGTGTGTATTATCCCTGTACTGTGACATCACTGTGTGTATTATCTCTGTACTGTGACATCACTGTGTGTATTCTCCCTGTACTGTGACATCACTGTGTGTATTCTCCCTGTACTGTGACATCACTGTGTGTATTCTCCCTGTACTGTGACATCACTGTGTGTATTCTCCCTGTACTGTGACATCACTGTGTGTACTTCAGTATATGTATTATCTCCATACTATGACTTCAGTATATGTCTTATCCCTTTGCTATGACATTACTATGGGGCAGATGTATCATAAGTCTGGCTTTTCCTGTTTTTTGAGACTTTTCTTCACTTTCCCACTTAACGTTTTTTCTTTATTGACACATGTGGCGTTTGGTCTGTAGTGAATTTGCGACTTTTTATAACAAAAGTCACAAAAAGTCTCCAAAAGTCACAAACAGTTCCCCAGCTAATTTCTATGCCTGGTCAGGGGCAGCCATAGATTTGTGCACAAATTTGCGATTTTTTAAAACAATCTGGATTAAGGTGATAACTCAGGGAACACTGCAGGAAACTACACATTGGTGAACTGTGAAAGGAGACACAAGAAATATGAGCACATGAACCATAGATAGTCTCAAAAATCAAAAAAAAGACAAGTCAAAAGTTTGATACATGTGCCCCTTATGTGTATTAATTCTGTACTGTGTGTATTACCTCTGTATTGACTTTACTATGCCAATATTATTAAATACATGTTTACTATCTTTATATTGCCTTTATACTTTTATGTTTAAATTCACTGGCCCATATTTATTAAACTGTTTGCACCAGTTTTCTGTCTGACTTTGCACTGAAAAGAACCTGCAACCTTCTGCACATGTATTTACAAAGTGTCTGCGCCAGTTCTGTGTCACGGCTGGTCTGTGTCCAACAAGACAGAAACAATATGCACCTAAAGGGGCTGTTACTGCTTTGTCAGTGTTTACGCCACAATTCTTACAATTCTGCCCCATGAACAAAGTGCAATAAAAAATGGTGACCACTTCCGGAGCAGTGCAGGGGGCACCAGATTCATGAAGAATGTGCACCAGTTTTGATGAATCTGGCGCACCTCTGCACACTCCACAGGCAACTGCACCTAGTATTGATAAATGTGGGTCACTTTGTTTTTTATCTTCACCGATATTGGGGATACATCACTCTGACATAAAGACGAATATGAATTAAAAGAGCGCAGTGCTCCCCTGAGAACCGTGGACCTCGTCGATCACCTGGGGGTATCAGAAGCTGCACCTCCGGCAATGTACTGGTGATGGCCTATACTATGGATTGCCATCAATAAGATAATCATGAATAAAAGCGTCTAACTGTATGTATTATCTCTCTGACTCTACAGCGTATATCATCCCTCTGCTGAGATATCATTATGTGCATTATCCGGGCTCCGTGACATCACTGTAAGAACATATGTAATTTTCTGATGATACATTCCTGTTCCGAGGATCAATGTATCTCTGATTATCACAGCGTACCCCGTAGCACTCCGGAGAGGCCAAGCACAACAACCACCCGAGGATGTTATTTGCCACCTACAGCTGATGACATTATGCAGAGCTGACATTACTAGCACTATGGAGACCCCCAGCGTGCCGCCGTACGGTGCCTTCATATCGAGATGTACTCAGCAATAGAAGCAATATAATTAGAGGCGTAGAGTGATACATACAACTTATAAGTGAAGAAAATATGAGGCAAAGAAGATTGCTGACATAATAAAAAAATTCATGTTTTATTAAATATATGGTTAAAAAACATAGCCAAGTTAGAACATGTTGTACAAAAAGATTACAAGATGACAGGGTCATGGAGTGAAAATGCAGCAGAAAAGAACAGTCATACCCGGACACAGCACTTTAAGCCAATGGTAAGCCAAATTGAATGCAATGTGGTATATAGGTTTGAGGGTAAGAAAAGGACAAAAATGCAAATTTAAACGTAATGGTATAGCAGTGCTCGTGCCTTGTGTCAGCCACAGTAATGGAGCAAACAAGTCCGTTCTTACCAAAAGAATAGTTGGAAGTGCAGAGTGTCCGGGGATGACTGCCGCCCCGACGCGCGTTTCGGCTCCTACTGAGCCTTCGAAGGCTCAGTAGGAGCCGAAACGCGCGTCGGGGCGGCAGTCATCCCCGGACACTCTGCACTTCCAACTATTCTTTTGGTAAGAACGGACTTGTTTGCTCCATTACTGTGGCTGACACAAGGCACGAGCACTGCTATACCATTACGTTTAAATTTGCATTTTTGTCCTTTTCTTACCCTCAAACCTATATACCACATTGCATTCAATTTGGCTTACCATTGGCTTAAAGTGCTGTGTCCGGGTATGACTGTTCTTTTCTGCTGCATTTTCACTCCATGACCCTGTCATCTTGTAATCTTTTTGTACAACATGTTCTAACTTGGCTATGTTTTTTAACCATATATTTAATAAAACATGAATTTTTTTATTATGTCAGCAATCTTCTTTGCCTCATATTTTCTCCCCTCATTCTGAGGGGTACCATAGGATTTCTGTGTATTTTTTCTACATATGGGGCACCTAACATTTGGTGCAAATTTGTGTACAGTCTCTATTACAAGTGTATAGACATTCCTGTACAATTTCTGTTTTCATTTCTTCTTTGTGAATTAACTTATAAGTGAGCAGATGAATGCTACATTACAGATACATTTGCATAAAGCATTAATTTCCTCCAAATTCTTTCCCTTATGAATATATTGAGAAATTCCTAACTTTTTCATGGCTGATTATTTTGATTATTCATAGGAGCAAATGCTCTGTAAAATACTGTATATAATATAAGATTTTCCAAGCAGAAATAATATCTTTTTTTCTTTTCAACCGTTTAATTCGGAATCATTAACAATTATGCGGAAAACATTACAGCGGAAAAGAAATGTTACATAGGAACCGCATCTCGATCCGTCACCGGCAGTGGAAATATATGGACGTATAAGAGATGTCATGCGATAAGATCTTTAACTCCCTCCATCTCATTGAAATTACTATTTCAATAACTAATTATTGGGGAAGCAAAAATTATTTTTTAATTGCCTCCATGAGTAACCGTCTCGTAAAATATGTAATTACATGTGAGTAATTATTATGGCTTGAGTTATTTATCTTTATTACATTAACAAACTTAATGTTTGAAAATCTTTATCCGCAGACCTTAAAGATGATGTAAGAATTTCCTAAACATTTTTCTGGTGTAATACGTTAATTACCCAAACTAATTGCAGACTCAGCCCATTACTTATTGAGTCAGCTCATTGTTAATAGGATTAGTGGGTTAACAAAAAATTATACTTGAGCAAGCAATGAGATTTCATTTGTTGATTTAAAAAAAACTCAGAATACATCGGAGAAAAAAGGAAAAGCAAGTGATGATTTCAGTATTTCCATCTTTGTTGGTCATAGATTGTATTATTAAATCATTTCCAGATGTCTTACATTTGTAGTTTTGGCTATCATTGGGCTCTGGGTGGTAACAATCTGTGCAACTTGACAATTGTAAGGAAAATTTTTACATGGCTAGTAAGGAGCATGACTTTAAGGTGCATTCTCATCTGGGTGTTCACATTTAATTCATCTGCCATGTATATACATTTCTTCAATTGAAAGGTTATTAAAGGAATATACCTGTGTGAGATTAATTTCACATGAATGTAGCCATGTTGTTCCTTAGAAACCAGATAGCTGTCCTTGGATACAACCACCGCTGCTGAAGTGATTGTTCCAAGAAATACATTTCAAACAAAATGGCAGAGAGTTACTGCATGTCCCACAGCGTCCTGTGGTGATGAACGCTTAATCCAGGTGGCCGACATGACTCAATAGCACGTATGTTTCCATTGTTGTCAGTGTGTGTGGGTGGTCATATCAAAGGACAGCTATCTGGTTTCTAAACAACAACATGGCTACATTTATGGGAAATTATCTTCACACTGGATTTTGTTTTTTAATAATGTGCATTTAAAGAAATGTATGATTAATCTAATTATGTATTTCCAGTGGAATACCCCTTCAATAGGAAAGGGCATTGGCTCCTCCCTCTTGCTTCTTCACAGAGCTCCCAGCCTGGTGAGCTGACATCAGTGGGGGAGGGAGGAGATGTAAAGGAGCACAAAGGTGGGGGCCAATAGCTGAGCAGTCAGCAGCACAGACAAGTCACATGTTTTTTTTTAAATGCATCCAAACCAAAGCCCAACCCCTGGGACTACACAGAGGATTCTGTCAGGGTGTAAGGTAAGTTATAACACACAATTATATTGTAATGCAAATACATATTTGCACTACAGGTGTAATAAGCTTCTGTAACCTGTCTTTAGTGAAAATGAGGTCCCTTTAACCATTTGAATGCCATAGATGAATTTGCTGGCAACCCGTATAAATTAAAACAGGGCACAAACCGTCACTAACATGGCGGCTCCTCTGCGCACTGCCATTTTGGCATTTAGGATTTCAGCTCCTGATGACATCACCGGGGAACAACGATCTACCCCAAAATGTGTAAGGTTTAGCCATCTAAATGTCACTGGCGAATTTGCCAGCAGCATTTAAAGTGTTAAAACCGGCAACAATCACAGCCGTTAACAGCAGGGAAAAAAGGTTTGAGCTACACCTGGGTTCCGAACTTCAAGTTCGGGGATGGGTTCGGAAAAGCTGAACCCGCAAAGTTCGGGAACACTCATCACTATCTGTGAGACAAAATGTAAATTCACTTCCCTTTAAAGGATGCAACATACCAAATAAGTCAAGTATTAATTGACTAATATTTTCTTTCTGTGAAAATACAATAAGAAAAATCTCTATCCTGCTGACATAGGAGTTATGATACAATTTATCAGCTGATTGCGGATGACTTGAAGATAATTAGCAATGACAGCGCTGTATATATGTGACATAACACTGTATGATACATCATAAGACGAGGCATGTTACTACTCTATACATACTAATAAGAGTATCGTGGAGTAACATAATAGGAATGTCAGACTATCTGAGCTTCATGTACTGGTTCCAGATCACCCAGCCTTTATATTGGCCGATATCTGATCTTCATTGAAAGCGACTACAAAGACTAAGGACTGCGCGGCGTCCTCCGATGCCATCCCCCTGCCGGATTGCTCTCTGCACTAGCACGGGCTCGGTGGGGAGATTTATGGTCACACTTATGCACTTTATTGTCGGGAAATTGAGCATGACACAAACAATAAAATATGCATAGTGGTAAATTTGCAACACTTCCAGGCATGTTAATTGCTTTTCATCGTCATGTAGAACAGTCGGCCAGCGACGCCTGACTAGAGGCTTCATTCATCAGGCATCTCTAGCCCAGTCCAATCTCTATAGACCAGGGAGTGAAAATAGATAACAGACACAACTACTTCTGTGCACTTTCCATAGCCAAATCAAATACATTGGGGCACATTTACTAAGGGTCCGCGGACCGCATTTCCATCGGGTTTCCCGACTATTTCCAATTTGCGCCACATTTAACAGGGGTTTTTGGCGCACACGATATGACTTTGGCGCCGACTTTCAAGTGAAAAATTGAGGGGCCGTGGCCGTCGGGCAACCCAACTGATTTGGACTAAGCGCGGGATTTAAAAATTGTATCGCAAGACAATGCACTTACATGCACCTGGAAGAAGAAGGTGGACTCCGGCGGACCTCAGCGGGGAAGCAACACATGCAGGATATCGGGCGCACAATCTTAGTGAATCGCACCGGACTTCATCCTCGTCAGACAATGCACCTCGGGGAAAAGTAACTGTGCCCCATTATATTTTATCAACTATTATGAAGTTTCCCTGATCCCTACTACATTATATTTCTGCTTGAAAGTGTAAAGAGTTGGTATGTTCTCTCCATGTTTGCGTGGGTTTCCTCTGGGTCCTCCAGTTTCCTCCCACACTCCAAAAACAGGTTGATTAGATTGTGAGCCCCATTGGGGAGACGGACCGATTTGGCCACAGTATACAACTGTGGATATGTTCAGTGTATAGGCAAAAGGAGAGGTGTGAACCTTGCCTAACTTATTATGTATATTCTATTATGTACAGTTATGTCAAACGTCATTAAAAAAGTAACATTTCTGTAAAAAAAAGAGAAAATTCTATGAAATCTAAGACACAGAAATCCGGTATGAGCCTTCAGAAGTTGATCCATAGTTTCATGTCTGAATGTAAAGAGATAAAAAAAATAAAAACTAACATTATGGTTCTGTTAGCGCTCTGCGCTGTAGCTGTACGGCGCTGGGTCCTGCTAATAGAGCTCAGTGCAGTACAGCTACTGCGCAGAGACGATGCCGGTTCAGCTCCACTGACATCCCCGGCTAACATCGTGGGCTCCGATCGTGGGTGTTTAACCCGTTAAATGCAGCGGTCAACGCGACCGCGGCATTTAACCTGCCTTCCGGGGGTCTTTCCCTCACGATATAAAGTAGACATATGGAAAATGTTATTCGGCAACTTATTTAGGTGGTTAATCTATCTGCCTGAAAACGCGATGATCTCGAATTTCAAAAATGGCAAATTTTTCAAAAGATTCCACATTTTTTCTTTTTTTTTTGTAAATAAACACAAAACTTATCAGCCAAAATTTACCACTAAAATGAAGTACAACATGTGGGGGGAAAAAAATCTCAGAATTGTTTAGATAAGTAACAGTGTTCAAACGTTATAACCATATAAAGCGACGCATGTCAGAATCCAAAAAATGGGGCTGAGCCTTAAGCTGCAAAATGGCTGCGTCCTTTGCTGTATCTGTACAAGTTTCAAAAATGTAATATATATATATGTTTGTATCAGAAATATTACTTCTCTATGTTTCCTTGGAGAACAACCTATATCAGTGACCTATCCACTGGATCATTACTGTAGACTTCTAAACAATTGGAGACTTCACAGCCTGATTCTTCTTATCTTGTAGGGGTCTTGTAGGATTTTTTCCTTGTAGTAAACAATCTCTCTACATGTTACCCAAGCTGTCATGTCACATAAGAATATCACTTCTTACCAATTTGCATTATATTGCATTATGGAGAAGTGTATATGTAAATCTTTAATGAGGGCATAACAATGTCAACTGCGAGATAGTGGAAAACAATATGCAAGTAGATAACTAGTAAATAATTTGTAAACCTAAGCCGCTGATACACATGAAGATGGCTGAAAGTCTGTCTGGCCTACAGCTATATCTTTCAATTCCATTTTAAACAAGTGAATTCAACTCCGCTGAGCAGGCCTTTATTTCTTCTTCTCCGTTTAAGCTGCTCCACATTGTGGTCCTGCAATGATGAGGGACAGGGGGGCTTGGGAATCCCATTTTAGTGATTTTGGGGGCCCAATGTACAAACAGCCCCCGGGTTACGTAAAAGATAGGTTCTGTAGGTTTGTTCTTAAGTTGAATTTGTATGTAAGTCGGAACTGAATACTTTATAATTCTAACCCCAGCCAGAATTTTTTTGGTCTCTGTGACAATTGGATTTTAAAAATGTTGGGTTTTCATAAGAACCAGGATTTTCAATAAAGCTTCATTGCAGACACCTGTGATAACTGTTAGATCTGTTTATTGTAGCATAAGGATAAAGTACAGTAATTTAACGTATCCACAGGTCCGTTTAACTAGGGGTCATCTGTAAGTCAGGGGACTGCATGTAATTAGACATTTATCACTCAGTCTACTTGCACATGACATGGGATGACAAGGACACTAAATAACAGTCCCTTGGGGCATTGTTTGCAGCCTTTATGTCATCGGTGGGTGATATCAGCTCAAGTGCGGATGACAATAATAAAACACTGCATGGGCTACACTACGAACTTGCCCAAATTTTTGCAGCCTGGGCTGTTGCCTCATGCACAAGGATGTGTAATCCACATCGTTGTGCATGAGCCCATAGAAATATATAGGTACTAGTGATAAGTGGACCCCAACTACAATGTTCAGCCACAAATTTGGGTTTGATGTTCAGCTCAACGACCCCCCCGCCCCCCACGCCATGATGGTAACAACCCCCAGTGTTAATTTAAATGCCATGTGGGCTAGCTGTAGAAAATACGTCTTGAACACATCCAAATTCTTATCCATGTACATGTGACCTTAATGTCACGTCTGCAACATCATCCCCTGATCCATGTTAGTAATAATAATAATAATAATTGTCTTTATTTATATAGCGCCATCATATTCTGTAGAGCTTTACAAATCATAAGGGACTTATACAAATAAAACATGACAAAGCACAGTCATATGGAACAATAGGAGTGAGGGCCCTGCTCACAAGAGACTACAGTCTATGAGGATGAGGGGTGACACAAGAGCTTACAGCCTATGAGGATGAGGGGGTGACACAAGAGCTTACAGTCTATGAGGATGAGGGGGTGACACAAGAGATTACAGTCTATGAGGATGAGGGGGGACACAAGAGCTTACAGTCTATGAGGATGAGGGGGTCGACACAAGAGCTTACAGTCTATGAGGATGAGGAGGTGACACAAGAGCTTACAGTCTATGAGGATGAGGGGGTGACACAAGAGCTTACAGTCTATGAGGATGAGGGTGTGACACAAGAGCTTACAGTCTATGAGGATGAGGGGGTGACACAAGAGCTTATAGTCTATGAGGATGAGGGGGGATACAAGAGCTTACAGTCTATGAGGATGAGGGGGTCGACACAAGAGCTTACAGTCTATGAGGATGAGGAGGTGACACAAGAGCTTACAGTCTATGAGGATGAGGGGGTGACACAAGAGCTTACAGTCTATGAGGATGAGGGTGTGACACAAGAGCTTACAGTCTATGAGGATGAGGGGGTGACACAAGAGCTTATAGTCTATGAGGATGAGGGGGGATACAAGAGCTTACAGTCTATGAGGATGAGGGGGTGACACAAGAGCTTACAGTTTATGAGGATGAGGGGGTGACACAAGAGCTTACAGTCTATGAGGATGAGGGGGTGACACAAGAGCTTACAGTTTATGAGGATGAGGGGGTGACACAAGAGCTTACAGTCTATGAGGATGAGGGTGTGATACAAGAGCTTACAGTCTATGAGGATGAGAGGTGACACAAGAGCTTACAGTCTATGAGGATAAGGAGGTGACACAAGAGATTACGGTCTATGAGGATGAGGGGTGACACAAGAGCTTACAGTCTATGAGGATGAGGGGTCGACAAAAGAGCTTACAGTCTATGAGGAGGTGACACAAGAGCTTACAGTCTATGAGGATGAGGGGGTGACACAAGAGCTTACAGTCTATGAGGATGAGGGTGTGACACAAGAACTTACAGTCTATGAGGATGAGGGGGTGACACAAGAGCTTATAGTCTATGAGGATGAGGGGGGATACAAGAGCTTACAGTCTATGAGGATGAGGGGGTGACACAAGAGCTTACAGCCTATGAGGATGAGGGGGTGACACAAGAGCTTACAGTCTATGAGGATGAGGGGGTGACACAAGAGCTTACAGTCTATGAGGATGAGGGGGTTACACAAGAGCTTACAGTCTGAGGATGAGGGGGCGACACAAGAGATTACAGTCTATGAGGATGAGGGGTGACAGAAGAGATTACAGTCTATGAGGATGAGGGGGTGACACAAGAGCTTACAGTCTATGAGGATGAAGGGATGACACAAGAGCTTACAGTCTATGAGGATGAAGGGGTGACACAAGAGCTTACAGTCTATGAGGATGAGGGGGTGACACAAGAGCTTACAGTTTATGAGGATGAGGGGGTGACACAAGAGCTTACAGTCTATGAGGATGAGGGGGTGACACAAGAGCTTACAGTTTATGAGGATGAGGGGGTGACACAAGAGCTTACAGTCTATGAGGATGAGGGTGTGATACAAGAGCTTACAGTCTATGAGGATGAGAGGTGACACAAGAGCTTACAGTCTATGAGGATAAGGAGGTGACACAAGAGATTACGGTCTATGAGGATGAGGGGTGACACAAGAGCTTACAGTCTATGAGGATGAGGGGTCGACAAAAGAGCTTACAGTCTATGAGGAGGTGACACAAGAGCTTACAGTCTATGAGGATGAGGGGGTGACACAAGAGCTTACAGTCTATGAGGATGAGGGTGTGACACAAGAGCTTACAGTCTATGAGGATGAGGGGGTGACACAAGAGCTTATAGTCTATGAGGATGAGGGGGGATACAAGAGCTTACAGTCTATGAGGATGAGGGGGTGACACAAGAGCTTACAGCCTATGAGGATGAGGGGGTGACACAAGAGCTTACAGTCTATGAGGATGAGGGGGTGACACAAGAGCTTACAGTCTGAGGATGAGGGGGTGACACAAGAGATTACAGTCTAGGAGGATGAGGGGTGACAGAAGAGATTACAGTCTATGAGGATGAGGGGTGACACAAGAGCTTACAGCCTATGAGGATGAGGGGATGACACAAGAGCTTACAGTCTATGAGGATGAAGGGGTGACACAAGAGCTTACAGTCTATGAGGATGAGGGGGTGACACAAGAGCTTACAGTTTATGAGGATGAGGGGGTGATACAAGAGCTTACAGTCTATGAGGATAAAGAGGTGACACAAGAGCTTACAGTCTATGAGGATGAGGGGGGTGACACAAGAGCTTACAGTCTTTGAGGATGAGGGGGAGACACAAGAGCTTACAGTCTCTGAGGATGAGGGGGAGACACAAGAGCTTACAGTCTCTGAAGATGAGGGGGTGACACAAGAGGTAAAAAGCTCATATAATGGTCCAGCCATTCTTCATAAGGAAATAGAACAACACATAATATGGGTTGAGGAGATGTTGAGTTTTTTTACTTTTTTTACTTTCCCGGCAGTCCTCACTGAGTTCTAGTGGCTTGCTGATGTGATTTCTGCCATATCTTCCCTCTCGATAGAAAAATGGAGATCCTTTTATCTGTGAATGTCTTGAAAAAGAGGCCATTCTAGCCTTGAAACGCATAGCCCTAAGATTTTACATTCGAAGGAAATTTTATTGTTTCAACATATTTTAGATGATTGTAAATACCGCAATTTTTAAAGAAATAAAAGAAGAACCAGAAATATATTTTTTGGGATATTTTTTATTGAGAATCGAGGAATTTCATCAACACAAGGAGCGCACCGTGGATCTCCATTTTTCTATCGAGCACACTACTTACCAGACGGACCCTGCGAAGGATCCGGGTAGAAGGAGCAGACTGTGGATTATGACATCCCTCTTAGAATAAGCCCACAAAGTAGTTAGGCACTCATCATACCTACACCAGGTGAGCAGTTTTTTTACGTGGATAAACCATAAGTCTATCATTGACGTAATTACCTTATGAGCGCTTTAGTCCTTTCCTTTTAGTTCTATCTTCTATAGAAAGGGTTAACCCTTTGGTAGGGCCTATCCTCTCTATGAGTATTCCCCTCTCACTCCATAGGTTGCTGCTCCAATTTCTGTCTGGCTTCATTCACACTTGTTCTGAATGTTTTTCTGCTTCTCTTCTGGTACCTGATCTCTGGCTTGTAACTCTGTCTGACTCTGTTTGTCTACTCCTCCTTATTGTGTTTTTTGTTTGTTTGTCTTGTTCTGTGTGTGCACAGAGACCTAAGAAGGGATTGTCTTCTAGTTGTCCCAGTTCATCAGGACTCAGTGAGGCAATAGGCAGGTGTCAGCTCATGGGGGCTTAACCTAGAGCTCACTGTCCTGTTTGTCTTCTTGAGTCCTAGTCCCCCTTACACTTAGGCTACAGGATATACGTCCCCCATACACTTCTATGGGCTCACTGCGCCCTACGGGAGCGGTACAGTGCAGCACACGTGCGGCACCGTACCGCTCTGTAGCACGGGAAAAGATAGGACATGTCCTATCTTTTCCCATATTACGGTGCCGCGGCCATATATCGCTATGGAGAGGGGCGGGGGTGAGCTGCGCTCACCTCCTCCTCCTCTCCCCATGCTGCCATGTATCTGCCGTGCTACGGTGCGGCGGGCTCACGGCAGTGTGAATGTAGCCTTATTCTGTGGATAGGTGACAAATCTTCTTTGTTGGTCATCCCATTTAAAGGGAGTATACAGACTCTCATAAGAAGTGTCCAGTTCCTTGGGCCGCAAACAACAAACCTGTGACAATTGAAAAAGACATCTGAGCTGCAAATTGGGGCAGGAATAAAACCTGTTCTATTGGCTGTGAAAGCAAAGGCCTTGAGGATGATACCCTACAATATAATATAGCTACGTTAAAAACTTTCCCCTCACTGCTAAAATAAAAACATTGGGGCAGATTTACTTGCGATCCAGCGGCGCGTTCTCTGCGGTGGATTCGGGTCTACCGGCGATTCACTAAGGGAGTTCACGATCCTATTCCTGGTGAAGGCAAGCGAGTGTCCAGCGACACTTTTTTTTAAAAAATGCGTCAGTTTCTCCGAATCCGTCGGGTTTTCGTTCGGTCAGGCCCCCCCCCCCCCCATTTCCGCCGTGTGCACGCCGGCGCCGATGCGCCACAATCCGATTGCGTGCGCCAAAAATCCGGGGCAATTCAGGGAAAATCTGCGCAAATCCGAAATATTCGGGTAACAGGTCGGGAAAACGCGAATCGGGCCCTTATTAAATCACCCCCAATGTTTGGAATCCCACATAAAAGGAGGTATAAAAAGAAGAAAATCCATGTTGAACCAATGGCGCACCCAAAAGCATAAGGATATCTAAAAGATTTTTTTGTACTGTGTTAGCCAGTGGTTAAATAATAATAATATTTCTTTATTTATATAACACCTACAGATTATGCAGCGCTGCACAAAGTTTTCCAAATTGGTCCCTTTCCCCATGGGGCTCACAATCTAATCAACCTACCAGTATGTTTTTTGGAGTGTGGGAGGAAACCGGAATACCCAGAGGAAACCCACACAAACACGGAGAGAACATACAAACTCTTTGCAGATGTTGACCTGGGTGGGACTTAAATCCAGGACTCCAGCACTGCAAGGCTGTACTGCTAACCACTAAGCCACCGTGTTGCCCAGATAGATAAAAGCTGAGATTCCTCAGTTGCTGATACCTTTTATTGGCTAACTAAAGAGGATGATGAGATTTGCAAGCTTTAGAAACTACTTAGGTCTCTTTGTCAGGCATGGCAAGGATAGAAATGGATATTTTTGTAAAATTACATGACCAGATAGCTTTTAAAGTGCCCTACACAAAGTGATTTTTTATTTTTGATTTGCATTTTGTAATCTCCTTTAAAATATTATATTTGACTGGTACATCATGAACACATCCCCTTTAAATTCTTACACAATGAAAAGAGTCACAGGCTGGCCTCTTGGGGAGCGCTCACTTTGTAGACACGAATGAAGTAATGGATCGTCTAATACTGTCTCCTCTGTTTAGTTAATTAGACATGTTTTAATGGGTGTTCAGGATTAATCTACTACAGAACAGCCTTACTTTAGTTAATAAGGTGAGGAACTGTATAATGTAATTAAGTAAGGCTCCATAGCAGTTCTTTAAACAACACTAAAGCAATACTGTACTAATAGATGGCCACGCTAATATATGGAGCTAATTTATGGCTGGAACACCATTTTCCAAATTTGAAAGAAATGTATGTAGTAGAAAAATGTGCAGCCTTAATTGTGCTGTTGGGTCATAGGGGTCTACAGTGTAATTAAAAAGTCTTGGTTAGAATGATGGTGTCTTCGTAGAAATGATCCCAGATATTATTGGGCTATATTATTATTGAACTATTGTACATTTAGCACAATATATTATTTAAAAATCCATAAGTGGAAAATGAATTTATTTTTCATTGTATCTTAAAATAGACTCATGAATATTTATAAGCCGATGAAGGGAAACGTAATAACCACCGTTCATACCACACGTATTTCACCAAATTAGCATAACCAAAGCATAACTAAGACCTAATTTGGGCAAAACAAAGCAAAATTCAAATAATTTATAAAATGAATTTCCCCGCAAACATGTTTTTAAAGAGAACAATTTAAGACCGATCAGATAAGAACAGCTACAAGACAACAGTGGGCTCCACTAAGCTCAAAGAGGACTTGTCATCAGGGTTGCCACTCGGAACTGACTGGCAAATTTTGTGGGCCAACCATACACATTAGTTTCCATTCTTATTCTACTACACTATATTGCAAATGTATGTTTTTGACTATCAAAGGAACCAAGACTTTCAAGACATTGTAGCCTCCCCAACCTTCTACAGTTTTTAAATAATGTGATAAAAACAGTACTATAACATAAGTAAACTTATTACATAGGGACAGTTCAGTACAGCAGTGTCCTCTCTAGGGTTGCACCAATACCAGAATTTGGAATTCGATATTGATATTTAGTACCCCACTGCGATCCCGCAGCCAGATGGATTCTGATTCATAAAATTAATAGATATTTACATTGCAATTTTTGGATTGCGAAGATTAATGTCCATAATCCATAGAAGTTGGTGGCATGTCTGGCAATTGTTCGCACGCATTAGTATAAAGAGAAAAGTGCACAAGGATGCACAAGGAGGCAGCACTGCTAAAGCTACTGGTGCATCGAGTAGCCTTAGCTCCCGAATCCCGACCAGGCTACTTCATGCTCTTGTGTTTTACATATTGCTTTAATAAAGTTTTTGACAAGTTATGTTAGGTTCCAGGATTATTAAATTACAGATTAGGGCAGAGGTAGGCAGGAGGAATTTACCATCAGACCTACTTCAGATGTTAGATTCTTCATGGTAGGTTTCCTTTAAGACCATTGTTATACTATTGCCTGCTAAAGACTTGAGGTTGTAGTTACAAGTCCCGTGTGACCAATCAAGAATTATTTGGATAACATTAAATAATTTGGAGGCCTTCTGTCAGGGAAAGCCATTAGAGATGTAGAAATACCACATGTGGACAGATGATGATGCTTCCTGCTCTGCGGACACCCAACACACCCAGGTAGACACCCTGCTCTACTCAAAGGATTTCTCTCTCTCTGCCCAACTGTAAGCTCTTGTGTCATCCCCTCATCCTCATAGACTGTAAGCTCTTGTGTCACCCCTTCATCCTCATAGACTGTAATCTCTTGTGTCACCCCCTCATCCTCATAGACTGTAAGCTCTTGTGTCACCCCCTCATCCTCATAGATTGTAAGCTCTTGTGTCACCCCCTCATCCTCATAGACTGTAAGCTCTTGTGTCACCCCTTCATCCTCATAGACTGTAAGCTCTTGTGTCATCCCCTCATCCTCATAGACTGTAAGCTCTTGTGTCACCCCCTCATCCTCATAGACTGTAAGCTCTTGTGTCACACCCTTCATCCTCATAGACTGTAATCTCTTGTGTCACCCCCTCATCCTCATAGACTGTAAGCTCTTGTGAGCAGGGCCCTCACTTCTATTGTTTGATATGATTGTTTGTAATGTAATACATTATATTTGTATATGTCCCCTATGATGCTCTACGGAATATGATGGCGCTATATAAATAAAGATTATTATTATTATTATTATTATTATTATTATTATTATTATTATGATATTCCCAGAACTTTATCAATTAAAAGGGTAAATGAGACAAAGTGGTGCATTAACAAAACTTGGTAGCTGTTACCAAAACATGTGGGCACCTGAGATATGGTTGCGGGTATGATGTTGTGAAGACCATAAGCTATGTACACATTTGAATTAAAGTTTTTATTCATAATCATGACGATGCAGACGATAACAATTCTGCTTTGTGTGCCAGGCTCAACATGTGACATGTCAGTTCTGATTTTTTAGTCTTTCAGAAAAGTGCCAGAATTGAAATTTATACCAGACCCGGCCTGGCATAGCTTTCAGCTATAATCTGTGCCACTTTTTGACTTATGTAGAAAAGCACAAGAGGAAGGAAAAGGCACTCATAGGGTGAGGCACTCATAGGGTGAGGCACTCATAGGGTGAGGCACTCATAGGGTGAGTATGTTAGGTATCATGGTTATCCTATTGAAAGGGAACCTGAGGCTACACGTCGCGGCTACTCCACACCTCAGTAGCCTCTTTTCTCCTCCTACCCTGACATCTTCGGCGCGCATCTTCTGGTAGCTGTGCTCCCTCGTCCGAGAAGCCGGAGTTCTGCACAGCGGCTTCGGAGCAGTGGCCGTGCAGCCGTGGGCCAGCCGATCTGCACATGCGCAGAATGCTGGCATCTCGGGCAAGGGTGCACAGCCACGAGGAGCAGCGCGCCGAAGATGTCAAGGTAGGAGGAGTAAAGAGGCTACTGGGGCGTGGAGTAGCAGCGATGTGTATCATCATGTCCGGCTACTCCACGCCCCAGTACCCACTTTAGAAAATTTACATATTTGGGTATTCACCTCTTAACGCTCAGCGTCCGATATATCGGACGCTGAGCTGATGCCGGTTCAGCTCAAGATCTGAGCCGAACCGGCATCGGGAAAGACGGGGTGCTGGCTGTGACTGATAGCCGGCACCCCAGTGTAACACCCGCGATCGGAGTTGTCTCCGATCGCGGGTGCTTAACCCGTTAAATGCCGCGGTCAGCGCGACCGCGGCATCTAACATGTATCTGGGGGATCTTTCCCCCACGATCGGCCCCCCCGAACCGTTTTCGGGGTAAGCCGATCGTTGCTATAGTAACTCTGGGGTCCGATCTGGACCCCAGAGTTACCTGCAAGAATTGCCAGTAAGATGGCGTCTGTGACGTCATCTTACTGGCACAGTGCCAGCCTATGCAAGTGTATAGGCTGACACTGATAATACTCTGCAATACATGAGTATTGCAGAATATTATCATGAAGAAGCAATTAGGGTTTTGTTTGACAAATTTAGTAAAACGTAAGAAAATATATTCATGTTTGATATCCCCGTAATTGTATCAACCCATAGAATAAAGATAACATGATTATTAGTCTATACGGTGAACACCAAAAAAAAAAGAAGTAAAAAATCCAGTACAGAATTGATGCTTTTCTACTCCTGTCCTCAAAAAACGTTCCTAAATTTTCAACAATAGGTGATACAAACCCCAAAATGGTAACATTGGAAAAAGCATCTCATCCCGCAAAAAAAATGTCATCACATGGCCCCAATAACGAAAAAGCGAAAATTTTATAGCCTTCAAAAGGGGCCAATGAGGAAACTAAAATCCTGGCAGCTGCAGCGCCCTCCTTCCCTTCTGCAGCTCGCTGTGCCCCCATAACACAAGTCACAGCCACATGTGGGGGGTCTTTGTACTCAGGAGAAATTGCAGAACAAATTGTATGGTGGGTTTTCTCTTTTTATCTTTTGGAAATGTGTAAATTTTAGGGCTAAATGAACGTATAAGGGAACAATATGACCATTCTAAATTTCACCTCCATTTTGATTCAATTACTATGAAGATCTCAAGGGGTTAACAATCTTCGTAAAAGCTGTTTCTGATAGCTTGAGGGGTGCAGATTTGAAAATGGGTTGGTTATATAGGGGGTTTTGATGCTAAATATGTAAAATTTCATTCAAAACTGTATTTATCCCCAAAATAGTCAATTCTGAAAATCCGGAAAAGCGATATTCTATTTGCAAGCCGCGTGACATCAAAATAAATTATCCAGACATTTCAAAAATTATGAAAATGTAAAGTAGACAAATGGGAAATGTTATTCAGCAACTTATTTAGGTGGTAAATCGATCTGCCTGAAAACGCAATGATTTTGAATTTCGAAAATGGCAAATTTTTCCAAAAATTTATCATATTTTCTTTTTTTTTGTAAATAAATGCAAAACTTATCTGCCAAAATTTACCACTAAAATGAAGTACAACATGTGGGGAAAAAACAATCTCAGAATCGCTTTGATAAGTAACAGTGTTCAAAAGTTATAACCGTATAAAGAGACGCAAGTCAGAATCCAAAAAATCGGGCTGAGCCTTAAGCTACAAAATGGCTGCGTCCTTAAGGGGTTAAAGATTTTAAAAACATAGCAGAACATGAGGATTAGCTTTAAAAAGGGCTATCCTCACGTCCCATGCATCCACCTACCACCCCTTCTACCTTTATAGGAAACCTACCATTTAAAAATGCCCATTCTGACCCACAAATAGCTTTAGACAGGTCAGGATGAGCCGATGCAGGAAGAAGTCTCTTTTTTCATTGTAAAAGAGATTCTTATAATTTCCAGACCTTTCCAGCCTCCCTTTGCCACACATTAACCTACCAGCTATCTTGGACCTGGATAGACTACCTGGACTTCTACCTCGGCCTGTTGCCTTTGCTGTGTTTGTGTTCTGGAATAAAGGAGCTGTGAGTTGATGTTCATTAGCTTTACTACATGTGATTCCTGGACACCTTGCCCAGTGTGGACAAGGCCTGTTTCATGTGGAAATCACAGAGCCTGACACTCAGCCTGTCAGCAAGGCGACATATTTTTGTTTCCAACTAATTCAAATCAAAACTCACAGAAATATCGGAAACACCAAAAAACGTAACTTTTATTAATTCCCTTTTAAAAAAGAAAAAACGAGAGTTTTTTCTTGGACAATTGTCCCATTTATAATAACAAAAATAGTGTCCTGGTAGGTTCAATATTTGTTGGGCCAAATTCAGACCCAGGACTCAATTTATTCCATAAATATGGATACACTTATGGTATATGTCTATATGACATGAATCACCTAGACCCACTAACCCTACGCGTTTCGCCGCTGGGGTAGTGCGGCTCCTCAGGGATCTCACTGTGGGAAAGCGGAAGTAGTCTCCTCACAGAGTTAAATCTTTACAACAAAATAATGAAAGTGTATCAAGAGGTCATTCGTCCAATTTATACATATATGTATAAGAGGTGCTTATATGCAGTATTGCACTTGCCCATATGATAAGTTATAAATAGTGCCACATCGTTTATACCATTATGTGTGGATAGTTACAAAACGGAACCACATGGTTAGCAGACACCAAAACCAAAGGAAACAATCATAAAGTGCATCTGTGTCTCTATTAGTCTCATATACGTATCAGTACAGGGTAACCATCTATTTTCGGACCCAGCATAAAGCAAGCTCGAATAATTTTATATCCTCCAATGCATAACCATCAATTGCACCCTTGCCCATATAGTACATACATTCAATTCATAATATATACATTTAATTCATGGTGTGGAATTTCATAGAGGACAGATATATACAAGGGAAAGAAGGATTTCAAATCATCCATAGGTATTGCACTAGCCACACTATTTCAAAACCAAAGTGCTGTTACATGTGGATCAAGTGACTGTGACCAAGTCAGCGCTAGGCCACGCTAAAGCTAGCCCCTTGGGTACCAGGGGAATCCAGCTGCCCCCAAGCACTTAGGTCAGGCCCTGGTGGGGTATATTGCATAACCAGTTACCTGCTAAATGCTAATTTACACCATCTTAGCTCTGTGAGCCCATACAGGGGCCTCAGGCAGCAGAAAGATGCTGCAATGTAATGGGGCTCTGCAGTGGGATGGAGAAGACTACTGCTCATCTAGACATCATTCAACAAAGCATTTACACAGTATAAAAATAAACTGGAGAGTTTGCTAGATAATTTACTCATATTATCATGAAATGCTTTATGAGTTTAGGGGCTCACCAGTGGATTCACCTGTTCACTTGTGGGCCACTCCGAGCCTGGATATAATAGACATAGAGATCTGTATTATTACTGGCTCCTCAGCTTGTCCTGCCCGTTAGCAAAGGAAAAGCTTTTTTGGTACAGGTTGTAGTAAAATTGGCCGCTGGGGCATAAAAAAAAACCTGGTGCACAAAGCATGAAACAATGGGGCCAACGTTTTACGTGTTTTATAATATGCAACACACAGACAGACAGAACAAGAACCGTACTGAATTCTTCCATAGAACATGGAATTTGTAATAGAAGCTCCACAGGGCTGCAGAAGCAAATGTGAACTCAAGTCAAACCAAGTTTTCAATTTGAGCTTAGAAATGAACGTTAGCTATGTGTTTTTGTGTTTTTGAGTATTTTTTAGCAGTTTTTTTTCCACTTTTACATAAAATATTTAGTTAGAAATGTATAATTATCATGTCTATTTATATCCTTCTCTATTGTTAAAGAAAAAAAAGTGAAACATATCATAAAATGTTCTCACAAACAACATTCTGCAGGTAGTAACATCCCGTGGAGTGATAAAGGTTAGAACAATCATTTGTGTTTCTGCCGCATTAGATGAAATCTCATTAGGATTCCGAATATTTTGAAATGTCTGATAAAGGTAAAGGTTTTCTTCTTCATTAGAAACATTTAGTATAATTGTGAGAATCTTCATTACCGCTCACGTCTGCAGCTGCCTACAGGAGCCCAGGGTTAAAGTCAGTAGGCAGATTCCTCTTTTTGCCATTATTTGAAGATAAAATAATACAAGATTTGCTGAAAAGTTTTGAAAAGTAAAATGAATCCATAATAAACATTCTGAACAATTTCTAGGTCACATCTAAGAGGAGAAGACTCCTAATAAGAAAAAAAATTATTTTTCTCTGTGTTCTAAGTTTCTTTGTTAAAATTAATGCAAATTGCACTAGTGACAATTAATAGCAATGAAACAGAACCAAACAAAAAGGGAGATGTGGACTGGCACCGCAATATTTTCATTGTGCGAGGAATTGCCCCGGGTTTTTGGCACACACGCTTGGATTGTGGCGCATCATTTGTCCAGGGCCCCCTGTCCTAAATTGTAAAGGGCCCCCTGAATGTGGACGTATGTGGGAGAGGATGTATTGGTCTTTTAATACCCCTTGGAAGCCCGGGTGGCGGTCCTGTATCCCAGTGGTCTTAAGAGGTCCTGCTAGCCGTCCTTCTGAGTTCCTGCCAGTCGTCAGCTACTGGGTGACCTTACCAGCCGTATTCCTCAGCAGTCGCAAGAAATTGCTGCCCAAAAAGAACTCCTGGACAAACTCGCTGCTACCCTTCAAAGGATGATTGTCTCCCAACAGCAGGCTCCCGCGACTCCTACTCCTGTTGCTCCAGTCACCTCGCCATGTTTTTCAGCAGTAGACTGTGGACCTGAATTTTTGATGCCTAACAAACTTGATGACAACCCCAATTTTTGCAGGGACTTTGTTGCCCAGTGCTCACTGCACATCAAACTGATGTCCTCCCAGTTCACCACCGAACGCACTAAGTTGGCATTTGTTTTTGCTTTGCTCACTGGAGAGGCCCTGACCTGGGATACCCCTTTGTGGGATAGTGGTGATCCGGATATGGCTACCTATACCACGTTTCTGGAAAAAATTCGGTCCAGGTTTGAACCACCTCAAGTCTAGCTTCCACACTTGTTCTGCTTGGCCCCGGTGTTCCCAGTGTCTCTGCAGCCTCCCAGTGTTGCTCCAGTGGCACCCCAGCAACTGCAGCCTCCCAGTGCTGCTCTAGGGGTGCCCCAGCCTCCGCAGCCTCCCAGTGCTGCTCCAGCTGTGCCCCAGCCTCCGCAGCCTCCCAGTGCTTCTCCAGCTGCACACCAGTCTCTGCAGCCTCCAACTGCTGCTCCAGCGGCGCCCCAGCCTGCGCAGCCTCCCAGTGCTGCTCCAGCGGCGCCCCAGCCTCCGCAGCTTCCCAGAGCTGCTCCGGCTTTCCCACAAGCCGCTCCAGTGTCTCCGCAGCTTCCCAGAGCTGCTCCGGCTTTCCCACAAGCCGCTCCAGTGTCTCCGCAGCTTCCCAGAGCTGCTCCGGCTTTCCCACAAGCAGCTCCAGTGTCTCCGCAGCTTCCCAGAGCTGCTCCGGCGTTCCCTCTCCGGCTTTCCCGCTCCAGCCTGCGGCTTCCCAAGAGTCGCTACAGCCTGCAGCTGTGACTGGGTCGTGACTGGACAGGAAATAGCCCATGTACCAGAAAATGCAGTCCTTGCACCAGAAGATTCAATATTGTGGTGCGACAAAATAGACCAACTAAGGAGGTGCTCCTCTTCCCCTCTCCATATCAAAGAGCCCAGCCATTAACATAAAAAAGAGAGAGCATGCTATTTTTTTCCTGTGCACAGTACAGTATGGCAGCACACGTGTGTGCACAGTACCCACACACGGCCCAGGCTCCATAGGCGTCTATGGGTAGGGGCATAACTAGGAGAAGTAGGGCCCCATAGCAGAGTTCTGAATGGGGCCCCTCTAACCCCTCATACATTTATACACTTTTACACACATACACACATTTATACACACAGATCTGTCCCAGTAACAGCTGTCCACATGGGGGTAGCACATGGCAAGAGTTAGAGATTAGTCCTGTCATTCAGTTGCCCCCTTCCTCTATCCCAACATTTCTCTCTAAGCTGCTGATTCATTTTGTGTACTGTGTAAGATGTGCACTGTATATACATATTGGGGGTCATTTACTAGGGGCCCGAATCACGTTTTTACAGAGGGTTACCCAAATTTTTCCGTTTTGCGACGATTTTTCCTGAATTGCCCTGGGTTTTTGGCGCACGTGATCGGATTTGGAAAAACCGCCGCATTTTTTTAAAAAAAGTGTCGCTTGACACGCGCTTACCTGCACTCGGCCCGGCTTGGTGAACTTCAGTGCATTCCGACGAACTTCAGCACAGCAACAACACCCGGTGGACATCAGGGGAAACTACCTTAGTGAATTGCCGGAAGACCCGAATCCTCCACACAGAACGCGCCGCTGGATCGCAAATGGACCGGGTAAGTAAATCTGCCCCATTATGTTGTACAATATGCAGGACAAAGGGGTAGATTTACTTACCTGGTCCAGTCGCGATCCAGCGGCGCATTCTCCGACATGGATTCGGGTTCTGCCGGGATTCACTAAGGTCCGTACGCCCGATATCCGATAGGTGTCGCTGCTGCACCGAGGTCCGCCGGAGTTCACCTGCTTCTTCCTGGGCATTTAAGTGCTAGATCCTGCGACACATTTCATTTTTTAAATGTCACGTTTTTTCTGAATCCATCGGATGTTCCGACTGCCACACGATTCCCCCCCCCCCCTATTACTGTTGCGTGAAAGCCAGCACAATTGCACCAAAATACGATCGCGTTTGCCAAAATACCGGTGGAATTTGGCACAAAGCGGAAAAATTTGGGAAACCCGACGAAAGTGCAGCCGCAGAGCCCTTAGAAAATGAGCCCCAAAATGTATATAATGGTGCACATCCTCCATTCTTTAGTGTGTCAGGTTAGGTGCCGGGGGCCCTCTGACACTGTGGACCCCATGGCAGCTGCTATGTCCCCACTTTATCCATGTGAAAGAGGCCTTATACTGCACCAGATTAATGATCCAGAGAACTGTCTTGTTCTACCGTGCACTGGTCTGCCAACCAACACATTAATACATCTCCTCCATATGCTACAATTTCTTTTAATTCCCAGGTCAAAAAAAAAGTAATTTTTCAAAAAAAAAAATCACCAAACAATATACAAACACAATATAAAAATATAAGAAAAATAAAGAAGTGGCAGAGAGGAACGTGTCCCTGGAGAAAAGGAATCGGTTAACACATATTATTTGAATACGACCGTAAAAATTCATTGTGTGTTCACAAAGCAAAGATTATTCCATAAAAGCGAGGCCATTGTTTTTTTTTCTCCTTATATTATTTCCGAAATTCACGATATAGAGAAGCAGGAGCTAAGCAGCTCTATGCAGGGGAAAGCTCCCTCCTCCATTGGTTTTGTGAAGCACAAGCTGAATGACCTAAATATAACCTCATTCTACGGGGGTAGAGAAAGGGCAGTTAAAAAGAGCATAAAGCCCGCACACTCTTTTTTGAATGAACTGTGGAAAAAGTCATTAAATTATATGGGCTAAAGTATAGGATTGAAGCTTGGAGCCCATTTGGGTTGTGAACTATGAGACATATTTGAATTAAAGCCTTCGTAGTAAGGTGCATTAATCCAATCCAAAGCGTAGACCATTACCTGCAATGATTAGATTGCTGAAGGGTACTGAAAGATACTTATCCATTAGGCACATGGAGGACTCGGAAATCTCTTTTGCACAAAATGCAAATCAAATATATTGCCTAAATGTGGATGTAATGTCGCCCATTCCAAAGCAAATAAGCATTAATATTCAACGGCCGTGTTATGGAAATGTCCACTCGTCCAGAAAAGCTGCAATATTTCTGCTGCAGAAATGGGTCACACTTAGCGCAGAAAATGTTCTTTTTTCTGATGAGAAAGACACAATAGCATTCCACAGAAATGTCCAATATTAATTGGATGGAGGTCAGATGTTAATAATTCAGATAGAAAATACATGCAAAATAAATGGTAAGCCTCAGAGGCTTCTTATAGCTTACTATCTCAGGCGTCATGTTTGGGAGTAGCTGAAAAGCTGCAAGTTATTATACGGAAACACAAGGTAGTCATATGATCATATTTATACATTGCTACATTTATACAATCCATCATGATAAACCAGGGACACTTACTCATAGATCCAGGTACCGTGACTGGGGTAATCTTCTTATATTTGTTATCCATCTCCTCCTTCCTTCCAAAATCAACTTTTTAAATTATGCTAAGGAGCCTCTGTGCTCTGACTTCAGAAGCTGTTACACTGGGCAGCGGCTTCTATCAGACTCACCCTCCCCCCTGCTCTTCCTGTAATCTTAGCGGTACTGGGAGGAGGTAAGTGCCCCTGCAGAATGTAACAGCCTGTGTAGCTACAGCACGGAGGGGCTCTGATAATGTGCCCATAGCCTTTCTGGCTCATTAACATTATCTTAAAATTAGATTTTAGAAGAAAGGAGGCAATGGATGAATATAAGAAGATTACCACAGTCCCAGTCGGTGCCTGGATCTATGAGTAAGTGTATCTGGTAATTATGCTTCGTTTTGATAGTAGATTTTCTTTAATAAGGGCCGCAGTAAATAAAAGATTTGACAATGTAATAAAGCGCCACAGATCACCACCAGCCGTACATTTCTCTGTATGTTATATGACTGAGACTTTTCATGGTGCTTGTGCTCATTTGCGACATTTTTTTTTGCGACTAAATGTTTGCCATTGTCTAGTTTTCTGCAGTGTTCCCTTACCTGAATCCAGACAGGGAAGTTGTGGCTGCCCCTGACCAGGCGTAGAAATAAGGTCAGATCTTATTGCAACTTTTGGAAACTATTTGCAACTTTTGTTTTAAAAAGTCGCAAATTCACTAAAGACCAGACGCCATGTATCAATAAGGAAAAAACACTAAGATACATCTGACCAGCAGAAAAGCCAAGAAAATTCCCAAAAAACAGAACGACAAAGCCGGACTTATCATACACATGCCCCAGTGTGGTGGATTTATTAAGATTGGTGTGTTGTTTATACTTTTTAAATGGGTTCTCCAGTTTTAGCATATACGTGTTACTGGTTTTATGAGTCAACAAAATTCCCACATACTTTCCATATCAATAGCTTAATTTTCTAGATCTCTGCTTGCTTTCATTCTACTGAAGCATTAACATCTAATTATTGTGGAATAGAATCTTTCCATGGTCATCTGATGTCACACAAGTGCATGTATTATTAGAATGACAGAGAGTAATCAGATGTAACAACTGTGCATATTTAGGTTTCAGCACCATCCTCTGCCCCTAAAGTATGGCAGAAGATGTGCTGCTCACTGTGATTTTATATTTAATTAGCATTTTGTCCTGCACTTGTCTGAACACTGTCTTACTTCACTCCTGGCTGTCTTAATTGATTTACACCACATCTGTCTCCTGTTGACTTTGTTGTAGGCTGCAGATGGTTACAGATGCTTCCTCCACTCACATTTCTCGCCTGCTAGACTGGGTTAGTATGGAGACTGGTCCAAAGACTTTCTGGACCAGGTCTCTGAAATTTCACAAAATGATTCTTTTCTCCCTTCCTAGTTCTTCCTTGCAGCTTACTAACATTTTCTGGATATTTTGGATTTCTTTTCCCTTTGTCTAACCACCTGTTTTTTCTGTTGAATTTGTAGTGCACTGTCCTCTTGGTTTTGACCCATATTTGTATGAACATTTTCCTGTATTTGTCCAGTTTTTATCTCCATGTTTACACTTTGGCGCAAGAAAGAAACATAAAAAAATCTAAATACATCAAAATCAAATACATCTAAATCAAAATCACCTGATTTTAAATGAGTGAATACCAGTTATATTTCATTATCCCCCTTTTTCTTTCACTCTGTAAAAAGTGGTTATGAGCAGATAAAAATAGATATTGTGCATTATATTTTGACTTAAATATACTGGTATATATAATATTGAAAATATTAAAGGCTCCACAAGTTTAGTTATCGATGTACTACAGTGACAGGTCACATCGCTAAGGAGACCGAGCCTCCTTTTCTCAGCGATACGAATGGGGTCCTTACGGCAGTGAACAGCTGTGGTTGCGGGCCCCTCTCCCTCTACGGGCCAGGTTGCGGTCGCAGAGGATCATTAGGCCCTGGAGCCTATGTCATTTTACTTCATGAATGTAAATGGAATAGGAATGAATAAAACATGAAGTTATAACCATACCATCAGGGCAGATAAATATGTGGACACAGGGTAATGGTACAGGGTCCAGAATGGGGGACAGTGAACAGGCTCAGTGTCAGGGTTTAGGGTCAGTGGACCCCCTGGACCACCATGGGAGATGGTTCTAGCCAAAACCTGGGACTTTGAGTCTAAGTGGGACCTGGTCTTCACCAGAGCCCGCCGCAAAGCAGGATGGTCTTGTTGCAGCCGGGTGCCACCAGGTCATTCCACAGGTGCGACAAGCCCGCGGGGGCAGCCAAGGTCACGGTACAGTATCGGAGACCAGGCTCGTGTCAGGCACAGGCAGGTAATCAGGGCTGGCTGTAGAGATGCAGAGGTCAGAGTTCAGGTCCGGGGTCGGCAACAGGAGATCAAAACAAAGGCAGATACAGGACACAGGGAACAAGCACAAGGAAGCTTTCTCTAAGGTTGAGAGCACAAAGATTCAGAAGGGAATCCTGGGAACAGCCAGACTTTAAGGAAACCCAGAAGTGCCAGCACCAATCAGCAGTGCACTGGCCCTTTAAATCTTTGAGTGACAGCGTGCACGTGCTCTAGGGGGCAAGGACACGCACAGGTCCAGATGGGAGCAGGAGCGTGGAGAGGTGAGTTCGGTGCAAGGACCAGGGTGGTGCCATGGAAAGGTGCCCGCGATCCGAGATGTGGATCACAGGAGCACCCATGACACTCAGTTACAGATTTGTGGTTCCAGATATGTCAGACTACAAGGTTTGGGGTTCTGGATATGGCAGGACACAGGCAGGATCCAGGTTCCAGGTACAGGCTTGGGGTTTCTAGATTAGGCAAGATGCAAGTTCAGGTACAGGTTTTGGGTTCTTGATCAGGATGGGGTACAGGATTATGGCTCAGGATGGATATACTCTCATGGTCAGCAAATCACAGCCAGACAGAAGTACGGAAAGTCACAGGAGAACGTATAAACAGCCCTGAGTAAACTGGGGATTAGCTAATTATGCAGTTCCTGGATGCCACCCAAGCAGCTTACTGGCTATGCCCTGCATCATTTAACCAACAGCTGAGACTAGCACTGAGCTATAGAATGAACCACACAACTTTCCAGGGAACAGATTCTGCAATGAAGCTGTAGGTGTTTCTCTCAAGCTCAGAAGTCTGCAGCCAGAAACTATTCAGAAAGTTCTAACACCTAGGCTACATGCACACTGACATATGCCCGCACTGCATATGTGTAGCATTACACCGAAACTTCGCTCTGATGGAATACAGCTTCACCCTTTTCAACACATCTTGGATTGCTGCCTCTTCACTGAACATATGCAACACCCTCACCGATGCAAGACAGAGTGGTTGTTGCGAATACGTCCAACCATGTAGCTTGCAGCCTGTGAAGGGTCTGATCAGCCCCCCAGCATGTCACTACATAGTCACTAGATAACACAGATGAGCACTGCAGTGGTAGAACCTGCCTGGTAAGGCAGGAGTTAATTGTTTTGTGTGATGTCATATGTGTCAGCCAATCACATGTGTTACACTCTGTTTCTGTGAGCTGAGATGTAATTAGGGGAGTAACAAACCCCCTGGTCAGGAAACTTCTAGAAGTGAGAAGAAGAAGTCAGTCAGACCAAGGAGTCTGAACAGAGCAGATTAGAGACTCAGAGGAGTCTGTGCAGCCAGCACACCAGACCAAAGCAGGTGAGCCCAGCTCCCTGCCTGAAGAGTGGAACTAAGAGCTAGTTAGTGAGAGGAAAGGGGTATCAGCCTACCTTCAAGGGTGATACCTGAAGCAATCCAGGATAAAGCTGAAGCATCCTACTAGGACACAGCTACCTTCCAGCCTGCCCTTTGCATCCAGGCAGATGATCTCCATCCTGTGGCTCCCTCCAACTACATCTCCAGCATTCAACCATTCTGTTAAGGCACGTTGCTACTGTTCCTGTCGGTTCCAATAAAGAACTGTAAGTTATTTTTGTTCAACGTCTGCCTCCGTCTGGTCCCTGCTACTACGGCTGTCACCATCACGGGCACCCTATCCATTACACAGGGACTCATACTCCAGACCCCAAAGGGTTGCCCCAGGGAGAACCGCTATAGCAGCCTCTCCCTCATCATTTCTTGCCAACACCACCCTGCTGGAGACCTGCCAGGCTGTAGGACAGCCCTCCGGTTCCCCATACCAAGCACCGTGACACTAGCGTGCCTAGGCCGCAACCGCCAGCCACTCAGGTACTACGGCCCTCTCCAGGCCCCAAAAAAAGGCTAGGCCCTGGTGGGGGATGTTGCACATATATTTGGGACCCTCGCCAAGGGATCATTGGCTTCTGCACCCACCACTAGCTGTGCTGCTGTGGACTTTCCATTTTTAATTATTGAGTAGTGATGCTGCTTTAACAAGCCATGAGCCACCAACTTATATACAGAGTCCAAGGACAATGGGACTGTAGAGAAGCCTGGAGCTTGGTATAATAAGCCCCAAAGCAACTAGAGAAGGGGCAGAGGACTGTAGGGGGTGGGTTAAAGCCTTCTGGAAGGTTTGGGGCTTGACTTTTACTCCTCCCCTGTGAGGTCACCGGAGGCGGTCTTTGGGGGCGGGTAAGGACCCGCCCTGGGGTTTTAAAAAGTTTGAGCACTCGTGGGGTGGGGGGGGGGGCAAGAAGTCATCCTCCCACCCTGCCCTCTGATTTGGTTATTTTCAGTTTCTTCTTTCCTTATGTCTTCCTACAGTTGTCACAGCAAAGGCGGAAGTTACACAGGCCCTAAGGCGTTGGAAGATACCTACATGCCGGCTGCAGGGCCACAGCTGCCATTTCGGGCGAAGTTGGTTCCCAAGTTTGGAAGAACACAAGAGGGCCGTGCAAGTTGTTAAATGTTTTAATTTATGTTATTTAATAATTTAATTTCGTGTTAATAAATGCTGTGGCCTTCCCACATTACAATAATATTAGTTTCCAGGTCTTTTAATAAGTAGTGTAACATGTAGGCACAAAGGTCAAGTACCAGATTTAAGGTCTGGTTTGTCAATCCCTACAGTCTCAGGTGTCTACAGGATAACAGGTAGGAGGAGGACACAGGATGGGTTAGTATAGAGATAGTTGGAGGTACATGGAGTAAGTGAGTCTAATAGGCTGCCTAAAGAGATGGGTTTAAGTGCATGTTTGAAGCTTTGGACGTTGGGTATTAGTCTGATAGTCCGGGGAAGGGCATTCCAGAGAATTGGTGCAGCGCTGGAGAAGTCCTGGACATGTGATTGGGAGGTTTGAGTTAAAGAAGAAAATAAGATCACTGGGCGATCGAAGTGCATCCATGCTCTTACCCTGGAAAACCCCTTGAATGCAGATGATTATGAAAAGTATCTGGTGTTAAACTTTTTTCTCCTCCAACTTCAAAATCATGCTTGTCATATTATGCAGTTTTTTAAGTTATTTTGAGGAAGTGTGTTATATTGGATAAACAAATCTTACAACAATCTCCATAAGAATATGCTAATGAGCCTAAAGTTCTCCTGGGGTGTTACCAAAGCCCCTCCATGCTGTAGCTTCACAGGTTGTTAGTGTCCAGGGAGCACTTCCCCCTCCCACTCTGTGCTGAAGCTTCCTGTGCTGCAGTGAGATCACAGCAGGCAGAGGAAGTGTTGAGGGAGCAAAGGGGAAGTTGAGAGAGTTTAACAGCCTGTGAAGTTACAGCACAGAGGGGCTCTGGAAATGCCCCCAGTGTCCTTAATGCTAATTAGCATAATTTATAAACTTGAATATTACCACAGTCATGGTGCTTGGATCTGTGAGTAAGTGTTTATCCATGCTTGATTTTGATGGTAGATTTCCTTTAAAGTTTTGCTATATCTGTAACTCACAATGTCCAGAATTTCCCAAAACCATATGTTTTCTTTTATGATTATTATATTACATTATATTATTACAACAAAACTTTACCCGTGCTATAATTATTATTGTTCCAATTACACTGAGAATACTTTTACACTGTGCAAAGTCATTAGTCATAAAAACCTTAATGCTGGTGTATACTCAATTTTCTCCACTAGAGGGCAGCATTGTTCATACAAAATGTCCAAATTGTACAAATACACTATACATAACTATGTCCCTACGGACAGAAATTTATATAGTATATAAAGAATAATATCCCCATTAGTGTTCCATTAATCTGGCCCCTTATAGTATAATGACCTTTTACTGAGAAACAACCCACCTTGTTTAATTACTCAATATTTTTTTATAACTACTATTTATTTTATTTTTAGATGATTTTTATTGTCAATTTTTCCCATACAGTTTTGTTTTTATGTACATATAAATATATACATATGCACACTGTGTTTTTCTCAAATAATTAGACCCAAAACGCCTGTCCTATGGATGGACGTCACTATAGAAGTTCCTTTGTTACCCCTTGAGATTAACCTTTACAATGTGCCTCTTCCTGTGGCCCACCATGTATAATGTCACCATTCCTAGGGCCCACCAACCCTGTCTAATGCTCCCTTTGTAAAAGGGATTATAAAGGCGAGACAGCGACCCTCTAAGCAGGATTAACTCCAAGTTTAGGTGGGCCCCTAGGTGACAGAGACTTAGGGAGCCCCATTTCAGAAAACTCATGTCCTGGCCCCACACCGCTTCCCCTGCAGACACCAAACTGTTCCCCCAAAAGCCACACTGTCCCCCCTTAAGGCAGACCGCCCCCCCATAAGCGAGGAAAGGTGAGGGTTTTTTTAACCAGAGTGGCTTATGGGTGGGGGGACAATGTGGCTTATTGGGGGAACAGTGTAGCTTATGGGGGACAATGTGGCTTATCTTTACAAATGCGCATTATTGCTTTGTGAGAGCATTATTAGTATGCGGGCACATAAGTAGGATATGAGGGTGGGGAATATTACTCTTATGGAGATAAATGTGCAGATTATTATCCTAAAGTGGGACAGAGGTGAACATTGTTAGTTTTCCTTATAAGCCGCACTGACTATAACAGCCTCACTTTATTATCATGGAAGCAGGTATGGCGGCTGTTACTATGGGGAGGGGGGGGCAAAAACATGGTTACTCTGTGGGGATAATTTTCTTAAGTAGTGCTCATTGACTGATTGTAGCATATGTAATGTTTGCCTCTAGTACCTTAGGCATTGGACCCTACTGCTTTTGGGCTTGTTGTCTGTGTCACATGAACGTGAAAAATGGGTAAACTATATATAACACTATTATATTTTAAATACAGCACAGGGGTAAATAGAGAAGCATTCAGTACAAACATGGAGGCAGCAACTGGACTGGGAGGTGGTAGAGTCTGGAAAAGGATAGAATCACAATCTGGAGTGTGGGAGGAAACCGGAGGACCTGGAGGAAACCCAGGCAAACACAGAGAGAACATACAAACATAAAACATACTCTTTGCAGGTGTTGATCCTGGGACATGAACCCAGGTCCCCAGCGCTGCAAGGCTTTAGTGCTAACCACTAAGCCAACATGCTGCCCTTTAAATGATTACTATTATAATATATAATGGCTTGTAACAGTGCACAAAGAGTCATTGATGAAGATGAAGAGTTAGTTGGAATCACATAGAGTATCAGGTGGGTGCCCTTATACAGGGGGATGCAAACTTGTCCAGGTGGTTCTGCTGTGGTAAGAACAGAAGGCTGCTAAGTGTTCTGGTTTTGGCTGCACCTCTATAAATTTAACCTGTTGATGCACAGGAGTGGAGCTTTCACTTGGTCCGTATTTTGAACAGACAGCGCACTGTGGCACTGATCAATAGATCAGGGCCCACGGCTTTTATTAAAGAGACTGTGGGACCGATCGATTAAAAGTAGAGCATGTCCTAGTAACAACCAATTTTTCTTGCATTACATGTTGGGGTAGATTTATTAAAGGAAATCTACCACCAGGTCATGGATTGTTAACCAAACACATAGTCATGCAGGTTTG
Organism: Engystomops pustulosus; assembly: GCF_040894005.1. Lineage (NCBI taxonomy): Eukaryota > Metazoa > Chordata > Amphibia > Anura > Leptodactylidae > Engystomops > Engystomops pustulosus. The sequence continues at coordinate 37,413,230 of NC_092415.1, read as the reverse complement.
TGCCCCCTCTGGCAGGATCCGCTCTTCTTTTAGCATTATATTCCCTTGTTTTTAAGAAAAAAAGGCTTTACATTTATGCAAATTAGCCAGAGAGGCTCCAGGCTCCATTAACACCCATGGAGCCTGGAGCCCCTCAGGCTAAATTGCATAAATGTAAAAGACTTTCTTTTTCAAAACCCAGGGCATAAGAAGCTCAAAGAAGAGCAGATCCTGCCAGAGGGGGCACATTTACTTACCCAGCCGTGTCGCGATCCCCGATCCGGACTGTCTGATGAAGATGAAGTCTGGCGTGATTCACCAAGATCGTGTGCCCAAGATCCTGCATCTGTCGCTTCCCTGCTGTGGTCCACTGGAGTTCACCTTCTTCTTCCTGGTGTATGTGAGTGCATGGCTTGCTACACAATTTGAGATGTTAAATCCCACACGTAGTCCGAATCCATCAGATCGTCTGTCGGCCCGCCCCCTGATTTGTGTCACTTGAAAGCTGGCGCTATTGCGACACAATCCGCTCGCGTGCAACACAATCACCAGCACGATCCCCGAAAACATCGGAAAACCCGACGGAAGTGCGGCCGCGTAACCTTATTAAATAAGCCCCATTGGGTCACATTTATCAAAACTGGTGCCCGGTCTTCATGAATCTGGCGCCCCCTGCTGCGCTCCCTGCTGCTCTGGCAGAATCCACCGTTTTCTTTACGTGCACTTTGTTCTTGCTTCAAAATTGTGGCAGTAATAGTAATAGCAGTAACAGCCCCTTTAGGTGCACATTTTTTCTGTCTTGTCAGACTCAAGGCAGCCGTGACACAAAACTGGCGCAGACACTTTATACATAAATGTGTAGCAGTTTGTATGTTCTTTCTAGTGAAAAATGAAGACTTCATGTGGCTCTTGTCCATTGTCCAGCATCTTAGTTTTTATATCATTTATTTACTTTGATATATTTTTGCAGTTTCTTTTCAATGATTTTTTTTTTTCACCCTGTAACTAAATTCAGCCCTCTGGTTTATATCCCCTTGTCCCATTTACACCGTGTCTCACAAAGATTGCTCTCCCTACCAATAAAGTTAATTGAAAAAAGGGAGAAAAAAAACCGAGCAGTAGACAGGCGTGACAAAAGCGTCCGAAAAAAAAAGGGAGAATCCAGCAGCTGCTGTCTGGATGGGAAACACACTGACATTGTCTGCTCATCAAGCAGCCGGGAGAGCGGAATAACCTGCTCAGCGCTGGAGGATAACCCTTTCCTTTATTAGAAGACACGTAAAGGTAAGCTCTGATGATGGGGGCTGCTCTCATCCGCTACAATTCTGTCAGGGGATCCCGTATAGAATCTTGCACACTAGGAGAATATTCCATTTATGTGGATTGTATACTAACCCCGTCCCATCCTATAGGTCACCATAGGGTGCATGCTATGTCTGGGAGATGATAGCCAGGGTTACATGTCATACACATCTCGGCTCCCCGGCTTACATCCCAATGATTAATAAGAACCTAACAGCAAGGGGTCCTGCGGATTCAGTGTCCTTAGAAGGGCTCTCGCCATGCGGCTAAAATCCTAAGACCTCCTGCTACCTCATTAATTATTGAGATCATACAATGGCCTCTTTTTTTTTTGCAGCATGTGTACTGGAGGAAAGAAAAAATCCTGCCAGCCATTGGTTCATAGGACGGGTACCAAGTAGGCCACGTCGTGTTGCTAAGCAACAGCATCTGCCTGCTCTTCAATTACAGATGCCTGCAAAATGAGCATGCACATAGGAATACGAATAATTTACAGATTTTTTTTTTTTTAAAGGAAATCAGCATTTGTGTCTCTTTTTGTTGAGACTATTCGTAGAGATGTATTGTTAAGCTAATTTTCTGTAAGGATTTAGTGAAAAGACGGTGATATACAGTGTTACTTATAGTAGAATGATGTGCATTTGTCATGTACATAAGGGCTCCTGAAAACAGGGGGGCTCCTATAGCCCTGCAAGAGAAGGCAAATCACCTGAACCGGATGTGATGTCCCCGTATTCCATGTTCTACTTTATGGGGGTCATTTACTAAGGGCCCGATTCGCGTTTTAAATGTGCCCCTATGTGTCAGAAGTCCAAATCTACTGAATAGAGGCCAATGAGGTATCTGTTTGTAGGTGTAACCCCCTAAATATTATGTATTTTTTATTGTACTGGTATCAGGGGACACTTTATGGCTCCCTTGAAGGGGTTGTCCAGTGACAGCAAGTTAGCCACAGGATAGGGGTTAACTTTCAGTGGTGGGATACTGAGAACGGGGGTCTATAGTACCCCTTATTAATAGAGCAGCCAGTTGTTCATGAGCAATGCTGCTCTATTCAGCTCTATGGCGCCTAGGTAGATAGCTGAGCGCCAAAGTCAGCTACCTCCATCAGTGGTGTTCCATTCTTTTGGGGTGCAACAGGGGTACAACTGATCCCAGTACTTGTGATCCATGGGGGTTCCATGACTGATACCCCCACAGATCGGCAATTGAGCCCCTTTGTAACAGAGACCCTTTGCGGCTGTTAGTTGCATGTATAGTATCTGTGTATGACCTGTGTTCACCTCGAAGCTATAGTATCGAGGAAAATTAGATATTTGCTTTCTGAAGATCAGGTGAAGTGAATAGATCTGATGATTTGTCTAAAGCAAGTCAGAAAAAAAATTGGATGTGATTCAGTGCCGTTCAGTTTTTGTGCCAGAAATTTAACTTTTTCCACTCCCAACACTCACCACATCAAATGTAAATTTACGGTACAAATGTATTAAAACTTATGCTAGAAAAATAATTCGGTTTTCGGCGCAGCTGCGCTGGCTTCCATGCAACACAAATCAGGGGGCGGGCCGTCGGATGATGCGACTGATTCGGACTGAGCGCAGGGTTTAACTTTCAAATTGTGTCGCAAGCCAAGCACTTACATGCACCACGAAGAAGAAGGTGAACTCCGGTGGACCTGAGCGGGGAAGCGACACATGCAGGATATCGGGCGCACGATCTTAGTGAATCGCGGCACAGTGCATTGGAATCGGAAAATGCACTTTCGATGAAGTAAATAAATGTGTCCCAATGACACACTGTAAGTTCTGTTACATCTGAGCTATAAAACACAGGGAGTGTCTCTGTGTATGTGTATGCGTCTTGTAGAGAATCCATAAAAACTGTCAATTCTGAAATCAATAAACTTTGTTGGATGCTTGCATAATGCTCTTATGACTCTTGCGGGATTTGGTTCATTTTGATTAGAGACAGATTATAAATCTTGTGATTGTGTTGTATTGTAGTAAGCTGTTTAGATGGAATATATTTTTCTTTAGTGTCCTGGCTTTTTACAATTCACCTTGTTTGCAATACAACCTTTGGCCTATGATAATGTAACATTTTAACAAAACTATAGCATAACATATGAAGTTTTTATATTGTAAAATGTATAACAGATAAAAACATAAAAACATTTCTGACTTTCTATGACAAGACAGCAATCTTCTTTTCACATCGGTCTCCCATTGCTTCCCAGGACTTGCAGGACAGACAAATTTTACAAGAAGTGCGACAGTAGAATAAACAAATCTTTCCCTAGATCTATCCCTAAATCCTGGTCCCAGAATCAAGCATCGCTTACCCTCCTTCACAAACAAGTGTTAGGACCCACAAGCCATCACCAAGATGTTATTCAGGCTAGTGACAGGATCACAATTACGTCTTTCTACATTCTGGGATATTCAAAATTACACAGAAATGGAACATTGAATGCAGTATATAAATTGTCTAAGGAGTCATTGGGGCGGAGAAGAGACCCACCCACCTTACTCCTCCTGGTTTGAGGAATACCCCATAGGACAAGTACAACATTCTCATTTTCCTTCAGCAACTCCCATCAAGACTTGTGATAATGTACCTGGACTATGGGACAGTATTTAACTCTTCGCTATCCCCTTGACTCCTTACAGGTCATTGAAAAGCAGCGTTCTAATATCTTTTTCTTCATAATTCTGTCGTCTCCCATCATTCAGAAGGACAATATTTACAATATGTCTGGATAACGGCACTTTAAAGGCTTAAATCCTCATGACAGGTTCCTTTTAAGGGGTGCTTCAGTTTGTTGGGGGTTCAGAATTGATTGGGGGGTAAAAAAACGAAATCTGTTGACACTCCTCGCTGGGTACATAGTATAATGCCTCCTATAAAGCCAACCTTGTATAATGTCCTGTCATGTGGCCATCCCCACAAAGTGTATAGGGCTTCCCCTGGGGACACCATATATAATATTTCCTAAAGTGGCCCAACAACATTTAATACCCCCCATCCTCTAGCCCCTTCCCATATAATAAAAAAACTTAACAAAAAAACTATTTTGTAAGATCAGCTCACTGTCCTGGTCAAACAGTCCTCATCGCTCCAACTCCAGAAGCTCCAGCACGGATAAGCTCGGCCACAGGTGCAAACAAGATGAGATTCAAGGAAGGGAAATCTCCAGCTAGACACAGGAAGTCAGTATATTGGTAAAAAATCCAAAATGTATTTAGTCCATTTAAAAAGTAGCTTTAGGCACAGCATAATGGAAAGAATAAAAATAGGTATGATACAAGCAAACCTACGCGTTTCGGTATTAAACCTTATTCATGGATTCCCTGGCTTAAGCCTTGAATAAGGTTTAATAACGAAACGCTATGGCTTGTTTCTCTCCATGCCTATTTTAATTCTTTCCATTATGCTGTACCTAAAGCTACTTTTTAAATGGACTAAATACATTTTGGATTTTTTTTACCAATATACCGAGTTCCTGTGTCAAGCTGGAGATTTTCTTTCCTTGAACCTCCCATATAATGCCCCCATCCTGTGGATCCCCCCATATAATAAGCCCCACCCAATGGTTTCCCCCATATAATACCCATCTTCACTTTAGCCCCCACTCTTTTCTGTAGCCCCAACATCTATAATGCCCCAATAACCCCCACTTGGAGGTTGTCTTTTCATAGTTAATGTTCTCTCTTTCTATTTCCTGCTCACCTTAACTTGTTTCTGTGAAAAACTGGCAGTTACCATCACAGTTACCATCTCTCCCCATTCCCCCGCAGCAGTCCTGCTTCCTCTGCTGTTGCTATGAACGACTCTGAAGCTCGAAAGGAGTGATGACATCATTACACTGCACCTGCCGGCCTCTGCCACACACAATGGCCCCTGCGTCATCATTACATTTTACATTACAACTCTTTCTATGTCCGAATGACACTTCTAGGAGTGAGACCTGGGACATAGCTCCAGCTGCCTGTACTAGAATGTACTACTAATGTTATTATTGCTTATGCAACATTCCCCACTGTGGCCTAGCTGTGGTGGCTGTAGAGATCCAGGGTGCAGAATACCGGAGTGGCTGGCTTATGCAGCCTTGGGCATGCTGATGTCACGGTGCTTGGTATGGGGACTGGAGGACGGGCCTACAGCCTGGCAGGTCTCCAGCAGGTGGTGTGTGCAAGAAAAGTAGAGGGAGACACTGATGAAGGAGGTTTCTCCCTGCGGCAACCTCTGAGGTGTATATGGGAATTCTTGGGTGATGGAGGATGCGGAGCCCATAATGGTGAAGCAGCCTGATCCAGGGATTACATGGAGGCACGTTGTGCAAGTCAACTCACGGTTCTTTATTCAAACTGAAACAGCAGCCGGTTCAGCATGCTGGAAAACTGGTAGGAGATAGATGGTCTGCAGGAAGGGTTGCTCACAGCCTTGTAGTAGCTTCAGGCTGGGCTGGTAAATGGAGCTGAGTCCGGACAGTGGACCTCTGCTGTGGGGCTTAGTCTACTGCCTTGCTCAAGGAGTCAGGCAGTGGCCTGAGACACCTATGCTTCCTGGTATTGAGTCTGGATGGCAGCTCTACTGGAGCTGCACACTGGATCTGCTTCTCACTCTGCTCCTGGAATCTACTAGATGTTCAGGCTATGAGGTCTGACTCGGTCTGACTAATTATTGATTAGTAACACTTCACATGTTACCTTACAAGGCAGTGACTTAGAGCTGCAGTAACAAAGTTTAACAGGTCAGTTGCTTCAGAGTGAGTTGCGCAGGATCACCAGGTAGCTCCTGAGAAGGAGAGGGGGCTATTCGCAAAAACCACCTAGCCTATGCATTGGCAGGGGTGTCGCACTTATGTTTAGTATTATGTTACTCATTGGATTGTTGTTAGCTCTTTATTTAGAAAACATTTGTTGTTTGATTTACTGGATAAGGTTTTGCACATATTGTTGGAAGAAACAGAATTTCCTAAACCCAAACATTAATGTCTGGCTCACAAATTGGCAAACTGTATATTCTAGTGGGCGTATCATAATATGAAATCATTATAATAGTTATTAGAGCAAATATGTAGAATCTGTTGTAAATATTAGTAATCGGGCCACCGACAGGGGTGCGACATGTGACAATGGTTACGGAGATCTCATATGGACATTGCTCCAAAAATCTGTCCTATCCAAGTCCTGCAAGGTCAGTGTTGTATGGTGTTTAATCGTCTAACAAAATGGAGTAACCGATTAGGATAACCAAAACTGGAATAATATAGAGGGGAAACTGCTCCTTTCCAGCCACTCCCAGGGGACGAGTGCCAAGTCACACAACAAGGTACAATTTAACATATCTTTTTTTCTGTAAAACCTATTTTTTATACAAAAACACAGCAGTGTATGTACTATGCTCTGTGGGGACTGGGGGAGTGCTAAAAATGGGTCTCCTGGTGACAGGTTCCCTTTAAGGGTCATTATTATGTGGTGATTTAACAGGCAATGGGAACTCAATGTTCATATGAATATTTACATGGACCAAGAACAGTCATTCCCAATACTTTGCCTAATAATTGCACCACTAAAAAGGGTTACACAAAACTTACACAAAGTCTACAAGTATTTTCTATTATTAGCCTTGATTAACAATTATTAGGTTTTTATTGAAGATACGGCTGTATACAGTTATATGAGAAGTATAAGAGATATCAACCATAACGTCATCTAGATGCTATTCATAATGAGTAGTATAACGTGACAGATGTTCTCAAGCATCTTATGGGTCTGTCTGTGAGACCTCTTAAATACTTACAGGGTGTGTGACTGCTCTGAGGTTTCTTTTTGTATAACAGCTGAAGGCCCTATCCAGTTCTCAGGTTCACCCCAAACTAGTACCAAACAGCGGCTGTTTCTGCATGAACCAGAAATAAGCTCTTCTTGCTATCATTTAGATATGAAATCCTAGGACATTGATGTAGAATTTGCAAATCCATCCAACATTGAGCCATTGGATATTCATCCGCGCATATTTAAAGGGGTATCCTTAAAGTATATGTCACAACATTCCCATTGGTTCATGTATCCGAAAAGGAAATTATATCAGTCGTTTAGCTATTTGTAACACAGCTACATTCAATAAAAATTACAATAAGATTTAAGTGCCTTATTGTGAGGATCAGTGAGGGCCTCTCTACAGTGTATAGCAGTGGTGGCGAACCTCTCTGTGGGCACCCAGGCCATCACCCCAGAATGAAGTTCACCAGACAGGACTCAAAGAATCTTCCTGGAGAACCTTCCTACAATGATAGGGGAATTTGCCTTCCTTCTTTCAACTGCATTGGTGTCTTTAGGAGGCTGAACAATTGAAAGTTGTCAAAGAACAAGGAGAAATACATTACTACTTAAATTGCTGTGCTGGCACTTTGCAATAAATAAGTGGGTTTTGGTTGAAATTTGGGCACTCAGGCTCTAAAAGGTTCGCCATCACTGGTGTAGAGGATGGTTCCTCTGTTAGTGCTCAAGGAACCCCAGATTAATATTGCTGGAGAATAAATACAGCGGGTACGAAAATTATTCAGACCCCTTTAAATTTTTTACTCTTTTTTTCATTGCTGCCAATTGGTAATATCAAAAAAGTTATTTTTTGTTGCTCATTAACGTACACTCTGCACCCATATTCACAGGAAAAAAAGAGAAATGTAGATATTTTTGCTAATTTATTAAAGAAGAAAAACTGAAATATAACATGGTCATAAGTATTCAGAACCTTTGCTGTGACATTCATACATATGCACATAATTCACATGCTGTCCGTTTCCTTCTGATCCTCCTTGAGATGGTTCTACTCCTTCATTGGAGTCTAGCTGTGACTCCAGAGATGCAGGAGGGAGAAAGTTCCACAAAGTCACTTTAGCCTCCACCAGTTGGGGCTTTGTGGTGGAGTCTGCTGATAGAAGACATATGAAAGCCACATACATTGTGCAAAACACATGAAGGACTCCCAGACTATGAGAAATAGGATTCTCCAGTCTGATGAGACGAAGATTGAACTTTTTGGTGTTAAATTTACCAGTGTACACAAATAAATAGATATTCCTTAGACGACTAACTCTAACAGTGGTGGCAGCATCAGGCTATGGGGTTGTTTTTCAGCTGCAGGGACAGGATGACTGGTTGGAATTGAAGGAAAATGAATGTGGCCAAGTACAGAGACATCCTAGACCAGTGATGGTGAACCTTTTAGAGCCTGAGTGCCAAACTTCAACCAAAAGCCACTTATTTATTGCAAAGTGCCAGCACAGCAATTTAAGGCGTAATTTATTTCTCCTTACTCTTTGACAACTTTAAATCGTTCAGCCTCCTAAAGACACCAACGCAGTTGAAAGGAGGAGGGCAAATTCCCCTATCATTGTAGGAAGATTCTGCAGGAAGATTCTTTGAGTCCAGTCTGGTGAACTTCATGCTGGGGTGATGGCCTGGGTGCCCACAGAGAGGCTCAGAGTGCTGCCTCTGGCACCACGACAATGACACTAAACATGGCTTAGTAGCACTACAGCCTTGCACTGCTGGGGACCTGGGTTCAAGTCCCAGGATCAACATCTGCAATGAGTTTGTATGTTCTCTCCGTGTTTGCATGGGTTTCCTCCGGGTCTTCTGGTTTCCTCTCACACTCCAAAACATACTGGTAGGTTGATTAGATTGTGAGCCCCATTGGAGACAAGGACTGATTTGGCAAACTCTGTGCAGCGCTGCGTAATCTGTGTGCGCCATATACCGTAAATAAAGGAATTATTATCATTAAGCACAACAGTAAAATAAAAAAGCAGAGGCTTCAGAACATCTCTGTGACCATTCCTGACTGGCCCAGCCACAGCTCGGACCTAAACCCAATTGAGCATCTCTGGAGAGACATGAAAATGTCATTCACCATCCAACCTGAGGGAACTGGAGAGGATCTGCAAGGAAGAGGCAGAGGATCCCCAAATCCAAAACTTGTTGCATCTTCCCAAGAAGACTTATGGCTGCTCCAGCTCCAAAGCTGCTTCTACTCAGTAAAGGGGCTGAATACTTATGAATAGAGATGAGCGAGCACTAAAATGCTCGGGTGCGCGTTACTGGAGCCGAACATTTCCCAATGCTCGAGTGCTCGTTTCGAGTAACGAGCCCCATTGAAATCAATGGGAGACCCGAGCATTTTTCAGCAAAATTACAAACTGAACGAGCACAGTGAAAGAACACAGTGCAGAACAGATTGCAGATGTTCGGGAACATCTGCGATCTGTTCCGGAGACACGCGTGCAGAACGGTGTTCTCCGCAATAGTATTTGAAGAACAATATGTGTAGAGAACAACTTGCAGATGTTGCCAAACATCTGTAATGTGTTCTTCACACATATTGTTCTTCAAATACTATTGCGGAGAACACCGTTCTGCACGCGTGTCTCCGGAACAGATCGCAGATGTTCCCGAACATCTGCAATCTATTCTGCACTGTGTTCTTTCACTGCTTTCTTCAATTAAATTATTAAATTAAATGTTTTAATTGTATTTTTTTACTGTTCTTCACTTCTTCTTTTTTTAATTAAATGCTCGTTATCGAGCAGGGCAAATACTCGTCCGAGCAACGAGCCGGTCCGAGTATGCTAATACTCGACCGAGCATCAAGCTCGGACGAGTATACTCGCTCATCACTACTTATGAACATATGATATTTTAGTTTTTCTTGTTTAACAAATTAGCAAAAATATCTACATTTGTGTTTCTGGGGGCGGAGTGCATATTAATGAGCAAAAAGGGGTCTGAATATTTTAGTACCCACTGTATTTGGTTCTTCTAAGATTTATTTGTCTCTCTATGTCCTAGGATGTTGCCAATGAAATCAATGAAAGTGACAGATCTGTTATGTGCTATCAGGGCCAAAAGACCCTACTCACCTATAATCAGACCCTTCAGGCTTTCAACACATTTGGGCTTATTTACTTAGGGTTGCAGATTGCACTTTCATGTATTATCCCTGTATTCTGACATCGCTGTGTGTATTATCCCTGTACTGTGACATCACTGTGTGTATTATCTCTGTACTGTGACATCACTGTGCGTATTATCCCTGTACTGTGACATCACTGTGTATTATCCCTGCACTGTGACATCACTGTGTACTATCCCTGTAGAAGAGTGAAGAAATCAGGCGATACCTTTTTGAGGCTAACTGAGTATATTTGATGGTGAGCTTTTGAGAATACTAGTTTTCTTTGTCAGACATGATGTTATGCAAGAAACAGAAATGTCACTGTATTTGATACACACTAGGCAGTGATCATCAAAGGATATTAAAGAAACTAAAACAGCAGATTGATATATACAGAGACATCTTATTCTGATCTACACTATTATCACTGTACTGTGACATCACTGTGTATATTATCCCTGTACTGTGACATCACTGTGTGTATTATCTCTGTACTGTGACATCACTGTGTGTATTATCTCTGTACTGTGACATCACAGTGTGTATTATCTCTGTACCATGACATCACTGTGTGTATTATCTCTGTACTGTGACATCACTGTGTGTATTATCCCTGTACTGTGACATTGCTGTGTGTACAATCCATGTACTGTGACATCACTGTGTGTATTATCCCTGTACTTTGACATCACAGTGTGTATTATCCCTGTACTGTGACATCACTGTGAGTATAATCCCTGTACCGTGACATCACTGTGTGTACTATCCCTAACTGTGACATCACTGTGTGTACTATCTCTGTACTGTGAGATCACTGTGTACTATCCCTGTACTGTGACATCACTGTGAGTATAATCCCTGTACCGTGACATCACAGTGTGTGCTATCCCTAACTGTGACATCACTGTGTGTACTATCCCTGTACTGTGACATCACTCTGTGTATTATCCCTGTACTGTGACATCACTGTGTGTATTATCCCTGTACTGTGACCACTGTGTGTATTATCCCTGTACTGTGACATCACTGTGTATTATCCCTGTACTGTGACATCACTGTGTGTACTATCCCTGTACTGTGACATCACTGTATGTATTATCCCTGTACTGTGACATCACTGTGTGTATTATCCCTGTACAGGCGGTCCCCTACTTAAGGACACCCGACTTACAGACAACCCACAGTTACAGACGGACCCCTCTGCCCACTGTGACCTCTGGTAAAGCTCTCTGGATGCTTTACTATAGTCCCAGACTGCAATGATCAGCTGTAAGGTGTCTGTAATGAAGCTTTATTGATAATCCTTGGTCCAATTACAGCTAAAATTTTGAAACTTCAATTGTCATTGGGACAAAGGAAAAAAATGTGTCTAGAACTTCAATTATAAAATATACAGTTTCGACTTACATACAAATTCAACTTAAGAACAAACCTCCAGACCCTATCTTGTACGTAACCCGGGGACTGCCTGTACTGTGACCACTGTGTGTATTATCCCTGTACTGTGACATCACTGTGTGTATTATCCCTGTACTGTGACATCACTGTGTGTATTATCCCTGTACTGTGACATCACTGTGTGTACTATCCCTGTACTGTGACATCACTGTGTGTACTATCCCTGTACTGTGACATCACTGTGTGTATTATCCCTGTACTGTGACATCACTGTGTGTACTATCACTGTACTGTGACATCACTGTGTGTACTATCCCTGTACTGTGACATCACTGTGTGTATTATCCCTGTACTGTGACATCACTGTGTGTATTATCCCTGTACTGTGACCACTGTGTGTATTATCCCTGTACTGTGACATCACTGTGTGTACTATCACTGTACTGTGACATCACTGTGTGTACTATCCCTGTACTGTGACATCACTGTGTGTACTATCCCTGTACTATGACATCGCAGTTTTTTTTTTGATCCGACGTGTATTTCTGAAGAGATCCCCTTTTTTTTTACCCATTTTGATTTTCAGCAAATTCAGCAATTCATGATTTACAGCATGAAAGGTTAAATCAATGTAATTTTTCTGAGGTAATCTGAATCCGCGATAAAAATTGATGGTTCAAATTTAAGATTTTCAAGTTGCCCCCCCACCCCTCCACCACCACTGCCTCCACAGGTGGTAGGGGTAGGATGCCGAGTTTGGTGCCATTGAATAGATTTTTGAAAAATATTTGACAGGTATATTTTTAGTTTTCGATGTGTATTCCGCCATTCCACCCTGTATATATATATATTCTTCTCTGACTGCTATAACCTAAAAAAGTCTAAATGTGTGCACAAAGTGTTACGAAACATAAAAATAAATAAAACGTTGCGTATGATGTTGAATAGACGACACGTACGGATCTGAGTGTGTTTGTGTTGGATCTGGGAAGTAGGGGATTGAATTATCTGGCAGCGAGTAGTTGGGTAAAAGGCCACTTATGGGGACAGCTGTCACAGTCTTTAGCAGGTGATGACATAGCAAACCATAAATAGACCGGCAGCAATGGATGCTACAGGGTGCCAGGCTTGAGATGTAAATATCACCGTTAAGGCCTCCTCCACGAGGATTCTGTAAGCAAGAAATCTAAAAGTGAGTAGATTTTGGTATCACGTGTAGTGAAAGCTTAGCTGTCATTCATCTGCTTGTCTATATGGTGTAATGTATAGGCCAGGCTCACGTATTGTTACATGGATCACATTCCCAGGTCTTAGTTCATCATATTCTATATAATACCTTTAAGTGTATTCATATTTGTTTCTATACTTGCATAGAACAGCCCCTAGTATGGTCTACAATCTGGATGTATACTGGATCATCACAGAGCATTACATTTTATGGAGCTGTTTCCATGTCTTGCAGTTTGCTCGAAAATGATAAAATATTAAAGCCCTTGTTACAGGCATGAAACACTGTGACGCAATAAGCTCCTTGAACAATGCAATGATGTTCAGAATAAGTTAAAGTGAACTTGTCACTATGAAAATACAATGCATTTTTAAGCAGAATGTTATAGAGCAGGAGGAGCTGAGCACATGCCATATAGTCTCCTATCTGCAGGTGGCATGCTTTAGAGCAGGGGGAGATGAGTAGATGGCATACAGGGGCATATTTACTTACCCGGTCCTATCGCGATCCACGAGGTGCGTTCTCTGACGAGGATGAAGTCCGGCGCAATTTTTCAAGATCGTGCGTCCATTTTCCTGCATGTGTCGCTTCCCCGCTCCGGTCCGCCGGAGTTTACCTTCTTCTTCCCGGTGCATTTAAGTGCATTGTCTTGCAACACAATTTGAATTGTAAATCCAGCGCTTAGTCCGAATCAGTCAGGTTGTCCGTCGGCCACATCCCTGATTTGTGTCGCACGCAGGTCGGCGCAATTGTGCCAAAATCCGAGCGTGTGCGCCAAAAACCCCACTTAAATGCGGTGCAAATAGCCCGGAAATAGCCAGGAAACCCGTTGAAAATGTGCCATGTGGACCCTTAGTAAATGAGCCCCATAGTGTCCAATTTGCAGGCTACATGATATAGTGCAGATGCTGCTGAGCGTATTGTACTTAGTGTCCCATCAGCAGTTGGCATATTATAGAGCAGGAGGAGCTGAACAAATGTCATAGAGTCTCCTATCTGCAGACGGCATGCTTTAGAGCAGGAGGAGTTGAGCAGATGGCATATAGAGACCAATCTGCAGGCAGCTTGTTATAGAGCAGGAGGAGCTGAGCAGATTGTACATAGTGTCCCATCTGCAGGCAGCATGTTATAGAGCAGGAGGAGCTGAGTAGATTGTACATAGTGTCCTATCTGCAGGCAGCATGTTGTAGAGCAGGAGGAGCTGGGCAGATTGTACATAATGGGGCAGATTTACTTACCCGGTCCATTAGCGATCCAGCGGCGCAGACTGACCGTATTAATGTTTTACCCACCAAAATGTACCCCGTTCCCCTTTCCCAAAAAATCAACACAAAATACAACTTTTGGGATAAAAACTGGGGGTCGGCCACAGCTTTATTATTTACAATAACCAAATAAGCGACCTGTGGGGAGAACCCTGACCCTAACCCTAATTTCACCTTGCATGTCTGGCCCTGCCTCCGCGGGGGCATGTCCTAGTTGTTCCGTCAGGTGATTTAACTACCAGCCGAGAGGGTCAAGATTCCACCACAGGCCAAGCTGTGACTACCAACAACAACATGAACAATGCAGTAATAAACAGCAAAACATAAAATATTAACAAGCCAATAATATACACTAGTAACATAGGGAGGGAGGGTGGGATCTCTTGAGCGCAGAGCAGTCAAAGAGGCTGGGCTAGCTCCGCGCTCAAGAATAAATATCCTGGCCCGCTGCCCCCCAGTGGCCAGCGGAACTCACTGGCCACCAATGGGAGCTTAAACAGCGGAGGAAAGGGGAGGGGGAGAGCAGGAGGGACCGTGCCCCTTAAAGGAAAAGAGCACGGCCAGTCCTGCAGCCCCCCCGCTTATGCAGCCTGCGGGCTGAGCATTCTGTGCGGAGGATTCGGGACTCCCGGCGATTCACTAAGGCAGTTCCTCCAACGTCCACCAGGTGGTCGCTGCTGCGCTGAAGTCCAACGTAATGCACTGAACTTCAACCAAGCCGGGCCAGGTGCAGGTAAGCGCGTGTCAAGCGACACTTTTTTTTAAAAAAATGCGGCGGTTTCTCCGAATCCGGGTTTTCGTTCGGCCACACCCCCCAATTTCCGTAACGTGCATGCCGGCGCAAATTGCTGGATTGCGCCACAATCCGATCGCATGCGCCAAAAACCCGGGGCAATTCAGGGAAAATCGTCGCAGAACGGAAAAATGACCCCAATGTCCTGTCAGCAGGCGGCTTGTTATAGAGGAGAAGGAGCCGAGCAGATTGCACAGAGTCCTATCTGCAGGCGGCATGATGGAGGACTTAAACTGATTGCACTTATTGTTCTATTTGCAGTCATAGAAAAGGGAAGCTTAGCAGATTATACACAATAATTGATATATGGTTTGGTGGAGAATGATTCAATATTGCTTATATATAACCAGTTCTATGACATGCTGTAAATAGGACTTGTAGATGTACAATCTGCTCAGCTCCTCCTGCTCTATATTTTACTTCTTACAGATGAGACAACTCTATGATATCTGCTCATACGCTCATACACTGCATGACTTTGGGACTTAAAATTACCGCTGTGAACAACCCAACCCCAAACCCCCCTTTCACTCATTAATGGGCGTACACAGTTGTTGGGTGTCAAGGCCACAGCGGCCGCATTTATTATAACAAAACATCATCATAAAATCAATAACATTGCATAACATTATAATTTTCACCCTTGCCAGGAAGTCTCACTTGTCCCCAGCCGTTTATGCGCCTGACCAGGGACCCAAAATGGAGACTTCCGCACCTCCTGAGATCCTTGCTCCCAGGAATTCACCATATCTCTGTTAAACAACTATTCGGGGGACTGGACACCCCCCGTGTTGCCAGCTCCCCCGTCTCAACATCTCCTTTTTGCCCCCGAGAACCCCTCCTAAATCCGCCGCTGCGACATTAGTCTTTGGGCCCCCCCATCTCCATCCCTTATGTTAAAGGGGCGGGCGGGCGGGAAAAATTGTTCTTTTCTCCCCAGATTCCAGTGACAGACTGACACTACCTCGTGTCAGTATATTTACAAATATTCCCAAACCCTCCCCTGTATGTGACTGCTCCAGACTTACTGTAAATATCTCCCCCTCCCATCTCTGACCTTCACCTAACCCCATAGATAGCTCCAATTTAACCCCTTGTCATGCCGCTATTGCGTTACATTGCATTCACTTCATTGCTCCTTGACTTTGGGACTTAAAATTACCGCTGTGAACAACCCAACCCCAAACCCCCCTTTCACTCATTAATGGGCGTACACAGTTGTTGGGTGTCAAGGCCACAGCGGCCGCATTTATTATAACAAAACATCATCATAAAATCAATAACATTGCATAACATTATAATTTTCACCGTTGCCAGGAAGTCTCACTTGTCCCCAGCCGTTTATGCGCCTGACCAGGGACCCAAAATGGAGACTTCCGCACCTCCTGAGATCCTTGCTCCCAGGAATTCACCATATCTCTGTTAAACAACTATTCGGGGGACTGGACACCCCCCGTGTTGCCAGCTCCCCCGTCTCAACATCTCCTTTTTGCCCCCGAGAACCCCTCCTAAATCCGCCACGACACCGTGTGGGATGACCTCACACACGGCTGTCCCGCCACATCCTCAACGCCTTCTCCGCTCCTTCCTGTATACCCAGTAACCATACATCCAGGCCTACATTCGTCAGGTGTACCCCATCCTCACGTAGATACACCCCTTGCCCTTCTTCCAAGTCCGGGTGCTGTATCACAATGCCCCCGTTTCGTGGTATAAACCGGCCTATTGTCTTGTTAACCTTAAACCTTGCTCTATTTAAACTCCTCACTGACCGAGCCGACAACCAACTTAACCCGGTATAATACTAAAGAAATGTAACTTTGCTCAAAAAACACGCTCAGCGTGTAGAGAAACCACACCTGCCATATCCACCAGCCGCAACCTCCTGGCAAGTGGTGATATACAATGCACGCACTGTGTACAAAACCAACACTCTAGTGATCCACCAGCCGCTATCCTCTTAGCTAGTGGCGTAACTAGGTGTGGATAACCGAACCAGAACCATCTCCTCAGGGACCCCCTTTAGAGAAGTGTATATATGTCTCCACATATAATCCTCTAGCCGCCAACCTCCAAGCTAGTGGTGTAACCAGGTGTGGAAAACTTGTCTCCCATAAACCATAATTACGCGCACAGCGCGCGAGAGCCACATCCCCAGCTCCACATAGCCGCCAACCTCATAGCTAAGTGGCGAAAGAAGATGTGACCCCAGACCAACCATTGGAGACATTAAATTCAACTACCCATAAGAAATTATATAAACGTACCAAGGGCCTGGATATATAGGATCCATTTATCTTACAGAATTAGGTGCAGCAGTAACACTGACCATGTGTCTGGCTAATTCTCCAGCCATTTCATGGGGATAAATGTAATATAATATTACAATGCTAATTCACCATTATAGTCTGAGGTGGTATGTAACCCCCTCAGTATTGTACCATGTACCACTAATATAATCTAGAGTATATATATATGAGTGCGCATAAGGTATACATGGACAGTCCATAATATAGAAGGCCCAACTAAAGGCTAGCTATATAAGTATAGCCTGGTCCATAACTACAATTAAGCAGTGAGATGGAAGCCATGTACACTGCACCAGGCACATAAGCATCTAAATGCAGCATGTGGTGATTATATAGCAATGACCTGGGATGGGCTACTATAAAATCCGTTTGTATATCAGTGACATGGAGGTTTTATTCAGATAGCTAAACTCCCCATTTCCAGCCACTACAATTACTCTGTACCGGTCAATGCTGGGCCACATAGACCAGGAATGTGGAGGACCTGCACCTATCATGGTCAGTAACCCGCAGTACGGTGTAAGGCACCCAGACTATAGAGAACCAAGATTATAAGAGACTAGTAATAGTGCAGCCTCCATCTTTGATCCTGTACATGTGCTCTCTCTGGGCAGCTCCTCTCTCCCTAGTGTATAATACATGTAACCAGTGATATGTACAGTGTATGAGGTAACTACCTCTCATATATATAAGTGATATGTACAGTGTATGAGGTAACTACATCCTCATATATAATCAATGATATGTACAGCGTATGAGGTAACTACATCCTCATATATAATCAATGATATTTACAGTGTATGAGGTAACTACATCCTCATATATACCAGTGATATGTACAGTGTATGAGGTAACTACATCCTCATATATACCAGTGATATGTACAGTGTATGAGGTAACTACATCCTCATATATATCAGTGATATGTACAGTGTATGAGGTAACTACATCCTCATATATAATCAATGATATGTACAGCGTATGAGGTAACTACATCCTCATATATAATCAATGATATGTACAGCGTATGAGGTAACTACATCCTCATATATATCAGTGATATGTACAGTGTATGAGGTAACTACATCCTCATATATACCAGTGATATGTACAGTGTATGAGGTAACTACATCCTCATATATATCAGTGATATGTACAGTGTATGAGGTAACTACATCCTCATATATAATCAATGATATGTACAGTGTATGAGGTAACTACATCCTCATATATAACAGTGATATGTACAGTGTATGAGGTAACTACATCCTCATATATAATCAGTGATATGTACAGTGTATGAGGTAACTACATCCTCATATATATCAGTGATATGTACAGTGTATGAGGTAACTACATCCTCATATATAATCAATGATATGTACAGTGTATGAGGTAACTACACCCTCATATATACCAGTGATATGTATAGTATATGAGGTAACTACACCTCATATATATCAGTGATATGTACAGTGTATAAGGTAACTACACCTCATATATATCAGTGATATGTACAGTGTATGAGGTAACTACATCCTCAGGTAACTACATCCTCGTATATAATCAGTGATATGTACAGTGTATGAGGTAACTACACCCTCATATACACCAGTGCTATGTACAGTGTGAGGTAACTACATCCTCATATATACCAGTGCTATGTACAGTGTGAGGTAACTACATCATCATATATAATCAGTGATATGTACAGTGTATGAGGTAACTACACCCTCATATATATCAGTGATATGTACAATGTATGAGGTAACTACACCCTCATATATATCAGTGATATGTACAGTGTATGAGGTTACTACACCCTCATATATATCAGTGATATGTACAGTGTATGAGGTTACTACACCCTCATATATATCAGTGATATGTATAGTGTATGAGGTAACTACATCCTCATATATATCAGTGATATGTACAGTGTATGAGGTAACTACATCCTCATATATAATCAGTGATATGTACAATGTATGAGGTAACTACACCCTCATATATATCAGTGATATGTACAATGTATGAGGTAACTACACCCTCATATATAATCAGTGATATGTACAATGTATGAGGTAACTACACCCTCATATATATCAGTGATATGTACAATGTATGAGGTAACTACACCCTCATATATATCAGTGATATGTACAGTGTATGAGGTTACTACACCCTCATATATATCAGTGATATGTATAGTGTATGAGGTAACTACATCCTCATATATATCAGTGATATGTACAGTGTATGAGGTAACTACATCCTCATATATAATCAGTGATATGCACAGTGTATGAGGTAACTACACCCTCATATATATCAGTGATATGTATAGTGTATGAGGTAACTACCCCTCATATATATCAGTGATATGTATAGTGTATGAGGTAACTACCCCTCA
Organism: Engystomops pustulosus; assembly: GCF_040894005.1. NCBI lineage: Eukaryota > Metazoa > Chordata > Amphibia > Anura > Leptodactylidae > Engystomops > Engystomops pustulosus. The sequence goes on along the minus strand of NC_092415.1, from coordinate 37,393,585 downwards.
TATATATCAGTGATATGTACAGTGTATGAGGTAATTACATCCTCATATATATCAGTGATATGCACAGTGTATGAGGTAACTACACCCTCATATATATCAGTGATATGTATAGTGTATGAGGTAACTACCCCTCATATATATCAGTGATATGTACAGTGTATGAGGTAACTACACCCTCATATATATCCGTGATATGTACAGTGTATGAGGTAACTACACCCTCATATATATCAGTGATATGTACAGTGTATGAGGTTACTACACCCTCATATATATCAATGATATGTACAGTGTATGAGGTAACTACATCCTCATATATGTCAGCGATATGTACAGTGTGTGAGGTAAGTACACCCTCATATAAATCAGAGATAAGATGAGTGTGAGGTAGATCCCATGGATGCACCGGTGGTGACCTCACCTGACCGCGCAGCCGCTCCTGCGGCTGCGGGCGTAACATGCATTGGTATGGCTGTCCCGGTTCCGGATTCACGGTGCACTGGGCTGCCTGCGGCTGGACCCGCCTCCTGTTGCCGATCGTCGCCCCAGCGATCCGCTCCCGATCGCCGCTCACCCCTCCTGCTGTTCCTCTGGTGCCGTGCAGGAGCTGGAGCCCGGGCCTCCTTTGCTCCGCTGTCGGACTCGGCGTCCGCGTTATCCTTGAAGGGACTAGGGGCGGGACTTCCGGTACCCGCCCCCGAAGCCGGAAGTTCCATAGCCTGCTGCCTCTCCCAAGATGGCCGCTGGAGCCCCACTTCCGGTGACTCCGTGGCGCGGTTCCCGATCCTCCTGCTCCCTGTCTGCCGGCCCTGCCCATCGGCCTGTACCGAGGGCGATATCGCTCTCCCCCTTCCCCCGGACCACAGGAGCCTGTTCTCCGCCATACCTCGATCCGCTGCGCTGAGCACGGCTGCCGCTCGGGTCATCAGCAGGGGAGCCGGCCGTCTCCTGGGTGCCACGATCATGCCGCCGGGGGGCGGGGGAAGGTAATGGCTGGGCCCCCCGTGTCCCCGTCCCCTGCCGCACTGCTGGATTCCTCTGCGTCCTCCCTCCAGCCCCGGATGAGCGTCTCGAGGAGGAGGACGGAGGGTCCCTGCCGAGGCTCCTACGGCGACGGGGGGGGGGGACGGGGAGATACCTCCGGACTCATCCTGGTGGGAGGGCGAGATCTTTTGCTCCTCCGTAGCGGCTCCTCATCGGCCACTGGCGCCGCTGGAACCGCTGGAACCCCCGCCAGGTGCTGCTCGATCCACCCTGGCCCATGCTGCTGGATCGCTGCCTGAACTCGCCTCATAATATCCTGGACATCAGCCATAGCTGCAGGTGAGAAAAATTGTTCTTTTCTCCCCAGATTCCAGTGACAGACTGACACTACCTCGTGTCAGTATATTTACAAATATTCCCAAACCCTCCCCTGTACGTGACTGCTCCAGACTTACTGTAAATATCTCCCCCTCCCATCTCTGACCTTCACCTAACCCCATAGATAGCTCCAATTTAACCCCTTGTCATGCCGCTATTGCGTTACATTGCATTCACTTCATTGCTCCTTTTTCATGGGACAGGTCTGTTTAAATATTTAAGAAACAATTAGACTTACCAGCAAAACTGACAGATCATCAGAAGTAGTCAAGCTCACCCTAACTTTGATGGAAGAGACAAAGAAATGTTCAGAATTAAGAATTCTTCACCCTGACAAATTCTCCGATTCTGTTCACACCGGGCTTCTCCTGTCACTTCAAGCGAAGGCCAACGGTTTTGGACGCCCTCAGAGAAGTTAGATGAAAAGATGCATTTGGATTTCAAATAAAACAAAATGTATATCTTTACAATCACAAAAGAGCTTTCAAAATTGGGCATATAAATTATATAAAAAGTATCCAGACGCCAAAAACTTGTTGTGCATAATTGGCAAAACCTGAGAAGGGCAGCGTGATTTTGGCTTCTGGATACGTTTCATATATTTTATATGTGCATTTTTAATCCTAATGAAGATACATTTTATTTATTCATCCAAAACCATTGGTCTACACTTGGAGTCGCAGGAGGAGTCTGGTGTAAAAGAAATTTTGAGGAGAAAGGAGAATTTGGCAGCTGAAGACGCATCTTAATTCTGTACATTTCTTTTGTTTCTTCTATCAGATTTTTCACAAACCAGGGAGTCATGGACTCCTTCCTAGAGACCTGGTCCCGCTACTTTTTGAAAGCCTCCCGGTCTTCATATAAATTCTGACATGCCAGAATGTGCCCCAGAAGGTTGGTCACTGCTTCCATGACCACCGGGTCTCAGGATATCATTGTCCTAAATCATCAGGAAATTTGTATTTATGATGACTCAAATTTTTTTATACTGTAACCCTTAACCAACCTCCTTGCACCCCTTCCGGCATGGCCTGGTGCCTCAGCCCGTTAGCGGCAGTATTCCTGTGAAGCCCGAGAAAAAGTGAGGCTCTCAAAAAGTATTTGCCCTCCTGGAGCCCTGACTTGGCCTTGGGGGGATAGGGCTTCCACAACCTCCCAGTCACCAACACTTTTCACATTTCTCTCCCCAAATCCATATGCACACACATCTATAGATCTATTTTCTAACCCTTTGTTTTTAAAATATGGAGGAATTGGTAAGAAAGACATGGAAAATAATGGAAAATACCTCGCTGTATACATTGAGTGCTTTGAGACAGAACTGTAGGGACTCCTTGTGTTTGATCATAGGGTCTAGGTCAGTGATGGCTAACCTATGGCACTGGTGCCAGAGGTGGCACTCAGAGCCCTTTCTGTGGGCACTCAGGCCATCACCATAGATGGGTCCAGGGATTTTCCTGCAGTCCCAGACGGCCCAGGACTTGCTGTGCACAAAGCTATTTTAAAGTGACAGCTGTACCTGGGACTATTTTTTGCTTTATTGGTGCCCTCAGGGGCTGGTATCAATGAAAACTGTGACAGAGAAGGGAGTATAAATCACAAATTAAATTTCTGTGTTGGCACTTTGCGATAAATAAGCGGGTCTTTATTGTAGTTTGGGCACTCGGCCACTAAAAGGTTTGCCATCACTGGTCTAGGTGTATGGATTTTTAGAGCCCCACCATACAAGATAATAAACTTCTGCCCTTAAGATAATAAACATATTGGGTAAAGAAACACTGAGTAAAAGCAGAAGAGATCTCTCCCTAATGCTCAGTGTGCTGAAGGTTATCGCAGTGAATATCTCATTACTCTGCAATCAGGTTAATCCGTTATTTTTAGACCGGTGCACACAGTTGTTGTCAATGAAATGTCTATTACCAGTATAGAAATACTAGTCTTAGAGATGTGTATATTTGACGGGATATAAGAAATAATTAACCATTTGTTACCTTTCTAGTAGAGTTTAGGCTTTAGGGGGTAAACATCTCATGTATCACTATATTTATCAATTTAGGAGAAGCTAATGGGCCCATGGCCTCCCAATCCACTCACCATGTTTTATACTGCTCTATAGACATAATAAAGATAGGGAGCTCCAGTTCTTAAATCCTAATCCTCATCCATGTGTGCCCTCCAGAGGAGCAGCTACCAGAGGGGTAAGCAGAGAGGTGGCTCCGGGCCCTGGGACCTATAGCTGCTCCGCACTAATCCCGACTGCTGGAAGGGGAGGAGGGAAATCCACCATTTACATTTACAGCAGGAGAGGCTTCAATGCTCTTGGGGTCCACCCGAGGTCTGTGTATTTAATTGGGGGAGAGCAGCTGCAACCTGTCAGTGTCCCATACAGGGGCGTAACTACAGGGGTAGCAGCCATAGCAGCCCACAATGTCAGGGAGCCCAGGCAACTGGGGTATTGCATGTGAATATCCTATATGTGATGTGTATATGCTCTAAATGTGTATGCATATGTGATGTGTATATGTTGTATGTGATGTGTATATGATGCATTGATCCATGTGGTTATGTATTTATGTGCATATATATGGTGTATGTATATTTTAAGGCATAAATGGGGCCCCATTCAGAAGTCCACTATGGGGCCCTGCCTCTACTAGTTACGCCACTGGTCCCATACCAGCAGCTGCTTAAAAGGAAGAAGTATTTTATCTGCCCCCTCAATGTATTTACCCCCATGGCCGTCACCTTCACACACATCACCCCCACTGCCTCCATTATGACCACAGAGCACACCTCTACCAGTGCCTGTAGCCCACTAATTGCCCCCCAGTGTCTGTTCCCCCATGTAACAACAGGTCTAACTGGTGAGAAAGATTACACTAGACTGAGAGCAGACGGGTGGTAGTGATTAGCCTAGATGGATGACTGTATGATGGCAGTGTCATAGACTATACTATAGTACCAAGAAACATGCTTTTGTGTTAAAATAAAAATCCCATCTTTCAGATCACAGGATTGTGGTTTTATGAGCTACAGAACCAGAGATATGAACAGGTAAAGACACAGTTGGGAATGCAAGTGGCAGAGAAAGATCTAATTTCTGCCTTTTTTGTTTAACCGTATATATCTCTGCTCACCACAAAGCGGATAAGTCCTGAAAGAATGTATCATTAATTTATCTTATCTTTTTATACATCATGTTTCTAATTCATCATGAGTCTCAAAAGACACTTCCCCTGCAACTTCTAAGCCTGTCTCATCTTGTGTAAAATATGACTCTCCTCTGTTCATTTTAAAATTATTTAGAAGAATTGAAGAAGAGACATTTCATCTCCTACCTGACAGGAGCAGTGGTTTAGTGGGTTAAAAGCTGGTGACAGGTTCCCTTTAAATCTAACATAAACCTTTCATATAATAAGCTTTTGGTAGTCTGTAAATTCAGAGGCATCAGCTTTTGCTCTCCTCAGTATTGAATAGTTTGGGGGTTGTAATGCTCTTTGCAGGGCGCCAAATTTTTGTTGTTCTTTTATGTGCGAGTGTTATTTTTCAATATGAGTTGGGACAAAATCTCCTGACAAAATGTCCATTGAAATGTATTCTGCTGCCAGAAATCACTGTCTGATTGTGCAATGCAGGAGGCGACCATCGCTTACGCTGAAGGACTGGGCACCTGCTGATGACTCATAGGGGATCAGCCACAGTCCACAACACTGAAGACGTATTAGAAATTTAGCAAGTTTATATTTTTAGAAACTTTTGTTGAGCAATGTGCCAAAAATAGCAATAGAATAATTTTTTGTATCATTTAGTTTACAAGTTGCAGTTATCGTATAGATTAACAAGCTTGGATAATGACATTGTGACAAGTAGCGCACTCAGACACAGAGTGGTTATATCAACTTTACACAATTTAAAGGAAAAAGGATATAACGCTTATGAAGACTAACGTTTCCTTAGACATGTACCAAATATGTAGCTTAAAAGGCATATATAGTCTGTTTGCAACCGGCTATATAGAACAGTCAGTAGGGTTACAAATGTTAGTACCACATGCATTTTGAACCTAACAGAGCGCAAAACCTTATACAGATAGTCCCCTACTTAAGAACACCTGACTTACAGAAGACCCCTAGTTACAGATGGACCTCTCTGTTCACTGTGACCTCGGGTTAGGCTCTCTGGATGCTTTACTATAGTCCTAAAAAAACATTATTTACTATTGTCCTAAAAAAATTTTTTATCTGGATTTACAATTACAAAATATACAGTTTTGACTTACATACAAATTCAACTTAAGAATAAACCTATGGAACCTATACTGTACGTAACCCGGGGACTGCCTGTATATTGGCAATTGGGGCCGCCGTCATCAGAGGGGCAATAAAAAGTTAAACCGAAGTATGTAAAGGGAAGATGGGGGGGGGGGTAGATTAGGCATGGGTAGGTGGGTAGGTGAGATAAGTGAGATAAGTTGTGGGTTTTCCTCAAACACATGTGGGAGTTAGTTATCAGTATCAGCAAGAAGGTATATGCTGTGGAGGCTTTAAATTCCAACATAACATTATTTTTAATGAAGAAATATACTCTTGAAACATAAAATCACTAAGAATGTGTATTATTCAGTGCCACTATTACAGCAAAAGTGACAATAAAAAATATAATATTGTGTTTGAAGTATTTGTGGCTATATCCCTGCACAGTCTGGACACTGTGCAGGGGGATACTCTCACCTGATAACACCCACTTGTCTAAATTCTCAAAAATATTGTAGAAGGAATAACAAAGAGATACACATACATACAGTACCATATACACCCATGCAGCATATACACATACAGCAAATACACACATACATACATATAAAGACATACAGCATATGCAAACACATACATTATATACACACAACACACACACATATATCATACACTCAATACCCCAGATGCTGGGGCCCCCTCACACTGTAGGCCCCATAGCTGCTGCTATGGCTGCTACCACTGTATGGAGCTGGGCTGGTAAACAAAGAAAGAACTTAACAGTCGCCAGAACATCACAATTTCTTCAGTCAGCTCATGCCCAAGGATATTAGGAGTCTAAACTAAAAATTTTATATTAGAGCCATGTCCTGGGAACATCTATCAGGAATGGAAATATGGAAAACCAAAAAAAAAATAATTCTTATGTCTGTAGCACTACTCCTCACTGTTGCTTTTTCTCACATGTGAAATAATATTTCAATAAACGTTCTCTTAGTTCTGCTGGATTCTTATTGCGTGAATGTTTTTTACATGACCAATTATTTATTGGTTTCATTTTATGGGAAACATTTACAAGGGCTTCTTTGATAGAAAACTGGCGTAAAAGCCCTGAAGTGATTGCAATTGCTTGCGAAGCAACAGTAATTGCAAACATTTTTTCCCTTTATGCCAAGTCGGTGTAGAGGGGGTGTGCAGGGGGTACGGCATGTGGCTAAGTGTACCATGCCTGCCCCACACCTACTTACTACCTAGACCAGTGATGGCAAACCTTTTAGACACCGAGTGCCCAAGCTACAGCCAAAACCTGCGTATTTTTCACAAAGTGCCAATGCGAAAATTTAAGCAGTAACTTATTACTCCCTGCTCTTTCGCAGGTTTGAATTGTATAGGCATCTGAGGACACCAATACAGTAGAATGAAGGAGAAAAAGTTTGGATTATCATTGTAGCTTCCTTCTAGGGTCCTGGGCTGCAAGAGGCCTTAAGTCCTGTCTGACGAACACTGTCCTTGCGTGATGGCAAGGGTACCCATAGAGATGGCTCTGAGTGCCACCACTGACCTAGACGTTCACCTTAAACATCCACATTTTTAAGTCACCTGCAGGTTGGCATGGCTTCTGGCATACACAAACGCGGCTTCTGATAAATCTCCCCCAATATGTCTAAGGCACCTGGTAACGGTGGGATGAGAACACCTTGTTTCACTGCATCATGACTTGCCGCAAAAGATAGGACAGGTCCTATATTAACCCCTTATCACCGACACTAGTTTTCAGCTCAATGACCAGACTTGATTTTTCAAATCTGCCATGTCTCACGATAATTGGTTATAACTTCGGAACGCTTTAACATATCCCGGTGATTTTGAGAATGTTTTCTCGTGACACATTTGGCAAAAGTTTGTAAAAATTCTTCATTTTCCAAGTTTGAAATGTTCTGGTTTCCAGACAAGATGTAAAACTACCCAAAAAGTTTGATAATTAACATTTACAGAATATCTGCTTTATGTTGGGATGATAATTTATGCTTCCGGTCATTTTTCTAGGATGTTATGAGGCGCAGAACTTTAGGTGCGATTTTTCTTATTTTCATGAAAATTGCCAAAACTCACATTTTGAGGGACAACTCGGCTTCCAAGTGACTTTGTAAGGCCTAAATAATAGTAACACCCCATAAATGACCCCACTATAGAAACTTCACCCCTCAACGTATGTAAAACAACTTCTATTAAGTCCATTAACCCTTTAAGTGTTTCACATGGGTTAAAAAATATGGACTTGCGATTTAGGAACTATAGAATTTTTTTGGAAAATACATTAATTTAGGCCAAAACTGAAATTTTCAGAATAAATTAAATGATGAAACGCACTGCAACGCTTAATGCCCAATTCCTCCCGAGTGTACTGATACCCCCATATGTGGTGGTGACTGCTGTACGGCCAAGTATAGAATGAATGGAGGTGCCATTCACAGCAGATTTGTATTGTCACATTGTACGACCTATAAATTTTTATTTTTTTTGGTAATACAAACATATGAGGTCTTATTTTTTATGGGATGAGATACAATGTATAGATAATTTATTTTGGGAGTCTAAAGCTTATTCTTGAGATTTTATTAACTATTTCAAACAAACAAAATCATCAATTTTTATTTTGGATTGTTAGCATTCCCCCCCCCCCCCCCCCGCTCGCCGTAATGTAAAAATAATATTTTATCTTTATTCTCTGGTTCACTACGATTGCGGTGTTACCTCATTTATATAGTTTTTCTTATTTTTGCTTAATTTTCCTGAGCAAAACCAATATTGGAGAAAATTGCATTGTTTTTACTATTGAAAACTTTTCAGGGCCATAACTTCTGTATTTTTCTGTTGTCAGATCTTGTTGTGGGCTTATTTTTTGCGAAAACAGTTGTTCTTTTCAGTCGTATCATATTAGGGAACGTAACTTTTTTTGATCACTTTTTAGAACATTTTTTGTGATGGTGTTTGATGAAAAATTGTATATTATGGGAAGTTTTTCGAGTTTTTTTTTACGTAGTTCACCGAGCGGGTTCAATATTGATTTAGATTTATTGTACAGATTAATACGGACGCGGTGATACCAAATATGTATGTTTTTGTGTTTTATTTACTTTATTTGCATTTTATGTGTTACTGGGGAGATTATGGGACTTTTATTTTATTTATTTATTTAATTATATTATAAAAAGATTAAATTTTTTATTTTTTTTACATTTTTTACATTTTCTACTTCTTGGCTTGAATAAGCGATCATCTGATCGCTTATTCAAGCCTTTACACTGCAATACACTTGTATTGCAGTGTATAGTGTAAGTAACTGAGCATGCCGCGCATGCTCAGTTACTTACAGCCGGGTCCTGCCAGGAAGGCAGAACCCGGCGGGGAGAGAAGCCGACAGCCCGGGGCAGCGGCAGGAGGGATCGGATCCCCCGGTAAGCACACCGGGGGGGTCCGATCCGCGGGGGACACACTTGTAAGGGGTGAAACACCCGGGATCTGAGTTTTTCCGATCCCGGGTGTTAGTGCTGGGTCTGGGCTGTGATATCACAGCCCGACACCGGCACTATAATAACCCGATGTCCCGAAATCTTCTTCTGACGCGGCGCCGTAGAAAGGCGTACGCGTCAGAAGAAGTACCCTTAATGACCGCCGTAAAAACCCGATAGGGCGGTCATTAAGGAGTTAAGCCAGATTGCGGTCCCTTAGTTCCTATCGTGAAGGAAGGGGTGAGGAGTGCTCACACTTCCAAATCCCCCGTTCTCTTCTCTAGCCGCCCGTGTCATACACAGATTCCGTCCCCGGTGAGAACACGGTTGTGTGCATGTAGCCTAACTCTTATTGTATGCTGAACAATATGAAGAATATGTAATAGAGACAAAAGAAGAGATAGTTCCTGCTCACCTTCTGATGCACGTAGTCCCCAGCGCAAGCACTTCCAAAGAAACCCCACGGACTGCAGGCACGAAATTCCAAACAAACAAACGAAGTCTGCGCTTTCAGGGATGTAGCAAGTAAAATCAAGATTCTTTATTGTATGCCATTAAAATCCAGAATGGGCAGGTAGCATAGGTGTAAAGGTCCAAGCATAGCGACCTACGCGTTTCGCCCTTAAGCGGGCTTAGTCATGACTAAGCCCGCTTAAGGGCGAAACGCGTAGGTCGCTATGCTTGGACCTTTACACCTATGCTACCTGCCCATTCTGGATTTTAATGGCATACAATAAAGAATCTTGATTTTACTTGCTACATCCCTGAAAGCGCAGACTTCGTTTGTTTGTGAAGAATATGTAATGCATCGTTTCATGGGCACTCAAGTAAAATGCTGTGTTTCCTTGCAGGCACTGCTATGTGGATACCTGGTAGCAATGACTGATGTGGAATCTACATATGCAGATTTCATAGCCTCTGGAAGAACAGGGAGAAGGAATGCTTTGCATGATATACTTGTCTCGTCTTCGAGTGGGAACACAAGTGATCTGGCGCTAAAGCTGTCAGACCTTGACATAAACAAGTCAGGTAAGAATCTTATATGTGAGTGTGGAATGTGTCAGATGCCCCATGTACAACAGGCACATGGTTTAACACGGGCTCTACTATAGGGTGAGCTTCACCTTCAGGGTGGGCTATGTAGAGAATTTCTATTTGTCTGAAGTCATTAATCTCTCCCTTTCAAACTCAGCCGTTCATGTTTTCCTTTCCTCTTACTTTTTTTCTAGAAACTTAAAATGCCCACCATGTTGTAGGCATTGCACAATAGTAGTTGCTCCAAAAGGAGATTCTTCCAGATATATACAAGTTTTCTAGGATGGGATAAGCAAAACCATCCCTGTTTTGCTACCGTGTAAGGAAGCCCCCTCACCATCAAGCATGACTTTCTGGAAGCCTAATGACATTATGTGGGATTAAAGCCAAAGCAGTATATCTATTTCAGAAAGAACAGATTCCCAAATATAGACAGGACTGTTTCGATGTGGTTGTGTCTGCATTTGCATATTTCCCTAAATTTCCATTTGAAGCACAATGCAAAGGCTGCAGGGGAGGGGCTTGCCCATTCGCCGTTGCTTTTCCACTGAAACGCTTGTGATCGGGATCAAGCTTTATGTGTTTTGCATGTAAAAAATACCATAGAAACGCATCTATGGTTGGGCAAACCCCTGTCCTGCAACCTTTGCGTCGCATTATAAAAAGGCAAGACAAGTGCTGCCTAGGAGCTCAGCCTCAGGGTGCATTCACACATTGCAGTTATCACGGCATCTCAACTAAGTAACTTCACCTAAGGGTGCATTCACACGTGGTATGCCCGATGTGCGGGCATATTGCCGTGTGCTGGAGAGGAGGAGCAGGAGGAGGTCACCCCTCCTCCCTCCATAGAAAACAGCGGTGAACGGCCGCACACCAGGGAAAAGGTAGAGCATGTTCTACCGTACCGCCAAAGTGCCAACATTACCGTCTATGGGGACATATATATTCGGTCATGTGAATGAACCCTAAAAAAAATCAAAACTAATTATGATGCAGTCAAGATGCAGGATTAACTGCAACATGTAAACACAGCCTTATGCAGCCGCCTCAGTGCCCAGGCTGCTGTAATCACATGACTTCATTATCTACCAAGCTCCACGTAGTTACAATCACTATTACTTCTCACCCCTTCACTCTTTTTTTTTTATAGATGTAGCAACTTAATTCTGATAATTTTCTACAATGTAATACCATATAGTAACAGCCATTGAATATGCTGTAGCAGGATTATGTAGAATTGCTACAGCAGGGATTCAGGGGGTGGGGGCCTTGCTGAGTTGTAGGAAGAGATTTTATGGTTCAGTAAAGTTTTATTGCAATAAAATGACATAAATTACAAACAAGACAGTAAATGCCACAGTTAAGTAAGCAATGAAGACAAAAATAAGTGCATCTCCGGATTATCGCTCACCCATCATATCGTGAAGGTCGTACTAATATTCATATTGCGTGAACCCTAGATGGGGCCTCGGCCTGGGAAGAGATTTTAAACACTAGTGCACCCTGGTGATCTTACGGAGGGATCCAGGCTCCACTGTGACAGAATTACAGGTAACTACTTCACAAAGTAATAGGTGGCCTCAAGGTGGTCTCAGGTGGATCTCAAGGTGCCAGGGGGACAAGCAATGCTCAGGCATCGTCCTGTGTTGGATAGAGTTTTCTGGATAACAAGCATTTACCAGGGATAGGTCGGAGCCAAATATCACTGATGTGCAGTTTGGGAGCAGGCAGCTGTGCACTCCAACACCCACACAGGGGCAGCTTTCTGGGAGAGGTAGGATAATGGACGGATGTGAGTAACCCATAGAGATCACAGCCTACCGGCCGCCGGTGTCACGGCTTTAATAGCTATGTATGATTAGGATTATACATACACGGAATAAGAACGATTAGCTTTAAGGATAAGTATGGATTAAAATATACAAACAGGTGTTACAGAAGTTAGATGGGATCAAAGCTCATACATTGGGAAACACAAATTAATCGCACGGCATGAGATATCTGTCAGAGTATACCGCTATCACATTCTAGCTATCATAAAGAGCGAAGAGGAAGTTACAAGAGGGGCGAAGCAGCTGTTACTGGTTGATTATGTGTGAAAGCGGTTATGAAGACGGACGAGATGGTCCAGGTGGCGCGGCTACTCACGTGTGTCCTATTAGCTGCACATATACAGTCCTATTCACAGTGACGGCAAGTATAACTAGAGTCCATTCACAGTTTTATCTGAGGAGGTTATACTGCTATGTACTGCGGTGTGATGTGGCTACCAATCACATACATGGGAAACCATATGTCACCCCATGTCCAACCCCAATAATACCCCAACTACAATTGCAATGCAGTTTAATAAGGCAGATGATAAATAGAAGTCCTCATGTAAACATTTGAATTGTACCTCTAATGATCTTGGGGTTATTATAGAAGGAAGGGGTTGTCGACTTTAAACAAATATTTGATAGTGTAATGAAAAGTTATACAATTTTCCAATATACTTCCTGTATCAATTCCTCATGGTTTTCTAGATCTCTGTCATTCTATAGAAAGCTTCTATGTTTACTTCCAGTGAATAGAAATCTGTCCATGGTCATGTGATGGACCTGCTGGTACAGCAGGAAATTAGAGAGAGAAATTATAGCCGTGTGATACTAATGCCTGTGTGTCCATCACACAGACAGAGCCTCAGTGGGCCCCTTTGCAGTGAACTCACATGCAGCATTAAAAATTCAGAAACTAAAACAGTCTCCTGTTCCCTAAAATATTCCCTAGTTTATCATTCCAAACAGCCCCCTCATGGTTATTTTATATAAAGCCCCCCTCATTCCCTATGGATTCCTTATGTACAGCCTTATGTGGGCCCCCCCCCCCCCCCCCCCCCCCCCCCCAGCAGAGCTGGGCTGCAGCGCTTGCCTGTGTATGCCCCTTGCTGGCTTTGGCCCTGTACTAAGGCTTAGTGGTGACAGTGCCCAACAAATCTGGTGATGGATGGTGTTCCAACTGCATGTTATACCCTATATCAGTGATGGCGAACCTTTTAGCAACCGAGTGCCCAAACTGCAAATCCAAATCCCCTTCATTTATCATGAGGTGCCAACCAAAAATTAAAGCACTACTTATTGCTTCCTGTTCTTCAACAACGTTCAATCATACTGGCCTCATGAGGACAAAAACACAGTAGAAAATTTGCATCATTTTAGCTTCTTTCCAGTGTCCAGAGAATCATAGGGCCAGCAGAAGGTCCTCCAAAGATAATTAGGCCCTGCCTACACATTCTCCCTCTTCCTACGGTCCCAAGTAGCCAAGTAAGTCACTTAAAAAAATCACCGAAAGCCGCATCTTTTAAGTTGCTTGGAAATACAGGAAAATTCTTTAAGTCCTGTTTGGTGTGCTGGGGCGATGGCCCGGGTGCCCATAGAAAGAGCTCGGAGTGCTGCCTCTGGCACCCATGCCATAGGTTCGCCACCACTGTCCTATATCATGAATAGGGGACGATATTAAATCTTGAGTCAACGTCTTCAAAGGGTTTGTCTAAAATTTGCTAGTAGTCCCCTATACTCTGCAGTCAACCACCACCATTCATGAGACCAGGACTCCCAGTAATCAGGAGTACAGGGCACCCATTCTCACTTCTTGATATGGGGTTACTAAGAGGAGCATAATTCTAGTTTTTGCATTTTGGACGGAATGTTTTCCTTAATTGTAGCCTAGAGGCTACACAGGCAACAAGAAAGGACAAAGTTCTGTCCTAAACAGGTCAGCTCGATTGATTGCCCCCCCCCCCCCAACTTACCCTTTATGTTTTGTGTGTGTTAAATATCTCATTATTTGAAGATTTTAATCAATACATTTGAAAAAAAATTGGAGTTTTTACTAACTGGTGATGGAACGTCATTCCCAATTCTTGAAAACTTAGGCCAACCCCTTTAAATTTTTTACCCTTCACCATGAATAAACAACTAATGATTTCCATCCCTGTTTGTATCCCTTATTACAGAGGGTGATGAAAATGAACAGACGACCCCTAGCGAGAAAACTACAGACGATCAAAACCAAGCGCCAAAGCCGGAGAGCTAACATCACCGTCTAGATACACAACTGAGGTGCTGCATCCTAAGGTCTTAAACCTCATAGCAATATGAAGTCATCTAGTGTGGAAGAACGGGAAGAAATCCGCCTGGAGATCAAAAATGACTGGAAAACATCCGAGAAATTGGAAACACTGGCGATGGTCGAAGGACTTTTTCCCAATTTTATCATAAGCAATGGCTGAGATGTGTGAGGCGCAGTTAGCTACTTGAGATTTTAATGATACACCAATGGGTAGCCACAGAAATTCTCATGGTGGTGTTTGAGAACCTCTAAGGATTCGATTCTGTGCTGTTGTAATGGCTTCCATGATTTTTAAAGCTAAAATACTTATTCAGACGTCACAGATGATAGCGTAACAATAGTTCATTGAATTATGAACATTGTATTTGTGTTGAAATACAGTAGCTTTGTTGTTTTACTATGTTTTGTATGGTACACTTTAATATTTTACACTACCCCCCCCCCCCATCATAAATGTGCACATATGAAACGGTGGCCTCACAAAGCAAGGGCTGTTTTATGTTTTTATTCTTTAGGCAATTTTTTTGTCAATCACAGACAACTTACCCCACCACCAAACTCTTAGCGTTTCATTGGTACAATCGGTTAATAAAAGAACGAGTAGCCTCTGGCAATGCACTGTACTTAGTAGCAACTGAAGTCACCATGTTACGTGATATTATAACTCACTATGACTTGGATATTGGTCACTACAGCGAGTTTAACTTTTCACTATAGCAATTTTCACAAGGATACAAGTTTCATTCACAACATTTTTGTCACTTTTCTATCTTCTACAAATCCATGTGAAACTTTTTGGTTGTTCTAGGAAGTGATGCACTACACTAAGCGTTGGGGAATAGGAATGCACTAAGGAAGAGAGTGTGGTTTTGGTCGCACCGCTTCCTTCCAAAATTACTACCTATTTCTAACACTATTCTGGTTAGGGATGTAATAGTGCACTTTTTAATGTTTGTACATTTTACTAATTAATTGTGTGGTTGTTTATCAGATATAATAACCAATAAAGTTAACCAAATATCTTGGAGTTGTTGCCCTTTTTTTCTCTTGTTTTCTCATGTTGTGTGCTATAGCATGCTCAGCGTCATATCTTGAGGTTGTATGAGTGCCGCCAGCATTGCTGCAGAAGTCAGAGGTCTGGGGATCATATGAAGTATGCTGCATCAAACTGGCCTTAGTCCCAACAGGAAACCCCCTTCTATCAACCATGCATAAGAAAGCCTGCAAACAAATGTCAAAGACAAGTAGGCTAAGGACACGGATTACTGGACACCAAGATAAACTTATTTGGTTCAGATGGGGTTGAGCTTGTGTAGGGACAACCAGGTGAGAAGAACAAAGACAAATGTATCTTGTATCTAGTCAACCATGGTCATGGTGGAGTCATGGTTTGGGGCTGCCCTCTGTGAGGAGCTATAGTTCATTGAATTGTGTCTACTTTCACTTGGCAGAAGTACATGCACCCTCTGCATCTGTAGTTGAACCTGTGAAACAATGATGGAATAATGCTGTGCATATTAATAACATAATTTTGGTAAAAGTTTCTACTTAATAAAAAAAAAACCTTGAATCTGAAATATGACAAAAAAAGCTTATATTTTCCACATTTGTAGTCAATTAGTAGCAAATTCTACAAAGAAAAAAAATTGTATTTAATAAAGCTATCGTATCAAGTTAAAGTCTAACTTTAGAAACAGAGAAAAATATGTTATGATATGTAAAACTTTTTCAGAGATGTATTGACATTTAAAGAAGCGCATAGCAAATGTCAAAAATTGACCTGGAGAATCAGGATTTGGTCACGAAGGGGTTAATGTCTTGTTGAGTTATTTTGTGGACACACCAAATTTACCCTGTTATACAAGCTGTACACTGACTACTTTACATTGCATGAAACTGTTATATCTTCAGTTTTGTTCTGCCTCTGGAGATTTAGAGGCGCCCCATTTGACTCATGACGAGGATAAAGTCCGGCGCGAATCATGAGGATCGTGCGCCCGAGTTCCTGCATCCGTTGCTTCCCCGCCAAGGTCTGCCGAAGTTCGCGTGCAAGCTGGCGCCGAGGCGCCAAAAAGTGATCGCGTGTGACACAATCCCTGGCGCGATGCAACGCAAAACGGAAATCGTCGGGAAACCTTATTAAATGAGCCCCAAGATGTCTCCTTCTTAAGGTTCCTAGAGGTGTAATAGGAATCTTCTCCACTTACCTGGGGGCCGCTGAAGGTAGAGTCTGGGTGAGGCAGGGCCACAAAAAATTGACAAAAAAATTGACAAAAAAAATACATTTGGCAGTTTCTTGTTGGCTCTGTTTTTATGTGTTTTATTCTGTGTTCCAAATGACACTTTCTCTTTATTCTTTGGGTCGGTACGATCACAGAGATACCAAATTTATATAGGTTCTATTAGGTTTTAATAGATTTTAAAATATTAAAATCTTTTGTAGATAAAAAATATTTTCCATTTTGCCCAGTTCTGACGTCAATAACTTTTCCACACTTTGGTGTACAGACCTATGTATGATTTTTACTGTTTACTTATTTTTATATGTGATCTAGAGAAAGAAGGATTTAAACTTTTCCTTTTTTACATTTATTTTATATTTATTTTTGAATTAAAAAAAAAAATTACCATTATTTCAGACCTTCCAGGGTACTTTAACCCTGCAGGGTCTGATTGCTAATATTATATACTGCAATACTAATGTATTGCAGTATATAGCAATATTACTGCTGATCACTAATAGCCTGCCATCTGCTGGCTATTAGAGATCATTACACATGGCAAACCTACAAGTCTCCTAAGATCTCACGGGAAGGGGCGAAAGACCATCCAAGATGGCGGCGCCCATGAAATGATAGGTAAGGTGCAGCGGTTGGGTTCAATGGCAGTAACAGACAGGTATCAGTCCGTGAGCTCTCTCCATTCTCCCTGTGGGCAGCACCAGGACGTTGTAGTACGTCCTGATGTGTGAAGGGGAGGTAGGGCCGCAAGCTATTGTCACGAGAGTCGCAGTTGGCCCGCGCCGTGAATTTGAGACCCCTGCTTTAGATGGGACAGGTGCCTCATCCACCCTCAGACTGCAGTGGTTAAAAGACTGCTCCTCCTCTTCCTTATGATAACCAGGATTAGCAATAAATGTATTAACAAAAAACATACATGAGTTAAATCTCCCAACTACAGAACATCCAACTTACAGTAAACTTCTAGTTACATACGGACCTCTCTGCCCAATGTGACCTCTGGTGATCTTCTCTGCATACTGATAGTTCACTGAACTTTAGCCCCAGGCTGCAATGGTCAAGATAAGAGTTATCATAGGTGTTTGCAATGAAGCTTTATTGTTAATTCTTGCTCCCTGTGCCCCTCCATGCTGCAGCTTCACAGGCTGTTGCACTGTGAAGGAGCGCTTCCCCCTTCCCACTGCTGAAACTTCCTTTGCTGCTGTGAGATTACATCAGGCAGAGGGAGCAGGAAGTGCTGAGAAAGAAAAGGGGAGCGGGACACATTATAACAGCCTGTGAAGCTACAGCATGGAGGGGCTCTTGTAACACCCCCCAGTGCATAATTTTAAAAATTGATTTTAGAAAGAAAGAGTCCATGCAAAACAAATATAATAGGATTACAACAGTCACGGTTCCTGGGGACTGCCTGTATGTGCCCCAAATATTATCTCAGAAAATTCAGAATATCCCAGGTCTCGCCTCCATATGCACCTTCTCTAGTCCACATTCACCTGACAGAGGAGTAGAAATAAACAAAAAGCCTGCAGGCTGCAGGCTGCAGGGAGTGAGCGTTCCTGTCCACACACCCATCCCCCGCTGCCTGTGCCCCCTTTGCACCCTCTGGCATGAAGGTGGTGGAAAGGGCGAAATAATTGCAAGTGCCAGCAATATTTCAGGGCTTCTAGGCCACTGACGTGGCGTGGCGCAGTGGCCCTGGTGAATACCCCCAATATTTCTATGTAGCAGAAAGGTGGGCCCCAGAATCATTTTCACTGATGGGTACCTACGTCTCAGTCTGACACTGCCCTGTTCTGTACCCACCTGGAAGTGGTGTAACTAGAATCTGATGGGCCCCAGTGCAAAGTCTGTGACAGGCCCCGACTATAATGTATGGTTTATAGTAATAGTCTTCTCATATGGGAAAGTGACACCATAAGGGCCCCCTAAACCTCTTGGGCCCGGGTGCGACCGCAACCTCTGCACCCCCTCAAGTTACGCCCCTGCCACCTGGCTTTTATAATGCCCCTCTGGAGTAGACATCATCAGAAATCTTCAGAAGATTTCACCCAGCAGTAGCAGATTTGTGATCTACAGTATGGGACATCCCATGGCATAGGAAAGGATTTAGGAAATGTATTGTTATTCAGTGGTTAGAAAAAAAATAAATATCAAAAAGAAGAAAAGAATTTTAGGAATAATTCTATTCATGTGTATCACTGCTCTGGGAGTAGAAGCAGCAATACATCCTCTTACAAAGCAGCTCAGCAGCGCCTTCTAGTGGTGAAAAGGAGAATACTTGTTTAGAATTTTGTGGTTTTCATCTGAAGTTGCTGAGTAATCTTAAATTGGAATCTGTAAAGTGAATACACGATTTTAATAACAGGGTGAAAAAAATGATTGTCAGTGTTTTGATGTAACAAGATAAGAGCTGTAGAAAGTAAAGTTTACTAAAAGGTTTGTCTGAACAAAAGATGTTGGCCCGGATCTATTATTCTGGCTGCAACAGTTTTTCACTGCAAAGTTTTTGGAGCTTGTATATGTATTTATAAAGTTTTGTGTCGCGCCCTTTAAGACAGAAAAAATGTGTCCCTTAAGGGGGCTCTGGGCATCATTGGTGTTAATGGAGCCTGGAGGCTCATTTACATAATTTTGATAAACTTTTTTTCTTAAAAAAAGGGCATAAAAAGCTTAAAGAAAAGCAGATCCTGCCAGAGGGGGCACACATCACGCGATCATTTTTTAGTGCAGCTGCGCTGGTTTTCATGCAACAGAAATTGGGGCGTGCTGTCGGACGATCCAACTGATTTGGACTGAGCGCAGGATTTAACTTTCTAAAATGTGTCGCACGACAATGCACTTACATGCACCAGGAAGAAGAAGGTGATCTCTGTCGGACCTGAGCAGGGAAGGGACACATGCAGGATATCGGGCGCACCATCTTAGTGAATCACGGCACAGTGTATTATCGTTGGACAATGCACTTTCGGTGAACTCCGCGGATTGGGTAAGTAAATGTGCCCCAATGTGTGAATATATTGAAGGAATAGCAACATACCTAGACCTGTTCCCTTCAAGACGTCAAATTCAGCTGACACAAGATCGATGAAGCTGTGATGTCATCATAACCGCCACTACTTAGATACATTGGGGCTTATTTACCCGGTCCACGGAGTTCACATAAAGTGCATTGTCCGACAATAATGCATATCTGCAGTGGTTCACCAAGATCGTGCATCCGATATCCTACATGTGTGCTTCCCCGCTCAGGTCTGCCGGAGTTCACCCGGTGCATGTAAGTGCATTATCTTGCGACACAATTTGAATCTTAAATCCCGCGCTCAGTCCGAATCCGTCGGATCATCCGACGGCACGCCCCCTAATTTCTGTCGGATGAAAGTCATCGCAGCTGTGCCAAAATCTGATCGCCTGTGACACAATCCCAGCGCAAACCCCTGTTAAAGAGCATCTCAGTGCCCGGAGACCACTACTTTACAGATGTGTGTCAGGGACACTCCGCCTTCAGACGTACCACCCTGCCCCTTTATAAGACTATCCAGGGACCGGACTGACTCCAGTCATTGCTATGCACCCAGGAAATAAATGAGGAGATCAGACATACTAAAAATATTTGGAGTTTATTTTTGTAAAAGTAGTAAGTAATGAAGTAATTATATGAAAATTAATATCATGATATTCTTCTACAGCAGGAAATATGAAGCAATGATAGGAGTAGTAGGAGGCTTCTCCATTTTAGTTCTGGTTTTCATGGTCTCATTTCCGATATTTTTTGTCTAGAAGTTTTATAAGGCAGCAAGAATTATGTGAACGACATGAAACTTCAGATTATCACATCCACATCCATTCTTCATATTCTCTCTGACTAGAAGGCCACATAGGTCACTAGGTCAACACCAGATTTCATCTATACATAAAGACTACAACATTCCTGTAACTATGTCCTATGCTGACTTAACTGATGTAAACCAAGAATTTTTATTCCCCGCAGAGAAACAGACAAAGAGAATAATCCACAGAACAAGTAGTCTATAATCTGGTATGGCATATCCCCTGCTGCCCTATTGTAGAGGGGTCCGCTCTTCTTTGTAGTACAGATTATTTGGACATCCACTTTTCAGGAGGTTATGGGTGTCTTTTCTGACTCTGGATGATACGGGCAACTTCATCATATTTAGATCACACCATTTCTGCTGCAGATGTAATGGGGTTAGGCAAATATCTCCTTCTACATGATCAGGACAACACTGCTGCCTTTAGATAAGTTGAGGGTTGCAAGCACCTACACATAGTGAGTGCACCTCCTCATGATGATTCCTGATGGTAAAGAGGATCTCCCACTTATCCTATGAGACAAACTACATCCCCTGATGGTAATGGCGCCTCGTTTGTCTCTGGATGATCCTGGCGCCTCCTCCACCTCCAGATGTTAGGAGTCTGCTCCTCCTGTGAGACAAACTACATCCCCTGATGGCAGGGCCGGTGCTAGAAAAAGTGGGGCCCTGGGCAAAACTAAAAGTGGGGCCCCAAAATAAAACTATTTTATGACCAGTCACAGTCAGTAAGAGGCTCCCTTTAGTATGGTAAAACAAACTGTAATATGGGAGAATTTCATAGGAGATGATAGATGACAGGGAGAATGATGGGCAGCACGGTGGCTCAGTGGTTAGCACTACAGCCTTGCAGCGCTGGTCAACATCTGCAAAAAGTTTGTATGTTCTCTCTGTGTTTGTGTGGGTTTCCTCAGGGTCCTCCGGTTTCCTCCCACACTCCACAAAATGACTGGTAGGTTGAATAGATTGTGAGCATTATTGATTATAATTATTATGATAGAAGATAAATATGAAAGATGATAGAGATTTCTAGATGCAGAACTATAACGTAGTTATAGTATATATACAGGAGATGGATGAGAGATAAATACAGTAGAAGAGAAATAGAAGATTGATTGAAAAATAGATAGAGAAAAAGCAAGATATATAAATGGTCAGATTATATGATATAGATAGCTAGACAGATAGATTTATAGACAGGAGATAGATGAGAAGCATCTTCACCCAGGAATTCAACCAAGGGCTATTAACCCTTTCACCGCCAGGCATTTCTGGATATTTTATCGCGTTATCGACCAGAGCAATTTTTACAATTTTGACGTTTAAAAAATAAAAATTTGCCCCATTTTCAAAATTGCATTAAAGAGTTTATAGACAGAGGCGCCTTCATGCAAATTTGATTCAAACATTTTATAAAAAATACTTAAAATTTGAACTTTAATGGCAAAAACTTTTCTCCAAACAGAAAATATTTACCTTCACATCTCCTAAATGTAATAGATGGACATGTGTAGAGTTGACAAATGCCTCATATTGATATGGTCACATAAATAAATCTACATAATATCACTAAAACTGTAATAACTAGATATCTGCTTTTCAGCAAGAAATTTTAAGACAGTCACAACCTGCAAAATTTTATCAATAAAACAGAATAAAAAGTAAAGGTGCCATAAAACCTATAGAATTTTGAAATCCAACAACCAGGCGATTTATTTGGCAATTAACATTTAAAATTGTCTCTAAAATATGTACAAATCCAGATACTTATATAAAGAAAATATACTTTCCTAAAACAGGAAGGAGCTGAGCATATCGTACATAGTGTCCTATCTGCAGGCAGCATTTTATAGAGCAGGAGGAGATGAGCAGATTGTACACAGTGTCCTATCTGCAGGCAGCAGTTTATAGAGCAGGAGGAGATGAGCAGATTGTACACAGTGTCCTATCTGCAGGCAGCAGTTTATAGAGCAGGAGGGGCTGAGAAGATTGTACATAGTGGCCTATCTGCAGGCGGCATGTTATAGAGCAGAAGGAGCTGAGCATATCGTACATAGTGTCCTATCTGCAGGTAGTATGTTATAGTGCAGGAGGAGCTGAGAACACTGTAGAAAGTGTCCTATCTGCAGGCAGCATGTTGTGAAGGGTAGCTACAGGATGTCTTTACTTAGATCATTACTTAGATGCTGCCAGCTAGTAATACTGTGCAGGCCGCCTGGTGCTGGCTCTCAGTGCTGTGTGATGTAGTGCGGGGGATTCTCCTCCTCCTCCTGCAGCTGACATCTCACATCCATAGGCTGCGCGCTGCACACAGGACACGCCCCGCACAGGGCTGATTGGACGGCGCTCTCCACTCATGATATTACACTATCCATAGATACCTGCAGACTATGGCAGACATCGGCCGCAGCATCGTCTATATGCGGGAGCTTATGTGGTCACGCCCCTTGTAGGCTCCTGACGTCGGTGTCCCCTCCCACGCGACACGCCCACTGTTGTGTGCTCGGTGCTTGGTGACTCTGCTCCCGCAGCCAATTACCGTCCTGTTTCCCGGGAGCCGGGCGTGCCTCCTCGTTACCCTGGTAGCCGGAGAGTGCGGCCGAGCGACACATAGAGGGGAGACAACATGGAGGATGCAGAAGGTAAGGAGGGGGCAGGGGGCAGCTGATGGAGGGTCAGAGGTGAGGGAGGGGGCAGGCCGGGGTCACATGGCACACACTGGCACTGATTGCCTGACCTCTGCCATCTCCTCCTGGCCTCTGATTGCATGTGTATGCCAGGGCATCTGCTACTGCCCCAGCCCTCTTATTGTATGTGCCCAGTACCTACCTCTGCCAGGGTGCCAGTCACCCAGTCTATGCCAGGGCATCTGCTCATGCCCCATGTGTCTGCTCAGGCCTCTCACTGCATGTGTGTGCCACTCACCCTGCCTGTGCCTACCTGTGCCAGGGTACTTCATCTTTTGCCATCTCCTCCTGACTGTATTCTGTATACGTGCAGTCATCCTGCCCAGGCCTCTTACTGTACATATGTGCCAGTCACACTGCCCAGGCCTCTCATTGTATCTATGTGCCAGTCACACTGCCCAGGCCTCTCATTGTATCTATGTGCCAGTCACACTGCCCAGGCCTCTCATTGTATCTATGTGCCAGTCACACTGCCCAGGCCTCTCATTGTATCTATGTGCCAGTCACACAATCATATTTTATCCACTGTGAAGTTGTGGCGGCGCCATGTTACATGTCACAGCAAGTGCGTGTATTGTCACGCTCAGCACGTGCTATGACGTAACACGACTAAAGGGTAAAATAAGGACTGACGTTTATATCACCCCCTGCCTGGATGCTGGACTGGCCAAGACGTGCACATACATTACTAGCCCCCTCTAGAAATGTCCCTTCTAGAATTCCCTCTTTTATGTGAAATCTCTCTCTTTACCTATAAAAGATTCTCCTCCAAAGTCAAGTGAAAATGAGCAGAAAAGAGCCAGATTTGGCTTGAGATGAGTCAAGTTTAGAGGCTCCAGGTGGAACTTCAGACTCAGACCTAATATGGTGCCATATTAAAGACAAGAATCTCATCTTTCACATCGCATCAGGCTTGTGGTTCTGTGAGTTACAGTCTCCGGTTCTGTTGTTCATAGAACCACAAGCCTGATAAGATTCTTTAATATGACACCACATTACATGCTATAAAAAGAGGATTCCCTTTCCATGAATTTACCATGGAGGCTCCGTGCACATTGCAGAAATCGGTAATTGATAAACGGACATTAATGTATACTGTGCATAGTCTTCTAGTAGTTTTGGCTACTATAGGTAGTAGTACTGACCTGTAGTATGTTCTCCATACATAAAATAGTATATTAGGATGACAGATCCGCTTCAAATCTGAATTCTAAATATCTTATATGGTGTCCCTAGTACAAGGGTCATGCTGGCCGGTATGTGTGACCCCGCTGTATGAAGGTGACAAGCCCCCGACCCCTAGGTGGTCCGGTAATGATAGCTCTCTAGTTGGGGTTTACATAGCAGTCACTGTGAACAGCAGAGTCCACCAGCAGGGAGGAGGACAGCTGAGAATCTGCAGCGGAGGTCACCTCTGCTGGAGGCCATGGAGTCAGCTCATCTATATTACTGGGGGGGGGGGGTGTAGGTTACCATTCAGGATTACAGTCAGATATAAGGACGCTATATAACGCCTCTCCCCCGCAACTAAATATAAGACACTGACTTCTAAAAATACACAACCTATGCAGAAATTTCCACCTACAATCAGATCTAAGAGCTGTGACTATTCTCTTCTCTGATCACAGCCGCTTAGTCAGCTGTTTCTTATATGTGACAGTGACAACCAGTACGTCCGTGACTTGTATTGCTGCTCTGGCTCTTCAGGATTATAATAGTGGGTGAGAAGCTGATGTATGACTTTGAGAAGGGTTTCTGAATAAAAAATTAGAGCAAGTCCTGGCAGGACTCCTTGGCAGACGGTGAGAGTCCTGGTGACTTGGATTACTTTGCCCATGCACAGTGATAGTCCTGATGACCCTGCCCACACACCGTGACTGGCAGTGAGAGAGTTTGGATTACTCCGCCCACACACAGTGATTGGCAGTGAGAGTCCTGATTACTCCGCCCACACACAGTGATTGGCAGTGAGAGTCCTGATTACTCCGCCCACACACAGTGATTGGCAGTGAGAGTTCTGATTACCACGCCCACACACAGTGATTGGCAGTGAGAGTCCTGATTACCCCACCCACACACAGTGATTGGCAGTGAGTCCTGATTACCCCGCCCACACACAGTGATTGGCAGTGAGTCCTGATTACCCCACCCACACACAGTGATTGGCAGTGAGAGTCTTTAATACCCCACCCACATGCTGTGATTGGCAGTGAGAGTCCTGATTACCCCACACACACGCAGTGATTGGCAGTGAGAGTCCTGATTACCCCACACACACGCAGTGATTGGCAGTGAGAGTCCTGATTACCCCGCCCACACACACAGTCCTGATATAATAGCCCTGATATAATCCTATATATACATATGAGAGCTCGTCTTCTCTCCCTCTATCACATCCCCTCCTCACAGAGCATCATCTGGGGTCTCTGCCTCTGCTCTCCTATCTCCGGTCATGGATGTCTTCTTCTCTTCTCAGGCTGTGACTTTGTTTCCTCATGTAGCTGCTAACCTGCCATAACAATGACCTCACTCTCTAGACACTTTCTTTCCATGGGATAACATTTTCCCACTTCCATGTGGATTGCAGACTCCCAGAAACACAACATTTCGTGTAGCTCCCAGTATTCTTCTATGTGCTCGCTCTCCATAATCATGTCCTTTCCTTGTGTCTGTCACAGGAACAGGGACAATCTGCTCTCTTTGTTCTCCTAAGGGGGTTCATGTAGAGGTGAATGAAGGAGCCACTAACCAGGGGCCACATAATACATCAAATGTACCAGAGGGGGAAGGAATCCAGGAAACATTTCATCCGGTGATACATTGTATCAGACATCCATCATCATTGTCCAACATCACGGACATGAGGCGAGTCACATAGAACTAATAATATGTACAAGTAAATGACATCATCCCTAGAGAGCGTGGATACATACAGCACTGGCACAAGTCTTATATACACGAGGGGGGGGCATTTATATATAGCTATACTATACTACCACACGTTTAGAGGGCTAAATGCTTCTTGCTACACATTGTGCCCTTTAACACTGCTCATCTATCCCTCCCAGCGCCCTCACATGTAACTGAAAGAGACGATGATGACTGTATATTGAGCCCCCGCCCATTTACCCATCCCCTTATGTTGCCATAAACTCCACCTCTGCTTTTCCTCATGCCCCCCATCTCCCTAGTTTAGGAGGTCCATTAGCCTCCCCTCAGTTTACCACTATCCCCCCCTCCCATCTCCCAAGTTTAGCAGGTCCTTTAGCCTTCCTGTGGTTAATCATGTGCCACTCCCCCCATCTCCCAAGTTTAGCAGGTCCTTTAGCCTTCCTGTGGTTAATCATTAGCCACTCCCCCCATCTCCCTAGTTTAGGAGGTCCTTTAGCCTTCCCTCAGTGTAACTACCCCTCGCCCCCCATCTCCCAATTTTAGGAGATCCTTCCTTCAGTTTATCACGCCCCCTCCTGTCTCTCAGCTTTAGCAGGTCCCACAGATTACCCCCCCCCCCCCAGCTGTTCTTCCCCCTGTCGGTTTGGCCCCCTACGCCTCACTTTACCAAGGCCGAGAATTGGCTGAACAATTCAAAAACACAGAGACAAAAAGTTACAAATTATTAACATTCCGATACATTTAATTCCCATCAAAATTCTCCTTTGTTTCCCGCTCCTGTCTATTGAAGGTCAAACCATAAGTGCACCCCAGGTCACCATAGGGTCATCCATATTTGGTTGAGGGGCACCTGACATTGATCAGGGTAGATGCAACGTTCCATCTTTAAATCACTGGAAAAACGTGCAATGTACAAGAAAACTGAGAATAAGCCTCAATATTTTAGCATAGAAGACTCGATTACCAGCACAAAGCTGATTTTAATCCCATTATGTGCCAGTAGTAGTCTGTAATGTGTCAGAGAATTCTCAAGTCTAACATAATAATAATATTAAATATTAATAATAAATCTCTATTTCTATAGCACCATCAGATACCACAGCGCTGTACAGATCTTACGGCTCATATACTAACAAAATCTGACATTACAGCATAATAACATGGTCATATGTAACAGTAGGAGCATTCATTATAATCAAGACTAACTCCAGTCTTCATCTACTTTGTACCAGTATGAGAATTTATTTAATGTAGTCTACACAAAGGTTTGACCATACAAAGCAGCAGACAGTGTTCGGTATTGGACCTGGAGATCTGTGTAACCATGTCTTTGTATTTTGTTAGTAGCAGTAGGACTGTGGAAAAAAAAGGACTGTGTTTATATTCCAGGATTATAGCTGGACTTGGACTTGGTGCTGTCTCCTTAAACTGCTGTGTTTTTAATCTTTGAATTCAAACTGCTTGGCATCCCCTCCGTCGTAATATCCAACCAGAAGCTTGCTACAGGAGAGACTTAGAAGACGGGAGGGGCTGTGCTGTGAGATTCCAGACAGGAGTGCGCCAGAGAGTTCTTAGTCCAGATACAATCCTGGAATATGAATGCATTTTTCACACTCAGGGCTGCCATAATGGGGGGTCTAGTGGGACTGTGTTCAAGGACCTGCCCGTTTTCCTATCAAAAGGGGGGCCCCGAGGGGTTCACAGTACCCCCTAAACCCCCCATACCCAGGCCCTGTATGAGGGGAAAAAAAAATCTGTACTCACCTTCTGGCTTCTTCTTTCTGGCCCGTGGCGGTCCAGGGGCTCCTTCTTCTGCTTTTCCGGTTGGGGCGCATCATATATATGGAGCAGATTTATCAAGCTGTCTGAAAGTCAGAATATTTCTAGTTGCCCATGGCAACCAATCACAGCTTAGCTTTCATTTTGCCAGTGCTCATGAATATTTCAAAGGGGAGCTGTTATTAATTGCCATGGGTAACTAGAAATATTCTGACTTTCAGACAACTTGATAAATAAAATATGCCCCATCGTGTTACCTCCATTTTGTTGGCCCCTCCAATTGGGATCACTGGGGGTTGTAGTTGTTACCATTGATGACTACTGGACACAGTGATATGCTTGTTGTTATAGCAGAGCTGACATCTATAAAACTAAAATATAGAAAATTGTTAAAAATTAAATGTTAAATAAAACATAGCAAAACATTGTTATTCCAGCTCCATTGGCCCTAAGATTAGGCACCACCATCTTAACGGGAGCTTTTCTCCTACTTTTCACTCCTATGGAAGTGGATCTTTTCTGCATCTTGCATTCCCAAATATGATTTTTCCTGCCTCCGGTTCTGTAGATCACAGAACCACAAGGGGTTTGAAAGATAAAATTCTATTCTTTAATACAATACCAGAACCATGATTCTAGGTGTTATAGGAATCTAAATTTGTGTGTTCATTTACATATGACTTTGATATTTTCTTTTTATAGGTAAACGGGTGAGATGTCACATAAAAGAGGGAATTGTAGACAGGACGTTTCATTTCCAACCTGAGGGGGCTGGTAGTGTAGTGGGGTAAAATCTGGTGACAGGTTCCTATTAACACAAGCCACAAGAAACCAACTTAACACAATAGGTGACATGGTCAATAAGGGGTTACATTTTGGATGCAAGTGTTGAAGGTAAGCATGGCTGATAACTCTGGGATCTAGTAGACAAAGTGTTAAAGGGGAGCTCCTATTATCCATAGGATACAGGATAATCCATAGGATACAGTATAAATGTGTGACCTCAGAATGGGGGGGGGGGGTCACCCTGAGACCTGTGAGTACAGTTGAGGAGGGTATCTTGTCATATATTGTAATATTTTGTTGGAGAATGATAGATTTATGCTGAATTTTTTGTTTTACAGAATCCTTTTCACCTAATGACCTCAAGCCCTGCAAAATCTGCGGTAGAACGTTTCTTCCGGCTGCGTTGGTACGTATGAAACGTCGATGTACAGATTTTTACTGTACAGTGCACACATAGGCCTACATTTATCAAAAATAGTGCAAGCTGTACTACGTGCAGTTTCCCTTTAGAGGGCGCAGTGTGTGCCAGATTCATGGATTGTGGCGCACGTTCTTCATGAATCTGGCGCCCCCTGCACTGCTCCAGCAGAATGCACATTTCTTTTTTGGTGCACTTTGTTCATGCTGTAGAATTGGGGCGCAGAGAGAATTGGGGCGCACGGTTCAGCTGTGCACCAGAATGCCCCTTTTGGTGCACATTTTTTCTGTCTTGTGGGACACAGCGCAGCTGCGACACAAAACTGGCGCAGATACTTTATAAATACATGTGCAAGCAGTTTGCACATTCTTTCTAGTGCAAAGTCAGACAGAAAAGTGGCGCAAACACCTTGATAAATGTGGGCCATAGAGTATTTCACAAACATAACAAATGTATAGAAATTATATTTCCCATTATTGGAGATAGTTGAAAAAAAAATCAGGATTGGATTATTAACTGCAGCTCACATTTCCAACTACAGTGGATCCTTGGATTACGAGTGTAATTTGTTGCGGGAGCATGCATGTAATCCAAATCACTCGTATATCAAAGCAAGTGTTCCCATAGGTAATCATTGAAACCCAGATGATTCGTTCCATAGCCCATAAAATATTTAGTCATGTGTAGTACAACATCTAGCCATTTATTTTTTGATATTGTGTTAAACAGTTTTGTGAGAGAGGGAGATACAGTACAGTATAGGGGGGGGGGGGGGCACATAATGATTGTATTATGAAATTTTGTTACAATTTTTGCAAAATCCAAGCGTGTCTTGCAAAAGCACTTGCAGTCCAGTTAACTCGTAATCCCAGGTTCCACTGTATGTCTTTTCCTGCCCGTATCTCTGGTTCTTTAACTTGCAGAACCTCATGCCCAATATTATCGAATGAAGACAATCTTATATTTAATAACACCAAAAGAATGTATCTAATTATTATAGAACCAAAGATAGCACCTGCTGATATGATGCTGTTCCTGCAGCCTCTAAGCTTGACTCATCTCAGGCAAAATATGACTCTTCTTTGCTTACTTCCACGTGACATTGAAAGCTAATTACTTTTATAGGTAAACGGGTGAGAGTTCACATAACAGAGGGAACTCTAGAAAGGACTACCTAAGGGGGGTAGTAGTTTAATGGGGTGCCCTTTTAAGTGCAGGATGAGAGCTTAGCTTCAGTGATGTCTGTAGAAAATAACGACCACTGGCTACGAGATCTGTGACTTCACCAATAGGGGATTAGTACAGGACGATACTAAAAGCTGAAGTTCTGCCATGTGCCATAAGGGGGGGACATGTGGGTGCTGTGTTATCGTGCAGAGTTGCTTCCGTAGTCATGAATGAGTCTAAAAATGGAAATATTGTTGAAATATATATGAGTTCATCCTCCTGGAGATAACAGCATGAGACCTGCTGGAGGGCGCTCACATCCCTACTGATCCATCCCACATGATTTATTAACCTCCATCTCCTGCCAAGGACGCGCCCCGCACCGAGGCTCTCATAGAAGCCCCCACTTTACATGTCGGAGAGGGAGTCTGTATACTGTATTTTAGGTAATGATTTGGGGCATATATTTGTTATCCATGGCTTCTTTATTTCTAAAATTTAAGGGGTTGTCCACTTTCAGCAAATAATTGATATTGTTTGTGTAATGAAAAGTTATACAATTTTCCAATATACTTTCTGTATCAATTCATCACAGTTTTCTAGATCTCTGCTTGCTGTCCTTCTATAGATGGATAGAAATCTGTCCATGGTCATGTGATGTCCCACAGGTGCACAAGACGTTATTATCTCAGTGAGTAATCAGAGCCATGTGATAATAACGAGGCGTGCACCCGCGTGCCCATCACATGACCATGGACAGATTTCTATCGACAGGAAGTAAACACAGAAGCTTTCTACAGGATGACAGCAAGCAGAGAAAACCACGAAAAATTGATACAAAAAGCATATTGAAAAATTGTATAACTTTTGCTTGCACAAACCATATCAATTACGTTCTGAAAGTAGACAACCCCTTTAACTTTTAAAATTATGCTAATGAGCCAGAATGGCTGTAGGGGATGTTACCAGAGCCCCTCCCTGCTTTAGCATCACAGGCTGTTACACCATTTCACCACTTCCCCCCTCCCTCTGCCAGACACAATCTTACAGCAGCAGTTTCAGCACACAGTGGGAGGGGGAAGTGCTCCTGCACAGTGTAACAGCCTGTGAATCTACAGTACAGAGGGGTTCTAGAATCACCCCTCAGAGGCCTTCAGGCTCCCTAGAATAATTTTAAAAGTTGATTTTAGAATGAAGGAGGCCATGGTAGACTTTTACCACAGTCACGGTGCCTGGATCTATGAGTAAGTGTGTAATCATGATGGATTTAGATGGTAGATTTCCTATTAGCACGTGTCTGGTAGCTCCGTACATTGCTATGGAAGTGTTGGAAATACTGAGCACAGCACTCATCTACAGAAGACCCTCTGTACTATAAACTCTCCAACACCTGCCCTCTGACCTTTGCCCTCTGCCCTTGTTTGGCTCCTTTCTTGGTCTCCTGGATTGATGCCATTCATTCATCCCATTTTCTTGTATTATAACACACATTTATTTTTATTCTTCTAGAAAAAGCATTCCCCGATATGCCAGAAATCCTTGGTCAAGAAAAGGAAAGTGTTTGACTCTAGCAGACAGCGAGCGGAAGGAACCGATATTCCCATAGTCAAACCTATAAAGCAACGGGTAAGTATAACAAAGTATTGATTCCCGGACTGCCATATCACAAAAATTCACGGGATATAAAGTATTAAAAAAAGTTATCTTTTTAATATTTTTGAGCCATTTTATGTTATCACGATTCCATACAAAAGATGGTGTCTTAAAGGGGTTGTCCATGTTCACACAAGCCAGGTGCTTGCTGCATAATGCAAAAAAAAAACAACCCCTATCATCTTTAAAGGTGGTACAGGCAGTTACGTACAAGATAGGGTCCATAGGTTTTTTCTTAAGTTGAATCTGTATGTAAGTCGGAACTGTATATTTTATAATTGTAGATCCAGACATTTTGCCCCAGTGACAATTAGGGTTTCAAAATTTTTTGCTGTAATGGGACCAAGGATTATCAATAAAGCTTCATTACAGACACTTTACAGCTGATCATTGCAGTCTGGGACTATAGTAACATCCAGAGAGGTCACCAGAGTGGGCAGAGGGGTCCGTCTTTAACTATGGGTCGTCTGTAAGTTGGGTGTCCTTAAGTAGGGGACCGTCTGTACCCCATTTATGATGCGTCATAAATTAACTATAGAGACTGATTGGGGGGGGTCCCTAAATAAGATCAGATTCCCATGTACTTAAATGGAGAATGTTGTGTGAGTGCGTCCACTTCTCCAATCACCGCGGGCAGGAGCCGGAGGTCCTGGGGATATGCTATACTGTATATGTACAAGAGGGGAATATCTCTCATATATCAAGTATTTTTCCCTCCTGTGTCTCAGCCAGAGCCTCCAAAGAAGCAGTCCAACTGGAGAAGGAAGCACGAGGATTTTATCAACACAATAAGAGCCGCTAAAGGACTTGGTCAGATATTAAAAGAAGGAGGAGAACTCCCTCCACCGCCGCCACCGTCCTATGACCCCGGTAAGTATAGGACCGAGCCTACCGGTACAACATCGGTTACAAACAACGGACCCGTGTTCCTTGTTTGTGGCCCATCTGTCATTAGTGTGTGAGGTCACAACAGAAGTAAACTGCCCGACCCACAAACACGGTCCTGAATAGGACCTGAGTTCTGCAGCTTGGAAGTCGTCTCATACACTGGATCATGTACAATGGATCGCACACGTCCAAAAACATTTATGTGTATGAGGCCCTTTATTAGGACAACAATTACTGATTAGTGTGACATCCGTACTCCACGCCAATCACCTGGTACCACATACAATCTGCAGAGGCCATGCTGTGCCATTTCCGTTCGTTCAAAGGAAATAATTCAACAGGATGAAGGATTGTAAACCAAGCACACTGACATACTGAAAACTATGCAGATGAGCCTCAGGGGCTCCAGGCTCCCAAGCTATTAATTGTGTCCTGAGCCCCTTAGTTCTATTTGCAATTTTTTTTAAAGGGAACCTGTCAGCAGAAATTGACCTAATATGTTGTCAAGCAGCCGAACACCTTCCAGATCATGTTTCTTTCATGACCCAGTGTGGTGGCATCTTCCAGAAAATCTACTTTGAAGTGAGATGTAATGTAATGCATGATGTCAAACACAAAGGAGGAGGCATACAGAGCTCCCCACCTTGACTTCAGTGTTGATGTCTCCTCCCCCTTGACTTTATACAACCAATTTACATCTCACTTCAAAGTCGATTTTCAGGTTGATGCCATCACACTGGGTCATGAAAGAAACAAAAACAATTAGGCCAGTTGCTGATGACAGGTTCCCTTTAAAGTGTCACCATAGAAAAATAAATGGCAATCCAAAGTCAACTCAAAACAATTTGGTGTGTGTCTCAGACCTTCATCAGATAACTTTAACAAATAGACAAAAAATGGTCAGAAAAAGTTTATATAATGATTCCTAACAAATCCAAGCATAATTCTATGACTGGAGTGGGGAGGTCAGTGTTTTTAGGAATTCTGCCGACTGCAGGAAGGCCTTTATCATGGTCGATGGATGTATAAAGACTGCATACATCCCGTGTGACCAATGTGGCCGTGTGGTAGAGATTTGGTTCAAATCTTTAACCCCTTCCCGCTGAGGTGATGTGTAGAGCTGTGAGAGGGCTTGTTTTCTGCGTAACAAATTGCTTTTTATAATGACAGTGTTTAAAGGGAACCCACCACCACATATTTACCTATAAAGGTAGATCTGGTGGTGGGTACATCTATAGGACGTGAGGATAGCCCTTTTAAAGGCTAATCCTCACGCCCCCACAATCTTTTGATAACTTTTATTTGGCTAATATGTAAATTTTCTAAAGCGGCTACTGGGGTGTGGAGTAGCTGGAGGGGGAAGGCTACACAGCGCGGCTACTCCACGCCCCAGTAGCCTCTTTGTTCTTCCTACCAGAAATCTTCAGCACGAAACCTGCCATCTGCGCATGCGCAGAACACCCGGCCCGCGGCTGCACGGTCACTGCTCCGGAGCCACTACGCATGCGCAGATGGCAGATTTCTCAGACGAAGGCTGAAGATTTCTGGTAGGAGGAACATAGAGGCGACTGGGGCGTGGAGTAGCCGCGCCATGTAGCCTCAGCTCTGGCTACTCCACACCCCAGTAGCCACGTTAGAAAATTTACATATTAGCCAAATAAATGTTTGTGGGGGCGTGAGGATTAGCCCTTAAGGAGGACCCGTCACCCAAATTTTTGGCACTAGGAGCTGCTTACTAAAGTAAGCAGCTCCTAGTGCTTGAACAAACGCCGCAGTGTTAGAGTGAGAGCGTTACCGGAAACCTCCGCAGAAACCACTGCGGCGTTTGTTCAAGCACTAGGAGCTGCTTACTTTAGTAAGCAGCTCCTAGTGCCAAAAATTTGGGTGACGGGTCCTCTTTAAAAGGGCTATCCTCACATCCCATAGATCTACCTTTTTTAGTCTCCATAGTCTCACTGCTCTTACAGTAAAGAACCTTTGTCTATGGTGATGGTAGAGCCGCCTCTCCTCTAGGTGTAGAGGATGCCCCCTGTCTATGGTGATGGTAGAACCACCTCTCCTCTAGGTGTAGAGGATGCCCCCTGTCTATGGTGATGGTAGAACCTCCTCTTCTCTAGGTGTAGAGCAGGGGTCTCAAACTCAATTTACCTGGGGTAGATTCTGGGTAAGGCTGGGCCGCATCAAGTTTTCCACACAAAATGCGCTTACAAAATATCATTATTCAGATTCAAATGTCATGGCGTCTCCCAGCGCAAGGAAAGCCCCGAGCGGGGAGACGTGTTTTCTCTATGAACGCGTCCTGTGCACCAAGGGGTCCCAAGCTCCTACCGCACTGAGCCCAGTCAGGGACACTCCATCCCCCCCTCCCCCCCGGTACTTGCCTCCCCGTGTCCCTCCCATCGAAGTAGATGAAGTCGCCGCTCTGACTTGCACCAAGTGCGTTCAGAGCGGCGACTTCATCTTTTTCAAGTACCGGAGGGAAGGGGATTAACCGGTTACGGGCCCTTTCCTGTTTTTTCATGTCCATTTTTCACTCCCCACCTTCAAAAATCTATAACTTTTTTATTTTTACACATAAAGAGCTGTGTGACGGCTTGTTTTCTGCGTAACAAATTGCACTTCATAGTGATGGTATTTAATATTCCATGCCATGTACTCGGAAGCGGGAAAAAAATTCCAAATGCAATGAAAATGCATTTGCGCCATTTTCTTGTGGGCTTGGATATTACGTCTTTCACTGAGCGCCCCAAATGACATGTCTACTTTATTCTTTGGGTCGGTACGATTAAGGGGATACCAAATTTGTATAGGTTTTATAATGTTTTCATACATTTACAAAAATTAAAACCTGTACAAAAATTATTTTTTTGATTTTGCCAACTTCTGGCGCTAATAACTTTTTTATACTTTGGTGTACGGAGCTGTGGGTGGTGTCATTTTTTGCGAAATATGACAATATTTTCAATTATATCATTTTTAGGACTGTACGACC
This sequence comes from Engystomops pustulosus, assembly GCF_040894005.1. Taxonomy (NCBI): domain Eukaryota; kingdom Metazoa; phylum Chordata; class Amphibia; order Anura; family Leptodactylidae; genus Engystomops; species Engystomops pustulosus. The sequence continues at coordinate 37,357,981 of NC_092415.1, read as the reverse complement.
TTTTGATCACTTTTTATAGATTTTTTTATATTTTTCAAAATGGCAAAAAAGTGCCATTTTCGACTTTGGGCGCTATTTTCCGTAACGGGGTTAAACGCATTGTAAAAAACGTTATCATATTTTGATAGATCGGGCATTTTCGGACGCGTCGATACCTAATGTGTTTATGATTTTTACTGTTTATTTATATTTATGTCAGTTCTAGGGAAAGGGGGGTGATTTGAAATTTAATGTTTTTTTATTATAATTTTTTTTTTTTAAACTTTTTTTTATTTTTATATATACTATTTTTCAGACTCCCTAGGGTACTTTAACCCTAGGTTGTCTGATCGATCCTATCATATATTGCCATACTACAGTATGGCAGTATATGGGGATTTTCCTCCTCATTCATTACAATGTGCTATCAGCACATTGTAATGAAGGGGTTAAAACGAAATAGCCTCGGGTCTACGGAAGACCCGAGGCTACCATGGAGACGGATCGCTGCCCCCGGGGGAGCGGCGATCCCAGGTAAGATGGCGGCGCCCATGCGCCGCTATCTTTTTGAGGCTGCCGGCAGCTTTGCCGGCAGCCATCGCTGTGAAAGCACCCGCGATCGGTGCTAGCACCGATCGCGGGTGTTACCGGTAAGCCTTTGCTGCAATATGCAGCAAAGACTTACCGGCTATGGAGAGGGCTCAGCCCGTGAGCCCTCTCCATGCAGCGCGACCCGACCGCCGCCGTGAATACACGGCGGGCGGTGCTTTTCCAGGTGGGGGCCGCAAAATGTTGTCCCGCGGGCCGCGAGTTTGAGACCCCTGGTGTAGAGGATGCCCCCTGTCTATGGTGGTGGTAGAGTTACCTCTCCTCTAGGTGTAGAGGATGCCCCCTGTCTATGGTGGTGGTAGAACTGCCTTTTCTCTAGGTGTAGAGGATGCCCCCTGTCTATGGTGATGGTAGAACCACCTCTCCTCTAGGTGTAGAGGATGTCCTTCTCTATGGTGATGATAGAACCGCCTCTCCTCTAGGTGTAGAGGATGCCCCCTGTCTATGGTGATGGTAGAACCACCTCTCCTCTAGGTGTAGAGGATGCTCCCTGCCTATGGCGATAGTAGAATCACCTGTCCTCTAGGTGTAGAGGATGCTCCCTGTCTATGGTGATGGTAGAACCACCTCTCCTCTAGGTGTAGAGGATGCCCGCTGTCTATGGTGATGGTAGAACCGCCTCTCCTCTAGGTGTAGAGGATGACCCCTGTCTATGGTGATGTTAGAACCGCCTCTCCTCTAGGTGTAGACTCTAACTGCGGCCCGCGGGACAACATTTTGCGGCCCCCACCTGGGGCTGAGCCCTCTCCATAGCCGGTAAGTCTTTGCTGCATATTGCAGCAAAGGCTTACCGGTAACACCCGCGATCGGTGCTAGCACCGATCGCGGGTGCTTTCACAGCGATGGCTGCCGGCAAAGCTGCCGGCAGCCTCAAAAAGATAGCGGCGCATGGGCGCCGCCATCTTACCTGGGATCGCCGCTCCCCCGGGGGCAGCGATCCGTCTCCATGGTAGCCTCGGGTCTTCCGTAGACCCGAGGCTATTTCGTTTTAACCCCTTCATTACAATGTGCTGATAGCACATTGTAATGAATGAGGAGGAAAATCCCCATATACTGCCATACTGTAGTATGGCAATATATGATAGGATCGATCAGACTACCTAGGGTTAAAGTACCCTAGGGAGTCTGAAAAATAGTATATATAAAAATAAAAAAAAGTTTTAAAAAAAAAAATTATAATAAAAAAACATTAAATTTCAAATCACCCCCCTTTCCCTAGAACTGACATAAATATAAATAAACAGTAAAAATCATAAACACATTAGGTATCGACGCGTCCGAAAATGCCCGATCTATCAAAATATGATAACGTTTTTTACAATGCGTTTAACCCCGTTACGGAAAATAGCGCCCAAAGTCGAAAATGGCACTTTTTTGCCATTTTGAAAAATATAAAAAAATCTATAAAAAGTGATCAAAAGGTCGTACAGTCCTAAAAATGATATAATTGAAAATATTGTCATATTTCGCAAAAAATGACACCACCCACAGCTCCGTACCCCAAAGTATAAAAAAGTTATTAGCGCCAGAAGTTGGCAAAATCAAAAAAATAATTTTTGTACAGGTTTTAATTTTTGTAAATGTATGAAAACATTATAAAACCTATACAAATTTGGTATCCCCTTAATCGTACCGACCCAAAGAATAAAGTAGACATGTCATTTGGGGCGCTCAGTGAAAGACGTAATATCCAAGCCCACAAGAAAATGGCGCAAATGCATTTTCATTGCATTTGGAATTTTTTTCCCGCTTCCGAGTACATGGCATGGAATATTTAATACCATCACTATGAAGTGCAATTTGTTACGCAGAAAACAAGCCGTCACACAGCTCTTTACGTGTAAAAATAAAAAAGTTATAGATTTTTGAAGGTGGGGAGTGAAAAATGGACATGAAAAAACAGGAAAGGGCCCGTAACCGGTTAATCCCCTTCCCTCCGGTACTTGAAAAAGATGAAGTCGCCGCTCTGAACGCACTTGGTGCAAGTCAGAGCGGCGACTTCATCTACTTCGATGGGAGGGACACGGGGAGGCAAGTACCGGGGGGGAGGGGGGGATGGAGTGTCCCTGACTGGGCTCAGTGCGGTAGGAGCTTGGGACCCCTCGGTGCACAGGACGCGTTCATAGAGAAAACACGTCTCCCCGCTCGGGGCTTTCCTTGCGCTGGGAGACGCCATGACATTTGAATCTGAATAATGATATTTTGTAAGCGCATTTTGTGTGGAAAACTTGATGCGGCCCAGCCTTACCCAGAATCTACCTCCAGCGGCCCCCAGGTAAATTGAGTTTGAGACCCCTGGTGTAGAGGATGCCCCCTGTCTATGCTGATGGTAGAATTCCCTCTCCTCTAGGTGTAGAGGATGTCCCCTGTCTATGCTGATGGTAGAATTCCCTCTCCTCTAGGTGTAGAGGATGCCCCCTGTCTAGGGTGATGGTAGAACCACCTCTCCTCTAGGTGCAGAGGATGCCCCCTGTCTATGGTGATGGTAGAACCGCCTCTCCTCTAGGTGTAGAGGATGCCCCCTGTCTATGGTGATGGTAGAACTACCTCTCCTCTAGGTGTAGAGGATGTCCCCTGTCTATGGTGATGGTAGAACCACCTGTCCTCTAGGTGTAGAGGATGCCCCCTGTCTATGATGATGGTAGAACCTTCTCTCCTCTAGGTGTAGAGGATGTCCTTCTTTATGGTGATGATAGAACCGCCTCTCCTCTAGGTATAGAGGATGCCCCCTGTCTATGGTGATGGTAGAACCGCCTCTCCTCTAGGTGTAGAGGATGCCCCCTGTCTATGGTGATGGTAGAACTACCTCTCCTCTAGGTGTAGAGGATGTCCCCTGTCTATGGTGATGGTAAAACCACCTCTCCTTTAGGTGTAGAGGATGCCCCCTGTCTATGGTGATGGTAGAACCACCTCTCCTTTAGGTGTAGAGGATGCCCCCTGTCTATGGTGATGGTAGAACCACTTCTCCTGTATGTGTAGAGGATGCCCCCTGTCTATGGTGATAGTAGAGCTGCCTCTCCTCTAGGTGTAGAGGATGCCCCCTGTCTATGGTGATGGTAGAACCACCTCTCCTTTAGGTGTAGAGGATGCCCCCTGTCTATGGTGATGGTAGAACCACTTCTCCTGTATGTGTACAGGATGCCCCCTGTCTATGGTGATGGTAGAACCACCTCTCTTCTAGGCGTAGAGGATGCCCCCTTGTCCTGGTCACAGGCCGAGGTATAAAAAGATCTTTGGAGAGATCCTTGTACTGTCCGTTCAGGTATTTGTACATTGTAATGAGGTCTCCCCTCAGTCGTCTCTTTTCTAAACTGAATAATCCCAAATTTTGTAATCTGTCAGTGTATTCTAATCCCTCCATTCCCCTAATAATCCTGGTTGCTCTCCTCTGCACCCGTTCCAGCTCTACTATATCCTTTTTATACACAGTTACAGTTAACTGAGACACAGACCGAAACATTTTACTTGACTTTGGATTGCCATTTATTTTTCTATGGTGACACTTTAAGAATAAAGGACAATTTCTCTCATCCATATTGAGTGCCAAGTATTGACTATACAGCCTGCATGTAGGCAGGACTTTGCTATGTGTAGTTCCTGCACCGCATGCTCCTTCCCTATGTATCAGTAAGTATCATTTATCCCCCTTGTATTTCCAATTTTTTTTTTTTTTGCATTTATAGAAAATGTAGATAATCCGGCTATAACTTTAAGAGATATTTGGCCTCTTACATCAGGCACATTGTATTCCCTGCAGTCCCTTCAGTCTGTCTGGTGCGTCTTGGAATAGAACTGCATTTTTTGTGCATGACGTGAGCGGCATCATACATATTTCATCTAAAAAGAGAGGCAGAGTTTTTCTTTTCCTTGAGCCAGTCTATTAATAAGCACTGATTCGGCTCGTTTCCTGACCTCTTTATTTCTGTAGACTATGTGCAGTGTCCTTACTGTCAGCGGAGGTTTAATGAGAGCGCCGCCGACCGGCACATCAACTTCTGCAAGGAGCAAGCCGCACGTATAACCAATAAAGGAAAATTGGGAGGAGACACCAAAGCGAAAGCAATACCTCGGACTCAGGTAATTCAGTTCTGCATCTTCTACATTTACATTCAGTCTCGTTAATTTTATGTTCACATTTGCATCAAAAATTAAAAAAATAGAGTTGTGCCTCTGTTGTGCCACATTCACATCTCGTTTTTCTCATGGGCTCAGTGGGGGAGATTTTTCAGATGTGCCTGAGGTAAAACTGTTCTAATTTCTCATGGAAACCAATCAGAGTTCAGCTTTTAACAGCTGTGGAAAAATGAAAGCTGAGCTCTGATTGGTTGCCATGACATTTCTGATAAATCTCCCCCAGTGTATATGTCAGGCAAGACCTGATGAGCGACATATGGTGGACAGATGCATATTGCATCCATCCCTGGCCTCCGCATAGTGTAAGCTCTGGTAGGTCCCCAGTGATGTCACTGTCTATATAAGGACAGTGACATCACTGGGTGAAACATTTTATCATCGGCAGTAGTCAATCAATGGCGGCTGCTGATGTTCACTACGGAAACGGAGGACATAACCCACTGTTGTAGCATACAGGGGGATACGTCCTAGCCCTCTGTTGTAAGGATATACACAATACGAACCCAGCCTTAGGCCTCATGCACATGACAGTAATTGACGGCTGTGACCAGCTGCCGTTTTTGTGTTTTTTGTGTTACTGTTGTGTGCATTAAGCAAACACATTTGAAGGAAAGTCGTAGTTACACGGGTTATTTTTCTGCCATTGTGGTCTATTGTGCATGGTCACCTCCCTGATAAAGATAGAGCTGGTCCAATTCCTACACTGATTTGTGTTGCGGCAGCTCAGCTATGGATATAGGTGGTGTGAGGAACGGCTGTAAACTTCACACTGTTTGTGGAGCGTTTCTAGGTGTGCATGGGGCCTAAGAGACATAACACATATGGGATCACATCCTATAGGACAGCCATTGACTTGAAAGGGATTCATAACCCCATGCAGTGCCGATCACCATAATAGATGTAGGTTTTGTGGGGGATATAGAGCTCTTTAACAAAAAAATAATGGTTCTCATAAAACAAATCAATGCATGTATGATTTTTCAACATAAAAACATTTGGAAATTCTGTTTAAGGCTCACAAATTAATTGGATCTGTTAAGGTGTTAAAGCAGAAGCAGACTACATGCAAGCAATCATTCATCCCTGGGTGATGATTACGTTGCCATAGTTTAGCAGACTCCGCTGTTCTTAAAAGGAATCGGTCATCAGTTTTGATCGTAATAAATAGGTCTATAAATAGATGTAGGTTCTGGAGCGCTGTGCACCATATATTTGTGTGTGATACGTAGCATCAGGACTGTAAAAAGTGGATCTGGGGGAGTCAGCCATAGTCTGGTCTGGGGGAGTCAGCCATAGTCTGGTCTGGGGAATGGGAGAGTCAGCCATAGTCTGATCTGGGGAATGGGGGAGTCAGCCATAGTCTGGTCTGGGGAATGGGGGAGTCAGCCATAGTCTGGTCTGGGGAATGGGGGAGTCAGCCATAGTCTGGTCTGGGGAATGGGGGAGTCAGCCATAGTCTGGTCTGGGGGAGTCAGCCATAGTCTGGTCTGGGGAATGGGGGAGTCAGCCATAGTCTGGTCTGGGGGAGTCAGCCATAGTCTGGTCTGGGGGAGTCAGCCATAGTCTGGTCTGGGGGAGTCAGCCATAGTCTGGTCTGGGGGAGTCAGCCATAGTCTGGTCTGGGGGAGTCAGCCATAGTCTGGTCTGGGGGAGTCAGCCATAGTCTGGTCTGGGGGAGTCAGCCATAGTCTGGTCTGGGGGAGTCAGCCATAGTCTGGTCTGGGGGAGTCAGCCATAGTCTGGTCTGGGGGAGTCAGCCATAGTCTGGTCTGGGGGAGTCAGCCATAGTCTGGTCTGGGGGAGTCAGCCATAGTCTGGTCTGGGGGAGTCAGCCATAGTCTGGTCTGGGGGAGTCAGCCATAGTCTGGTCTGGGGGAGTCAGCCATAGTCTGGTCTGGCAGGGTAGGAGTCAGCCATAGTCTGGTCTGGCGCTAGCATCATCCATAGTTTTATCAGCCATAGCTGATCGGTAGGGCGTCGTTGTCAGCCATAGTCTGGACGGGAAGAGGGGGGCAGAGGCTTTGACCTCTGGTGTCTGACGGCGGTGGCGTCAGCCATAGTCTGGTTGGGGGGCGGTGGCATCAGCCATAGTCTGGTTGGGGGGCGGTGGCATCAGCCATAGTCTGGTTGGGGGGCGGTGGTATCAGCCATAGTCTGGTTGGGGGGCGGTGGTATCAGCCATAGTCTGGTTGGGGGGCGGTGGTATCAGCCATAGTCTGGTTGGGGGGCGGTGGTATCAGCCATAGTCTGGTTGGGGGGCGGTGGTATCAGCCATAGTCTGGTTGGGGGGCGGTAGCGTCAGCCATAGTCTGGTTGGGGGGCGGTAGCGTCAGCCATAGTTTAATTGGGGGAATGGTGCCAGCCATAGTCTTGTTATTGTAATTATCTCATTTGGCTATTTGAGCAGGGAACACAGAGGAAGCATAAATAACCATTTATTAAAATTGTATACACCATGGGGGTTATTTAAATACTCCTTAAAATGGTAAGAGGAGTACTATTATTCTTCTGTAAAAAGGTTAGTGCGACCTCTGATGCAGAATGTCTATTGAAACTATAATTCTCTGTTCTACAAATGATTCTTTTGGTTATACCGGTATTAGCTGTATAACGTGCTGTGTACGTAACATTTACGTGTCTTAATAGTACAAGCCCCCAACACTTAAGAAGACTAATTCTCCTGCCTCCGTGACCTCTACAAATTCCCGTCTACCACAACCACCCGGCTTGGGTAAACCCGCTTCAGGTATGTGACAGTCAAATGTGCAAATCACAGTCACATCGCACCCATCTTGTAGTAATTATCTATCCTACTGTTAGGATAGATATATTGCAGCCTCATATATGTCCCCATAGACGGCAATGGCGGCCCAGCGGCGATCCTCGCCGTACACCGCAAAAAGTGTACGGGAGTGTGCTGCCGTGCGCCGCTGTTTCCTATGGAGGGAGGAGGACGCCCCTGAACTAGATTTAACTGCTCAGATTTTGTCTTGTATCTTTTAGGTATCCCATCAGGAAAACCAGCACTGAGCTCCACCGTCACGGGCAGCCGCCTCCAGACCAATTCTCCTGCACACAAAAATAGCGCCATATCCAGTCCTCAGAGCGGGTAGGTGCTCTTGTTATAGCAATGAATGAGGTCATGTAATAACTGTATCTACCCTACAGGAAATCTATAGACATAGGAGCGAATGCACACATGAAAATACAAAGGAGAACTTATCACAAAGATCTGTCATTGTAGAGACCCCCCCATTGTTATTTGTATCCAGATCATCTTCTGTCTGCTCCTTTGCTGGGATACACTCTTTATAATCAGGAAATTCACCCATTTTTCTTTCGATGGATGCAACTTGTGTGTTAAAAATTGATGTCCGCACCCAGATTGTCTAACATCTGCTTTTCACAGCCGCAAAATTGGCTCAGTTGTCGGCACTTAACCTTGAGCGACTTCACAGCCAGAGCGGCGAGTTGTCTTGGGAAATAAGGGGTTAATATTGGTGTGGGTTTATTTATTTTTTTTTAAGTTTAATCCCCCCTCACCCCCTTCCCCCCCCCTGCCCCACATCACTGCATTTAGACATTCTTTAAAATTAATTTTGAAAAATATGGACAACCCCATTAACCCCCTCAGTTCTTCATGCTCTATAGCAGTGATGGGGAATCTTCAAGAGGCCGAGGGTCTGAACCACAACCAAAAACCCACTTATTTATCACAAAGTGCTGTCAGTAACTAACTGCTCCCTTCTCTGCCACAGCTTTCAATTGTATTGGTGTCTTGAGGACACCTATACATGGAGAAATTCAGATTATCTACTAGCTTCCCTCCAATGATAATCCAGCCCTGTCCACACCTCCCTTGTTTCTTCCTGAAAGCCCAGAAAGTGTTGTTTTAAAATGGGTTGTGCTGCGCTGAGCGACCCAGGACCGCAGGATGAGGACTTGACTCACTCAACCTCTCTGGCAAACTCTGTGCTGGGTTGAAGGCCTGGGTGCCCACACAGATGACTCTGAGCGCCACCTCTAGCACATGTGCCACAGGTTCGCCACCACTGCTCTATAGAATGCTGCCCACAGACACTGGGCCACCTTTACTAAGGCTCCGAGGACCGCATTTCCCGCGGGTTTCCCGACCATTTCCGATTCGCGACGCCTTTAACAGGGGTTTTTGGCGCACGCAATCGGATTTTGGCGCAATCACGCGACTTGGGGGCGTGGCCATCAGACAAACCAACGGATTCGGACTAAGCGCGGGATTTAAAATTCAAATTGTGTTGCAAGACAATGTACTTCGGGAAGTACATCGGGAAGATGAAGGTGAACTCCGGTGGACCTGAGCGGGGAAGCGACACATGCAGGATATCGGGCGCACGATCTTGGTGAATCGCGCCGGACTTCATCCTCGTCGGACAGTCCGGATCAGGGATCGCAACAGGACCGGGTAAGTAAATGTGCTCCATTGTGACCAATTCCCTTTATTATTGTGAGGATTCTATAAATTGTCCACTAGGTGTCAGTGTGCACCCTAATCTTACAGCAATCTGGCATTGTTAGTGCTATACATGAAGGAGGAATGTCAGGTTACTGGACAATCACATCTGATCTCACCCTGTGTGGTGCATGGATTGTAAAATAGTGAAAATCCACACGTTTCCAGAGACTCAACTACACAATACTACACTGCACTGAATCATTTTTAACAGATTTATATTTTCATTTATCATTTAAAATATTTGTAAATATTTTTATTGAAGAAATTAGGACTTGTTCTAGCGTTTTTTTTTAAACAGTGATCATATGTCCCCATTTACTTTGATATGATCTAACTGCATTTCCTGCGCATGCAATCAGTACAGTGATTGCACACAATGGCGGTCATTTACTAAGGGCCCGATTCACGTTTTCCCTAAGTGTTACCCGAATATTTCCGATTTGCGACGATTTCCCCTCAATTCCCCCGGGATTTTGGCGCACGCGATCGGATTGTGGCGCATCGGCGCTGGCATGCACGCAACGGAAATCTGGGGGCGTGGCCGAACAAAAACCCGACGGAATCGGAAAAACCGCCGCATTTAAAAAAAAAAATCTGTCGCGGAGCTTGCACTTACCTTCACTCAGCCCGGCTCCGTGAACTCCAGTGCGTTCCGATGCTTTTCAGCGCAGCAGCGCCACCTGGTGGATGGCGGAGGAACTACCTTAATGAATCCCGGCCGGACCCGAATCCAGCGCAGAGAACGCGCCGCTGGATCGCGAATGGGCTGGGTAAGTAAATATGCCCCAATGTCTAAAGTAAGCAGCTCCTAGTGCTTGATCAAACGCCGCAGTGTTAGAGTGATAGCGTTACCGGCAGCGCCTCGGACCGCCCCCTCATGAATACATCGGACCGCTTTGCGAGCGGTCCAATGATTACATTGTACCCCGCCGCAGTGTTTGATAGCGTTACCGGAGGTTTCCTACTAACACTGCGGCGTTTGTTCAAGCACTAGGAGCTGCTTACTTTAGTAAGCAGCTCCTAGTGCCGAATATTTGGGTGATGGGTCCTCTTTAAATATCTGAATCTCATCTTTCAGATTGCATCAGGCATGTTGTTATATGGTCTCCACATCCGGAGATACAGGCGGTTAAATAGAAGTTGGGAACTGAATCTTTATCTGCAGCGCACATTCCCAGTCTTTAACTCCCTATTTCTCTGTTTCTTTAGCACAAAGAACCTAATGTGATCTGAAAGATAAAATTCTTATCTTTTTAGTACGGCACCAGAACTGTCAATCTGTGGAATAGCCTGCCTCAGGCGCTGGTGACAGCAGGGACAGCAGAGAGCTTCAAGAAGGGTCTAGATGCCTTTTTACACCTAAATAATATTGACGGTTATGTTATATACAATGATTTCTCCAAAATCCCTTCCCTTCCTTGGTTGAACGTGATGGACATGTATTATGATACAAAAAGAATGTTTGTTTTCAGGTACTATATAAACTTGACTCACCTCAGGGAAAATATGACTCTTCTCCGTTCATTTACACATGACTTTGGAGGAGATTTTTTTAAATAGGGAAATGAGTGAAATGTCACATAAAAGATGGAGTTCTAGAAAGGACATTTGCTCTCCTACCTGAGGGGATTGGTAGTTTAATGGGGTAAAATCTGATGACAGGTTCCCTTTTAAGTAATTAATCACTGCCTGGGATCTCCTATTAGCTTAGTACTAGCAGCGGGTATAGAACAAGGTTGGAGAAGATTCACCTCAGGATTGGGATTAAGGGGTCAGCTCTGTATTTGCCTTCAGACATAGTTGTGGCACAATAATTGTGTTTGTTGAAAAACAGAACAGTGGAAGGAAGAGGTTAAAGTAGCGGAAAGCTCTGCTGTAAGGGTTAATATCCTACAGATTACACCGTAAGTAACCATACATGGATGATACGACAGGTGTAGTACATAGATGAGCTTCCTTCCTCACACCCTGGTGATATCATGAAGCACATCATGTTTACAGCTTGGCTTCTACCTGGAGCTTTAAATGTGTTGCGATCAAGTGACATGAAAACGCACAGGAATGATTGTGAAATTGTGAAACAAATGACTGGATTGTGGTCATGTGATTGGCTGACAGGGCACTGCGTTATCCTGCGTTATCCTGCATGCTCTGAAGGTCACTTTATAATATTTGGCAGTCGGAATAGGAAAGAAGAGTGAGATATAAGAGGAGGCAGAATTATGCCGGAAGAGCTTTAATACATTTTCTATATTCTATGTTAAATTAAATCTACCATCAAAATCCATCATGATAAATCAGGAGCACTTACCTATAGACCCAGGCACCGGGACTGTGCTAATCTTCTTATATTTGTTATCCATGGTCTCCTTCCTCCTAAAATCAACTTTTAAAATGATTCTAATGATCCAGAAGGGGTGGTACCAGAGCCCCTTTGTCATCTGGCTTCACAGGTTGTTACACTGTGCAAGAGCACTACCCCCCTCTCACTGTGTGAGATTACAGCAGGCAGAGGGAGAGGGAAGTCCTGAGCTGGATGCAGTGTAACAACCTGTGAAGCTACAACAAGGAGTGGCCCTTTAAACACCCTCCAGAAGCCTATTGGCCTATTAGCATAATTTTCAAAGTATGCCAGTTTTCTGAAGTAGAAGCACTGAAATAATCACTAAACTGTGCAGGAGAAATCCCCTCCCCTTCTACCTCCCGCAGTCTTACACAGTGGGAGGGGGAAGTGCTGAGGGAGCATGGCAGGAGGGTAAGACAATGTAACAGCCTTTGAAGCTATAGCATAGAGGGGCTCTGGAAACAGAGCACTTCAGGTGAGATGTGCTCCTGCACTGTGTAACAGCCTGTGAAGCTCCTTAGTATAATTTTAAAAGTTGATTTTAGGAGAAAAAAGACAATGGATAACAAATATAAGAATAGTATCAGTCACGGTGCCAGGATCTATGAGTAGGTGTCCTTGGTTTATCCTGATGGATTCTGATGGTAGATTCCCTTTAATTAATTATTCTAATGGTAAGTCAGCTACACGAGTGTCCATGAGAAATTATGTTGGTGCTTCTATAAATGCCCATTACACAACTTCTATGGTTAATGTGATGTATTGTGCCGCAATGTAATATTAAACTTTGAAGTGTTTTGTTTCAGAGGGACGTACAAGTCTAGAACACCCCCCAGCATGGCCAGGAACCCATCCTCAGTACCTTCCGCTAACAAAAGGAAAACCTACAATGCAGAGAACTACTCCAGGTACCGTCCTGCGCTCCCTTCTTCTTCTGTCACCATTGTACAGGGGATTTCAGATTTTATAAAAGCAATTCTCAATCTTCTGAAAAGTTCAGAAACTTTGTGTTCTATTTGTATTTCCTGATTATTTTTGTGTTCCTTCCTTCCAGAGAGATAAGAGAAGATTTAGTGAGGTAAATGACAGGATTTTGGTTTCCTCTATGGCAAAAAAAAAAAAAAAAAAGATTTGCAAATGTTCGCTACCTTCAAAAAGGCTTTTTTTCAATTCTCAACAACAATTTACCATATTTCGTGTATTGCCCTCAACAACATGGTCTGAAAAGGCTGAGGGAAGACGCATTGGGGGTCATTTACTAAGGGCCTGATTCGCGTTTTCCCGACGTGTTACCCGAATATTTCCAATTTGCGCCGACTTTCCCTGAATTGCCCGGGATTCTGGCGCACGCCGTCGGATTGTGGCGCATCGGAGCTGGCATACACGCGACGGAAATCGGGGGGCGTGGCCAAACGAAAACCCGAGGGATTCTGAAAAACCGCCGCATTTAAGACAAAAAATGTGTTGCGAAAATTAGTGAACCGAACCAGAACTTCTGGCTGTAGTCCGGGTTCGGTTCGCTCCCCTTTCCCGCCGGTAACGCCTGCGATCGGTGCGGGCAGTTAAATGCTGTGGGCAATGCCAAAGGCGCAGCACCATTTTTCTGCATGCTGCGGTTGGCTTTGCCAATCGGTGCTGGGTGTTAGTAGTAGGTGAATGGACCAACTTAAAGGGTTAACATCCATGATACAAACGGCAAATGAAGGCGTGAATAGTTAGCAGACAATAGAGAGGATTCTATGGCGTAGACGGGAGCACCTGAGGCTCATTTGCATAAATTCAAAATCCATTTTTAATAAAAAACTAAGCAAGTAGAAGGAAAAAGAGGAACGGATGCCATTTCAGGAGGCGCATGTAAGTGTTCTTGTGTTCGGAGCATCGCATCCATGTGGTAGATTTTCTTTAAGGCGCACAATTTATCTAGTGAGGAACAACAGTGTCAAAAACGTAAACTAAAATGAAATCTGCTCGAGGCATGTAACACATTTTTTTCTGCCATATCAGCCAAGATTCTTATAATACATAACGGGGCTTATTTACTAAGGGTTTCGTGGCCACATTTCCGTCGGGTTCCCCGATTTTTCGGGGATCGCGCCGTGGATTGTGTCGCACGCAATCGTTTTGTGTCACAATCGCATCGGCTTTCACACGACACAAATTTGGGGGCGGGCCGTCGCACGATCCAACGGATTCGGACTACGCACAGGATATAACAATTCAATTTTTGTCGAAAGACATGCACTCACACTGGGAGGAAGAAGGTGAACTCCGGCGGACCTGAGCGGGGAAGCGACACATGCAGGAAATCGGGCGCACGATCTTCATGAATCGCGGCAGATGTACATTCCGGCAAACAACGCACAGTGGGGATCACGCAGGGACTGGGTAAGTAAATGTGCACCATAATATTTAAGAAATAGCGCAGCATTACAGACTTCAGCTTTACAAGCTCATGTCTTACTATAGGTTTTGTTGGGGTCCACAACTTATCTTTTATCCTGTGGACAAATAAATAGTCTTTGTCATTGTCCCCTTTAAGTTAGACCTGATTGTCCTTATGTCTAGGTTGTGACCCATAACTATAATGCATTTAGTGCTCTTGGAGTCAAGGTTATCCCATATCCAAATACTAAATCTATTTACAGAGAGCATCTCCTCGGTGGGAGGATTGTGTTTGCCTTCCTTTGTACAGCAGGAGATGCGCTCCATCTAACGCTCTGCTTGAAGCGAATCTCAGATCAAGGCTTTATTTCCAATTAAAATGCATGCTCTGCAAATAAAAATGCAAATCTCGTTCCCAAATTACTTTCAGTGCATTAGCCCTCAGCTATTTGTCTTAGATAAGATGGCTTCTGTATCATTATGTTCTCACTACAAGGCCACTATACAGTATATATACAGGCAGTCACCGGGTTACATACAAGATAGGGTCTGTAGGTTTGTTCTTAAGTTGAATTTGTATGTAAGTCTGAACTGTATATTTTATCATTGTAATCCCAGACAGAACTTTTTTGGTCTCTGTGACAATTGGATTTAAAAAATGTTGGGTTGTCATAAGAATCAATATTAACACTAAAGCTTCATTACAGACGCCTGTGATAACTGTTACAGCTGATTATTGTAGCCTAGGACTAAAGTACAATAAATTACCAATATCCAGAGTTCTGTTTGTAACCAGGGGTCGTATGTAAGTCGAGTGTTCTTAAGTAGGGGACCGCCTGTAACCCCCTTCCCCCCGGAAGATAAAATGTAACCTAGTTTTTCATTCCCATTACTTAAAGTGAATGTCCATCCTTGAAAAACATTTGTTTTTTTTTACATTGGTGTAAACACAACTTTGCTGCCCGACGCCCCTACCTGACTGTATATCATACTCATATCATTCATACAAGCTTCACTTACTTTGCACAGTACAACCTTTCCCTTACTTAACATAAGATTCCATCTTCACCTTTAGATTTTCCCTTTGCCATCAATCCCACAATGTCCCAGTATGAATCAGTGACCATTTAGAGACACAACCATCTCTACTAGCTGCTCTCCCTGTAATTATCCTATCCATCTTCATTCTTCATACAATAAGTATACGGTAAGGGAGGCTGAGCAGTGAACTACCTGCCTAATTATGATATGTCTTTTTAATTAATTCATTGTGTTTCCTGCAACTAACCAGTGCAACACAGAAATAATCATTGGTGTAATACATGACCAACCTACTGTACACGTGTAGTAAAACCAAAGAAAATAATCTATATGTGTAACGCCTGGGCCGACTTTGGTATGACAGCTGGAGGATAAATGAAAAATGTATTTATTAGTACAGGCAGTCCCCTACTTAAGAACACCCGACTTACATACGACCCCTAGTTACAAGTACTTTAGCATTAGGCTACAATAAACAGCTGTAACAGTTATCACTGGTGTCTGCAATGAAGATTTATTATTATTTATTATTATTAATCCTGGTTCTTATGAGAATCCAACATTTTAAAAATCCAAATGTCACAGAGACCAAAAAAATTCTGTCTGTGGTTACAATTATAATACATACAGTTCAGACTTACATACAAATTCAACTTAAGAACAAACCTACAGACCCTATCTTGTACGTAACCCGGGGACTGCCTGTATCTATAACAGCGTGATAACAATGGTGGGAGTGAGCTGATGTAGTTACAAGTAGAATGTAGCACCAATGCTGGCGCTGTGATTGTAGTCATCCAGAGTTTGCCAAAAAACAACATCAATAACGACAAATATTCTTACTGTGCACCGTGGATAGTTGGGCCCTAGTTCAGTGTACAAGGTGCAGCTTCCTATGTGTAGAGTGCAGGAGACCCGTCCGGCGGCTCGACTCCAATACACTTTGTATGGGGACCTGCCGGAGGTCGATTCTCAAGCGAAAGATCACTGATTTGAATCAAGAAGAAGCCATGAAGAAGATTTCCCCCCCAAAAAAGAGAAACCACATCATCCAGTTCATTCATTGCAGTTTTGATTTTTAAAAAATTGCCAAACTGCATCATGTATGCGCTGTGACAGTAGGAGGAATACAAAATAATGTCCACACATCCAAGAGGTGGACGTTCATACCAAAAAAGCAAGTCAACAAGTCGGCTCATCATAAAATCTATCAGTTTTGGCGCAACAAACACATTGGCGGAGGTGACTTGTATGCTGGGTAATAGCGAGATCACAGACATTGCAAGCACCCTGTGATGTGCAATAACAAGTCTAGAATGGTTGCACAAAAAAAGGCGACTTCCCGACTTCAGTGTCGTCAGAAGAAGCGGCGGCTCCAGTTTGAAAAAAAGTTGCAAGAGTGGACAGTACAAGATTGCTGATTGTTAAAATGAGCCAAAAGTGGACAGACTGGGTTCCATTGGGGGAAAATGGGTCTGGAAGGATCAAGGGAAAAGGGCTAAAAAATTGAAGGTTCTGTCAAGTTTGTCGGAAGAAGCCTAATAATATGTGTTTCACAGGGAAGTCTCAATGCTGAGCTGTATGTGAGTATCCTACAAGATGCGTTATACTGTATACATGAGTACTAGGGGTATGAAAAGGACGACATAGTATTCCAGCAGGACAATGACCCAAATCATACATCAAGAGTGGAGAAATGGCTCGATGACCATGACGTAGAGTTTCTGAATTGGCCTCCATTGCCCCCAGATACTTGTGGACAGAGTGGAAGACAAAACTTTATTTGTACCCAAGTGAGGCGACCAGTAGCCACCAACAATGGGAACGTGTAGAAGGGAAAATAATAAAAATGTAAATTTAGATTTTCAGGAGCAAAACATAACATTGCAGATGGAAGGTCGCTCGCTTTTACACTGCTTAAGAGTTCAAAGGCCTTTTGCATAAAGGTGAATCTGCAAGAGATGACATCAGTTTTATGGAAGTTTTGTAGTTTATAGAGAAATTTCTCTGTCTATTTAAAGAACATTGTCACATTTTTTTTTCTATGTTGTAGATATTTCTGGTTTACACACGCACAAACTTTCCTTCAGTATTGTCAGTATAGACGGGGTGCGTGTGGTGTATGGTAGTTGCAATGGAGGAGATGTATTAGGCCTTCCCCAGCAGTTTTCTGATAAAAGGCATGAAAATCTCCATCTCCAACAATTTATTGTCCCGCACAACTTGTGAATGCCCCAACCCTCCACATCCACTATAGTCTTCCCTGGAAAACCAGCGGAGACTACAGCTGTCAGACCTGGCGGAGATTGCACCTAGATTGTCTATAAGGCCAGAGGGAATTTTAAGACTGGGCTTAAATAGCCAATCCTAATAAATTCCCCCCCCCCCAATATTTTAGGGTGATTTCATGTTAAAAAAAAAAAATTACTTGAATCATTAAAAAAAAAAAAAATTTATATTGTGGTGATTTTACCTGATTTATGATTTTTAGTTTTTAATAGCCACTGGAGAAAGCACGATATCCTTACATTTATATTACATTACATCCTATTTCTGCAGATTTTTATCTTTACAGTGTAGATTAGCAAAGAACTAGCAGAGGTGGACAGTATTGTAAGGAAACCTACCGTGAGGAATCTACTAACAGAAGTAGATGTGATGGTAGATTCCTTGTGCCTGTCTCTGCCCTAATCCGTAATTTAATAATCCTGGAACATAATCTAACTTGCTAAAAACTTTATTTTAGTAATATGTAAATTAGTAGTAGAGGCTACTGGGGCGTGTACTAGCCTGGCCGGGCACTGGGAGCTGAGGCTACTCCCCACCCCAGTAGCCTCTGCAGCTAATTTACATATTACTAGAATAAAGTTTTTAGCAAGTTATGTTAGGTTCCAGGATTATTAAATTACAGAATAGGGTAAAGGCAGGAGAAATCTACCATCAGACCTACTTCTGTTAGTAGATTCCTCATGGTAGGTTTCCTTTAACAGTACGATATATTGTTCATAGATGAGGCTCTGTATGTATCTACTCTGTCACTCACTGGTGTCTATGAGGCAATGTATTGTTTTATCATTGTAATAATATGTTGATACTTTTCAGGAAAAGTATTCTGTATATGTTATCACACAAATCAGAAACTTCTAATGTACCTTGTGTCTAATGTTCTTTGTTCAATATTTTCCTATTGCGTTAGACGCTGTTACAATCAAGGAAAAGGAGGTGTGACTTAATCTGAAAGATATGTGGGGTGTGGCCTAAATTGCAAATCCATGTTTCAAAAATTATGCTAATAAACTAGAAATGTATTATGCAGCTTTAAAGCCTTTAAAGGGAACCTGTCACCAGGAGACCCATTTTTAGCACCCCCCCAGTCCCCACAGAGCATAGAACATACACACAAAGTGTTTTTGTATTAAAAATTGGTTTTACAGAAAAAAGATATGTTATATTGTACCTTTCATTAGCATCTGCTGTGTGACTAGGTAGTTGCCCACTGGGAGGAGCTGGAAAGGAGCAGTTTCCCCCCCACCCTTGGGAAACATGTGACCTTTTCAAATATATGAATAACTCCCCTCACTCTGTATTGGCTGTAGAGGAGCAGGGGGCGTCGCTAAGCCCAGTGATGGGTGTTTTCATATATTTGAAAAGGTCACATGTTCCCCAAGGGTGGGGGGGGGACTGCTCCTTTCCAGCTCCTCCCTTTTGGCAACTGCCTAGTCACACAGCAGATGCTAATGAAAGGTACAATATAACATATCTTTTTTTTTGTCAAACCAATTTTTAATACAAAAACACTTTGGCAGCGTATGTACTATGCTCTGTGGGGACTGGGGGAGTGCTAAAAATGGGTCTCCTGGTGACAGGTTCCCTTTAAGAATCTGGCACAATATATGATTGTCTTGTATAACCTTGCGCCATCTACTTTTTGGAAAAGTTTTAGTTTAGTGTCTTGCACCAAACTCATAAACCACTTTATTCATTTCAATTTCTTTTTAAACTTTTAGGCCGGATAACAAAATGGGTTATGATGCCGGAGATCACGCACAGGCCATGAACGGAGGACGCATGAAAATTGGAGATAATAACGGAGCGGGGCAAGTGACAAAGTTTTGCCATGAGTGCGGCACCAAGTACCCGCTTCAGACGGCCAAGTTCTGCTGTGAATGTGGAGTACGAAGAATGGTTGTATGAGCGGATTCTGATTTATCCTAAAGGAAGCCAAACCTTATACCACCTAGAAGTGGGCTTATGTTGACTGCTTACATCTATGGTATGTCAATTACTGGGCATACATAAAATCCATGAGAAAGCTCTGTTTAAAAATGTCCTTTCATCTGCAACAACAACAAAAAATCATACTAGAATATAAAAATTGAATCTAAATTTATAAAAAAAAATGAATCTGCACCTGCATTTTATTTTATCAACTTTAAAGGAAATCTACCACCAGGATGAAGGATTGTAAACCAAGCACACTAACATACTGGTGTGTGCCTCCTCTGGCAGAAGATGCTTTTTTTGTAGCTTTGTATGCCTATGTTTTAAGAAAAAGAGCTTTTAAAAATTATGCAGATGAGCCTTCAGGGCTCCAAGCTCCATTGACATCTACAGAGTCTGGAGCCCCTGAGACTCATTTGCATAATTTGTGAAACCTTTTTATTGTAAAAACAAAGTCCTAAGAAGCTAAAAGTAAAGTAGAACTTGCCAGAGGGGGCACACACCAGTATGTCAGTGTGCTTGGTTTACAATCCTTCATCTTGGTAGATTTCCTTTAAATTCAGTAATGGCTGTGTATAATCTAGTATGGCGTGGCCGCAGAATAGCGCACTAAGACCCTGGTTGGAACTTTGACATCGATGAGGTTGCCGGCTATTACACCGGAGGGGACCACCTGATGATCCCCCAATAGGTTGCAGGGTCTTTGCCCGTTTCTACCCATTATTTCTTATAGCCGTATTGAAAAGATGCAATTGGTTAAGCGATATGGGAACGGTAATCGGTAATAACGACCATCGACTAGGAGTTCCAGCAGCTTCAGAGAAGAGCCACACGCTATGTATTGCACTTGTACGTTTCGGCACTGGAAGCTTTAAATTGCTGTAATTATTGCATGTTCACTAAAACGAGGATTGTATAAAAATGCTGAGTATGCAGGACTGTGATTTTATAGGACTTGTTATGTACACTAAGAGGGATTGGCGTTTTTTTGAGTATACCGTCCATTATATGTTTATTCACCCTGTAGAATTTTACCATTGATCCGATTGTCTTAGTTTATTTATTTTCATTTCTTGATGGTGGAGTAAGTTTATCCATGTACAGCTGTTTTCTCTCGATTTTACTAGTTTTAGACATTATTCTCCGTTTTTGAATGTTGTTTGCGATTGTGGAATGAGATAACCTGAGGAGATAGATAATATTTTCTAACAAAGGTGTCTAGAAATATCTCTGCTGGTAACGTCTCTGCTCTTTCCAGTGTATCCTACTTTGTTATGTGGAAATTATTCTGCTTACATCAGATTTTGTTATCTTTTCAGCTTCTGTATTTATCAGGAAACCAATGCCTTATCTTTAGGATTGGTTAGTAATTGGAGATGAATGGGGCCGTCTTCCTGAACTTACACCAAACAGCTGATATCAGAACAGTTGATGGATCAGAACCAGGGGCTCTGTACACTGTGCAGTGGCCCAGATGTATTACTGCAGTCCTGCTCCTTCATATGAATGATAAGCTGCAATAGCGCAGAGCGGCCACTGCAGAATGTATAGCAACATCTGCTTCTGGCTCCGTAAACTATGCTAATATCAGCTGATTGGTGAGGGGCCCCATAATCTGTAATTAATAACTTATCCTTGGGCCGTATTCACACATTGTAACTCCTGAACTCTGTTGTGTTCAGACCGCGACGTTTTCGTGAACCAGTAACACGTTTTTAGCCGGTTGACAAGGCAAAACACGTATTGCTACTTCCGGAACGCAAGCATGTACGTATAAACGCATCTGGGTTCGGTTTTTACTCTTCCCCCATGCACTTGAATTTTTCATTTTAAAACACAATTCAAGTCCAAAGTTTGCGCATGGGCTAAGGCTAAGCCCCTAGCGTTGTTTTCCTGTATATCTGGGGCAGATGGGTGAGGGTAAAACGAAGTCCACATCTGTTTTAAGCCTTATATTTAGCTGTTTCCGTTATTTCGCGTACTCATTTTTATGGAGATCCCAAGATGGCAAAGGATCAGTTTTTTAATGGATTCGTTCAATTTTTTTTAACAGATTAGTTATGAAAAAAACAGACTCCTTTATAACTGTTTGAATCACTTAGGTTTCTGTTGTTTTAATTTTTTGTGAACCATTATTTGTAAACTGTTATTTTTAAAAAAAATGTATTACTATTTAGCTGAGCGCGCTCAGTATGGGAAATGGATAGATTAACTGGCTAGATACGAGCTGATAAAATAAAAAATATATGTATATATTGTTAAATTTAGGACAGAACATAATGGGGCAGATTTACTTACCCGGTCCATTCGCGATCCAGCGGCGCGATCTGTGTGGAGGATTTGGGTTCTGCCGGGATTCACTAAGGTAGTTCCTCCGACGTCCACCAGGTGTCGCTGCTGCGCTGAAGTTCATCGGAATGCACTGATCTTCACCAAGCTGGGCCGAGTGCAGGTAAGCGCGTGTCAAGCGAATCCATCGGGTTTTCGTACTGCCAGGCCCCCCGATTTCCGTCACGTGCACGCCGGCGCCAATGCGCCACAAACCGATTTCCCGAATTCAGGGAAAATTGGCGCAAAACTGAAAAATTTGGGTAACCCGCTGTAAAAACGCGATTCGGGCCCTTAGTAAATGACCCCCAATCTGTCAGACAAAACAGTGCTGCAGTTCAGGATCAACTAATCCTACGGAAGGCCTAACAGTTGGTGTGAAAATGGATACTAACGGACACCATTAGAAGTCCATTGAAATCCATGGACAGCAAAACGGATCCTTTAGTCATCGGTTATTAACGTTACAAAGCGGAAATTACTATCAAAGGCTGAATGCAGGTGTGAACATAGCCTTGTCCTGCTATGCTGTGGTCACCCCACCAACAACACTTATGGCCTACGCAGGAGGGACAACAAATAGACCGGATGCTGCATTGCACAAACGGGGAGCCAGGGTAAGTATATTTTCACCCATATGACCCCTCCCCTATGCTATGTCCCACCAAATAAGCTGGAAACACCCTTTAATTTATTTTTTTAAGTGTTCCTGGACAAGCCCTTTCAGTAAGAATAGAGTATGGAGAGCAATGATGCTCCTTAACCTGAAATTAGCAGATGAATAAATGTTGGACATTTTCCAGTGTGTAATATTGGATATACATGTTAACAGAATTCTACCTTTATATAACATGACTCTCAGGTGGAATATCAAGGACTCTAAGCATATAATATATTAAAACGTATTGTTAGGTTTACGCAAAAACTTATATTACACTCATTACTATGGGATAAACGTAGAAATTGCACTTTAAGTCATTTTAATGCATTTGCAGTATAAGAAGATCATTACATGTCGGTGTTTGTGTTCCAATACTACATTGAATAACAGCGTTTATGTGTGCAAGAACGGATCACTTTAATGTGCGTCCGCGGGTGCACGTGCTGGCGAGCTGATAGGGAATAATAATAATAATATTAAAAGCCTTTTAAAAAAAACTGAGTATAAGAAGCTTAAAGAAGAGCAGATCCTGCCAGAGTGGGCACACACCAGTATGTCAGTGTGCTTGGTGTACTATCCTTGATCTGGTGATAGATGTCCTTTAAAAATAAGTCATTGTTTGTTGGCCATATCGCCCAATCTCCACACAGCTTTCACTTTCCTACCACAGAATACAAAATAAAAGCTGTGCTGTGATTGGTTGCTTGAAAAAAGACAGCAACCCATGTAATTACCAAAAGCTGTTTTGTTTGATGCTCGCAGCCCAGGGTCCTAGTGTGCAGGATCCATAGTCCAAGACAAAAAAAGAGAGAAGGCCACAGCATCCAATATGATGAAAAAAGGTTAAACCTTTATTCACACCGGCATAGAAAAAACTGCAACGTTTCGATTCGCCATGAATCTTTGTCATTCGAAACGTTGCAGTTTTTTCTATACCTGTGTGAATAAAGGTTTAACCTTTTTTCATCATATTGGATGCTGCGGCCTTCTCTCTTTTTTGTGATTGGCTGCTAGGTAATGTTTCGTGCATCTCACAGATTTTCTTTTAATCCCGCATCATGTCATCATGTTGTAGGTCATGCTTGATGTCTAGGGAGCTGCCTTACAAGGAGCTAAAAGAGGCGTGGTTTTCCTTATCCCATCCTGGAAAACTTTGCATATTTTTCCAGAATCCCCCTAGTAGAGCATCTATGGCTATAAGATTCCACAAAAAGCTGAAATTGACAATTTCCAGGCCTTGCACCAGAAATTGTGACTTTTTCATGCATTGTACACCCAAAACTGGGACACAAGGCAGGATACATCGGCTCCATTGTGCCTGACTAGATAAAAAATGTATCCACCTACCTGTCTATCTGCAGGTTCTCTGAAGCCACTGCTATAGCTCTGACAGTACTTTTCTGCAATCGTGCACTAGTCTCAGGTGAGTTATGAAGTGAGTTAAGGGAAACAACCACCAAAATCCATCATGATAAACCAGGGACACTTACTCATAGATCCAGGCACCATGACTCTGGTGATCTTCTTATATTTGTTATCCATGGCCTCCTTCCTTCTAAAATTAAGTTTTAAAATCATGCTAAGGAGCCAGAAGTGCGCCATGTTGTAGCTTCACAGGCTGTTACACTGTGCAGGAGCACATCTCACTCTTCCTCCTCCTTCTGCCTGATGTTACGGCAGCAGGGAGTTTTAGCACACAGTGGAAGGAAAGAAGTGCTCCTCCGTGGTGTAACAACCTGTGACGCTACAGCTCAGAGGGGCTCTGATAATGCTCAGGAACACTTATGGCTCATTAGCATCATTTAAGAGTTGATATTAGAAAGAAGGAGGCCATGGATAACAAATATAAGAAGATTACCAGTGTCACAGTGCCTGGATCGATGAGTAAGTGTCCCTGGTTTATCATTCTTTCATTTCCTTGAATGAGGTGCCATACATGTGGAAGACACTATTAAGGCCAATGGTTTCTCCGGTTGTGACCTGACCATAGACGACGAACAATTGAAGAAGAATGAGATGAAAAGTAAAGTTGTTTGTAGTTGGACCACACACTTATGTTTTCCTCTGGTACCATGTTGTCTTGCATTAATATTCACTGTTATTGACATTAAACTTATTTTTTTCGGAATCTTTGTTTTAAGCATTAATTTAAGTTTTATTAAATGTCTATATTGTAGAGTCTTGTGTGTGTTCCAGGTTATTGATGCATTGTGCATTGTGCGCTGGGGTAAGCGGCCAAGTT
This sequence comes from Engystomops pustulosus, assembly GCF_040894005.1. Lineage (NCBI taxonomy): Eukaryota > Metazoa > Chordata > Amphibia > Anura > Leptodactylidae > Engystomops > Engystomops pustulosus. Next base: position 37,333,548 of record NC_092415.1, on the reverse strand, counting down.
TGTCACATCACAAGTGGCACATGTTCTACTGGACTTGGATTGTTCGGTAAAGATGAGGGATTTTTGAAGACTTGGGTTTTAGTTTTTCATAGAATCGTGTCAGTCCGTTTTTCCTATATGCTGCTCAGTAAATCCGTTTGGTACTTTCTGTTGCTGGGTAATGCACTGACCATTTCACTCTGTACAGGAACTTTTTGCCTAATTGTTGTGATACTCAAATAAAACTTGTCCAAACCGCCCGCCTGTTTCCTGTGGTAGATTTCAACATAAATAAACCTAAATACTTGTCGGCTTATCTTCTTGTTGGAAGCAAATTTTGGAGATTATTAGATCCTGACTATTATATCTTGCGCAGTGCAACTATTTCACCAGAATACTGGCGTAGAAGCAGTGATAGATCTCCCCCATGGATCAATTTGTTAATGGATCTTTACAACATTTTTGTTTTCTATTGTATCAGATGATCGTATATGTAGAACTATAACTCTAGTGGACTTACTCTGATCTGCATAATATAGATCGGTATTCCTTAGAGACACTCATATAATGTACAGGGAAATCTATCCAGGTCCTTGAGAAGACCCCCTCTGTAAAAGAAGTTTTTTGTTTCAGTGTCCAATTTTTCCCCCATTCTTCTATAAAAGCAATAGAATATCCATTTTAAAAGACATTTTTTGTGCAAAACTGGACAGCCTCTATCTAACTATGTATATATTGTGGGAGATTTGGCCCAGTAGAGACCGTGGTAGCGGTGATTTGTGATGCAGTCCAAGACAGTGACACCAAGGTACAGTCCAAAACAGGTCTCGCCTGCTTTTATTGCAGCAGCAGTTACAAAATAAAACCGCCTTTACATTCAGGCATCAAACAAACAATATCCTACCCGTCAGGGCGCTAACTAAACAGAGTTCCTATAACTCAGCACTAAAACACAAAAGATTTCGCTGTTCCAGGCACAGAGGTCAGGGCTGTGTGCTCTCCAGCCTCCTTTCAGAGAGACAACGCTCTCAGCTCTGCTCAGCAGCTTTATGCAGCCTGATTAGGCTGCTCCCACCACCTGTGTCCAAGGTGCTGGACAACAAAAACTCAACACTCAGGCCTTGCATAGTATGAGAACCTAGGTGAAACATACCGCCCATCCACAGTTAACCCCTTCAGTGTCTCACAATATATATACATACATATAAACATATATATATATTAAAATGTCAAGATCTTTGTTGTTCTGAGAGTCTCAGATTTTTTTAAATGATGGTTTTTATAAATTTAATGTTTTGTATTAGAAAAATCTAAATTAGCATTAGCTCTCCTGGAATGAATGTTGAAGTGTTAGCAATTTCAGCAGTAGCACCTTTTGCAACTGGGGACACCATGACTGTTACCACAGGTTGCATAACTATTGGCTACTAGGGGCTGCTTGACTATTGCGTACTGGGAGGTTCGGTGACTGGATTTAGGACTAGGATCTGCATACTGCACCAACATTTAGTGTAGAAAATGCACATACAAAGTTTTAAAATAAAATTTTGAAAAAATTCTAAAATTGATTTTAATTGAATTTTTGCGAAATTTGCCCATCTATTAGTAACCACTTATAGTATGCGGGTGTCTAGGCTTTAAGATCATGAGATATAACCTAACCCTTATAGCCATGAAATACTGTACGTCTCATCTGAAACTTTAAATAGGTCTATAGTGGAAAAATAAAATGGCAAAAAAATTGAGAGCATAACTAGGAACACAGTTTTCCTACTTTTTTATATTATGTATCGTTGTTATGCAACAAACTGTTCATAAAAAAATGATTGAAAATGAATCTGCTTTATCCTGACAGCCCAGTGTCATCTGTCCTGGGTGGGGACAATTTTGTTTGCTTTAGTCATCCCTTTCCACGTCATGATATTCCCGTGGGATCGGCCCTGACATAACGTCTAGCAGATGCTCTCCGCTCTATCCCTTCTCCAGAAATTACAGATACATGTTAGAGCCAAAATAATAAATGATTTCCTTTTTACAATGGAGTTTATCTGCAATCCCCTGTTGCCATGTTTTTCCATAAAAGGGGAATATATCATAGGAACAGGACCTGGGTAATGGCTGCTCCTCATACCAGCAGCTTACCTGCCATCTGCAGCGTATGAGCGCAGCTTACCTGCCTGTAATACATGCACATCACTTGCTGAGGAGGCATTATGAGGTCTCTCTCCTCTTCCAACTCAGCACTTTCTCACCTAATTACTTGCTTAGGAAACTGATTATGCAGCCGAACAGCCAATCCGGCAAATTGATGCCCCTAACGACTAGTTACGGGGTCATTTAGCTCCCTGACAATACCACAATTCTAGAATTGTATGCCAGCTTAGTCGGACACCGAATGCACCAGGAGGCAGGAGCCAAAGGGGCGGGGTTTTATTGTACGCTGGTGTATGATAAATGTCCCCATTGTTGCAATGAAAATGCATTATGCTTTGATATTTCTACCACCCGATAGCAGTTTGACCATTTCAAGATAAATTTAGCTTCTTATTCCCTGGTCTTTACAAAAAATGGTTCATTTGCACAATTGTAAAAGCCTTTTTTTGTAAAAAAAAAAAACTGTGAATACGAAGCTAAAAGAAGAGCAGATCCTGTCAGAGGGGGCAGACACCAGTATGTCAGTGTGCTTGGTTTACAGTCCTTCACCTTGGTGGTAGATGTCTTTTAAGCCTTTAGACCAGTGATGGCAAACCTTTTAGACACCGAGTGCCCAAACTACAACCAAAACCCACATATTTTTTGCAAAGTGCCAATGCATCAATTTAAGCAGTAACTTATTACTCCCTGAACTTTCAGAGGTTTAAAGTTTATAGGCACCAGAGGACACCAATGCAGTAGAAAGAAGAAGACATTTGGATTATCATTGTAGCTGCTTTCTAGGGTCCTGGGCTCTCTGGGACTACAAGAGGCCTTGAGTCCTGTCTGGCGAACTCTGTGGTGGGTTGACGGCTCGGGTGCCCACATAGAGGGCTCTGAGTGCCACCTCTGGCACCCGTACCATAGGTTCGCCATCACTGCTTTAGACACTGTGATCAATACTGACCACAGTGTCTAAGATATTTTTTGTGCCATTCCCCCATGTATAGATCAGAGGATTCCCATGTGTTGCTACAGCTGAAGGCCTTGTGAGGGAGGACTTAATATACTGTCTGTCAGCATACAGCTGACACTGCAATGCCATAGTAATAAAATCCCTTACAAATTGAATAAAAAAATGCTATGTTTTTGTCACCTCATTTCCAATAAAATATTATAGAAAGTGATCACAAAGTTGCACATAACCTGAAAATAGTGGATGAGATAAAAAAGCTTTAAGAAGGTGACAACGAAAACTCAATTTTGCGTTGTAAGGAAAAGCTGAACTGAGAGTCATTAGACAAATAAAGGGGTGAGTCCAGCAACAAAGAGAGTATTTTCTATTAATAAAAAATGAAAAGAAAAGGTCTGACGCATTTTGAGCACAAGTTCTTAATCATAGCCCCAACCAAGATCTTGTGTTAGGTTTCAAACGCGTCAGACCCTTCCTTTATGATACTATATAATGTTTTTGATAAGATTAAATAATAAATGTAAAAATTTCAGGTTTTTTTAATCCTCTCCATAAATAGGAAATAAATAGGATTAAGTACACCCAAACAACAAAGTTCAGGTTCAGGTCCTAACGAGAGATGAGCGAGCACTAAAATGCTCGGGTACTCGTTATTCGAGACCAACTTTTCCCGATGCTCGAGTGCTCGTCTCGAATAATGTAAACAGATGCGCAAGAAGCGCTGAAATAATATCGGTAAATGATAAAAGTTTGCCAGTATATTTTGTGGATTACACAGCAGGGTGGCGACAAAGTTAACAAGTTTGATGTGGAAGCCATGAAAACAACCCAAAATTGTGCCTGACACAGTTCGTTTGATAAGGAGACCATGTATGGAGGCAGCTATATGGACGACTTTTGGAGGCAGCTATGGCGATGACGTGTGGAGGTAGAAATGGAGACAACGTGTGGAGCCAGCTAAAAAGACGACATGTGGAGGCTGCTATGGAGACAATTTAATTTGGATAGTGCCTGTATGTGGCAGTCCAAAAAAGTTTTCAAACCAGAGGAGCAGGTAGGTGGTCCTCCAGAAAAATTAAATAAATTGAGTGCCTGTATGTGGCAGTCCAAAAAAGTTTTCAAACCAGAGGAGCAGGTAGGTGGTCCTCCAGAAAAATTAAATAGATTGAGTGCCTGTATGTGGCACTCCCAAAAATTGCTTAAAACAGAGGACCGGGTAGGTAGCCCTCCAGAAAAATTAAATACATAGAGTACTAGAGCTAGAGCCAGTTGGCCCTGGCAAAAAATAGCCAGTTTCCTATGCTTTAGTGTACAAAGAGGAGGAGAAGGAGGACAATGAGGAGGAGGAGTGCATACATTATTCAGGTTGAGCTTCTTTCACCTGGTGGAGAATGAAAATCCGGAGAAATCCAGGCTTTATTCATCTTGATAAGCGTCAGCCTGTCAGCGCTGTCAGTCGACAGGCGTGTACGCTTATCGGTGATGATGCCACCAGCTGCACTGAAAACCCGCTCGGACAACACGCTAGCGGCAGGGCAGGCAAGAACCTCCAAGGCGTACAGCGCCAGTTCGTGCCACATGTCCAGCTTTGAAACCCAGTAGTTGTAGGGAGCTGTGTGATCATTTAGGACGATGGTATGGTCAGCTACGTACTCCCTCACCATCTTTCTGTAAAGATCAGCCCTACTCTGCCGAGACTGGGGACAGGTGACAGTGTCTTGCTGGGGTGACATAAAACTGGCAAAGGCCTTGTAAAGCGTACCCCTGCCAGTGCTGGAAAAGCTGCCTGCTCGCCTACTCTCCCTCGCTACTTGTCCTGCAGAAGTACGCCCTCTGCCGCTAGCGCTGTCAGAAGGGAAATATTGTTTCAGCTTGTGCACCAGGGCCTGCTGGTATTCATGCATTCTCACACTCCTTTCCTCTCCAGGGATGAGAGTGGAAAGATTTTGCTTGTACCGTGGGTCCAGGAGAGTGAATACCCAGTATTCGGTGCTGGAATAAATCCTTTGAACGCGAGGGTAACGGGATAGGCAGCCTAGCATGAAATCTGCCATATGCGCCAGAGTACCAACGCGTAAGAATTCACTCCCCTCACTGGCCTGACTGCCCATTTCCTCCTCCTCCAACTCCTCTTCTTCTGCCCATACACACTGAACAGTGAAGGACTGAACAATGGTCCCCTCTTCTGTCTCGCCAACATTCTCCTCCTCTTCCTCCTCATCCTCCTCCACCTCCTCCGATATGCGCTGAGAAACAGACCTAAGGGTGCTTTGGCTATCAACAAGGGAATCTTCTCCCCCCGTCTCTTGTGACGAGCGCAAAGCTTCCGACTTCATGCTGACCAGAGAGTTTTTCAACAGGCCAAGCAGCGGGATGGTGAGGCTGATGATGGCGGCATCGCCACTGACCATCTGTGTTGACTCCTCAAAGTTACTCAGAACCTGACAGATATCAGACATCCACGTCCACTCCTCATTGTAGACTTGAGGAAGCTGACTGACCTGACTACCAGTTCTGGTGGAAGTTGACATCTGGCAGTCTACAATCGCTCTGCGCTGCTGGTAAACTCTAGATAACATGGTTAATGTTGAATTCCACCTCGTGGGCACGTCGCACAACAGTCGGTGAGCGGGCATTTGGAGGCGGCGCTGCGCTGCCCTGAGAGTGGCAGCATCTGTGCTGGACTTCCTGAAATGCGCACAGATGCGGCGCACCTTGAGGAAAACGCTCAAGGTGTCTTGAGGAAACGCTGAACTATGAGATTTAACACATGGGCCAGGCATGGCACATGTGTCAGTCTGCCGAGTTGCAGAGCCGCCACCAGGTTACGGCCGTTGTCACACACAACCATGCCTGGCTTCAGGTTCAGCGGTGCCAGCCACAGATCAGTCTGCGCCGTGATGCCCTGTAATAGCTCTTGGGCGGTGTGCCTTTTATCGCCTAGGCTCAGCAGTTTGAGCACCGCCTGCTGTCGCTTAGCGATGGCACTGCTGCTGTGCCTAGAGCTACCGACTGATGGCGCCATGCCCACGGATGGTAATTCGGAGGAGGAGGCATAGTAGGCCTTTGAGACCTGGACCGAGGTAGGCCCCGCAATCCTCGGCGTCGGCAGTATATGAGCAGCCCCAGGGTCCGACTCGGTCCCAGCCTCCACCAAGTTAACCCAATGTGCCATCAGCAACATATAGTGGCCCTGCCCGGCAGCACTCGTCCACGTGTCCGTGGTCAGGTGGACCTTGTCAGAAACGGCGTTGGTCAGGGCACGGATGATGTTCTCTGACTCGTGCTTGTGCAGGGCTGGGACGGCACATCGGGAAAAGTAGTGGCGGCTGGGGACCGAATACCGAGGGGCGGCCGCCGCCATGAGGTTTCGAAAGGCCTCGGTCTCTACCAGCCTATAGGGCAGCATCTCCAGGCTAAGCAACTTGGAGATGTGGACGTTGAGGGCTTGGGCGTGTGGGTGGGTTGCGCTATACTTCCTTTTGCGCTCCAGCGTCTGGGGTATGGAGAGCTGAACGCTGGTGGATGCTGTGGAGGATCGTGGAGGCGAAGATGGGGTTTTCGCACGGGAGGTGTTTGGGCCGTGGTCCTGGGCAGGGGGTTGACTAACAGATGACACAGGGGAAGGAGCAGTGGTGTGCCCGGCCGGAGGTGAACCGGCTTGGTGCCATTGAGTGGGGTGTTTAGCATTCATATGCCTGCGCATACTGGTGGTAGTTAAGCTAGTAGTGGTGGAACCCCTGCTGATCCTGGTTTGGCAAAGGTTGCACACCACAGTCCGTCGGTCATCCGGTGTTTCTTTAAAGAACCTCCAGATTTCTGAAAATCTAGCCCTCGCCACGGGAGCTTGACTACGGGCAACATTTGGCGCTGATGCACCAGCTCTGGCCCTGCCTCTCCGTCTGGCCCCACCACTGCCTCTTTCAACCTGTTCTGCTATAGGACTCGCCTCCGTCTCAGAAGCACTGTGTTCAACCGGCCTATCAACCCAGCTTGGGTCTGTCACCTCATCATCCTCCGATCCCTAAGTCTGCTCCCCCCTCGGACTTCCTGCCCTGACAACAACTTCACCACTGTCTGACAACCGTGTCTCCTCATCGTCCGACACCTCTTTACACACTTCTTCCACTACGTCAATAATGTCATCATCACCCACAGACTGCGACTGGTGGAAAACCTGGGCATCGGAAAATTGCTCAGCAGCAACCGGACAAGTAGTTTCTGACTGTGGGAAGGGTCCAGAAAACAGTTCCTCAGAGTATGCCGGTTCAAATGCCAAATTTTGCTGGGAGGGGGCAGACTGGGGGGAAGGAGGCTGAGGTGGAGGAGCTGGAGGAGTGCTGATTTCGGTGACATGGGTGGACTGCGTGGAAGACTGACTGGTGGACAAATGGCTAGAAGCATTGTCCGCAATCCACGACATCACCTCTTCGCACTGTTCTGGCCTCAACAGTGCTCTACCACGAGTCCCAGTAACTTGAGACATGATGAACCTAGGGAGTGTAGCTCTGCGGCGTTCCCCTGCTGCCTCATCAGCAGGTGGTGTCTCACCCCGCCCAGGACCACGACCTCTGACCCCTGCAGTAGTTGGATGCCCACGTCCATGCCCTCGTCCTCTACCCCTAGCCCTCGGGTTAAACATTTTCCAAATTAAAGTGTAAACTTTAAATTTTTTTTTTTTTTGTGTTTATTTTTTTTTTTATTTTTTTAACAAAACGATGCTATCCTATTGCTATGGCTTGTTTCTAACCTACACTGACAGCACACAACTGGATTTTGTGCTGTGCCTGATGACTTTGAGCTATGAAATGAAATAAAGATAAAAAAAAAATAAAAAAAATAAATCAGCAGACTCTGCCTAATTCTAATCAAACCCCTAATAAATTGTCCCACTTCGATGTTTGAGGTGGATATGCGTGTCACTAAGAGATAAACACAACGGTTGCAGGTCTCCCAGCAAATTCCTCACAATATGGTACTAGCTTCACTACTAATGCCAGCAAGCCCAGCCACAAGCAAACAAAAAAAAGGAAAATATAACGCTATTGTAGGCCTAAGTAAGCCATTGGGGTTCTCCTATGGCTATTTTGTAGCCTACACTGAAAGCACACTGCTTTGCAAGAGAAGTTTGAGCTATAAAATGAAATAAAGGTAAAAAAAAAAAAAATCAGCAGACTCTGCCTAATTCTAATCAAACCCCTAATAAATTTTCCCACTTTGGTGTTTGAGGTGGATATGTGTGTCACTAAGAGCTAAACACAACGGTAGCAAGTCCCCCTGCAAATTCCTCACAATATGGTACTAGCTGCACTACTAGTGCCAGCAAGCCCAGCCACAAGCAAATAAAAAAAAAAAAAGTATAACGTTATTGTAGCCCTAAGAAGGGCTGTTGGGTTCTTGTAGAATCACTCCTGCCTAACACTATTCTAATAGAACAGCCTAACGCTTTCCCTGACCAGCAGCAGCTCTCTCCCTAGCGGCATCCAGACGCAGAATGATCCGAGCAGCGCGGGCAGCGGCTAGTCTATCCCAGGGTCACCTGATCTGGCCAGCCAACCACTGCTATCGACGTGTAAGGGTACCACGTCATGCTGGGTGGAGTGCAGAGTCTCCTGGCTTGTGATTGGCTCTGTTTCTGGCCGCCAAAAAGCAAAACGGCGGGAGCTGCCATTTTCTCGAGCGGGCGAAGTATTCGTCCGAGCAACGAGCAGTTTCGAGTACGCTAATGCTCGAACGAGCATCAAGCTCGGACGAGTATGTTCGCTCATCTCTAGTCCTAACTTCATCAGAACACAATGGTGATAATGCCCATGTTTGTGCCGGTACCAATCGTGGACAACAACTGTTCAAATTCCGGTGGCATTTAAGCTGATCTGGCTTGTGCCCCCCGACACTTACATAACGGTGACACCATGCACTGGGGAGTCATGACATCATGATAAGCGCCAATCCTCTCCTAAATGGCAGTGAGCACAGTCCACATAGATTTAGATGCCAGCAACTTTTCCAGTGCCATTCAAACAATTAACACCTGCAATCTTTGGTGTTGCAAGGAGTGTGGTTCTTGTCCGGGTCCGAGCCCAACCTACCTGCTTGTTTTGATTTAGTACTTAAATTGTTTTTAAACCGGTAGTGTGAGGTAGCACACTAAAAGGTCCAACACTGGTAGTGTTAGTGGTAGTAGACTAGTACTGTAGGGTAACACTGACACAAATTGTTCTAAGACTGCTACACGGCTATAGAAAGTTCTGGTGCTGTTTTTGAAAGAAAAAAACCATTTCTAGTCAAGTTAAACAATATCAGACATTTAATATACCCCTTTAAAAGTCTATCCAAGTATTTGCATCCACATATTTTGTATATTACTTTTTGGATGCCTTTTTGGATACCTCTCAATCTGCTATTTACTAATTTATGAATATTAGTAATCAAAAGTGCAAAGTCTAGTGATTTGTATTACGGTAAAACTGTTCCTATCTTGGGTGTTTATGCCCCTTTAATTCATGTCAAGGTCCTACAATATTTGCTTAGGCAGAAGCTTCCAGTTTGCTGATCTCCTCATACACCTGGATCTACCTATGTGGTATATAAACTTTTGGATCATTAAAATAACGTTCAAAAAAATAAAGGGTTAATAAGCATGCGCCAAGTTAGGGGGTGACAGATCCACTAGTACTCTATAATATACCTCCAAATACTTTGTCCTGATCATGATATTCAGAGTTGACATGTGAATGGTTGTTCTTAGTCAGAAATTGTTACATTTCCAGGTTTTACATAATAGAGAAATTCTGTGGAATTGTTATAGTCCTGAGAATTACATAAGTGATGGATATAGTTATGTAATCCATTGTGAGTAATGTTTTGGGACCTAAATTCCATAATTAAAATGTTTTGTTCTCTTGTGTGATGTGAAGATAAACTGCTGCCTCCTTGTTAACTTTGGTTTAGTTTATTTTTAGTGCCTTTCAAATTCTAGCAAGTTATGCAATGACTTCCACGATCTGCATGCTAAAAGGTGAAAAGAGTGGGAGACAGGCAACTTTATCCACTGTATAGTGGCTACTTCTGGGTACTGCAGCTTAGTTTTGTAACATCTATTCCAAAACGTCCCTCTATCCGCAGTTGGCAGAATAGGTGGCGTTAATTTGTGTGTTTCTTGTGTGTGAACTGTTGCTTAGGTTTCTGTGTTCCTGCCCAGCAAAGGGTTACTATCCTGATGGAGAGTTCCCCCAGTGTGCTGCTGGAGGCGTGTCCTGCCTTATATACCTGCCCACTCCCATCAGACCTTGCTGGTTATTCAGTCTTTGCTATCTAGTGCTTTTGTTTTTTTTGTTTGCTATTCTGTGTATTTGACCTCTGCTACGCTTACTGACTATTCTATTGCTACTTGATTCTGTACCTTTGCCGCCATCTTGGTTTTGACCCGGTTCCAACTGACAACGCTTGCCTGTCTGTATCTGTTTTCCCTCAGTGTCATGTATCTCCCGGTGCATCCTGCCTTTCCTGTCTCAGATTTGTGGTTTTTTTCTGTGTAACAGTGTGAACACTGGTCTATCTCAATATTCCTGTTACCTGTCCGCTCCACCATCCAGCAGCTACCAGACGAAGTAAGTCTTCCCTGTCATCTTGTAGGGTGGCTCAGGGACCGTCAGTTAGGTTACTGATAGTGGGTTCACCCTTGTCAGGGCGGTTTATCTGTTGCAAGCAGAGTCATAGCCTGCAGGGACGTCGCAGGGTGAGTTTACCATCATTTACTCAGTCTGACAGCTAGCGCCAAACCTGGTTGTGGTAGCGCTGTTGCTGGACAGGTGCATTACAAGTTTTCATTCGAGTGAAAGGATGCATCCACAAAGCTTTATCCAAGATTTACACAAAGTGCTTAAATAAACAAGAAAGGCAGGGGTAAATTAAGTATATTAAAAAGTTCACATTTACTAAGGGTCCAAACAGCGCTTTTTCGTCGGGTTTCCCGATTTTTTTACCATTTTGCCCTGTATTGCCCCGGGTTTTTGACGCACGCAATCGGATTTTGGCGCATCGGCGCCAGCTTGCATGCGACACAAATTGGGGGGTGTGGACGTCGGACAACCTGACTGATTCGGACAAACCGCGGAATTTAAAAACGAAATTGTGTGGCAGGATCAGCACTCACATGCACCAGGAAGAAGAATGTGAACTCCGGCGGACCTCAGTGGGGAAGTGACACGTGAAGGAAATTGGAAGAACAATCTTGGTGAATCGCGGCATACCCGAATCCTCGTCGGACAATGCACAGAGGGGATCGGGACAGGACGGGTAAGTATATGTGCCCCAAAGAGTCCGCCATAACAACCTCCTGCGGCAGAGAGTTCCATAGTCTCACTGCTCTTACAGTAAAGAACCTTTGTCTATGGTTATGGTAGAATCGCCTCTCCTCTAGGCTTAGAGGATGCCCCCTTGTCCTGGTCACAGGCCTAGGTATAAAAAGATCTTTGGAGAGATCCTTGTATCAGGTATTTGTACATTGTAATGAGGTCTCCCCTCAGTCGTCTTTTGTCTAAACTGAATAATCACAAATTTTGTAATCTGTCAGTGTATTCTAGTCCCCCCATTCCCCAAATAATCCTGGTTGCTCTCTGCTGCACCCGTTCCAGTTCTACTGTGTCCTTTTTATATACTAGTGCCCAAAACTGTCCACAATATTCCATGTGTGGTCTGACCAGGGATTGGTATAAGGGCAAACTATGTTCTTATCATGAGAATCTATTCCTCTCTTGATACATCCCATAATTTTATTTTCTAAATTAGCAGCAGCTGCCTGGCTGTGGTCACTAAAATGAAGTTTTCCATCCACCAATACCCCAAGTCTTTTTCATTTGCAGTTTTCCCAAGTAATCGACTATTTAGCACATAATTATGCTTTATGTTTCCATGGTGCATAACTTTACATTTATCTACATTAAACCTCATCAACCATTTCTCTGCCCACTCCTCAAGCTTCTACAAATCCCTCTGTAATGCCAAACTACCGGCCTCAGAATTAATTACTTTACACAGCTTAGTATCATCTGCAAATATTGAAAATTAACTGTGTAAACCCACTACAAGGTCATTAATAAAAATACAGTCATGGCCAAAAATTTTGAGAATGACACAAATATTATATTTTCACATGATCTGTTGCCCTCTTTTATTGGCAGTTAGAATGAGTTACTGCAGCAAGTCAATATTTGCAGTGTTGACCCTTCTTCTTCAGGACCTCTGCAATTCTCCCTGGCAGCTCTCAATCAACTTCTGGACCAAATCCTGACTGATAGCCGTCCATTCCTGCACAATCAATGCTTGCATTGTGTCACAATTTGTTGATTTTTGTTTGTCGTCCTGTCTCTTGATGATTGACCACAAGTTCTCAATGGGATTAAAATCTGGGGAGTTTCCAGGCCATGCACCCAAAATCTCTATGTTTTGTTCCCTGAGCCATTTAGTTATCACCTTTGCTTTATGGCAAGGGGCTCCATCATGCTGGAAAAGGCATTGTTGATCACCAAACTGCTCTTGGACGGTTGGGAGAAGTTGCTCTTGGAGGACATTCTGGTCCCATTCTTTATTTATGGATGTGTTTTAGTCAAGACTGTGAGAGAGGTGCTGGCGCTTGCTTGTCCTTCATGGGCACCCTGGAGCCTTTTTGGAAACAATGGAACCTCTCTCCTTGAATTCCTTGATGATGCGATAGATTGTTGACCGAGGTGCAATCTTTCAAGCTGCAATACTCTTCCCTGTTAGGCCAGTTTTGTGCAGTGCAATGATGACAGCACGTGTGTCTTTAGAGATAACCAGTGTTAACAGAAGAGAAACAATGATACCAAGCACCAGCCTCCTTTTAAAGTGTCCAGTGGTGTGATTCTTACTTAATCAAGACAGATTGATCTCCAGCCCTGTCCTCATCAACACCGTACCTGTGTTACTGGAGCAATCACTGAAACCATGTTAGGGTGCGTTCACACGTTGCAGTTAAAACTGCACCACAATTAGTTTTGGGTGGTTTTAGGTGGTATTTCTTATTTTAACAAGTGAAAGACATTAAACCAACAGGTGAATGACATTTGTGGAACAGCTTTCTTCTTCAAAATCAAATTCATCCATTCGGTTCATGTCTTTCACCTGTGAAATTGACAAAACTGCACCTAAAACCACCTCAAACTGATTTCGATGCAGTTTTAACTGCAATGTGTGACTGCACCCTGAGCTGCTCCTTTAAAGGCAGGTCTGCAATGAAGTTAAAATGTGTTTTGGGGGAAAAAGTTCATTTTCTAGGCAAATATTGACTTTGCAATTAATTGCTGTTAAGCTGATCACTCTTTATAACATTCTGGAGTATATACAAATTGCCATTATAAAACCTGAGGCAGTAGACTTTGTAAAAAATAACATTTGTATCATTCTCAAAACTTTTGGCCATGACTGTAGTTAAAAAAGGTGGCCCAATACTGACCCCTGTTGCCTCCACAGGTAATATCAATCCAATCGGAGAATGTGCCATAGAGGACAACCCTCTGTTTTCTATCACTAAGCCAATTTCTTACCCAAATACACAGATTTTCCCCTACTCCCAGCAGTCTCATTTTATGTTCCAAGCCTTTATGCAGCACTGGAATGCTGCTAGGAAAAGAACAATAGGCATCATACTCCATACACTTCTCCTCTCATGAGGAGGGTTGGACAGGTATCTTTGGAAATGAAATCGGTGACTATCACAATAAGGGCATTAGTTTTGTTTCAAGGGGGGAATCAGATATTATTCAGATAATAACAATTTGGTATAAATTATGAACCTGGAAGTACACTCTAACTGCTGGGGTGGTTTCATATATTGAGGGCTGGATTTTTACTCTAATCCCTGTATAAGTAGAGTAGAAACTCGTCACTCCATTGAATTTTTATTTCCAAGAGAACGCAATACAAAAATGATGTGTGTAACGTTTGGATCGACAAGGCTTTCTTCAGATATGAATTGCTGAAGAAAAAGGAGAGAATATAGAATAAGAGACAATGTGGGAGATTTATCAGAAGTGTCTGAGGTGAAATTGTTCTAGTTACCCATGGAAACCAATCAGAGCTCAGCTTTAATTTTATAAACAGCTGTATGAAAATGAAAGCTTAAAGGGGTATTCTCATCTGGGCACTCACATTCAATTTCATTAATCTTCCATATATAAACATTTCTTCATTAGATGTTATTAAAAAAATGTTCCTGTGTGAAGATAAATGTAGTGATATGGTCCCTTAGAAACAAGACTGTGTCCTTGGATACGACCACCTCTGCTGGAGGGATTTCACAAAGAAACAAAAAGTTTTTGTAAATCAAAAATGTCCAGGAGTTACTGCAGGTCCCACAGCCGCCCCGTGGTAATGATCGCTGAATCCAGGTGGTCAGGCAGAGCTCAATAGCACATGTCTGGCCACCGCTGCTAGAGTGTGGGGTGGTTGTAACCGAGGAAGCTATCTCATTTCTAAGGGACTGCATGGCTACATTTATGAGAAATTATCTTCACACAGAACTGTGCATAGCGCCCATCTTTAGCACACATGCATATTGGGAGACTTTAATCGTTTTGGGTGCAATTTGAGTCTATTGACTCTTTTAGACAGGTTGTACAAACTTCAATACTAGAACAAGAAAGAGAAAACTCTAACATCTGTGTACAGGAAAGAAGGGCCATTTACACTCATCTGACTACATAAAAAAACCTAGAAACAACTTACATATAACACCAAACTGAACAAGGACTCACCTCAAAAATACACAAGGGATCACAAAGTCATTACAGATCTGTTTGCAGATTCTGCAAATCTTCTGGACTTAATTCCTGAGAATCCCAGAATAGGAGTATTCTATATTCATCCCAAAATACAGAAACTGAAAAAAATATCTCCCATAGGTCCTCTCCCCAAGAGCAGTATTTTAACTACCTTAACTACCTACATGTGGAATCCCTATATTTGAACTTCCCACACAAAGATGGACTAACCGCCTGCCAAATGTATCTCGGGGCTAATGGAATGACCTCAGAATTAGTATTACAGCTCACCAATTTAATTTTAACACATAATTAACCTACACAACTCTGTAACTACCACGGGAACAAAGATGGCACCAAAACTAGAAAATGACTTCCTGGAATTATCTTAAAAAACAACTGTAAAGTAAAGTTTTTTTTCCAACAAATCAATAACTCTTGGGATGTAAAACAACTTTGCCTGTTATCTTTGTTACTTTATCCAGCAGTTTCTTTGCTATCCCCCTCAGATTATCTCAGTGCTGCAGTAGCTCCTTCCTAAGCCTCTGCTGACAAGACAGGAATCCGTAAATTTGTTTATCTGTCAGATTCCTGGGAGGGGAGAGGCTGCTGCTTCCTGCTCACAGAGAAGGTCATGTGACAGAGCTCTCTCTGTGTTAGTGATTGGGATTCCGGCTCTTCTTAGAGAGCTGGATCATTAGGCTTTGCTCACTAAGAAGAGCATGCTATTTTGGATCCTGAATGGCTCCCTTTTAAATATATAATAGGGAAGGACAGGCCAGTTAGTCACCCCACACCACTCTACTTTTAACCCAATTGTATTGAGTCAAAGGGGGCGTGGTGAGCCGGTTAGGGGCGGGATTAAGTGAGCCATTGGCTCACATCATTTACAAACAAGAGCGGGCTTGTTCGCAAACAACACATCACTACTTTGTGTATGTAGAAGAGCTGGAGGTGTTGAGGACTGTGGATGCAGATGTCTGCTACACATAATAGTGAGGTACAAGACCTTCCGTGTCCCCTATCAGTTCCTCCATCAAATTCTGGTATTATACAAAACTATGTCTGTCTTTCCTTTCACCTCATGCCGCAGCCCTTCTCCCACCTTGTACTCAGCAGTGTCAGCTCTATGCAGGTCAGCTATTGACCCTAAGTACTTACACAGCACAGGCTACACACCACATGTTCTTGTTTTACTTATGATTTCTTCCACTTATATACAGTGTTCAAAGGTTTTACTTGTAGGAAACTAAATGGATTTAATGCTAAATTACTTGAAAGAGAACACAAGGCATCATGGGATCTGTGGGCAGCTTGAATTGGACTCAACTTCAGGGCAGGAGCAGGTAGAAGTTAGTCTCCACTCACTTCACCTCTGGTGAGAAAGATTTTTGCAAAGATAACTTTGTAAAGAAAAGGGCGAGCAGCACAATATGAGCACCGTTCTGTTTCTTTTAAAGGGGGAATCGAATAAAATCATTTGGTAAAATCATTATAAAGTTTCCCTTTAAAGGGAATCTGCCATCAATATCAAGCATGATAAACCAGGAACACTTACTCATAAATCCAGGCACTGTGACTGTGCTAATATTGTTATATGACCTCCTTCCTTCTACAATAACCTTTTTTCAACTAATGAAACTAAAGGGCACTGGTGGGTGTTTCAAGAACCCATGAGTGCTGCTTTGTCACAAGCTGTTACAATGATCAGAACATCTCTCTCCCTCCTTTCTCTGTCTGTGTAATCCAGTGAGGGGAGACCTCCTCTGCTCATTGTAACAACAAGTGAAAAGACATCACTGAGGAGCTCTGGAAACAGTGAGAGCCCCTCCAACTCATTAGGACAATTGTAAAAGTTAATTTTTGATTTAATAAAGCCATGGATAACAAATATAAGAACATTTCCACAGTCACAAGTGTCCCTGGTTTATCATGCTGGATTTTGATGGTAGATTTTTATAAATCTAGGTTCATCTTTGAGGTCTGGGAGATATGGACTGTCTGGTGGTAAGACAGTCATTACCACCAGAGTTCATCGCATCACACTCGCAAGTGTGGAACGGGCCTAACTCTCTTGAATTTGCTTTTCTAGGTTACTTCTGCCCCAATGAGTCAAATCCTGATGCAATCCTGCTCCAAAGTAGTCAGCTCTGCCCAGTTTAAACATGGGAGCAGGTCCTCCATGGGTGGTCTGGGGAGTAGACCAGCTGTTAAGATGGCAAGTACACAGTGCAGCACAGTGCTAAGGAGAGGGGATATGTGTGTAAACAGCTTTTGTGTTCCTCGGAACTGGGTAGTGCCCCTCTGAAGAAAGAACTGCTCACAAACCTCCTGAATTTCTTCTACACAACCTTTTCCATATGATTACAGATCTTAAAGGGGTTTTCCCCACAAAACAAGTTAGGCCCTATTCATTGGATAGGACCTAACTTGCTGATCGGTGCAGGTTTTAGTGATGAGATCCCCACAGATCATGAGAATGAGGGATCCAATGCTCCCGAGATGAGTGGAGCAGTCAGTCAGCAACCTTTGGCAGCTCCATAGAGACGAACAGGGCAACCCTGCCATGCAGGACCGGCTGCTCAGCTCACATCGGAAGCTACAAATAGTCCGACAGGGATACATTGAACCCAATTGGATCCCCCATTCTCGCGAACTGTGGTGTTTTCATCTCATCCCTATCCTATTGATAGGGCCTATCTTGTTTAGAGGGAAAATCCCTTTAAATGGCCACTGACTTCTCAGACAACTTGTGCTCTTTTAATAATCTGTCCTATGCTGAACACAATTGCCTAATTTACGCAATTTACACATTTTTCTGTATTCACAGTGAACAATCAATCTAAAACATTAACCAAACTTTTCAATTTGCAATCTGCTTTCTCTTGTATTCTCTAATAGCCAGATCCCAAGACTGTATACATGAATAAATGCAGGGGTAGAGTGCCAACCTCTTGGAAACTAGAGTTTGGAAAACAAGGTGGACGTCGATGTGGCACAGACTTATATCAAAATGTCAATTTATTGATTAAAAAAAGGGCTGGTATAATATCTTGGTACAAAAAAAGAATTAAAATAACATCGGACACAGATAAAATAACAAAGCAGAACAATTCTGTGACAATTCCTGACTGGCCCAGACAGAGCCCGGACCTAAACCCAATTGAGTGTTTCTGGAGAGACTAGAAAATGTCTTCCACCAACGTTCACCATCCAACCTGAGGAACCGGAGGATCTGCAAAGAAGAGGCAGAGGATCCCAAAATAAAAGAAGAGCTTTACTATCCTCATGCTGTTTGCCGGCAGGAAGTCTGTGTGTGTGTGAGCTCATCTTGGAATGCAAGCGTGGGGGCCACTGCAGAGAGAAGCTCAGTGCAGGAGAACAATGTGTCCTGCCCGACCCTAGACTTCTGATTTAGGGTCGGATCCAGGGGCAACCGAAATTGTATACACCAGGACTGATAGAGACAGGTTGGAATTATATCTGTGAAATGTATTTTTGTTAATAACATTGAATTAGAGAATGTGCTATTTTATTATCCTGAGTATATTTAAGAATCTTGTCTTTGTGAAAATACCCCTTTAAATTACATCTACCATCAGGATCAAGGATTGTAAAGCAAACACACTTACTTGCTAATGTGTGTCCTTTCTGGCAGCATCTGCTCCTCTTTTAGCTTCTTATGCTCATATTTTTACAAAAACAAAGCTTCAAAAATTATGCAAATGATACTGGGGCGGCTCTGGGCTCCATAGGCAGTAATGGAGTCTTAAGACCATCAGGTTTATTTGCATAATTTTTAAAGCCTTTTATCATAAAAACAAGGGCATAAGAAGCTAAAAGAAGAGCGGGCACACATCATCATGGGCGATAGATTTCCTTCAAATACGGTGTTGAATAGTAAAATAAGGACGGATCATAATTCCTTTTACATAAATTGTAAAAACATTAATAGAAAACATTACAGGAAATCAGGATCGCAAATTACAGGGCAATAATATATATCAACCTGAGATCATATCACAGAATTATAGGATCATCTGTGAGTAATCTGATTTTCTAGACCAGACCTGCACTTAGACAGCACAATGACTCATCTTTACACGGCAGAATACACGGCTCTTATTATATTATGGATCAGATTCCCTGTACATTTCTTCTATCTTTCATGCAACAAATGACTCATAGCCATTCATTGTGTCCCATCCTGCATCTCTTGGCCTCGCTAATAGGTATTGACTATCTGTTTAGTTGTAATTACAGTGGTGCATCGGCTGATAAAAGGTTTTGCTGAACGTTGGTGAAATCATTGTCATTTGATGCACTATATATTCTTAGTAATTAGAGCTCGGAGACAATTAGAATATTCAGTTCTCCCAATTAAATGGTATTACCATCTCTCCAATAGACCTCCTTCTGAGAAGAACGCCCCTTAAAGGGGTTTGTCCAAGAAAGAAATTTCTCAAATTTTAATACCTAGTTTATGTTTACATAATTAAGATAATTTTTTTAGATTCCATTGCTGACTCAGCTCCTCTAAATATGGTGGTCACTGTAAAATTAAGGCATTAATTGTGTGTGGGCACTAGCTGAGCAGACACTCCCTGAATCCTATGTACTATGAGATGCTGTGTGCTGACAATGTGCTTAGATTATCAGGAATTAGGTTTATCTACTCTTTTATTTAGCTTCTGAACATTCTACTAGTATCTGACACATACAAAAGGAGAGATGAGACAGATCAGAGATGAGGGATGATGAGATCTATAAAATGATTGATATAAAACACAATGACACTCTCAGCCCTGCTGACCATAACTATTAGCCAGTAACCAGTAACTATTCAGATAGTGAGTGCCAGCTGGAGACTCAGGTTGAATGTCGAAATGGGTTGTCAGGACTATTAAGCCATTAAATGCCTGAATACAAATCATTGTGTATCTATTTTAACCCAGAAGCACAGTATACCCCTTACCGTCCTTCAAGAGTTTTCAGGTGGTTGCCCGAAATCAAAGTAGTATTTGCTGCACCCATTGGGTAACCAGAAAAGGAAGCAACCAACCACCTCCATGCATCCCTTTTTTGATTATATATCTCTGCTTTTAAAAAAATGTTATGCTCCTCTCCTACACCATTTGGCACCTGCTGCAACTCCTTTGTCCCATATATGAAAACATCTATTTTAAGCTAGTGATCAGTTTCAATAGTCTATGCTATACTGATTTTAAAAAATGACTTTGTCTGTATTCTGTATCATTTTAGTACTTTACAAAACTTTATTTCACATTACCTGTCTCTATGCCAGCACTGTGTGTGAGTCCCTAGGGATAAGGAGGGGCAGCTGCAGCAACTTATGTGTGAGTCTCCTCTCGTCCACAGTCATCCAGCTTAGTCGGAGTGGTGCAAATCTATCATGTACATTGAGCAAGCAGGGAAGGGAGGGGGGTGGTGTGGAGTAGAGGAAGTATGCATGAAGAACCAGGTTATGTGAAACAAAGTTTTATAAATTACTGAAATGATTAAGAATTCTGACAAAAGCATTTTAGACATAAGCTATTGGAACCTGTCACTAGCTACAAATGACATTCCTGATGACAGGTTCACATTAAGTTGACCTCAGCCCTCAGACCAATATAACTATGCACCCCTTGTACAAAGAATTGCTTTAAATCAGCCTGCCCAAACAAAATGATTTACACACATTTATAGTAATTCATGTTTCTCCCAGAAATGACTCAGGATAACGTGTTCCAATAAAAAGTTTTAATCAAAGAAAGAATATTTAGAATTTTCAGTTTACAGAGATTCTCTTCAAAATAGCAAAAGCAACAACTACACAAATGTAAAACATATACATTATTATATAGTCTTGGACTTTACATAATTTATTAAAGAGAGATCTGTCACCATTTTCTAACCTTTTACATAAACACAGCGGAGTGGTCAGACCCTCTAAATCATGATGGAGCTTTTCTTTGTTTATTATCTAGGTCTGTCTATCAGTATGTTTGCTGCTGCAATGTGTTTATTATGTTTGTTATGCATTTTCAAGGTAAAGTAGGCAGAAATCAATACCTGCTAAAATCAACTTGAAAGCCAGCCTAGGCCAACTTGAACAAATTTTGATGAAAGGCTTTTATGGGAGCTTGTGGGCCCCAATGCTAAATCTATAAAAGGGCTATCATCCCTAATATATAGGGGTAATCTCCTCTTATCATGAAGAGGGCCACTTTGGGTCTGGGATAACTGAAACCTCTGAGACCGGAAATTGTATAGAGAATTTGTCCACTCCCCTTCAGATGTGTCCATCCTTACTTTAGATCAACCAATATTGCAACATGGTATGAGAATCCTCAATAGGACCCACCTCCCAGCACAAACAAACTATAGCCAGCCATAGACACATAAACATAAACATTAGAGATGAGCGAGCACTAAAATGCTTGAGTGCTCGTTACTCGAGTCGAACTTTTCCCGATGCTCGAGTGCTCGTATCGAATAACGAACCCCATTGAAGTCAATGGGAGACTCGAGCATTTTTCATTGAAAGAACACTGAAGAAGAACAGATGTTTGCAGATGTTTTCACTGAAAGAACACAATGAAAGAACACTGAAGAACACATTGCAGATGTTTCCGTACATCTGCTAACTTATCCGAAGACACGAGTGCCGAACGGTGTTGTTCACAATAGTATGTGAAGAATATTATGTGTGAAGAACGCATTGCAGATGTATGGAAAAATCTGCAATGTGTTCTTCACACATATTGTTCTTCACATACTATTGTGAAGAACACCGTTCGGCATGCTTGTCTTCCGATAAGTTAGCAGATGTACGGAAACATCTGCAATGTGTTCTTCACTGTGTTCTTCACTGTTTTCTTCACTTAAATGATCCTGTGTTCACTGTTTTCATTGTATTCTTCACTGTTCTTCACTGTGTTTTCTTAAGTAAATGCTCGATCTCGAGTCGACGAGATACTAGTCTGAGCAACGAGCCGTTCCGAGTACGCTACTAATCGAACGAGCATCCTCGCTCATTTCTAATAAACATCTCATGAGATAGTTTTACAAAATCATGTTTTTATGAAAATCTGATAATCTGATACTCAGCATAAGACATGTTGAGCCAAGAGGAAAAAGTAAGGAAAGACACATCTGTAAGATTTTATAAAGGAAGAAAGTGGTGGCAGATCTTCCTTAATACATGAAAAGCTTATACAAATAGAAGCACAAGGCTAATACTCTTAAGTCATGGTGACTACGTTCCCACATAGTGGGTATTACTTTGCTTAGAAAAACATTCATGTAAAAGACAAACATGAAAACACTTTCTGTTACACTCCTCACATAAAAAATATCTGTATTCAGATTACCAGATATCCCAATTCTAATGTTACATACCCCAACACTACTGGTTTACCCATTACCATACCAGATCCTATGACCTGGCACTAGGTTTGTACCAGGAAGCACCTTTGCAATGTTTCGGGATTCCACTTTTAACTTCCTGTTATGATCTCTGATACAGGGATCTATGGAGGAATTTATCATTTACATATGATCAGGGTAGGCTTACACCGTCTAGACTCAAAATTTGGAGGGAACAGTGCACAATTATTTTTATAGACAGGTGGTACCGCTATGGGGTAGTCATGTATCCCTATCAGTCTCCAAGCTATGAAGACAGTAATCAGGTACCATAAGCACAACTTACTCTGTTAATATGATTTATCTGTAAAATATAATGTGTAAATTAGATATTATTTGATCACAAAAATATGAACACATCGATCACAAGGCACCAATAGACAAGGTATACAGTAAATATAACAAATTGCTGGATTGGCAGCAAAATCTCTTAACGATGCCTTAGACTTCTGCATAGCGTAGGTCACAAAATAAGTAACCTATGTCTTTCTAACATTCCAAAAAAATGAAAACATAAGTACCTACAACACTGGTCACATGTTTGATTCACTAAAGCAAATTGATGGCTGGTCATCTATATATCAGGGGGGATGGATCAGGCATGTTCGATATCTACATGTTCAATCCTTTGTTTTGAAGACACAAGCCAGTACCGGAAGTGCGTCATCTACTTATAGACAGTATATGCATGAGTTTTCAAGTGTATAAAGGGTAATGTCGACAACCCCTATATGCCCTGACGTGAATAATAGACAGAATTAAAGGGTTTCCCCAATTAATATGTCCCTTTCTTGCCTTTTAACTGAGCACAGGTCACAAAACATGGCAATACACACCAGGCTGTGATGTACACTATTCATGGGCCCTCATGTTTGAAAAGATATATAACCAGCTATATGCTCTTTGTAGTGTCGCAGTAGCACAGAGGTATAATATGAGCTTTCCCATGTCATAAGCCTTTTACTGGAGGTTTAGAAAGTCAAATAAACTTAAATGGAAGATCTGGATTTACTGAAAATAAACTCCATTTGAAGTGGCCACATGAACTTTGATTATCGTTGGCAGCGGGCCACCTCCATGTGAAACTTAGTATTTGTTGCCAATTTGTAAACACAGCTGGCCATAAAAAAAATTCTCATCCTTTCAATGGATTTACAACCCCATCCAAACTCCTGAGTCACCCAGACATTCCAAGTCCAGAGAATGAGCATTTTTCCATGGAAGACAACATGTGGTTCTATGACTGCTTATTACTAGACGATGTAAAGTATTCAATTGTGGGGGGATTAAGGATATACCTGGAAAGATAAGTATTTTATTTTTTAGTATATCAGATATAACTGTATACTCAATTCCAGAGAAAAAAATGAGATTCTGTTATTCTGTATAACCCACTTTATTGTCATTGATTCTAAACTGGTTTTAATGTTTTGCATGTACCTACTCCATAAACAGGATAATCCCAATCAGTTAAGCAACCTGTACACAGTGTTCTATCTGCAGGCAGCATCTCATAGAACAGCTGGGGCTGAGCAGATTGTACAAAATGTCCTGTATGTAGGCAGCATGTTATAGAGCAGGAGGAGGTGAGACGATTGTACACAGTGTCCTCTGCGCAGGCAACATGTTATAGAGCAGGACGAGCTGAACAGATTGCACATAGAATACTGTCTGCAGGCAGCATGTTATAGAGCAGGAGGAGCTGAGAAGATTGTACTTAGTGTACTATTTGTAGACAGCATGTTATAGAGTAGCAGATGAGTAGATTGTACATATTGTTCTATCTGCAGGGCGTATGGTATATGGCAGAAGGAGATGAGCAAAATGTTGATGGTTTCCTATCTGGAGGTATAATGTTATAAAGCAGGAGGAGCTGTCATGTGCATTGAGCAGGGGAGGGAGGGGGATGGTGTGGAGAAGAGGAAGAATACATGAAGAGATACAGGCACACACAGGCTGCAGCGGCCCCTCCCCTGGGACACATCATAAGCGGCTGGCAAGGAGCCAGGTAATGTGAATTAAAAATCTCAGCAGAGATAAGTCCCCTGATGGTCTGGCAGTGACTTACTAGCATTACTTTCCTAAATCAAAATAAATCCACGTGTGTTCATGGATGGGGGATATCGACAAGTGCTGCTGTCAATTGAATGAGTGTCTGGTTTATAAAGTATTTGCATATGAATCAAATTAGTAATTATGGATCCTTGGGCAGGTGACCTTCCCAGGAGCCCTAGAGAACTATCTACTTAATTCTCCAACCATGACAGATGCTTTTCTGAGGGCACATCTAAGGATCTACTCTACAACACTTTTGGGAGCAAACGTTACATTAGGGATGCTGACCATTCTTAGCGGATATAACAAAATCCCATCGTTTTTTAAAGTTGGTTATCTTGTAACACACATTTCTGGGCATTTTCAGTGAAGAAGAAAGAAAAGGAAGGAAACATTCGTGCACCTGCGAATCTGGCACTGGAAAGGTTCCACATTGTACATGGACGGAAATGTTATTATAGATATAAAATGTGCACGGATAACGAAACATGTCCAAGGGCGTAACTAGGAAAGCAGACCTAGCAGACTTCTTAATGGGGCCTGCTTAAAAATATACATATTACACTCATATATACCCACAAATTTATACACCTATACACATAAACATGCAGTTCTTCACTCTACACACACTATACACATCACATATACACACATTGAGTGCCATATACAGACATACAGCATATATACACAAATACAGTATATATATATATATATATATATATATATATATATATATATATATATATATATATTTATATATACCATATACACATCACAGATACACATTTAAACAGCATATATACATCACATATATGTTATAGATCTTTAGTGTCAGGTTGGATGACAGGGCCCCCTAACACTGTGGGCCCCATAGCAGCTGGTACGGCTGCTACCGCTGTAGTTACATGCTTGTACATGTATTAAATATCTATGCAGTGTCCCAGTGTCAGCTGCCGTATTGGGTAGTAGGGGAAGAGCGTTGGTTATATAAGCCCTTGATTGTCTGATGCTCAGGGGGATTTTTCTTAGAAATAATCTTAGGTATATCATAAGCCACGCTGTTTTTTAGCAGCAGGCTTTGTGTTATTAGGAAGGAATTTGGTTCTCACCATTGTGGTGTCATAGATGAAATTTATTGTACCCTTGAAGGAAGGATACAAGTCTACTGTAAGACATGCCCACTTCACCACCCTAGGAGGATTACCCATGTCAGCTCCTGTCTCTGTTTCCTACATGACTCCACCTTGTGGATAGAATTTTGTTTAGCAGCTATAAGTGCTCCAGCTGCACCACCACTACATACCATCCAGGGCCTCCTCAAACAACACCGACCAGGGACGACTACCGGAGAAAGCTTCGGCTTGCACAGTGTGGCCATCAGGTTTATTGTTGCCCCTGTAGACCATGGGTCTCAAGAATTTATGGGGTTTCTAAAGGCCACAACATCCAGGGCTCTGGAGGACCTGATCAATCCTCCCAGGATCTGCTACCACTACTGTCCTCCTGCCTCCCATCCTAAAACATTTTCAGAGGTCATCTGGTTCAACCATCATCTACTCCAGAGTTTGATCTTAGGCATTACAAGGGTTGTCAAGGACTGGAACAAATGTCTTTCCAGAGACAACTCCACTCTTGTCCATGGCCCCATGCCTACACATAACATGGACAGATACTGTACTGTTTCTCGAAAACATTGCATGCTTATTTCTAATTCAATAAACTCCTTTAACAATTTTAATAAATAACACATACAACTTCATTATATAGGAATGTTTGTATAGATAAAGCTATTAGTATCTATTATTAGCCCTACATTTTTTCAGTAGTCTGCAAGTAATCAATAATACGTGCCTTTAACCCCTTAAGGACGGAGGGTTTTTCGGGTCATTTCTCGCTCTCCAACTTCAAAAATCCATAACTTTTTCATTTTTACGTGTACAGACCTGTGTGAGGGCTTATTTTGTGCGTAACAAATTTTACTTTCCCGTAATGTTATTTATTTTAACATGCCGTGTACTGCGAAGCTGAAAAAAAATTCCAAATGTGGAAAAACTGAAAAAAAAACCGCACGTTTTGTGGGCTCAGTTTTTTCGACTTTGACTGTGCACTCAAAATAACACCTCAGCTTTATTCTTTGGTTCAGTGCGATCGCGGTGATACCAAATTTATACAGGTTTTATTGTGTTTTAATACATTTTCAAAAATTAAACGAATGTGTACAAAAAAGAAAAAAAAATTTTTGCCATCTTCTGACGCTAATAACTTTTTCATACTTTGGTGCACGGAGATGTGTGAGGTGTCATTTTTTGCGAAATGATGCGACGTTTTCATTGCTACCATTTTGAGGTCTGTGCGGCAAGCACCGACCGCGGTTATTAGCGATGGGGGTTTTCTGCAATATGCAAAAACCCCCACCTTTGTATGAAGAGGACTCAGCCCATGAGCCCTCTTCACACATCCCTTATACCTCTGCGCCATAGAGCTACGGCACAGAGCGTTAAGGGGTTAATATCTAAGCAGGAGAAATATAACATATTAACAGAAGACAACACAACTTGAGGTCATTTGCAGATGGCCATGTTTCTTTTGAGAAACATATTGGGGGAGATTTATCAGAAGTGGCTGAGGTAAAACTAGTTGTCTATGGAAACCAATCAGAACTCTTCTTTAATTTTATAAACTGCTGTGGGAAAATGAAATCTGGGCTCTGATTGGTTGACTTGGGCAACTTGAACAGTTCTGCTTTCACACACTGCTGAAAAATCTCCCCTATTCTGTATGTTGGACGGATTTCATGGATTAAGCACGTCCGTATGAACAAATCACACTGCGTGGTAGCAAATTAGGATCCAGTAAGCACCTGAACAGCTGAACTCAGTCCACACATGGACGTTTTTGTTTGACGGAAATGAACATGGATGGACTCAACACTCAATGTTTGTTCGGGATGAATAACATCCTCAATGTACTCTGAGAAGTGCTGCAAGTTTTAAATATACACTCTATATAAATGATAAAATATTTCTCCTTTACTCATTGGAGGGAATTTATCATTAGGTTTTTTGGCATTGTTTTGGCACAGTTGTGGTGCACATACTGTTTGGTGACTTTCCAGTGCACCAAATGAACATAGGACACTGCAAAGTCACTTTACAGTAGACCCTGCTTGAGCCAAACTCATTATTTGCTCAGACTAGTTTTAATAATACTGAACTATATTCATGATTTGCGATTTGGCGCAAAATTTTCGTTTGGGCACATGTTTTGCCGCAAAATGACTACAGTCATCCCCTGCCATAGAAATAGGAAATAAACCACTACCAAGACCAATTGCTCATTAGACGGACATGTGCGGCAAAAAAAATACGATTTTACGACAAAAAATAAAACTAATACAACAATATACGTAGAACACAGACAACCAAGTCAAAAAGATAAATTGTAATGATAAATTCCCCCCATTGAATGGAAACTTTCAGTGTTAAAGGGAACCTGTCACCAGGAAACCCATTTTTAGCACTCCCCAAGTCCCCACAGAGCATAGTACATACACTGCCAAAGTGTTTTTGTATAAAAAATAGGTTTTACAGAAAAAAAAGTTATGTTATATTGTACCTTTCATTAGCATCTGCTGTGTGACTAGGCACTCGTCCCCTGGGAGTGGCTGGAAAGGAACAGTTCCCCCCACCCCACCCTTGGGAAACTGCTCCTCCATGTGTCCTTTTCAAATATATGAATAACTCAGCTCACCCGGGATTGGCTGTAGAGGAGCAGGGGGCGTCGCTAAGCCAAGCGATGGGCGTTTTCACTGGCAAAAATACGTTTCATTCTTAAAAAAGAAGAGACATTCTCAGGGACTGGATGAGGAAGTGACTGTAGTTGTTTCCATAGACACACAGGATTATGAAACTGCTAGCAGAAGCTGCTATTGTAGAGACTGGTGAATATTATATAGCTTATTCATGTAGCTGCATACTGTGACATGACTATTCCCACATAATATCCCCCTCTATTTATCTACTGACCAAAAATATTCCATAATTACATTAAATATAGTCATTTTAGAGGATGTGCAGATATGGCAGAACTGCCCCAATGGCAAGTGCACCTCTTGCCCTGAATACTGCTTAAAATTGTTCTGCTACATATAATCAAGTTTTTATAAATTTGTTTAGTTTAAGAAGCTGTGTCATAAACATGGGTATCCAAGTATTAGACATCCCAGAAAAAAACTTACAAAGATGGCAAGAATTTTTTCCATTATATGGGGTTCCAGAAAAACAAATTGCCATATATTGAAATGGTATCTTGAAATCCGTAGAGCTAAAAATTGATAGAGCTGAGCACGCTTTAAGAGTACAATGCGTTGGCTGAAAGTTTTCCATTGATTAGCAGAAGTTAGGTCCATATACACAAGTGGTCTTAACTATTAAGAGAACTAACGTCTCAATAAAGCCCTTCATTTGCAGTCATTAGAAACACTAAATTCTTGCCAGCAAGTTGCATAGCTGTGAAGGGTTTCAATTAGTCTGCTGATATCCCCGGAGCGCTCAGAATTCTTCTCCCCCCTTTTACTACTACCGGTAGGTTTTGGCCGTCCTGGAGTCTGGAAAGTAAATGGAAAAGCAAAATGTTAAATTTCATTCTAGATAGAAAGTTAAAAGAGAGCTTATGTCAACAGAAAAGGATACATTATTTTGGTCAAATGGGTCTATCTGATGGGACCATCAGCGATCACAAGTGGATAGTGGAACCATTCCCCCTAATAAATGGAGCAGCAGGTTAAACAGACTCCCTGCCACTCCAATAATCTTCTGTGGAACTTTCAGATATAGACAAGTGGTGTGAATATTTTCTGTAAACTTTTAAAGTTAACATTTTTCTAAAGCTCAATAAAAAATATGCAGTTGAATCAAGCCCCCTCTTCCTCAGAAACCCCCCTTCACTGTAATGGATGGTCCTGCATCCAGAGACATCATTATCCAGATCTCCTGGAGTCCAATTTATGGTTTCAATCATAGAGGAGGAGGCATTCAGAGCTCCCCAACTCTCCTCCTCGTTGACTTTATACAACCAATTTACATCTATCTTCAAAGTTGATTTTCAGGATGATATCACCAAGTTGGGCCATGAAAGAAACAAAAACTAGAAGGTGTTACTGTTTGACAATATTCTGGTAGTGGTTTATTAGGCCAATTGCTGATGACAGGTTTCCTTTAATGTACACTGTGCACACCATCTTGACAAAACAGAAATGTAGGAATTTTTTTATTAATTTACTAAACAAGAAAAACTGAAATATCACATGGTCGTGGGTATTCAGACCCTTTGCTCAATAATTTGAGTAGAAGCAGCTTTTGAGCTAGTACAGCCATGAGGCTTCTTGGGGAAACTTCAAGTCTCTCCAGAGATGCTTAATTGGGTTTAGGTCAGGGCTCTGGCTGGGCCAGTCAAGAATGGTCACAGAGTTGTTATTTTCTGTATTTTCTGCATTATCTCGGTACTTGGTCGCATTCATCTTTCATTCAATTGCTACCAGCTGTTCTCTCTCTGCCCCCATAGGCTGATGCTGCCACCACCATGTGTCACAGTTGGGATTGTATTTGCAGGTGATGAGCAGCGCCTGGTTTTCTCCACACATACCTCTTAGACTTAACACCAAAAAGAGACCAGAGAATCTTATTTCTCATAGTCCTTCATGTGTTTTTTCCACACTGTATGCGGCTTTCATATGCCTTGCAGTGAGGAGAGGCTTCCCACGGCAGACTTTGGCATAGAGCCCCGACTGGTGGAGGCTGCAGTGATAGTTGACTTTGTGGAATTTTCTCCCATCTCCCTACTGCATCTCTGGAGCTTAGCCACCGTGATCTTGGGGTTCTTATTTACCTCCCTGACCAAAGCTCTTCTCCCACAATTGCTTAGTTTGGCTGGAAGGACAGGTCGAGGAAGAGTTGTGGTTGTCCCAAACTTCTTCCATTTAAGCATCATGAAGACCACTTTGCTCTTAGGAACCTTGGTTGCAGCAGAAATTCTTTTATAACTTTGGCCAGATCTGTACCTTGCCAAAATTCTGTAGCTGAGCTCCTTGGGCAGTTCCTTAGACTTCATGATTCTCATGTGCTCTGACATGCACTGTGAGGTCTTATATAGATAGGTTCCTTTCCTAATCAAGTCCAATAAGTTTAATTAAACATACAATGAAGAAGTAGAACCATCTCAATGATGATCAGAATTAAATGTACAGAAAGTGAGTTATATATGAGTGTCACAGCAAATATCAAATATCTACATTTCTGTTTTTTGTCAAGATGGGGCGCAGAATCTACATTAATAAACAAATAAAAATAACTTTTTTGATTTCACCAATTGGCTGCAATGAAACAAAGAGTGAAACATGTAAAGGGTTCTCAATACTTTCCATACCAACTGTATATACCGTATATACTCGAGTATAAGCCGACCCGAGTATAAACCGAGACCCCTAATTTCAACACAAAAAACTGGGAAAACCTATTGACTCGAGTATAAGCCGAGGGTGGGAAATGCATTGGTTACAGCCTCCCAGTATATAGTCTGCCAGCCCCTGTAGCATACAGCCTGCCCAACCCCTGTAGTAGGTAAAAAAATAACACTGTACTCATCTTTCCGATGTCCCCCATAGGTCCTCTTCTGTCTCAGACTGTCTCAGACAGAAGAGGACCTACGGGTGACGTCAGAAAGGTATCATAGTATATAAGGCTGGAAGGAGACGCAAGTCCATCAAGTCCAACCTTCAAGAATTAAATAAATGTTTTATCCCCATAACCCGTGATATTTTTTCTCTCCAGAAAGTCATCCAGGCCTCTCTTGAACATGTACATAGAGTCGGCCATAACAACCTCCTGCGGCAGAGAGTTCCATAGTCTCACTGCTCTTACAGTAAAGAACCTTTGTCTATGGTGATGGTAAAATCGCCTCTCCTCTAGGCGTAGAGGATGCCCCCTTGTCCTGGTCACAGGCCTAGGTATAAAAAGATCTTTGGAGAGATCCTTGTACTGTCCGTTCAGGTATTTGTACATTGTAATGAGGTCTCCCCTCAGTCGTCTTTTTTCTAAACTGAATAATCCCAAATTTTGTAATCTGTCAGTGTATTCTAATCCCCCCATTCCCCTAATAATCCTGGTTGCTCTCCTCTGCACCCGTTCCAGCTCTATTATATCCTTTTTATACACTGGTGCCCAAAACTGTACACAATATTCCATGTGTGGTCTGACCAGGGATTTGTATAAGGGCAAAACTATGTCTTTATCATGAGAATCTATTCCTCTCTTGATACATCCCATTATTTTATTTGCTTTAGCAGCAGCCGCCTGGCTCTGGTCACTAAAATTAAGTTTACCATCCACCAATACCCCCAAGTCCTTTTCAGCTTCAGTTTTACTAAGTAATTGACCGTTTAGAACATAATTATACTTTTTGTTTCCATGGCCCAAGTGCATAACTTTACATTTATCTACATTAAACCTCATCAAACATTTCTCTGCCCATCCCTCAAGCTTCCACAAATCCCTCTGTAATGCTAAACTATCGACCTCAGTATTTATTACTTTACACAGCTTAGTATCATCTGCAAATATTGAAACTTGACTGTGTAAACCCACTACAAGGTCATTAATAAAAATATTAAAAAGAAGTTGCCCCAATACTGACCCCTGTGGCACTCCACTGGTAACATCAACCCAATCTGAGAATGTGCCATTAATGACCACCCTCTGTTTTCTATCACTAAGCCAATTACTTACCCAGATACACAGATTTTCTCCTATTCCCAGCAGTCTCATTTTATATACCAACCTTTTATGTGGCACGGTGTCAAATGCCTTTGAGAAGTCCAGATATACAACATCCACAGCGTCCCCCAGATCCAGTCTTGAACTTACCTCCTCGTAGAAACCAATCAGATTAGTCTGACAGGACCGATCTCTCATAAACCCATGCTGACGCTGGGTTATAAGGTTGTGCACAGTGAGATACTCCAGGATAGCATCTCTAATAAACCCCTCAAATATTTTCCCCACCACAGCAGTTAGACTTACGGGTCTGTAGTTTCCAGGATCGCTATTTGATCCTTTTTTGTATATTGGTACCACATTTGCTATGCGCCATTCCTGTGGAACATAACCAGTCCTCAGTGAATCTTCAAATATTAAAAATAACGGTCTGTCTATCACCGTACATAATTCATGCAGAACCCGGGGGTGTATGCCATCTGGCCCCGGTGATTTATCTATCTTAGTGGTTGCGAGGCGGCGCCGTACCTCTTCCTGGGTTAAACTGTTGACATTATAAAAAGAATTAACATTATTCCTCATTGTGTCTTCCACCAGGGGATTTTCCTGGGTAAAGACAGTTGAGAAGGCGACATTCAGTAGATTGGCCCTTTCCTCATCTCCTTCCACCATGACCCCCATGTTATTTCTAAGGGGACCCACACTCTCTGTTTTTAGTTTCTTATCATTTATATACTTGAAAAATAATTTGGGATTATTTTTGCTCTCCCTGGCAATATTTCTCTCAGTCTCTATTTTTGCGGCCTTTATCTGCTTTTTACAGGATTTATTTTTCTCTCTATAATCCTGTAATGCCTCATCGCTACCTTCACGTTTTAGCACCTTAAACGCTTTATCTTTCTCGCTTATTGCTTTCCTTACAAGACTAGTTAGCCACATAGGGTTTTTCTTGTTCCTTTTATGCTTTTTCCCATAAGGTATGTGTTTCTCACAGGACTTTTTCAGAATATATGAGAAAAAGTCCCATTTTTGGGGGGGGCTTTTGTCCTTGAGAGCATTATCCCAGTCTATGCCTTTAAGGTCTTCCCTTAGTTGCTGAAAATTTGCCCTCCTGAAGTTTAGAGTGTTGGTTGCCCCTTCACTAACGCTCTTAGTAAAGCGTAATACAAAATCAATGATATTATGATCACTATTCCCCAGGTTCCCCCCAACCTGTAGTTTTGATATCCTATCAGGTCTGTTAGTAAGGATAAGGTCCAGCAGTGCCCCCCCTCTTGTTGGCTCCAGGACTAGTTGCGACAGGTAATTGTCTTTTGTTGTTGACAAGAACCTGCTACCTTTGAAGGACCTGCAGGTTTCTACCCCCCAGTCAATATCTGGGTAATTGAAGTCCCCCATGATAAGTACTTCACCATGCTTTGAAGCCGCATCCATTTCACTTATCAGCATTTCCTCTGCTGCCTCCATTATATTTGGAGCCTTATAACAAACCCCTAGTAATATTTTATTTTTATTTTTCCCTCCTCTTATCTCCACCCATAGGGACTCCACATTTGCATTTGTGTTACTGATGTCATCTCGCAAGACGGGCTTGAGGCAAGAATTCACATATAAACAAACCCCTCCCCCTTTTTTATTTATACGATCCTTTCTAAAAAGACTATAACCATCTATAGTAACAGCCCAGTCATAGCTACTGTCCAGCCATGTCTCGCTGATACCCACTATATCATATTTCCGTTTCAACATCAAGAGTTCCAGTTCCTCCATTTTGTTTGTGAGGCTTCTGGCATTTGTGTACATACACTTTATATGGTTTTCCCTGTCCGTATTCCTTTTGTCCTTATTCCCCAATCTCATTCCAGCCCCCCTTCCTCCCCCATGGACTATGACCCTTCCCAGCTCTCTATGTACACCGTCTATTTGCCCTGCACAAGTGTAATTGCCCTCCCCCCAGGTCTCTAGTTTAAACACTCCTCCAACCTTCTAGCCATTTTTTCCCCTAAAACAGCGGCCCCCTCCCCATTGAGGTGCAGCCCATCCCTACTGTAGAGGCTGTAGCCCACAGAAAAGTCATCCCAGTTCTCCATGAACCCAAACCCCTCCTTCCTACACCAACTTTTGAGCCACTTATTTACCTCCTTGATCTCCCGCTGCCTTTCTGGTGTGGCACGTGGTACAGGCAGTATTTCGGAGAAAATTACCTTTGAGGTCCTTGCCCTGAGCTTATGGCCTAAATCTCTGAAATCATTTTTAAGGACCTTCCACCTACCTGTTACTTTGTCATTAGTGCCAATGTGGACCATGACCGCTGGTTCCTCACGAGCCCCTCCCAGTAATCCGTCAACCCGATCCGCAACATGCCGAACCCGAGCACCCGGCAAACAACACACTGTTCGGTATGCACGGTCTTTGTGGCAGATTGCCCTGTGTGTTCCCCTAATAATGGAATCTCCCACTACCAGCACCTGTCTGACCTTGCCTGTGCTCCCATTACCCTTCTTACTGGAGCCGACATTCCCCTGGTTGCTAGCGGCCATGTCTTTCTGCAGCATTGCTACCCCAGAGCTGATATCCCCCTCATCCACCAGCCTGGCAAACTTATTGGGGTGCACCAGATCAGGACTAGACTCTCTACAACTCTTCCCTCTACCCCGCCTTCTACATGTTACCCAACTAGCTGCCCCCTCATTCTGCACCTCCATACTTCCCTCCCCACAACCATCTTCCCCAGAGAGTTTGTGCTCCAGGAGCAGCAAACTTCGTTCCATATTATCAATTGCCCGCAGCCTTGAAACTTGCTCATTTAGATCCAGAATCTGGGCTTCCAGATGAGCAATTTTCACACACCCCACACAGCAGTATTCCCCCTCGAACGGCTGTTCAAGGAAAGCATACATGGCACAGGATGTACACCGTGTAGCAATGCCACTTATGGAGTCCATAATTCTAATGGGGATTACAATAGAAATATGCACAGAAAGAATTTACAGTCAAAGTAACACAAAACACAGAAGTTACCTGCTAAAGCCCCTCAAACTTAAGTCCTGTCTAGATAAGCAAGGTGAATGCCTCCCTATACCCCCCACACAATATACAGATTATGCAAGTAAAATACCTTTAGATCTACTTGGTTGCAATAAAAAACACACAATGAATATCAGGAAATAAAAATGTAGATGCACTTATCTATTTGTTGCAGGATCCAAAACGTACTCCTTCCCTTAAACCTAAGTCACACTTATGACACTGCACACACTTGGGATCAGTGCACACTCGCTGCCAAGCTCATACACTCACTTTGCTAATGCTTTTTTTTAAAGTTATCGGCCACAAAAATCTGCAGAGCTCACTGCACAAGATCTGGTGAGTTTTGTCTTTATTTTTTTAGTTGACTCGAGTATAAGCCAAGTTAGGGTTTTTGAGCACAAATTTTGTGTTGAAAAACTAGGCTTATACTCGAGTATATAAGGTATATATATATATATATATATATATATATATATATATATATATATATATATTTATTTATTTATTTTTTTGTGAGTATGTGTTTTTTCTTAATGGTGGACATTTTCACAGTTTTTTTAAAATTTAGATTAGTTTTTCAAGATTTCCATATCTATAAGATCCCCAGTTAAAGGAGGAAATGACCCACTGTGGGGCTGATGTCTGATTACCGCTGTACTGGGTCGCAGCTCTGATTAACCGTTTTGGGCCTGGAAATCACATGACATGACCTATTGAGCCTGTGACACTGCCAGCTCTTCTATTCACAGAATAATGCAGCGCGATGCAGTGCGGAGAGGAGAAGGCAGAAGCGGTATTAAGTCAGCGCATGAGCAGGAGAAACTGCAGTGACACCGAAAGACATCACTGCAGACTCGGGCCCCGAACCAGCTGACGTCTAAGGTTAGTAAAGCGGTCGGCATCAATCTAATACATACAAGTCAGATTTACTTTCTCACCCTATGATTTGAAGACTTCAGACAGAGGTTGTTATTGCTGTGTCTCACAAGAGTTGTTAGCCTTTTTTTCAGTTCACCAATTTCAGCGGAACCATTGATCTTCAGATTTTTTAATTGGTGCTTCAGAAAACATCCCCAATAAACCAAGTTCTGTTCAAAATAAGGAAAAGATTAAAAATAACTGTTGTGCAAGCTGTAAATTCCATAATAAATATCAATAGTCCCTAATAAACACACAATGCAGGAAGATGAAAACAATATAAAAGCTGCTCTTAAAAGGTTTTATCTGTTTTTATATGTTTTTATTACATATCCAATACCGTCCTGCAGTCTTTTGAAACACTTAAAAACTTCTGTTACTTAATCAGAGAAAATTTGGTGCGTTTCGCGCATTGAAAAAATCTACTATTTATTTAGTGGTAGATTAACCCCTAAAGCTGCTGGGTAGCGCCTATCAGTGTGTCTATGATTGTTAGGAGTTTTGCTCCTGTATTTTACTCATAAAATATTTTTTATTTTTTAACCAGATAGGGCTGTGGGGGGGGGGGGGGGGGCATTACCAGACCCCCTCTGCGCTTCAGTGTGCTTCTTACACACCCCTCTGAGCACTTCTCTCCCTACTCCTTATCTTGATCTCCCATCCCATTGTCTGCCGGAAATATTGTGGCAGCACAGTGAAGATACTCCCTGCTGCACAAATATTTCTGGCTGACAGTGGGAGAGGAGATCAAGAGAAGGA
Source organism: Engystomops pustulosus (assembly GCF_040894005.1). Classification (NCBI taxonomy): domain Eukaryota; kingdom Metazoa; phylum Chordata; class Amphibia; order Anura; family Leptodactylidae; genus Engystomops; species Engystomops pustulosus. Next base: position 37,296,721 of record NC_092415.1, on the reverse strand, counting down.
GCAGGGGAAGAAGGGCTCCGAGGGGTAATGTGCCACCAAAGCCCTTGTGCTTAATTTACATAAAAATAAAGATTGTTTATAACCTATAGTTATAATTATGCTGCTGGGAGCTACCTAAAAGAGTTAATGGTTAATCTACTACTAAGTGACAGATTTCCTTTAACCCTTTTTAATACATTTTCATACAAGTAAAAATTATGGTAATAAAAAACAGGGTTTAACAGAGGTGCCCTGTTTGTGCAGCCTGATGTTTGAAACTCGTTCAGGGAGCCCCCTGCTGATGTTATTGCCCCTGACAAACTTCAGAGTAGTAAAAGGGACTGCTAACAACATGGCTGTCTCTCTCACCGACTGCATCCCTGCCACAAGCCCCTTACCATCTGTCTAGGTGCACGATTGCAAGGGGATGGGTTAGAGATGGCACAGAAAGCCCCTCCGATCTCCATAGGACTGCAACACCAGCAGAAATAGAACCTGCTATGTAATCTGCAGACAGTCACATGGCCCGGTCACGGTCTGGCGAGACATGAAGGCCTCACCGCACCATGACCGTGCAAAATAGAAGTCAATGGAGGCCTTGAGCTAGCTGTAATTTGAGCATCTAACTCACGTCTGCCATTTATGGTCGTGTGCATGGTGTCCTAGGCTGAATCCCTGTGCAATCCCTACAGCGCGGCAGAAAGGACATTGCGCCAGTCAACTCTCTTGACTTGTTTATGTCAGTAAATGTGGATGCTTGTACTTTACATGACAAACTATGCCAATCTCAGAGCAGTCTCATCTGGGGAGTTCATCCTACGACAAATATATAAATAAATTGATAAATAGGCATTACCAATTGGTAGTGTGCGCTGCATAGCCTGACATTGTCCAATCTGAGACATGAGATAACCTAAGGACACATCCTATTTTAATGCCTATTCCACTGACACGCACATCTTATAAACAATATCAATATTTTTACCTTGAGTTGGCAACAAAATGTACCAATATCTCTGGAAACATTTAGGCAAGTAGCCTTAGACATGTGTCGGATCTCGTCTACCTAACAGAAAAAATAAATTTAATATACTGAAGCATAGACATTCATATTTATCAATGTGGTCTCTCCATAAATACAAGTATAACCTACAATTATTTTAGAGGAGAGGTGGTTCTACCATCACCATAGACAGGGGACATCCTCTACACCTAGAGGAGAGGCGGTTCTACCATCACATAAACAGTGGGCATCCTCTACACCTAGAGGAGAGGAGGTTCTACCATCACCATAGACAGGGGGCATCCTCTACACCTAAAAGAGAGGCGGTTCTATCACCATCATAGACAGGGGACATCCTCTACACCTAGAGGAGAGGAGGTTCTACCATCACCATAGACAGGGGGCATCCTCTACACCTAGAGGAGAGGCGGTTCTACCATCACTATAGACAGGGGGCATCCTCTACACCTAGAGGAGAGGCAATTCTACTATCACCACAGACAGGGGGCATCCTCTACACCTAGAGGAGAGGCAATTCTACTATCACCATAGACAGGGGGCATCCTCTACACCTAGAGGAGAGGCAATTCTACTATCACCATAGACAGGGGGCATCCTCTACACCTAGAGGAGAGGCGGTTCTACCATCACCATAGACAGGGGGCATCCTCTACACCTAGGGGAGAGGTGGTTCTACCATCACCATAGACAGGGGCATCATCTACACCTAGAGGAGAGGAGGTTCTACCATCACCATAGACAGGGGACATCCTCTACACCTAGAGGAGAGGCGTTTCTACCATTGCAATAGTTAGAGGTCATCCTATACACCTAGAGGGGAGATGGTACTACTATCGCCATAGACAGGGGGCATTCTCTATGCCTAGCGGAGAAGCAGTTGTACCATAGTCATAGATAAGGGGCATCCTCTACACCTAGAGGAGAGGCGGTTCTACCATAGACAGGGGGCATCCTCTACGCATAGTGGAGAGGTTTTTCTACCATCGCCATAAACAGGGTGCATACTGTATGCCAAGAGGAGAGGTGGTTCTACCATAGCCATAGACTGGGGCACCCACTACTGCTAGGGGAGAAGCCGTTCTACCATTGCAATATTTAGGGGGCTTCCTCTACGCCTGAAGAAGAGGCAGTTCTACCATCAACAATAGTTAGAGGGCATCCTACACCTAGAGAAGAGATGGTACTACTATCACCATAGACAGGTTCATTCTCTATGCTGAGAGGTGGTTCTACCATCACCATCAAAGGGGGCAACCTCTACACCTAGAGAAAAGTTGTTCTACCATCACTATAAATAAGGGGCATCCTCTACTCCTAGAGGAGAGGTGGTTCTGTCATCGCCATCAACAGGGGGCATCCTCTACACCTAGAGAAGAGGTGGTTCTATGATCACCATAGACAGGGGGCATCCTCTACACCTAGAGGAGAGGTGGTTCTACCATCACCATAGACATGGGGCATCCTCTACACCTAGAGGAGAGGTGATTCTACCATCGCCATAGACAAGGGGCACCCTCTACACCTAGAGGAGAGGCGGTTCTACCATCACCATAGACAGGAGGCATCCGCTACACCTAGAGGAGAGGCGGTTCTACCATCACCATAGACAGGGGGCATCCTCTACACCTAGAGGAGAGGTAATTCTACCATCACCATAGACAGGGGGCATCCTCTACACCTAGAGAAGAGGTGGTTCTATGATCACCATAGACAGAGATTATTTACAGTGTGAGCAGTGAGACTATGGAACTCTATGGCACAGGAGGTTGTTATGGCTGATACTTTGTACAAGAGAGACCTGGATGACTCTTTTATAAGCAAAACTATCATGGTTTATAGGAAAAATTTTAATCTTATAGGTTGGACTTGATGGACCTGTGCCTTTTTCCAACCTTATATAATATGACTATGTAGGACTCACAATCCTGTGGCTGGAACTGATGAAAGAGAAACATCTACCCAACCCTCCTCTGTCTGCAATCATCAACTACATTATTATAGGGGTATTCCCACGAAGACAAGATTCTTAAATATACTCAGGATAACAAAATAACACATTATCTAATTCACTGTTATTAACAAAAAATTCAGCATTTCACAGATATAAGTGTTACCCGTTTCTATCAGTCCTGGTGTATACAATTTTGGTTGTCCTGGTATATGACTATGGTCAGGCAGGGCAGATTCTTCTCATAAATAGCTTCTCCTATCTGCACACTACAGTGCTCTCTGCCCTTCCCCTGCATTACAAGAGGAGCTCAGACACAAGCACAGACGCTTCCTGCTGGCAAGCAGCAGTGTGAGGAGATTTACTCTTCTAACTACAGATAAGATCTCTATAGCAGGGGAAGGAGGTATAGCAGAGCTGAGCTGAGGTATAGCAGAGCTGAGAGTGTTATTGAGTGTTATCATCATCTCTGATTTGTCTCATCTCTCTTTTTCTATGTGTCAGATACTAGTAAATGTTCAGAAGCTAAATGGAAGTGTAGATAAACCCTGTACCCTGATAATCTAAGCACAGTGTTAGCACACAGCATATCACAGCATGCAGGAATCATGAAGTGTCTGGTTAGAGAACAAACTCTCTAATTTTACACATCACAAAGTTATAGGAGCTAAAACAGCAATAAAAACTGAGTAAAATTGTAAAGTAAGGGGGATAAAATGATCTTTATTGTCAAGGCGACTGGAGAAATTACTGGAAGTCTCACTGGCAATGAACTGGGGAGCTAGAACAAGTAGGAACCCTTTATTTTTTCCACCTCCTGGTTCTGAATCCTTCCAATAAAACTCTTAAAGGGGTTCTTTGGGGACACTGGGCCCCACTGTAAAGTCTGTGCCAGGCCCCCAACTATAAAGTATCATTTATATTCCTCTTCTCATATGGGAAAGTAACACCTTATGGGCCCCCTAAGTCTCTTGGGCCCAGTTGTGACCGCATCCTCAGCACTCTTTAGGGTAAGCCCCTAGTGTGAACATAACAAGCAGCCTGGCCTTACCATGCAGCATGGTTGCCCCTGTTACATTGAAGAGCGCATCTGATACAGCCTCCGGCTGCAACTTGTAGGCTGTAGTGCATATGCACCACCATCTCTATATATCCACAGAGGGCAGCAGTGATGGTTGGCCCTGTGATGCACCGGATCATGAGAGGGAGATCGGTATGGCCTGTTTATAATGTTCTTACCCCCCCTAGGGCCGGTAGTCAGATAAAAGTTAATACAGACTTTATACAATGTCTATCAAATATCTGTCACAATAAAATGAAGCATTTTTTTCATATGTACTTGGTACTACTTTAATGTTAATATCAAATTTGCCTAAAGTTTTTGAATTGTATTGTATTCTCCTTCTACTAACTTTTTTCCACCGCAGATTATAGGGATGTTTAAGTGTCATTTTGCTATCACTTTTTATTAATATCAAACACACAGAAGAATCTCTGAATGCTTACCTTTGTTAAATTGCTGCATACGTCCACAACTTTAATTTTTTTGCTGTTGCTGCAATGGCTAAAATTTTTCGACAGTGATTCTTTCTGAAGAAAAAAAAAATGACATTATAAACACTTGGCTGCTACCAAATACTCCAAGTCACTACTACAGACTTTATTTGGAGTCCTTTAGGACGGGGCTTTATAAGTTTTCATGTGATGTGGTAAAACGACCTTAATGGTACAGTAGGATCAATATTTCTGTGAAGAAAAGTTATGGATAACTTATTATAAAGATTCAAACCTTACAGGGCCGGCACCAGCTCTGGGCATACCTGGGCAATTGCCGGGGCCCACATAAGACTGTACATAATGAATCCATAGAGGGTGAGGGGGCTTTATATAAAATAACCATGATGGGGCTGTTTTTAGGGAACAGGAGACTGTTTTAGTTTCTGAATTTTCAATGCTGCCACATGAGTTCACTGCAAAGGGGCCCACTGAGGCTCTATCACCCAGGGGCCTACTGAAACCTGGAGCTGACCCTGTAACCTTGCTTCAAAAAATATATATATAGGTAGTTTGAGGCACATGCAAAGATTGATGTGACAAAGAAATTTAAGACTGATCTGACTTGGGTTTACAGTCCTTGTTTCAGCTACTTTTCCTGATGCAAAAATGGCCAAAATATATAAAAAGTGGTGCAATCTGCTTGTGCACTTTGCCTCACTCCTGTACAGGTTGCGCCAGATAATTCAATATTGACGCAGGAAGTTAAATTATCGGGAACTATCGGTGCTGCTACGGAAAGTGTAGAAAGAATTATATTTTTTAATTTTGATGCACTTTCATTGTAGACCGTGTGCCAGAATTTTTGGAGACTCCAAACATAAGTGTACCCCAAACTCCAGCTAAGCACTGCTATGCCCCCTTAGGTACCTACATTTTTAAAGTGTCAGACAAAGTGCAGTCATGACACAAAGGTGGTGCAAACACTTAACAAATACATGTGCAATTTCAAGAGACCTTTGTTTTAGTGTAAAGATAGATAAAAAATTGGCCCAGACACAACAATATATCTGGGCAAATGGGGCTTATTTACTAAGGGTCCCACGGCCGCATCCCGACGATTTCCAACGATTTCCGTTTGAGCCGCTGGGACAGGAAAATTAAAAGGAGTTTTTGGCACACGCAATCGCATTTTGGCGCAATCGTGCTTTCATGTGACACAAATCGTCGGGGCGGGGCAAATCCGACAGATTTGGACAAATCGCGAGCTTTAACTTCAAAATTGTGTCGCAAGCCATTCACTTACATCGGGGAACCTGATCGCGGAAGCGACACATAGGGGCACATTTACTTACCCGGTCCAGTCGCGATCCAGCGGCGGGTTCTCCGACGCTGATTCGGGTTCTGCCGCGATTCACTAAGGTCCGTGCGGCGATATTCACCAGGTGTCGCTGCTGCGCCGAGGTCCGCCGAAGTTCACCTGCTTTTTTCTGGTGTATGTGAGTGCTTGATCTTGCGACACAAATGGCTTTTTAAATTCTGCGGTTTTTCCAAGTCCTTCGGGTTATCCGTTGGCCACGCCCCACGATTTCTGTCACGCAAATCGATCGCGTGCGCCACAATCCTGTGAAATACAGCGCAAAGCGGAAATATTCGGGAAAAACCCGACGGATTCGCGGCTGCGGACCCTTAGTAAATGTGCCCCATAAAAGATATCGGGCGCACAATCTTCATGAATCACGGGAGAGTTCATCCAGTTCGGACAGTCCGGATCGGGGATCGCGCAGGGACCGGGTAAGTAAATGTGCCCCAATGAGTTAAATTACCCCCAAAACTACCCAAGCTAGTGAACGTTAAAGTAGTAATAATTCATAAATTTACAGCATCATAAAGTAATTCAGTGCAACATGTGCATTTTGCGAGCCACAAGGAACAGACCTGTGTCATTAATTAGGACCTGTCTGACATCATCACTTGAGCACCACTCACACTGTCATTGTCCTTAGGAAACAACCGCCTGGGCTTCAAAGATGGGCAGGAATACGACGTGCCCTATCCCTTGTGTTCAAAGGGACCGAGCACAATGGAAAGCAATGGGGCGGTGTGTTAGCTGGGGGAGCCCACAACCAAAACACCCGTTTGTGTACATGAGACCTAATAGTTTTAGTTCTACTTCTACAAGACGCAGGCTATGCATCAAAAAGCGGGCAATGCCCATAAAACAGCATTATTGTGAAATACTGTAAAAAATAATTTTCAGACAAGACAAAAATAACTTTTTAAACAATACTTTTTATTGACATCTATTAAAGAACACATACAAAGAAAAAGTATACATTATGACCCAACAAATCCCATCGATTACATTAACAACAGTCCCCTCCCCAATCCTTATAAACACTTCACTCCATCCAGACTGGGAAGTTACAAAAAATGTATATCTTTTTTTTTTTTTTTTTGTACACAAACAGTTTTTTTCAGTATTGGTAGCACATCTGTAGTCAATGTGACCACTTATTGTAGTTTGTGGGTCCAGGATTTGTGGACCCATTATTCAATGTGTGCATTAGCATCTTCTAAAAGTCACCATTTTTTGGACCAAGCTAGTTGCTTGCTTCTTTTTCTCTGAGATCTGCACAATCGCACCATTGCAGGGTACATATATATTTTTGGTTATTTACTGTTATCTTATTGTTCTATTTCATTAAATAAAGGGGGTTATTTATCATATGATAACGCCATATTGCAGTCCCTCAGGCGCAGCCCAATACAAACTTTTACCTTTGAAAGTTCACTCGCTGCAGCTCATGCGCTGGCGCTGGGCAGGAATGCCCCATGCTGCGCCAATCCTCCACAGCCTCTGATAAATAACCCCCAAAGTGACTAAAAACTGCATTTCTATAATATATATATATATATACACTCACCAGCCACTTTATTAGGTACACCATGCTAGTAACAGGTTGGACCCCCTTTTGCCTTCAGAACTGCCTCAATTCTTCGTGGCATAGATTTGACAAGGTGCTAGAAGCATTCCTCAGAGATTTTGGTCCATATTGACATGATGGCATCACACAGTTGCCGCAGATTTGTCGGCTGCACATCCATGATGCGAATCTCCCGTTCCACCACATCCCAAAGATTCTCTATTGGATTGAGATCTGGTGACTGTGGAGGCCATTTGAGTACAGTGAACTCATTGTCATGTTTAAGAAACCAGTCTGAGATGATTCCAGCTTTATGACATGGCGCAATATCCAAAGAGTGCCAAGAAAATATTCCCCACACCATGACACCACCACCACCAGCCTGAACAGTTGATGCAAGGCAGGATGGATCCATGCTTTCATGTTGTTGACGCCAAATTCTGACCCTACCATCCGAATGTCGCAGCAGAAATCAAGACTCATCAGACCAGGCAACGTTTTTCCAATCTTCGTCTACTGTCCAATTTCGATGAGCTTTTGCAAATTATCTCGAACCAGACTGCCCATTCTCCTCTGATCTCTGGCATCAACAAGGCATTTCCGCCAACAGAACTTCCGCTCACTGGATGTTTTTTCTTTTTCGGACCATTCTCTGTAAACCCTAGAGATGGTTGTGCGTGAAAATCCCAGTAGATAAGCAGTTTCTGAAATACGCAGACCAGCCCTTCTGGCACCAACAACCATGCCACGTTCACAGGCACTCAAATCACCTTTCTTCCCCATACTGATGCTCGGTTTGAACTGCAGGAGATTGTCTTGACCATGTCTACATGCCTAAATGCACTGAGTTGCCGCCATGTGATTGGCTGATTAGAAATTAAGTGTTAACAAGCAGTTGGACAGGTGTACCTAATAAAGTGGCCGGTGAGTGTATATATATATATATATATATATATATAATATATATATATACATATATATATATATATATATATATATATATATATATATATATATATATTATATTATATGTAAAACATATTAAAGGAAACCTACCATTTGATTTGATGCATTATGAAGCAAACATACCTTGAGAATGCTGTAGCTACACTGATGCAGGATCATATCTTGGTTAATCCCTGTGCTGAGTGGTTTTGCTGATAAAACAATTATAAAGTTATGATAATGAAGCTGTCTCGCCTCTATGGCTGGTTCACTGCTTCTCCTAGCACATTCTAGCACATTAGTTATTCACAGCACAATAACTAATGTAATCCCTGGGTTGTGCATGAAGGCAGAATAATCAATTGCTGCACCATCCCCCGGCTGCTGTGTATGAGTGATCCAGCTCAGGTTGATTTGTCATGCTTGACTAACCTCCATGTCTAATGCCAACTCCTTGTGTAATGTGTTTATCTAGGCACCAAAAATCCGAGGTCCAGCCTCCCTCCAAACACTTGAAAAACTTTGTTCTTTATTAAGGCATTGGATAGCAGTACAAGAAATCCACTGTCCTTAATCATAGCTGGATTTTTGCCGCTACAAGTATTCGTATACCCCAGCAGAGGGGTGGCCCGTGCCTCACTCAACACTTAAAAAGCAAGGTGAGCTTGTTACTCCACTTTTTATGATTCAATGTTTATCTAGGCAGCCAGCCTGACCCAGCTTTCCCAAGGTCCTGAATCTTATAATTGTTTTTTTCAGCAAAACCACTCATCTCAGGGATATGTTTCTGCATCAGTGTAGCTACAATATTATCAGGGTATGTTTGGTTCATAATGTATGAAATCAAATGGTAGGTTTCCATTAAATGTAAAAATGTATTTCTAAACAGAAAGAAAACTTTTCTGTTGTATTTTTTTTGTTGAAATTTGTTGACAGGACTTCATTATTACTGATAAAATACACTCCAATACCAAAAAATTATCAGTACTGTTTTTGAAATGTTCTTAGAATTGAATGTTGAGAATTGAAAGTGGACCTCTCCTTTCATAATGGGAAGTCCATTTTTTGATATAGACAGTCATGGGTGACTGCTGTATAATTGAGTTAGAAGGCCCCGATATAATGCACACTCCTGGAAAAGACAAGAAAAGAGACAATGTGCCCTAAAACTTAGTCCATAAGCCACTTTTTTCTACCTGATTGCCTCACAAACCCAAGCGGTAAAGGACAACTAGGAGACAATCCATCCCTGCACCACAAATCATAACACAAAGACAGGACAAGACAATACAAATTATTAAGAGAAGCCAACAGAGGCTGGTCGGAACCAAGAGGGCACACTAACAATGTTCAGGAAAAAACACAAAGACAGTATTAGCGCCTCCTTAGCCACAGTCCAACCAACTGGAACCTGGAGAAAAAACAGACGCAAATTTTAATCCAAACAATCTTTATTAAATCCAAAACATCACATGTATCAGTATACAGCCCCTTCTTCATATGTCATTGATATAGTATACTTTATGGCTGTACTATATTATCTCCATGCTCCAATTACTTTTCTTGTGTCCATCCCCTGATATATTTTTATAACTTTTTCATATGGTTGTTTAGGACGTAATTGATCAAACTTATTTCACATCCTTCAACTCTAAGAAAAGTACAGAGGTAGACAAAGCTTTCAGTGGGATTCAAGCTTTTGGATCACATATTTATCATCTACCATGGATAGATGACATATGTTAAATACTGTTAGAAATCTTTTTTGAGGTCTCAATTTATGCAAACAAAGAATAACAGCACAAAATAAAATCAAGAAATAATGCATCTATTAATTATAGTGGATTCACAGGTACCATACATTTTCAATCATTGACAAATCTGCTGTAAGATCTATGTGTCCTCAAAGTAGATTTTTCATGTAAATATACTATAGGATTCATACAGAAAAGGTGACAATTCAATAAAAACCTATGATATAAGGGATTCACAAATTTTCAATTTTCAACAAATGTAATACAATAATTGCAGTAATACAATGTGAACAAAAAAACATTTACACTAGTGGAAGCAGTTGGATGTATAAAATATTTATCACATCAGGGATGAATGGGGAATGACATGAAAAGGCCTTTACGAAGGAACATCACACCTCTTCTACCTCTCCTAAGATATTAAAGGGGTTTTTCCACAAACTAAAGTTAGGCCCTATCTATTGCGAGAACGAGGGGACCCTTTGTCTCTAATCTCTATGGAGCTGACGGAAATTGCCGAGCACCGCACTCACCGATCTCTGTCAGCTCCATAGAGATTAATTCAGCAGAAGGGTCATGAGCTGCTGTCTGCTCCATCAGTCTGACGGAGCGACGAGGGATCCAACGGACCCCTTGTTCTCGCGATCTGTTGGAGTCTCAGCACTTAGACCCTCACTGATCAGCAAGTTGGGCCCAATCCCATGGTTTTTGCCTAACTCTAGTTCATGATAAAACCCTTTAATGTGGGGTGGCATAATGTATGGTTGCCAGACATCCTTCTAGGCCACAGATATTTTTTTTTCTATTTGGGGTGGGGGTGTAAAAATAATCCACATTTTATACTCACCTCCTTCTGTGTTCCCGCTCTGCCACTGTGCAGTGTGTCACTTTAGAGCCTAATGATGTAGCAGCACTGCAGCAGTGGTCGGGATGGCACTGCCAGGCTCTGTAAACTGCCAGCAGTGACAGACTCCACAGCAGATCAACGGGAGCTGAAGGAAATAGGTATTATTATACATGTTATTCTTACACCTCTCCCAGCCATATGTACATATAATTTAATCTCCACACAACCCAATTAACAGCTTGGTGTTGCATTGATTTGGTTGTGGAACTAGTGTTATGATCATTTCTCCAAAATTTCTGTGCAACTGTTTTTTAACCTAAAAGTTTTTCTTTTATTAATTCTCTAATTATTTTTGTCCAGCTCTACAAGCTCTAAAGTTACCATAGTTACCAAGTTTCCATATTAACCCCTAACAACAGGATAGTGGAAAACAAGCCGATTGGTGCCTGGTTGATTGGTTGCTGGGACACTTACAGATCACGAGAAGCGACCCCAGGATCCCAAAGACATAGCCCTTTACCTCGTGATCTGAAAAATGGGGATCATGATGGAGTGGCAGGTCAAACATGCTTACTGCCTGTCTATTAAATACTATGGGAGTGTCAGAAATGGCAGCACAGTGTTCAGCTATCTAGTGGATAGGGGATAAGATGCAAACTTAGTACAACTTCCTTTAAAGAGGACCTGTCACCCAGAAATTCAGCACTAGGAGCGGCTTACTAAATTAATGCATCTAAAGTAAGCAGCTCCTAGTGTTAAAACAAATGCAGCAGTGTTACAATGATAGCGTTATCGGAAACCTCTGATAACGCCATCTAACACCGCTGAGGAGTACAATAGAAACGCCGGACCGCTCTCAAAGCTGCCTCTTTCCCGGACCGCCACGCTTGCTTCATAACTCGTCGGTGACTGCCACGCGTCATGCGGCAGTCATCGCCCCCTCATGAATACACTGGACGCTTTGAGAGCAGTCGAGCATTTGTACTGTACTCTGCAGCGGTGTTAGATAGCGTTATTGGAGGTTTCCGATAACGCTATCTTTGTTACACCGCTGCATTTGTTTTAGCACTAGGAGCTGCTTACTTTAGATGCATTACTTTAGTAAGCCGCTCCTAGTGCTGAATTTCTGGGTGACAGGTCCTCCTTAAAGGAAGTTATACCAAGTTTGCATCTTATCCCCTATCCACTAGATAGCTGAACACTGTGCTGCCATTTCTGACACTCCCATAGTATTGAATGGAATTCCTGGGTGACAGGTCCTCTTTAAGATTTCTACTGCTATGTGAGATATTTGTGAGATGTTCTTTCATAAATTTGAATGATATTTTCTACCATATTTGCATACTGTATCTATACATATAAGTATTAGTATAAGATCCCTGTACAGTGGAAATGTAATGGGAATATCCAGCCCAGTTAAAAGACATCTACCACCAGGATGAAGGATTGTAAACCAAGCACACACCTTAAGAAAAATAATGGTTACAAATTAAGCAAGTGAGCCAGAGGGGCTCCAGATTCTCGATGGAGCCCCAAGCAGGACATAAGAAGCTAAAAGAAGAGCAGATCCTGCCAGAGGGGGCACACACCAGCATATCAGTAAGCCTGATTAACAATCCTTCATCCTGGTGGTAGATGTCTTAACTTTCTCATAGGCGGCCTCACTACTCCTCCATATCCCAAACTTCTCATATCCTACTTGACAAAGGTCGTGATGACCGAAACGTCGTACTTAATGTTTAAAGATCTGTGAAAAATTACTCTTTAAAATTCTTTTTGCTATGGTGAAGGCTTTGCTATGTGATAGAATCACTGAAATAAAAATCATTTGAAAAATTCAGAATTGGTGTGTGCCATGTTCTCCATATAAGATTAACTTTCTCATAGGTCATACATGGATGCTTGTGAAAAGATCGAATTGTGAAGGTTTACGATCCTTAAGTTTTAAATAATTACATTACTATATCTGAATATTAATGTTGATCTCATATTACACACTGCATTAAAAGGGGGGCCACCAATGCACCTTGTTCCCTGACCACAGGATAGGGGATGGTTGGTAAGTTCAGAGTGGTGGTCTCTTGCCTCCCTTCTAGACAGATGTTATGCAGGCACAATACTGCTCCATTTAAAGCGGTTGTCCGGGTGTTTAAAAATTAATATTCAGGGGGTCTGGGGGAGGGGCTGTAGAAAAAACCTAAACTTTTACTTACCTGGCGCTGCTGTTGTCCCTTGACAGTGGGTGGAAGTAGTCTGAGCTTAGGGTGTCTGCCTCTGCTCACAAACAGCACCAACAGATGGCAGCGTGGGACAACTGGAGTGCCGGAGGAGGTGAGCATAAATTTTGGGGTTTTTTTTACAGCTCCCCAGGTCACTTGTATAATTTTTATACATCTGGACAACCCCTTTAACTATATGGGACCAGGCACTATGCAGTAATATAGTATCTGTATAATACTCACATATCTGTATCACCTGATCCACAGTCCTTTTCCTTTTCCTTGTGTATACGTCCTTTTGGTTCTCACGTGATATATAGCTGCTTTGGTCTTTGATTCCATCAGCAGAGGGAATGCTTGGTGCTGGGTTTCTAGTTTCAATATATTATAGTACTGGCAGTCATGAAGGCAGATACAGGCAGTCACCGGGTTACATACAAGATTGGGTCTGTAGGTTTGTTCTTAAGTTGAATTGTAAGTGTATATTTTATCATTGTAATCCCAGTCAGAACTTTTTTGGTCTCTGTGACAATTGGATTTTAAAAATGTTGGGTTGTCATAAGAATCAATATTAACACTAAAGCTTCATTACAGACGCCTGTGATAACTGTTATAGCTGATCACTGTAGCCTAGGACTAAAGTACAGTAAATTACCAATATCCAGAGGTAGGTTTGTAACTAGGGGTCATATGTAAGTCGAGTGTTCTTAAGTAGGGGACCGCCTGTATATGTTTGATTTTACTTCTGTAGATGCCATTTAGATTCTGGATACACATACCAATATGTTAATCATGTTATTAGTAGAAAATCAAAGATGACCTTTGGAGGGTTTGGGCCAGGTTATATAGCTATCCCTATCTCAATGGAACAAAATGCTAAATATGTGCAACGTTGTTCCATTCACTGAGCTTAACTTTCAGACATATTTCAGCTAAGTACAGATCTGCAGGTCTATTGATTATGTAAAATTGGATGTTTTTTAAATGCATATCCAGTTGAGAGATGAAGAGTACAGTGTCTTAGAATTGTATGGACAGATTGGGGGTCATTTACTAAGGGCCCGAATCACGTTCTTACGGCGATTTACCCAAATGTTTCCGTTTTGCGACGATTTTCCCTGAATTCCCGGATCGGATTGTGGCACATCGGTGCCGGCATGCACGCAACGGAAATCGGGGGGCGTGGCCGGAAGACCCGAATCCTCCACACAGAACACGCTGCTGGATTGAGAATGGACCGGGTAAGTAAATGTGCCCCATTATATTTCTTTATTAAATAAATAAGACTAGGCCAAAATGCAGAACCAGTGAGTAAAAAAAAATAAGTACAGCTTTACTAGGATTTCTTTGCTTGATCATCAGCAAGTATGACCACCTCTATAAAAGACAAAGTTTTGCTGGTCTGAAGCATTCAGGGATCTGTTAACACAATTCCATGGAGAAAGGATGTCAGTAATGAGCTCAGACAATCAATTGTTACAGCACATCAATCTGGGAAAGGTTATAAGGCTATTTACAAACCATTTGAAGTACATTTTACAATAAAAGGGTTATACAAGAATGGAAATCATTCAAGACAGTAAAGAATATTCACAAGATTGGGTGTACAGGCAATTTGATCCTAAGTTCAGATAATGTAAAAACCCAAGAGTATGACTGGTTTGGAAAGGGTAACATATCTTAAAACTGTAAAGATACATCAGAACAAACTGTCAAAATAGCAGAATTCTGTTGTAATTTATGCCACAAAGCTAAAATCCCTTGTGGCACATCTATCAGTGGTTTTACCAGTTTTTAGACACTTTCAGACTAATACCACAAAAGGACGTGACTTGGATGGAGAAAGTTCCAGTATCATGAAAAGTTCACACCACCCTCTTTTCATTAGAATAAACCTTAAAAGTCCAAATGTCCAAATTGCCTCTTTTTTAGCCATTTCTGCACACATCAAATTTGAAAGTGATAAAAAGGTTGTACAGTTCCCAAATCGTTGTCAATAAAAACATCAGCTCGTTCGCAAAAAAATCCAACTATACCTAGCTCCGTATTCGTTTTTCCAAAGTTTATGTATTTTTTAACATAGTAAAAATGTATCGATTTAGTATCTCTTTGGCCTTACTGATCCAATTTAAGGTAATATTTCATTTGGATGACACAGTGAATGTAATAAAAACCAAATTGTGAGAAAATGATGCAACTGGGCTTTGTCATCAATTTCACCCTATTTGGAATTTTGTTTTTTAGATTTCTGGTACGTAGCTCAGAATATTAAATGATGCCACAAAAAATATTTGCTTTACAGAAAATAAGCCTTGATACACTATGAAAAAAGAAAAACAGTTATGGCTTTTGGAAGAAAAAAATTTGTAAAAAAAATGGAAATGCAAAATTAGAAAATGACTGTGACGTTAAAAAGTTAAAGGGGTTTTCCCGGGAAACAAGTTAAGCCCTAGCCACAGGATAGAGCCTAACTTTATGATCGTGGGGGTCTCAGTGATGAGACCCCCACAGATCATGAGAAAGGGGGGCCTGATGGGGTCCAAGGTACCTCCATCTGATCCGCCTCATCTGCTCCGCTCATCTCTGGGAGCGACGAGGGGTCTGATAGAGGTACCTTGGACCCCATATGACCCCCCGTTCTCATCTCATCACTGAGCCCCCACCAATCAGCAAGTTCCTGTGGATAGGGCCTAAAGTGTTTTCATAGGAAAACTCCTTAAAGGGCATCTTGGAAACCAGAATGAGTGTAATTACCCCATAGACTGGAATGATTACAATAATGATAAACTCAGCGAAGCTAAACTATTTGCTCTCTGAGGGGTGCTATAGAACGGTGCCCCCTCCACCCCATCCAGTAGTAATATATCACGTTATTTTTTTATTAAGTTGGTTCTCCATACAGTGTCTCCCACCCATGATGAAATCGGGTGTAAAGGGACCCTATTTTTAAGAGTCAGATCCTGCTTTTCAGTAGGTAACTGCAACTTTGATGCTGAAACCCATGGTGCTGCCTGAGGGAAGAGGCTCAACTTGCCTCATGCCTAGTGCACCCCGAGATAAACTACAATAATGACAAACTGCACTAGTTATCTCACTTAAAAAAATATGTGTACATAACATTTTTACAGACTGTCCAAAAACATAATTTTTCTAAAAGTGCTTTTAAAACATGCAAACACATATACCTACCACATTTTCAATGTTATTTATCAGGGCATTCTCATAATCCTTTAACATTGCAGTTCTGTTGTATACGCAGGAACGGGCACTAGTGCTTGTCAACATTATCAGAAAGGGAATGGTGATACTATATTGGAGGAAAACTGAAAGAAAGTAGAACACAAATAGTTAATAAAAAATAGCACAAATATATTGGAATTACTTCTATTTTTCATTAGTATGGAAAAGTTTGGAAGCATGGGAAGCCCCAAATGGAACATCCAATATCCTGTATTTGGGGACCAGTTCTGTTGTGACGCTCCCAGTAAAATAGATGACATTTAGATATGTGTAAAGGTTACAACAAAATGAAGGCACAGTTCATGTTGGTTACAATATGAATGTAAAAGATTCCTAACACATTTTGTGTTGGATCTAAACTCTGTGAATCCTGAGATATTGTCCATGTTATTAACAGTCACCTCTCTATATCCACAATCATTCGTTACATGCAAACTTCCATCCAGGGCCGGCTCCAGGTTTAAGTAGACCCCTGGGCGGAAGAGCCCCAGTGGGCCCCTTTGCAGTGAACTCCCATGGTGGCATTAAATATTCAGAGACTAAACCAGTCTCCTGTTCCCTAAAATATTCTCTAGTTTATCATCCCAATCAGCCTCCTCAAGGTTATTTTATATAAACCACCCTGTGCCCCTATGGATTCATTAGATACAACCCAACACACCCTTATGGTTTCCTTATATACAGCCTTATGTGGGCCCCCCAGCAGCTCTGGACCCTGACACTTGCCCATGTATGCCCAGTGCTGGCGCCCGGCCTACTTCCATCCGTCAATAATTCGGCTTTAGACCAATGTTCAGGGGTATTACATCAGTAATAGCACATAAGTACCATGCAATTAAAGTGATTTCCAGTCAAATCATATTGATGGCTTATCAAGCTAATTTAAGTAAGGCTACATTCACACTACAGTATGGGGGACGTATATACGGCCGACGTATATGCGGCCGATATACGTCCCCCATACACTTCTATGGGCTCACGGCCCTGTACGGGAGCGGTACGGTGCAGCACACGTGCGGCACCGTACCGCTCCGTAGCCCGGGGAAAGATAGGGCATGTCCTATATATACGGCGCCGTGCGCCATTACTTTCTATGGAGAGGGGCGGGGGTGAGCTGCGCTCACCTCCTCTCCCCGCACTGCCGTGTGCCCGCCGTGCTACGGTGCAGCGGGCTCACGGCAGTGTGAATTTAGCCTAACTCTCTATCTTCCGGAGGTTGCTTATTAAATGTGTATTACTTTAACTTAGGCCTATCAATATTGGACTTCTGCATATCCTTGTAGAATATCCTTGTTATCAATACAATTTAATTACAGGCGGCCGCTACTTAAGAACACCCGACTTACAGACGACCCCTAGTTACAAACGGACTTCTGGATGTTGGTAATTTACAGTACTTTAGCCTATAACAGCTATAACAGTTATCACAGGTGTCTACAGTGAAGCTTTAGTGTTAATCCTGGTTCTTATGAGAATCCAACATTTTTAAAATCCAATTGTCACAGAGACCCAAAAAAATTTGGCTGGGGTTACAATGATAAAGTATAAAGTTCCGACTTACATACAAATTCAACTTAAGAACAAAACTACAGAACCTATCTTGTACGTAACCCGGGGACTGCCTGTATCTATAATATTTGTTGATTATTCTATAGTCCCTAAGCCTTTTGGGCCCGGTTGTGCCAACACCCTATGCACCCCCTCAAGTTAAACTCCTGTAAATGGGTTTTTCTTTGGTGTCCATTTTTAGGTTTCAGAACCTAAAGGGTCCTCTACTACTTTGCTGGGTCAGTCTGACCCTGAGTACAGTATCACCCAGCAGCACTGTTGAGGCAGGTCAGCCCATGGCTGGTCTGCTTTACTTTACAATTTAGGTGGTAAAAATGTGAAGCCTGTACATTTTTATATTTTCCGTGGAGGGAGCGGTCAGACAGCAGCTTCATTAAATTGATTCATTATTTACTTGACTAATGGATTGAAGGATAACAAGCCAAGTTTCAGTATTTGATTATCTGTTCCACTGCCCAACGCTCCAGGACTCCTTTATTTTAATTGTTTTTGGTTCTGAACCAAATTCCAAACTAAATAATAAAATTTATTCCAAAAAGATCTTTTTCATTTTTCAAAACGTTAAATCATTTTTTCTGATTCATTTATTATTTTTGTGAGATATTCCACATAATTTCTTCATTTTCTCCTTTCACAATACAGGCAGTCCCCGGGTTACATACAAGATAGGTTCTGTAGGTTTGTTCTTAAGTTGAATTTGTATGTAAGTCGGAACTGTATATTTTATCATTGTAATCCCAGCCAGAACTTTTTTGGTCTCTGTGACAATTGGATTTTAAAAATGTTGGGTTGTCATAAGAACCAGGATTAACACTAAAGCTTCATTACAGACACCTGTGATAACTGTTACAGCTGTTTATTGTAGCCTAGGGCTAAAGTACGGTAAATTACCAAGATTCAGAGGTCCGTTTGTAACTGGGGGTCGTATGTAAGTCGAGTGTTCTTAAGTAGGGGACCGCCTGTACTGTAGCTGCTTTAATTTTCTGATTGTTCCCATTTGAGAAATAAGTTTATCTCCCCTCTACACAAGTCTGTGGTTCTCTATGTGCAGTATGTGTAGCCTTGAGTAACATTACTGCCTGGCAGAAGGGGTCTGACACTTGTCACTCTTCTCTTTTCTCTGGGGTATTTTGGTGTAGTATTGAGGGAACCTCTTGTAACTTGAGTGTCCCTATCCACATTAATAGTCAATGTTTTGTCATCCCGTCCTGGAAAACATATTTGCATATCTTCCAGAATCCCCTAGTGGAGCATCAATAGCTGTAGGTCTCCACACACCTGCAGACTCCATATGGACTCTCCTTATCTCCCTGACCTATCAATGTTAAAAGACAAAAAGTACTGGAATGGTACTGGTACTAATGGAACACACTTAATTAGATTCTACATTTGAAGTGGGAAAGGTTGAGCATCCTGGAGTCAGGCAACACATCAAGAAGTTGGTGGACAAATTACTAATCTGTACTCAAACACATGAAACTAAGTGATATGACCAATATTAATAGTTGTTATCACTGAAGTGGGGTCAAATATCCTATGTTATGCTCATTTTAAAAATGCCTTTTTTAGCACTTTAAATAATTTTTAATAGTTTATTTATGTTAAAAACACATTAATGCCGGCTCCTTGCCAGCAGCGTGTAGTGAGTCCCTGGGGAGGGGCAGCTGCAGACTGTGTGTGCCTGTGTCAGTCTCCTCTCCTCCATACAGCTGGGGATGGTATGGAGGAGAGGAAGAATACTTGAGAAGACACAGGCACGCACAGGCTGCAGCTGCCCTTCCCCCAGGACTCACCACATGTAGCTGGTATAGCCAGGTAATTTAAATTTACATTTATGTAAATGCAATTTATGAGGCAAGATCATGGCCCCCGTACGGTCCTGTGCATGTGACCTTGCGCTGTTAAAATTGTTTCCCTTTAAGTATCTTGGCAAGTAAAGCCTGAAGATATCTATTTAAAACTTTTTTTTTTAGTTTGGTGGTTTTGGTGGTTTGAACTTCTCTTTTCATTTATAGCGTATTGTGTAAGCTACAAAGCCCGACCACAAACCTTGTTGGCAAATACAAATCAAAATCTTCATCCACTGAAGAGTTAAAGGCACACCGATTCAATTTACCTCTCAATTCACAGCGTATCAGTGTGCAAGTGTAGGTGTATTTTTAGTTGGACTGAAAATATAATATCTTGTACCGTAATTCACATTATCTTCTGCAATAATTCAGGAGCAGGGAGAGAATATTTACTGTACAAAGTGAAACTAAACTTTCTTGGCTCAGTCTAGGTACAATAATGTGAAAGCCTGGCAATAATCTCTAACACAGAGATTGTGGTTTGCATATTTTGGGGGAGTGTGGCACATTTCCAGTGAGGGTTTATAGAAAATACTTTTCTTGAAACTGTCATTCCTTAAAGGAGAGAAACTCAGAATGATTGCCAAATAGGTAGTCAGTGTGAAATCCCCATCACCAGTGCGATAGTTCACTACTGATAAAGTGCTTAGTATAGACTTTTAGAGGGTGATTTATCATAGGGAGCCAGCGTATGATAGTGGCCACTCCCCCCTCTTGTTGCGGTCCAACCTGGTGTAGTTTTGCGTAAAAACTATTGAACTAAAGTTCACTGGTTTTACAAAAAAGCGCAGGCCTGAGGCGGGTACTTCCAGCGGCGTCCGCACCACTCCCCGCCCACAAGGTGTGAAGGTAATGTATTCACGGGTTTAATCGCAAATTCTTGCACTGCGCAAGAAGATTATTCCACTGCTTCTACGGCAGGAAACTGGCTCCCTGTCCTCCATAGAGGGAGATTTATCCGATATCTATTAGAGCAGAAATGCTCTAGTTGCCCATGACAACCAATCAGAGCTCAGCTTTCATTTTACCACAGCTGTTTATAAAAATAAAGCTGAGCTCTGATTGGTTTCCAAAGTAACTAGAATAGTTTTACCTCAGAAACTGATGATACATTTCCCCCATACTTCTTGTTCCTTCTCTTTAAAGGGAACCTACCACCTCGTAGCTGCGCGCCCTCGTCCGACAAGCCAGCTACTGCGCATGCGCAGTAGCTCCGGCCTCGGAGCTGGGGCTGCTCAGCCGGACGAGGGTAGGAGGAGTAATGTGGCTACTGGGGCGTGGAGTAGCCGCGCTGTGTAGCCTCGTGCTCGGCTACTCCACGCCCCAGTAGCCGCATAACGAAATTTACATATCAGCTCAATAAAGTGTACCAAAAGTTAGTGGGGACGTGAGTATTAGCTCTAAAAAGAGCTATCCTCACGTCCCTTACATCCACCTACCACCCGATCTACCTTTATAGGTAGAATCGTGGTGGTAGGTTCTCTTTAAGTATCAATGCACTATTAAAAGGTTTTCCGGAAACTTGATATTGTTGACCAACGCTCCAGATAAAAAAAAATTGGTCAGAATGGCAACACCGGCCTTTGTAAACAAACAGAGGCTAGCTGTGGGAGAGCGGAGATCCAGTATGAGTAGATTTTTGTTTTTTAAGCCAGCTCAACCATACATATGACATTTTTTTTATGCCCACAAAACCCCTTTAATATCATTTTGGTGGAGGTCTTTCACCCGTCCTCCCTGGTGATGAGTTGTTCTTGACACCATTAGATCTACACAATTGATAATGCTGATAGACTCCATGGCGTGTTATGTGGCAGATCACGGTTTCCACAGCTCAGTCTATGTTTACTTCCACTTCCATCATAGGTAGTATGTAGTAAAAAAAACTATTACCGTATTTTTCGGACTATAAGGCGCACAAAAAAATCCTTTGATTTTCTCAGAAATCAAAGGTGCGCCTTATAGTCCAGTGCGCCTTATATATCAACCGTACTTACAGACAACAGCTGCCTTGTACTGTGCACAGGTCTGCCACCTTCTGGTCATTCATCCTTATAATCCGGTGCGCCTTATATATGATCCTAGACGTTTTAGCAGGCATTTATTGATGGTGCTCCTTATAATCAGGTGCGCCTTATAGTCCGTAAAATACATTAATCTGAGGTTTCTTTCACACAGTGTCAGTCTTTAACTGTGTGACAGAAGTTTGTATTACCACATGATTGATTTCCTTTATAATGAAAAAAAGTGTCTATTATAGTCCCGCAAAGTCTGGATTAGTCCATATATCCCACCAAATATAACAAATTCAGTGCATTCAGAGTATGATCATTTTCCATTCTAGCTTTTATAGTTCTGCTGCTGGAGCAGGCCACAAACCGCAGTGTAAAATTTTAAAAAAAAACTTTTTAAGCAATAGACAAATATTGGTCGCTAAAAATTAAGTTACCCAAACTCTTAACATTATTTTTATACTCGCTACAAGTTTTATTCAAGGAATAATACATTTTCCAGACATCTTGTATTTGCTAAAAAAAATTTACAACTTTATCTGTAGTTTCATATTTGAGATTCCTTGTTTATCAGATGATCTGTTTAGTTTTAACTGGTCTGAGGCTAAAATTTGAGGCAAAAGGGTTGAGAATTAGATTCTGTGGCCTGTGGCCAGGACCTCCTTGAAGAAGTAATATGTACCCTAGACATAGCCAACTATCTTAATCCACGGCCGAAGTAATCAAAGAGACAGACAGTCCTGGCAGTGATTTTAGTCCCGGTCATTATATCGCTTACACCTAGTAAGGGGTCTGACGCATCTTGCCTCTGGCTTACTTTTAGTGTATTCCTTGTTTTTCTTGTGCTTTCTAAAGTCAGATTTGGGTGTCTTCATAACTGTTGGTGAGGTCATGCAAAATAATTAGTACAAAGCTCACGACATATTAAAAGATGGAATGTTCTGTGCACAAAAACATACACAATTGTGAAATCAGAACTTTTCTAGGGAAGGAGTCTATTAAAAAGATTCTGTGATCTAAGCCAAATAATAGATAAATGGGGCAAAAATCAGGGGGTCAAATGAAGGTACTTTTTGAAGGTACTTATGGCTATCAGGACATATAGTTAAAGGGGTTGTCCGATATGTATCGGGTGGGCTTTTTAATAACGCTATGCTCACCTCCTCTGTCGCTCCCAATGTCCCGCTCCACAGTCCGTCCGTCACCCCTACCTGCACCACAAAGTATAGTACATTATGGTGAGGGCTTATTTAGAGCAGCACTCCATACTATGCAGTCGTTCAGGGCCGGAGGCCCTAATGTGCTGAAACAGGGGCATCGCTAGGTCAAAAGGTTTGGGGCTCATGCCCCGGATCTTTTGGCCGGAGCCCCAGATCTCCCCAGATAAGCTGGATATTTGTCCTGCTACCCGGGCATTCCTCCCCTCAGGACACAGATCGTGATGAAAATGTGTGCATTACTTTCCCCTGCAGGTCCTAGCCTCCGGGAGGCTGCAGGACCTGTGATGATGTCATGATCACATGACTGGCAGGGGAAAGTAATCCACAGAGCTGCATGAGTGAGGTGAGGAGGAAACACAATAGCAGCTAAGGGAAGGGGGAAACCATGGGGGTAACTGTGTGGGCACATTACTTACTGAGGGCCTTTGTGGGGGATATTACTGGGGGGCTGTATGGGCACATTACTCACTGTGGGGGGCTGTGCGGGCACATTACTTACTGGGAGGCTGTGCCGGGGACATTACTGGGGGGCTGTGTGGAGGACATTCCTGGGGGGATGTGTGGGGGACATTCCTTGGGGGGCTGTGTAGGGACATTATTGGGGGGCTATGTGGGGGGCATTACTCGGTGGCTGTGGGGCACATTACTGGGGGTTACTGTGTGGGGCACATTTCTTGGGGCGCGTTCACACATGACACTAGGACAGCCCTCGGTTTGATCTCACATGTTTTCCAGTGAAACGCATGTGATCGGTAACAAGAACCTGGTTTTGTTTAAATGCGAATCAAACGTGGGAACGCAGCCTTGCTGTACATTAGGGAGATTGTTAGGGGCAGCAGCAGGATAACACTGTCAGGGAACCAAGATATAGGGACAATGAGGAACAAAAGATGTGGTGATGCCTAATGGAGAAGATGGAGGACACGTCACCCACAGGCACTGGATGTAACAAGTAGGGATTTCTCCAGTGTTTCTGTACACCCTGAGTAAAGTTGTTATAGGCACATCCAAATGTGAGGGGTTATATACAGGGGTCGGCATTACTAAAAGTGCGATACACATATATTGGGACGTGCGCCCAAATCTTTTACCACCCTAGCAATGTCCCTGCTCAGTATACTCACTGATCACAGCTATTTATCCCTTTAGACGCTGCAGTCAGTTCTGACCACAGCATCTAAGATGTTTTACAGTTCTCCCTCCCTTTAATTGCACCTTGCGTCATGATCAAAGGGTCCGTAGGCAGGACCTTATATACTGGCCATCAGCTCTATGCTGAAAGCCAGAGCACACTGCAATACCAATGTTATTCAGTGTTTTGAAGGTATAATTAAGCTATCACAACTTTCTAGTCCCCTCCTGGGAAAACATAAATAAAAAAGTTTAAAAAAAAAGTAGTAAAACAATGTTTAAAAAAAATAAAAAAGAAATTCTCCCATGTTCAAATCACACCATTTATTATAATAAAAAAAATGAAAAACTAGGAATAATCAAAAAGTTACAACTTCAGGAAGTTCAGGTATTGTCTTGTCTATTTATGACCTGCAGAAAAAAGATAACATATTATTGAGGCCTTGGGGTAAACAGAGCAAAATTTTACATAAAAAAATAAAGGTAAAATTTTCATCCTTTCCAGAATGAGTTTATTAAATTCAATCAGTAAATTATAGGCACCCAAAATGGATATCTCCCAAAAAACAAGCCTACAAAAAATAAGAAAAAGTGACCACATCCTGAAGGGAGTCCTGTAAGGGTTAAGAGAAGTTGCTATCAGGCTAGCATCAAGGTTCTCAATAGACACTCTCTACTGCTATACTACTGCATATTAGTTGTGGGGTTACTTCTAGTTAATTGTCCCTCTCTATATTACAGAATCACCAGACCAGTGCATTACACCCACTACTAGAGAAAGCCAGTGGGGCACATTTACTTATAGAGTCGGAAAATGCACTAAAAGTGCAAATTCCGTGTATAATGCAACATACACACGAAATCATCGTGCGCCAGAAAACATGAATGTGTCGCTTCCCGGCTCAGGTCCAACAGAGTTCACAATCTTTGTGGTTCACCTTTAACGTAGGGCGTGCGACACACTATGCAAGTTAAATACAGTGCTTGTTCAGAATCAATCGGACCGTCCAACGGCACGCCCACTAATTTGTGTCGCATGGAGACAAGCACAGTTGCGCCACCAAAAGAGTCGCACACACACTTCTTAAATACCTGTGCAAGCCGTTTTAGCCTAGAAGAACATGCACTGTCCGACAAAAGTGCGGGGCAAAGCCCTTAGTAAATGTGCCCCAGTAAGTCCTGCTGCTCTTACTCACTCATTGATAGAACCTGTGAATCTTGCTTTTGTTATTAGTTATTCGTGTATTACTGCTTGTCCATTCCGTCCCCAACGTCCAGGAAATGCCAGCACCTAGGGCTTCTGGGAGAGACGTCCCTAGGTGTGAATTCAGCTTCTCCATGCCTGACTGTTCCCGTGCTTCTCCGTGTCGGTACCGGTCCTCCCGTGCAAGTCTCAGCATTCCTGGACTCTGGTTCCGCGGGGAACTTTGTGGATGCCGCTCTGGTCTCCCGGCACCACATTCTCCGCTAGTCATTTCCTCTGTAAGCGGACAGCTTCTTTCCGATCTGGTCCGTTACCGCACTGAACCCATCCATTTTCAAGTTGGAGTCCTTCATCAAGAAAGTCTGGTCTTCTATGTCCTGCCTCGCTCCACATCAGCTATTCTTCTGGGTTTTCCTTGGCTTCAACTCCATGCTCCGGTCCTCAATTGGAAAACTGGTGAGGTATTCCGTTGGGGCCCGGAATGCCAATCTCGATGCATGGTGGCACCACTTCAGGTCCTGACCTCTTCTGCGTCTTCCACAACCCTGAAGGGTCTTCCAGCTTGTTACTGGGACTTTGCTGAAGCAGCACTCCGAAAAAGTTAGGTGAAAAAAGTGATGTTTATTCCACCAGTGATGCGACGTTTCATCTTTTCCATAAAGACATTCTCAAGCATAGTGTGTCAGCGATCAGCTGACTTAAATAGGCGGTGATGCAATCACCAACATGTGTGATAATGGGTACAAACAGATTACATTCAAAGGACTACATATAATACAGAAATCGTCCTACATAGCAGTGCACAATACATATTAAATATTCACTCAGACATAAAATCATTAAAGAAGAAAGATTCTTATATAACCATAAGGTCTGAACATGTGTTACCATGGTTACCAGCGTGATATCATTTGTGTGAGGAATCAGTGGAACTTGAAGAGGTGACAGCGATCCCGGATGGGGCATAGCCTGCTGGCAGGATTCCTTTGACCGTATGGTTCTACTGGATGTCTGTACCTAGCAGCATCTGTCCTCCTATGGACCACTTGGTACCGTTCCAGAGACCCCCAGCATATGTCCCGTCCAGAGCATCTGAGTCCCACCACCAGAATATGGTCGCATGGAGTTTTGGGTTCTGCCCTTAAACAAGATGGCCGAAGTATAATCAGACAACTTGTGCGCATGTCCCGCACATTACGTGTCGGACTTATGGGGATTAGTTCAAATAATCCGGTCAGATTGTGTTATTTGAATAGATGTTTTATTGTTGTGTATGTACCATTTATGTAGCACTTGAACACTTTAAGCCTCCTATCTCCTCACACAAATGATATCACGCTGGTAACCATGGTAACACATGTTCCGACCTTATGGTTATATAAGAATCTTTCTTCTTTAATGATTTTATGTCTGAGTGAATATTTAATATGTATTGTGCACTGCTATGTAGGACGATTTCTGTATTATATGTAGTCCTTTGAATGTAATCTGTTTGTACCCATTATCACACATGTTGGTGATTGCATCACCGCCTATTTAAGTCAGCTGATCGCTGACACACTATGCTTGAGAATGTCTTTATGGAAAAGACGAAACGTCGCATCACTGGTGGAATAAACATCACTTTTTTCACCTAACTTTTTCGGAGTGCTGCTTCATCTCTACATTTGGTTCTACTGCTAGAGGGGTTGTCGGACCCCTACGAAGACCTGCACCCTACGATTTTCCGCACGGTGCCGTTCCAACCTTTGTGTTTTATCTGGGACTTTGCTGATGTGTTCTCTAAGAAACAAGCGGAGACCTTGCCACCACATCGTCCCTATGATTGCCCACTGGATCTCCTTCTGGGTGCCACTCCTCCCAGAGGTCGGGTCTATCCCCTTTCCGTTCCAGAGATGGCTGCCATGTCAAAATACATCAAGGAGAACCTGCGGAGGGGTTTCATACGCAAGTCCTCCTTTCCGGCTGGTGCAGGGTTCTTCTTTGTCAAGAAGGGAGGCTCCTTACGTCCCTGTATCGACTATCGAGGGCTGAACAAGATCACGGTTAAAAACGCTACCCTTTACCGTTGATTACGGAACTCTTTGATTGTCTACGCAGTTCCAGGGTATTCTCCAAGCTGGATCTTCGGGGTGCTTATAATCTCATCTGGATCTGCAAAGGTGACGAGTGGAAGACGGCATTTAATACTCGTGACGAGCATTTTGAATATCTAGTAATGCCTTTTGGACTTTGTAATGCCCCTGCTGTCTTTCAGGAATTTGTTAATGACATTTTCCGGGACCTTCTCTATACGTGTGTCGTTTCATCTTGAGGTGGATGCATCCTCTGTTGGGGCTGGAGCGGGGCTCTCCCAGAGAGGGCCCAAGAGTCGAAGTTCCACATGCGGCTTCTTTTCCAAGACCTTTTCCCCAGCTGAGAGAAATGACTCTATTGGAGACAGAGAGCTGTTGGCCATCAAGCTTGCGTTAGAAGAAAAACTTGTTATACCTCCAGACAGCCCAGCGATTCGATCTGCTTATCCATTTCCATCCGGCTGACAAGAATGTCAAGGCTGATGCCCTGTCCTGGGCTTCGGATGTGGTTGGAGAAGAACCAGTTCCTCGGCACATAATTTCTCCGGACCAGCTTGTTGTTGCAGCTCCAGTTGATCTTCGGCAGCTACCTCCTGGCAAGACATATGTTAGACCTGTTCTCTGGAAGAGGATATTATCTTGGGGACATTCTTCTCGTGTGGCTGGGCATCCTGGGGTACAACGCACTGTGGCCCTCATCTCTCGCTACTACTGGTGGCCAGACCTGGTCAAAGATGTTCGGGAGTTTGTGGGATCCTGCTCCTCCTGTGCCCGCAACAAAGCCTCTTGCCTCAAACCGGCTGGACTGTTACTGCCGTTGCCGATACCCAGTCGCCCATGGTCCCACATGGCGATGGACTTTGTCACCGATCTGCCTGTCTCCTCGGGCTGTACTGTCATCTGGGTGGTGATGGACCGGTTTTCAAAGATGTCTACGAAGTTAAGGAGGTTCTGGACATGAAGGTCGTGAGCGGTTCTTTCTTGTAGACAGGAAGGCATTTGGACCTGAGGAGAGATCCTTGGAGCCTGAAGAAAACATCTTGGATCGGACTCTCCTCCAGAGGTTTCTTGAGGGGGAGGGCGAAGGGGGGGCGGGTACTGTCACAGGTGCTCCTCAGCGTCCCTCAAGAGCTCCGCTCATCTCACCTCCGCTGGCTCCAGCGATGTCCTCTCCTGCTCCCACGGCTCGGCGCGCGTCCCTGTCTCCTAGGGCGCGCGTGCCAGCTCGCTCACATTTAAAGGGCCAGCGCGTCGGTAATTGGCGCTGGCCTGCTATAAGTTTCTGCCTCTTCCTGTGACCCTTGCCGGATCTTCAAGTCTTCCCCATGAAGAGAAAGCTCTCCTGTGATTCCTGTGATTCCTGTATGCCAGTCCATTCTTGTGTGTGAGTCCGTTCCTGTGATCCTGCGTTCCTGTGTTCCAGTCTTTTCCTGTGTGCCAGCTCCTGCGATTCCTGACGTGAGTCCTCCTGTGCATTCTGGTGCTATTCTCCTGCTATTACTCCGGGGACAGACTGTCTCCTGTGTTACTGCGTTGGAGGCCACCGCGGGCTAGTCGCACCTGTGGAACGACCTGTTGGTATCTCGCCGCAGCAAGTCCAACCCGCTTTGCGGCGGGCTCTGGTGAAAACTGGGTGCCACTTAGACTCCAGTCCCAGGTCGGCTAGTACCATCTCCCGCGGTGGTCCAGAGGGTCCACAGACTCCCAGCCCTGACAGCAGTCCCCTGGTTATGTACAACATAGGTTCTTTGTTCTTAAGCTTGGTTCTTAAGTTGAATTTGTATGTTAGTCGGAAATGTATATTTTATAATTGTAGCTGCAGACAAATTATTTTTTTTGTCCCAGTGACAATTGGATTTTCAAAATGTTTTGCTGGAATGGAAAAGAGGTTTATCAATAAAAATTCATTACAGACGCCTTACACTGATCATTGCAGCCTGGGACTATAGTCAAGAGAGCTTCACCAGAGGCCACAGTGGGCAGAGAGGTTTGTCTCTAACTAGGGGTCGCCTGTAAGTCTGGTGTCCTTAAACAGTGACTGTAAAGATTTTTTGCCACAAATCACTTGGGATGTAAAACAACTTTGCCCATTATCTTTGTTGCCTATATGCAGCAGTTTCCCTGCTAAAGCCCTCAGATTAACGCATTGCTGCAGTAGCTGCTTCCTCTGCCTGTGCTGATAAGCCCTGTCAGTCCATAGTTTGTTTATCTGACAGTTTATCTGACAGGGCAGGGGATACTGCTTCCTGCTCACATGGGAGGAGGTCATCAGCTCTCTCTATGTATGAAGCAGTGCTTAGAGTGTTCAGGACTGTGGATACAGAGGTCTCCTGCACAGAATAGTGAGGTACAAGAACTTTCTTTTTCTCTCTCTGCACCTCATGCTGCTACCCTCCCCCACCCACCACCTCCAACGGCTGCCACGCCCCTCTACATGGCATGGAGGTGGCGTATTTACTATTTTATTCGCAAATTCTTAGAAAACTGGAGTAGAAGCAGTGAAAAATCCCCCCCGTAGATTAGATACAAATATTAAAATATACTATCATTTTTTTCCTGTTCAGCATACAAAGACTTCGTTAACAAGTTGTCCATAGAGCTTCTTCCTACACACTCTACACTATGCAGAGAGAGCGTCTGTTCCAGTAATATAAGCAGCTAACGCTCAACAGCAGCTTTGCTATGTCATTGTGCAAAAATTGTTCATACACTATGACAACGTAACCACATCACATACATATATGCATATTACAGTCATATGAATACATTTATTTGTATTATTGACACACACACACATATTTATGCAGACACATGTATTTTAGTTATATACACAAATATTTATGTAAGTCATATAGAAACACATATATCTATATATATATATATATATATATATATATATATATATATATATATATATATATATACATATATGTATAAAATTGATATACACACAATTGATATACACACATGTATATTACAGCCAAACAAACAGATATATGTATATTACTGTCATGTACACATACATATAAATGTATATTACAGATATACAGATGTATATCATGGCATATATACACATAAATATATATATCATAGTACACCCTACTTACTTTTCTGCATAACAGTCAGCCTTATCTCGCAGACAGTGGGAATCTATGACTTTCCGGGAATTGGTCATGTTGGGAATGGGACAATGCAGGACTGACCTGCTCTTCCCACTCACTGCATATAACCCTCCTCCATTCTATATGTCCTGGCTGCTACCTCAGGTCTCACTGTAGGAGGAGGACACTGTTAGGCCGTGGGATGCAGAAGAATGGTCTGGATAGTGAAATTTATAATGAAATGTAGTGGTAATGATGTGACCACATCCCTGGTCTTCTGTGAACACGTATATCCCTGCCCAGAATAGCAGAAGCACTTATTACTGACCAATGAGCATTTCTGCCAGACTAAAAAGCCAGGTACTCACTAGTCAGTATTCTCCTGGTATGTTAAGGAACCAACACGGAAGGTAACAGTTCTGTGTGGTATTCTTATAGTGAACGGCACTACAAATGTTTAGCATAAATTGGAGCCTGCTGTACATTTTTCACTGTATTGAAATGTCATGTGTCAGTGTCATGTCACTGTATTGACATGTAATGCAATTAACCTCTGGAGACCAACAGGTGGCGGTGTAAGTGTTGGTATAGAGTTATAGAGAGCAAAGTCTAATCAACTTTGTCTGTAGACTTATCACCTTGGTAATGCAGGCTGGCCCATCAGTATCAGTTAGCATTTGAGGCAATAATCGTGGTTCTGAGACGTAACATGCTAAACTGTGATAAAACATACCTCTAACCATCCCAGATCCAGCGGGACAATCCCGTATTTCGGGTTCTGTCCCGCTGTCCAGCCCGATAGGAGGTAAATAGTGGGACATCAACTCTGTTGGCATTCTCCAGGCGCTGACAGAGTTGAATAAAGTGCTAATGCCCTCAGATCTGTGAACTATCCTTGTGTCGTGACTGCTGCTGCATGCAGAACCTGGCCGGTCAACAGCCTTCAAGCTTCAGATCTGCAGAGGGCAGCAACGGGAGAGGGTAGAGGAGAGCTCCAGCGTGAACAAAAAGAAGTGAATTCAGTATCTGTGTGTGTTGTTTCATTTTATTGTGCAGAAACATGGGGGAGCTGAGACGAGACATAATATCAGAGGAAGCTGGTGGGGTGTCATAATATGAAGTGGGTCACAATATTAGGGGGCCATGGGAATTACAATATAAAGGGGACTGCTGGCGGGGACACTATTTGAGAGAACATAATGTTAGGGGAAGATGGGGCACAATATTTGGGGGCCAAAATGTGAGAGAGAGGAGAGAGTTGCAATATCAGGGATAGCTGGGAGACCCAATATCAGGTGGGTGGGGGATACAAAATGAGGGGGGCACAATACCTGGGGGACACAATGTGAAAGGTAGGAGTGGCTACAATGTGGGGTGGAGTAAGGGGTGGGGCAAAAGACGGGTCATATATTTGTATCTTTTGTCTATCAATCACTTCCACTAAAGTTGGACAATCTCGTGACAATTGGTCTGATTTAGTTGTGGCACCAGAATCCAGTACAGAAACAAAGGGGCAAACTACTGTCTGTAGACAGGGGTATCATAAATTCAGTGTCCATAAAGTGTCCAAATCTGGAATCTATTAATGGAGATCCCACGGTCTCAGATAGAGAACTAAAATATCAGTTAAACAGTTATATTGCCAACCTGCCAGAACCTGCGGGTGAATCGGGCCTGTTGCTATATGCTAAATGTAATTTGTGAAATTTCTACTATTTTATTAAGTAAAAGCCTTGGATTGTTGATATAGAAGTCTGGTTCTTATATTACCTATCTTAAAACTCTCTTTATAGCAGGCCTTGGAGTGCCAGGATCCAGGTAGGACCCCATGACATTTGGCTAAAACATCTGAGCCTAACTGTGCCTCCAGGGCAAGTCTGATCCTGACCACCTATGCGCAGTGGTGTTACCTGGCGCTGGAGGCTGTTCACGCTCCTGTGAAGAAGGTCTAGAAGGTGCCCATCCCCTGACATAAAACCTGATTGCAGTGCGGGGCTTACTATAAAAATCCAATAAGAGGTCAGAAAGGTTATTTCCCTCTCCCGCCGAGGTCAACCCCACTTGAAATACACATCAAACAAATATGTGGCAAAATTCATATTTCAGCCAAATGTTCCTCCCTCTAAATAGTGTCCAGGTATCTGCTGCTACTGCTGGAAAGGCAACTCAAATAAACCTCAGCAACAAGGAACAGTGAAATAATAACTAAATCATTGCTACTGCTTCCTCCATGAGTGTTCTGTAGGCATATACATTTACATGTTTAATTGCCTTAACACCTTAATGCTGCATGACGTGTAACATTTTTTTTTGCTACACAAGGTTTTAATTTACATTTTTCAAATGTATTTAAACACAATAAAAACTGTATAAATGTAGCATCCCTGTGATTGTACTAAACCAAAATAAAGTCAAGGTCTTATTTGGAGCGCACAGTGAAAGCTTTAAAAACCTAGCCTACAAGAAAATGGCGCAATGGCATTTTTACCACATTTGGAAGTTTTTCTCACTTTCCAGTACATGGCATGGAATAATAAAGACCATCACTTAGAAGTACAACTTGTTGCGCAGATAATAAACCCTCATACAGCTCTGTACATGGAAAAATGAAAATGCTTGGTATTCTTAAGTTATTTGTTTGCAAGTCTTGTCTTGTGTCCGCACTTTGGCATAGTGAGTGAATGTCACCCAGTCATTGGCCACTGATAAGGGTGGCGCCCAGTAATTAGGCAAGTGTCTGTTAGTGGGGATTAGGTTAGAGCTCAATGTCCTGTCTTCCATAGGTTCTGATCTCCAATTACTGATCTAAACCAAGGTAGGCATTACCCCCTTCTCACTAGATCCTGGAAATGTAGCTGATACCTGGATGGGACGCACCACCAAAGCTCCATCATAAGTTATGGTGCCATATAGAATGGCTTTGAGCTGACATGTAACTACACCCAAATATTGTTCACAGTAAGAATAGTGCCATTATTCAAATTGACAGGGAAAGACTGACAAAATGTCTAGCTGGGAAAATATGCAAATAACTTATGTGCATATTTTCCCAGAATCCTCCAGTGGAGTGTCAATGGTTATAAGTCTCCACATGCCTACAAGGTGGCCTTAATTGGGAAAGTCACCATAAGTCTCCCAAAATGTCTAAATGGTCACACTCAACGTTTTGGATGCATTTCAGAGCCATTAAATGTTATAAACCATGGCCCATAAGAGACTACTGATTGGTATGTAACAAAGATGAGACAGCTTGTAGCAACATGATGAACTTATCCAGGACTACTTATTAATTATACTTTTGGCATCTAGAGCCATTAATGCAAAAAAGAGGATAATTGGGTTACCAGACCCGAATCTACATGTTTAGAAGACATGAAGTTACAGAAAAGTAATTCAATAGGGTAAAATCAAATCAGAAGTTCTAAATTATATAAAATTATATATTGAAATATACTAAAACAATGGCCCGCCAACTCTATGAGGTCTCAGCCCTTTTCATTTTCTTTTTTTTACTCCCTTAATTTGAAAAATTTCAGATACATTCCAGAAATTGTGTTTGCTCATACTAAATGTAGTGTACAATGTGTTACTATATGCCCATAAAACAGGTTGTACACCGCTTTCTTGTGGCACATTAACAACTACATGCAGAGACCTTTTTGATGGACTGGGATGTCTACCAGGAGATAGATAAAGCAGTGCTTCTTGTACAATACAGCTCACAAACCATCAGACTACAGCCCAAGTCAAGGCCACGGCTTAAGAAGGGGCTTTGGGTCAACGTGGGTTGGTGCAAAAACAGCATTATAGATAGTGTGCTGCAGGAAAAGGAGGACATTATATTGTGTTGGCACTGAAAGGATGAGGCATTTAAACCATTATCTTTACCCCCACCCTAACAGTTCCTGGATAAGATTTGCTATACAGCCAGTCCATGGTCAAAAAGAAGATGGAGACCACAGCTGTACACCATCAACGACGTAGAGCAGTGATGGCAAACTTTTAAGAGACTGAATGCCCAAACTTCAACCAAAACCTACTAATTTATTGCAAAGTGCTCCCTGTTATTCCACAACTTTCAATTGTATTAGCATCCAGAGGACACCAACACAGTTAAAAGTAGGAGGGCAAATTTGGTTTTTTTTTAATGCAGCTTCTCTCTATGGTTCCTATGTACAGGAAGAATTGTGAAACCAGAAGAAGGACCTCCAAAGACAATCGACCCTGTCCAGACTTTCTCCTTCTTCCCACAGGCTCAAAAAGCAAGGATTTGTCGCTTTAGAATGTCACTAAGAATAGTATCTCTTAAGTTTTGTGGGTCTACAGGAAGATTCTTTGCATTCTGTCTGGTGAACTCTGTTCTGGGGCAATGGCCTGGCTGCCCACAGAAAAGCTAAGAATATGTAATAATCCCAAAGTTAAAGAACTAAAGTGTTTTTGTCCTGTTGCAAAGAATAGCTTCTTGACAGAAAAATTGGACAATAAAAGCAGTTCTCTCTCTACGTTCTGGACCCATTTTGGCGTTACCGATAGCTATGCATGCCTTGAAGGATTGCCTCGGCTCCCAAAGAATATCCGCATAGACTGCATGAAGTTCTGCCTGGAGAGGAACCCATGAAAGATCACAAAATTGGACCCTTTGACAGCACGATAGCTGAAATGGATATTTATAGGCAGTCCCCTACTTAAGAACACCCGACTTAGAGGAGACCCCTAGTTACAAACGGACCTCCGGATGTTGGTAATTCACTGTACTTTAGCCCTTGGATATGATAATCCTCTGTAGGAGTAATAAAAGGTGTCTGCAATTAAGCTTTATTGTTAACTCTGGTTCTTATGACAACCAAACATTTTTAAAATCCAATTGTCACAGAGACCAAAAATAACTCTGTCTGGGATTACAATTATAAACTAAACACTTCCAACTTACATACACATTCAACTTAAGAACAAACCTACATAATCTATCTTGTACATAACCTGGGGACTGCCTGTACTGTTATCAGAAGGCCAATATCTAGATCCAAACAAAGGCAGAGCAATCCTTAATATTAACCCCTACGGGACTCAGCCTCTTTTGGCCTTAAAAGGGTTATCCGGCTGTTAAAAATTACTTATGGCTGGGCTGGGATGGGCTAGTTAAACACAATAAACGCGTACTTTCCTCCTCCGGTGCCGCCGATGTCCCGTGCCGCGGTCCCTTCGATCTGTGCCCCTGTTTGTTTACAGGGGCACAGAAGCCGTGCACAGGGAACTTCCGGTCTGCAATGTGGATGACTCTTCCCATCCGTCCCTATCTCTCAGCGTTGTAAGCGCTGGGAGATGGTGTCGGATGGGAGCTTCCGACCGGGAGGAAGTTTCCTGTGCATCCTTGTAATCAAACCGGCGCACAGATGAGACGTACCGCGGCGTGGGACATCAGCAGCACCAAACGAGGTAAGTGAATGTTTATTATGTTTAACTATCCCACCCCAGCCCGGCCCTCAGTAATTTCTAACAACCGGATAACCCCTTTAAGGACCCGGTCCCATTTTTCAAATCTGGCCTGTGTCACTATAAGTGCTTATAGCTTTGGAGCACTATAAGATATCCAGAGGATTTTTAGATTGTTTTCTCGTGACACATTGTACTTCCAATTATTTAAAAATTTGGATGAAATCTTTTGCGTTTAGTTATGAAAGAAACAAAATTTGGCAAAAATTTAGAAAAATTCTTTATTTTCAACATTCTAAATTCTCTACTTTTGATGCAGATATTCATAGCACCCAAATAAATTCATAACTTACATTTACCAAATGTCTGCTTTATGTTGGATGTTTTTAAGATTCCACATATTTTACTAGAATGTTATGAGGCTCAGAATTTAGGTGCCATTTTTCACATTTTTTGTAAAATCACCAAAACCCGTATTTAGATGGACCTGCTCAACTTCTAATTGACACTGAGAGGCCTAAATAATAGCTAGACTCATAAATTAACCTCAACGTATGAAAAACCACTTTTAAGAAGTTTGTTAACCCTTTAGGTGTTTTATAGGGGTTAAAACAAAATGGAGGTACAAATTTTGGGTGGAAAATTAAACATCTGCAATGGATTAAATGAAAAAAGGCTCCACAAAGTTTGATACCCAATTTCTCCCGAGTACACCGATCCCCCATATGTGGTGGTAACCTGCTGTATGGGCGCACGGCTGGGCATAGAAGGGAAGGAGGCGCCATCCAGATCAGATTTGCTATGTCACATTGTACAGGATATACATTTTTTTGGACCTATAGGGGCCACATGAGATGCACTTTTCTGGTACGTAATTTTGGGGCATCTATAGCTAATTGGTGAGATTTTATTAACTCTTTGTTGATAAAATCACTTTTTAGAGCATTTTTTATCGGGTATTAATTAAAAATTATCTTTTTTCGGAACGTTTTGTGCGGGTTTTTTTCTCCGTCGTTTACCGTGCGGGTCCAGTAACGATTCTATTTTATTATACAGATTGAACCTCATTTGCCAAGTGGATGACCAGACATTCAGTTTGTCCAAGTCACCCTGCAGCCTATGAACATCCTCTATAGACTGTATTTCACTACACAGCTTGTACTACTACTCCCATCCTCCATAGACTGTATTACACACACATATTTTGTAGTTTACCACCCATACAAACCCTGTTTAGAAAAAAATAACAGTATTTACCCTGTAAAACTTTTTTTTTAAAAGGAAAAACAATGCCCAAATCGTCATTTTTTGATCATCCATCAAACAAAAATGTTAAATTAAACTACACAATCAAAAGGCTTTATGAACCCTAAGTGTGTACAAATATAAACTTTAGGTGTTGTAAAAAAAATTTGCCCTCACATGTTAGGGCTCCTAAATCGTGATAATGCAAAGAGTTTTTTTCCCCAAATGGATTTATTATGCAAAAACCCTATCAATATAGAATCGCTACATGCGTATTGACCCAGATAAAACAAGTTTTTATGTCATTTAGGATCCACAATAAATGCAGAAATATACAGATAGGGTTAATAAAAGTTAAGCAGTAGGAAATTTAAAAACCAAAATTGTGCTATTAAAAGCTAATTGTTGGGCCAAAAAAAACAAGACCCCAAACAGCTGTAGTGACAGGTTGCAGAAGGCATTGACAAAAAAAACAAAACAAAAACTGAGAACTGGCTAAAGAGGTTAAATTAGTTTGGGGATCTGAACCATTTAGGCATGACAGACATCCAAAAGATTATAAAATCAGGTAGGGGGCAAATACTTTTTCACAAAACTGTATGTGAACCTCTACGAAGATTGACAGACCAAATATCTTGGCCTGTCAACCTAGCCATGATGAACCTATCATATAAAAACTCTTCATACTAAACACCAGATAATGAGATGTTCTCCATACAAAGAGGTCATACGTTTTCAAGAGAACCGGAGCAAACAAACTTTATTGAATATTTAAAAGTTTCTGATATGTTTTTGCAACAAATCCAGAAGTGCTCTTGGAAGCATTAAAAACATGTGTTCTTACAGGCTGACCAGAAAGACAACTTGTTCCCCTGACTATTAGGACTATAAGAGGTGAAATTATTGAAGATGCTATTCTATACACAGAGAAGGACACTCATCATGCTGGAGAAGATGTGCCAAGAAATCATAGTAAGGATTCATTCTAGCCACCAAGGCAGTGACGCATGCCTTCACAAGGCCAGAGATGTTGTTTTCTGACCACACAAGGATCCAGAGATTATAAAAGTGATAAAGAACATTCATGCAGATATGCACTAATACAACCATTGATGACCCTCAAACTGCCTACTCTAACATGGAGCATGATAGGCATTACCTTATTGTGCTAATCTTTGCCAAGATTACTTAATAATTATTCCGATTTCTTACTCTTTCATCACAGATAATACAATTTTTAAGCTCATGGGTTGCAAAAGTTTCTAGAGAGTGAGAATGTGATCATAATACATACAGGGTGCAATAAGGCAAACTATGCCTCATTGCTTACATGAAATGCATTTCCCTCTACATCAATGCATGACTTACAAGAAGCCTTGTTCAGCCTTTACAACATCATGTGGCAGAGAGTTCCTTAGTATCACTGCTCTTACAGTAAAGAATCCCTGTCTATGGTGATGGTAGAACTACATCTCCTCCAGGTGCAGAGGATGCCCCCTGTCTATGGTGATGGTAGAACCGCCTCTCCTCTAGGTATAGAGGATGCCCCCTGTCTATGGTGATGGTAGAACCGCTTCTCCTCTAGGTGTAGAGGATGCCCCCTGTCTATGGTGATGGTAGAACCACCTCTCCTCTAGGTGCAGAGGATGCCCCCTGTCTATGGTGATGGTAAAACCGCCTCTCCTCTAGGTATAGAGGATGCCCCCTGTCTATGGTGATGGTAGAACCTCCTCTTCTCTAGGTGCAGTGGATACCACTTTGTCCTGGTTACAGGGAGTCTCCCCTCAGTTGTCTTTTTTCTAACCTGAATAATCCCAAATTTTGTAATCTGTTCTTGTAGTTTAGTCCCCCAATTCCCCACATAATCTTGGTTGCTCTCCTCTGCACCCATTCCAGTTCTATATCCTTTTTATACACTGGTGCCCAAAACTGTACACAATATTCCATGTGTGGTCTGACCAGGGATTTGTATAAGGGCAAACCTATGTCTTTATCTTGAGAATCTATTCCTCTCTTGATACATCCCATGATTTTTTTTGCTTTAGCAGAAGATGCTTCGCTCTGATCAATTAAATTGTGGGGGGAATCCAACAATACCCCCAAGTCTTTTTCTCTATCAGTTATACCAAGAAATTTATTGTTTAACGCATAATTATAATTTTAATTTCCTCGACTGAAGAGCATAACCTTACATTTATCTACATTAAACCTCATTTGCCATTTGTCAGCTGAGTCCTCCAGCTTCCACAAATACCTCTGTAATGTTATACTATCAGCCTCAGTATTAATTACTTTACACAGCTTAGTATCATCTGCAAATATTGAAACTCTAATTTTGTAAACCCTCTAAGAGGTCATTAATTAAAATATTAAAAAGAAGTGGCCCCAATACTGACCCCTGTGGCTGTGATGCCTATTTTGTGCTGCCCATTCTTTTCTTTCCAAAGTTATGGCTTTTTCTGTTCTGAAAGTCTTTGACAAAAATCTTTCTCACCAGAGTTGAAGTGAGCGGAAACTTATGTCTGTCTTTCTATGCCCTCAAACTGAGGCCAGTTAGCTTGCCCACAGATCCCACGATGCCTTGTGTTCTCTCTCAAAGTAATTTAGCATTAAATCCATTTAGATTCCCACAAGTAAATCCAATTAATGGCGCACATGCAGCATGTATATGATGACCAACCTGACAGCTTCCTTATCTGCACAGAGCTGGTACTGCTGATAACAAGATGGGGGAAGGGAGCAGCACAAGGAGAGGAACGTGACCGAGAAAGTTCTGTACAATCACAGGCTGGGATGGAGTGACTTATAGGGAGCAGGGAGATCTTTTACCTCACTATTCTGTGCAGGAGACATCTGCATTCACACACCCAGCTCTGCTACATTCACTGTTTTGGACACATCCAGCTCTGCAGAGAGCTCAGTCACATGACCTCTTCTCCTGTGAGCAGGGAGCAGCAGCTCCTCCCCTCTCATGAAACTGAGCAAGAAACAAAGTGTAAACAAACTACAGATTCTTAGGGCTTATCAGAACACGGAGAGGAAGCAGCTATTGCAGCACTGAGATAATCTGAGGGCTATAGCAAAGAAACTAATGGATAGGTAACAAAGATAATAGGCAGAGTTGTTTTACATCCCAAGAGCTATTGATTTGTGGAAAAAAAACTTTACAGTTACTCTTTAAGTTTGTGTTAAGAAGGTGCTAAAATGTTTTGTTGCTGGATCTTCAGAGATGAGTTTGACTGAAGCCTGGTCTTATATCTAATTAGTAAGCTTGATTCTGATGCTGTTTCTATGCAATAATCCTGGTTCTGGTGAGGTGTCCATTTAGTAACCTTCGTTCTGGTAGTGTTTCTAAGTGCCTCTTCTGTATCTTTGTAGAAATCTTGGTTCTGGTAATTTCTATGTATTATGCATTTTTCTGCTACTTCTGCAGTAGAAAGATGGGTTTGGTACTATCCCATGTAATATATTTAGTTATGTTAAAGTTTTGTTATCACTGTTTTTAAGCACTACGGTAATGGCAGGACACAAACAAGGACAGTGACCCTTGGCACTGAGAAACAGTCCATGCGGCAAGTGTGTTATATAGGAATTTGTTGCACCTGTGAGCATTAGTTAATCCTCACTGTCCTGTAAGAAGTGCACAGGATACACCCTCTGGTTTCAGGTTTCCATAGACGATAATAGAAAGAAAGATAAGATCCAGCACTTGTATATAATAAAAATGTTTGAATTCTTTATTGAATCATCGTATAAAATTGGTCAGCATGTAGTGGTATCCACAAACAGTTACGCGTTTTGAGTACAAACACTCTTCATCTTTCACAAAACCAGTAAACTTTTGTTTGCTGTTTTTTTTATGTAAAATTATGCCAGGTAATCCTACCAGCACGGACAGAGGAGGAAACAGGAGCAGATGTGACAACCACACTTCAGATCTTTGCCGACCGTTGCCGAGAATCTCCTTACAGTCCAAGGCCTGTGGCTCTGCATGTAATTTCCACATCTGGTTTTGGCTCTTAGTAAGTGATGCAAAACTCTGATGAAATAACTGAAATGAGAACTGGACCTGACGGATAAACCCTTCGCGCACAAATGCATAAGCGCTATGAGATGTAAACTGGCCAGATTCAGAAGGCTTGACTTGGCCACTGTAAATGTAGAGTTTGTCTTTTTGACGAAGAACTAGCGGGAGTAGAGGTTTCTGTCGTGGGGGTGAGGTTGGGAGATGTAGGACTGAATGTATCTGAGGAAACTTGTCACTTGTGGGGGGAGCAATAATGATGTTATATCAAGTAAGGCCCAAAGGGTGGTTCCAAGCATTGATAGAAGTTGTCATGATTTTCCCAGCCTACTCAGCATTTTGGATTTTTCTTCCCATACTCTTCTTGTAAATTCCTGCGTCCCATGAGGCAGAGATGAATAATCTTCTATCATTATCTTTGTGGATATCTAATTTTAGATGGATAGTCCTGGTAATTAGATTTTGGCCAATTCAGATTTCGGTTTATAGAAAGCCCATATACAGTAGAGTGTGGCTGATCCTCCTAGTCAGTACGTCCGCTCTGCTAAGTATCGTTACGTGAGGTGGACAGTAGGTGGAATACCCTTTGTAGTACTACTTGGATTCTGGATCTAAACATCTAGTAAGCATGAACTTTTGTGTATAGGGAAGAAGTGTCCTTTATTGTACAGCCAATAGGTTAAAGGACATCTACCATCAGGATTATGGATTATAAACCAAGTACACTTACAAGCTGGTATGTGCCCCCTTTGTCAGAATCCGCTCTTCTTTAACCCCTTGCCGCTCTGCGCCGTAGCTGTACTGCGATGAGTCCCGCGAATAGCGCTCAGCGCAGTACAGCTACTGCGCAGAGACGATGCCGGTTCAGCGCTGTACAGCAGCCGAACCGGCATCATTAGCCAAGGGATTTCAGCGGTAATCTACCGCTGACATCCCCGGCTAACACCTGCGGTCGGAGTGGTCTCCGATCGCGGGTGTTTAACCTGTTAAACGCGACCGCTGCATTTAACATGCCTTCTGGGGGTCTTTACCCCACGATCGCCCCCCCCCCGCACCGTTTTTGGGGGGGGCGATCGCTGTTTTGGCTCCTCTGGGGTCCGATCGGGACCCCAGAGAAGCCTGAAGGCATTGCCTTTAAGATAGCGTCTGTGACGTCATCTTAAAGGCAAAGTGTCAGCCTATGCATTTGCATAGGCTGGCACTGCTAATACCCTGCAATACATTAGTATTGCAGAGTATTATCAAGAACAATCAGATGATTGCTTGTTCATATCCCATGGTGGATCATGTAAAAAAATGTACAAAATAATGTTTTTCAATAAAAAATTACTAAAAATGCCCATAAGCCCCAAAACATATAAAGAGACATATAACGCTCAAAAAAGTCTAAATCATAACACAAACCCCACATATTTAGTATCACCGCATCCGTAACAATCCATAGAATAAAACTAAATAACTTTTGAACCCATATGATGAACGCCGTAAAAGAAAAACGTTAAAAACACGCCAAAAATTATGATTTTTACCTATTATATCCCACTAAAAATGCAATAAAAAGTGATCAACAAAACATATGTACTCCAGAATGATATTTTTGCGAACAAGCCATCAACCAGCTCTGTAGCCAAAAACGTAACAATGTTATGCCACTTGGAAGACGGCGATGCAAAAATGATAGATTTTTCCCCTTTATGGTTTTATTTGGCAAATTTAGTAAAACATAAGAAAAAATATTCATGTCTGGTATCCCCGTAATCGTATCGACCCATAGAATAAAGATAACAGGATTATTAGGCTATACGGTGAACACGGAAAAAAAAAAAAGTAAAAAATCCAGTACAGAATTGATGCTTTTCTACTCATGACCTCAAAAAAAGTTCCTAAATTTTCAACAATAGGTGATACCAACCCCAAAATGGTAACACTGGAAAAAGCATCTCGTCTGGCAAAAAAATGCCGTCACATGACCCCAATAACAGAAAAGCGAAAATTTTATAGCCTTCAAAAGGGGGCAACGAGAAAACTAAAATCCTGGCAGCTGCAGGGCGCTCCTTACCTTCTGCGCCTTGCTGTGCCCCCATAACACAAGAAACGGCCACGTGTGGGGGGTCGCTGCACTCAGGAGAAATTGTAGAACAAATTTTATGGTGAGTTTTCTCTTTTTATCTTTTGGAAATGTGTAAATTTTAGGGCTAAATGAACGTATAACCGACAAAATTTGACCATTCTAAATTTCACCGCCATTTTGATTCAATTACTATGAAGATCTCAAGGGGTTAACAATCTTTGTAAATGCTGTTTCTGATAGCTTGAGGGGTGCAGATTTGAAAATGGGTTGGTTATATAGGGGGTTTTGTTGCTAAATATGTAAAATTTGATTTCAAACAGTATTTATCCCCAAAATAGTCAATTCCGAAAATACGGAAAATCGCTATTCGATTTGTAGGCCGCGTGACGTAAAAATAAATTATCCAAACATTTCAAAAATTATGAAAATGTAAAGTAGACAAATGGGAAATGTTATTATGCAAGTTATTTAGGTGGTAAATCTATCTGCCTGAAAACGCAGTGATTTTGAATTTCGAAAATGGCAAATTTTTCTAAAAATTCATCATTTTTTTCTTTTTTTTGTAAATAAACACAAAACTTATCAGCCAAAATTTACCACTAAAATGAAGTACAACATGTGGGGAAAAAACAATCTCAGAATCGCTTTGATAAGTAACAGTGTTCAAAAGTTATAACCATATAAAGAGACGCAGGTCAGAATCTAAAAAATGGGACTGAGCCTTAACCTGCAAACAGGCTGCGTCCTTAAGGGGTTAAGCTTTTTATGCCTCTGTTTTTACAAAAAAAGGCTTCAAAATGAGCCTGAGGGGCTACACGCTCCATAGAAGTTATTTTCTTAAAAATCTAGGGCATAGGAAGTTAAAAGAAGAGCAGATCCTGATAAAGGGGCACACACCAGTATGTAAGTGTATTTGGTTTATAATTAGAGATGAGCGAACATGCTCGTCCGAGCTTGATGCTCGGTCGAGCATTAGGGTACTCGAAACTGCTCGTTACTCGGACGAATACTTCGCCCGCTCGAGAAAATGGCAGCTCCCGCCGTTTTGCTTTTTGGCGGCCAGAAACAGAGCCAATCACAAGCCAGGAGACTCTGCACTCCACCCAGCATGACGTGGTACCCTTACACGTCGATAGCAGTGGTTGGCTGGCCAGATCAGGTGACCCTGGGATAGACTAGCCGCTGGCCGCGCTGCTCGGATCATTCTGTCTCTGGATGCCGCTAGGGAGAGAGCTGCTGCTGCTCAGGGAAAGCGTTAGGGTGTTCTATTAGCTTACTGTTAGGCAGGAGTGATTCTCAAAGAACCCAACAGCCCTTCTTAGGGCTACAATAACGTTCTACTTTTTTTATTTTAATTTGCATCTTTTACCATTTTGTGAGGAATTAGCAGGGGGACTTGCTACCGTTGTGTTTAGCTCTTAGTGGCACACATATCCATAGCAAAGACCGAAGTGGGAAAATTCAGTAGGGGTTGGATTTCTATTAGGCAATAACTCAGTGTCATCTCATCTGGCATAGTACTGTGCTTCCTTTGATACTTGGCTAGAAAATAGCCATAGGAGAATACAAACAGCTTCTTGAAGCCTACAGTAGCGTT
Organism: Engystomops pustulosus; assembly: GCF_040894005.1. Lineage (NCBI taxonomy): Eukaryota > Metazoa > Chordata > Amphibia > Anura > Leptodactylidae > Engystomops > Engystomops pustulosus. The sequence goes on along the minus strand of NC_092415.1, from coordinate 37,251,812 downwards.
CTATATATTTGATTTCTGGTTGATCTGCTGGTGACTGTAGTTTCTGCAGTGCATGTACTTGCCAATTCTGAGCAATTTGTAGTGGGACTTGCGACCGCTGTGTTCTGCGCTTAGTGGCGCACATATCCATAGCAAAGGCTGAAGTGGCAAAATTCAGTAGGGGTTGGATTTCTATTAGGCAATAACTCAGTGTCATCTCATCTGGCATAGTACTGTGCTTCCTTTGATACTTGGCTAGAAAATAGCCATAGGAGAATACAAACAGCTTCTTGAAGCCTACAGTAGCGTTCTATATATTTGATTTCTGGTTGATCTGCTGGTGACTGTAGTTTCTGCAGTGCATGTACTTGCCAATTCTGAGCAATTTGTAGTGAGACTTGCGACCGCTGTGTTCTGCGCTTAGTGGCGCACATATCCATAGCAAAGGCTGAAGTGGCAAAATTCAGTAGGGGTTGGATTTCTATTAGGCAATAACTCAGTGTCATCTCATCTGGCATAGTACTGTGCTTCCTTTGATACTTGGCTAGAAAATAGCCATAGGAGAATACAAACAGCTTCTTGAAGCCTACAGTAGCGTTCTATATATTTGATTTCTGGTTGATCTGCTGGTGACTGTAGTTTCTGCAGTGCATGTACTTGCCAATTCTGAGCAATTTGTAGTGGGACTTGCGACCGCTGTGTTCTGCGCTTAGTGGCGCACATATCCATAGCAAAGGCTGAAGTGGCAAAATTCAGTAGGGGTTGGATTTCTATTAGGCAATAACTCAGTGTCATCTCATCTGGCATAGTACTGTGCTTCCTTTGATACTTGGCTAGAAAATAGCCATAGGAGAATACAAACAGCTTCTTGAAGCCTACAGTAGCGTTCTATATATTTGATTTCTGGTTGATCTGCTGGTGACTGTAGTTTCTGCAGTGCATGTACTTGCCAATTCTGAGCAATTTGTAGTGGGACTTGCGACCGCTGTGTTCTGCGCTTAGTGGCGCACATATCCATAGCAAAGGCTGAAGTGGCAAAATTCAGTAGGGGTTGGATTTCTATTAGGCAAGAACTCAGTGTCATCTCATCTGGCATAGTACTGTGCTTCCTTTGATACTTGGCTAGAAAATAGCCATAGCAATAGGATAGCATTGTTTGGTTTTAAAAACTCAAAAAAAAACAAAAAACACAAAAAAAAAAAAAAACACAAAAAAAAACAAAAAAAAGTAAAAAAAAAAATAAAGTTATAACTCTCATTTTAAAAATGTTTAACCCGAGGGCTAGGGGTAGAGGACGAGGGCGGGGACGTGGGCGTCCAACTACTGCAGGGGTCAGAGGCCGTGGTCCTGGGCGGGGTGAGACACCACCTGCTGATGAGGGAGCAGGGGAACGCCGCAGAGCTACACTCCCTAGGTTCATGTCTGAAGTTACTGGGACTCGTGGTAGAGCACTGTTGAGGCCAGAACAGTGCGAACAGGTGATGTCGTGGATTGCTGACAATGCTTCGAGCAATT